>NC_142013.1:93314051-93915718 GCF_049901735.1 Notechis scutatus
TTCTGTACCTTGAATGCCAGAACTCACTCACTAGGTTTTGTTGAATACACTTTATTATTCAAAGTTCAAGAACAAATTGTGATTGTATTTGTGACAATTTGCCTTGCTGGGTTTTGTATTTAGTCAATCCCAGATAGTGGGATTGGATTAGTCCTTATTCTTGATGGCTGAAAAGTTATTAATATAAAGAGGCTAACAAAATAACCCTGTCTTTAGAGGCAAAAAATAGCTTTGCTATGGGAATCAAAAGTGAGAATTATGATTGAATGTTCAGAATGTTGCAGACTCTTTTAATCAAGCTGATTGTGATCAGATCATGCTTCTATTTATCTTTTCATTCATGTAATTATGGATTTGCTTGAATGTTAGGAAAATATTTCTTTTAATAGAGTTGTAAAGTTATTTTTTAAATCTCAGTTGTTATCAGATTCAGAATCATATTCAGCCAACCTGTAACAAATTGTCAGCTTCCAGAGGCAGTGTAAAGGAAATGCTCAGCGCATGTTCTAGGGTTCTCCACTTAGATCCATTTCTCAATCCAATGGAATCTTTCTAGTATTAACTGGATTAGAACAGATTACGTATTGGGAATCATAGCAAGGAGCAAAACCAAGCTGATCTTGGCTGATGCTGAAAAAACTAAACAAATTCAGACACAGTTAATATTGGGATGGAAGAATATCAGGAAGTGCTAAGGATTGTGGGCTAGATTGGGTACTCAAGAAAGGAAGAAGGTAATACAACCACTTCTGTATTATTGCCAAAAAAACTACACGAGCATGTTCACTGACTCAAGGCAGATTTATCTCACACTTATCTAAAGCTAGTAGGCAAGGAACTAAATATCCTCACAACTTCTTTCATTTCCTAGAAGTCTACATTTTTTCAGTATGTAAAGTCAAAGAACAGCCAAGATGTAGTGGGTGAACTTTAGACATAAAGTGTGTCCTGGACTAGATATTCTCCCATCCTCGTGTTAAATTGTTACATGCTTTATTCAATAAAGCAACAGTAATTTAATGTTTCAGTTGTTGTGAGGTTGGTGTTTTAATTGTTATTCCTTCAAGACCTGCCCAGGTGTTCAGTTAGGTATGGAATTGTAATTGCTATTTGTGAAAAGAGAGTCATGTCCATAATCACTTTGTGGAAACAAAATTCCTGTTTTGTTTACTTCAGTTTATCCTGCCATGAATTCCACCTTGTAGTTTTTCACTTTTACATGGGTACCTTCATGTTGTCTTTTCCTTCACATTATGGTTTTTTTTTCATTTGACAATTTATTTTGCTATTTTTAATCTGCTCAATAATCCATATTCTGTGAGAAGATTATGGTTACCTAAAATGTGAACTATTTGTTGAAATATCTTGGAGAACCAGAAAAACAGAAAAATAATGAAAACAATAAAAGCAATTGTTGAAGTTATACAAAGAAATTTTGTCCTTGGGTTCAACCACATAGAAACATAGCATTGGAAAAGCCCAACTCTCTGTTCAGGGCAGGTCCACGAGGAAATCTTTAACATCTTTAACAGATGACCATCCAAACTTATGGTGAAGTTCTCTACTGCAGTGGTTATCAACCATAGATCTACAAACCCCTGGGGGAATGTGATATCGTCACGGGATCCATGAAGTCTTGAAGAAATGTTATGTTTTGTTAAATCTTGGCGTCCGTGGCCGTGGTCTGTGGTCACAAAAGGTGTTTCAAGGGAGTCCATGGTGAAGAAATGGTTGAGAACCACTGTTCTGTGAATGAGAACTCACAAATTCATATAGCAGGATCTTCCATTGGCTGACAACACATACACTCAGGAAGGTCTTTCAGATAACAATGGCGCAATTGTTCTGCAAAAGAGAGAGAGAAAGTTATTATTAAAAAAATAATAAAACTGGACATAGTTCCTTGTTGTGGCCCCAATTCCTGAGCCTATGCTGTCAGAGGAAAAAGACCTGGAAGATGAGGAGGAGGAACTGGGAATGCCTTCCTCCCCAGGACCTTCCTCTCTGGCAATGCCTTCCTCCCTGATAATGCCTCAGGTTTCATCAGACAACCGAGAGAAACAGCCTGAGATTAATCAGGAGGAAGGCATATCGGAGCAGCCCCTGACAGGGAGTAAAGAGGAAGAGTGTTGGCTTGATCCTAAGCAGCGTCGTAAGGAGAAACGTGAGCAGCAACGTAGGAGGCATGGGAGGGTCAGAGAGTGAGCTGAGTCATTGAGCCACACCTCACAGGGGATAAAAGTGGGTGTGTTTTTGGCTGGAACTTTGTACGGGACAAAGTTTAATCTTACTTCAGATTTTCTTCGTGAATGGTTTTTGTGGACTGCCTTGTAATTTTCTGTGAGTAGATTTTTATTTGTTATCAGTTCGGACTTGGCAGGCAGAGGGTGTTGAAATGCCAAGGATATTACCAGTTCCAAAGAATTAACTCTGTGAAGTCCGAGCCAGCTTGCCTGCCTGTGTTTGTGTGAGTTTGTATTCTTTCATCTTTTGGGAAAGAAGAAAAGTGAGACAGAACAGTTCCTTATAAGAAAACTCATATTAGAAAAAAGGATAGAAAATATTTGACTGATAAAAAATTGGGTGAGGAATTTATTTCAGCAGGAACCCAATATAGCCCTAATATTTAGAAGAACAAATTTTGACTTTTAACAAGAAATTACAGACCAATATCATTATTGAAAATGATTGTAAGTTGTTCACGATGATTCTGGATAATGGATTAAAAATAATTCTGCAAGAATTTGTTCCTAAAGATCATTTATCCAAAAGCCAATTAACAGATGAATATTTGCAACAACACAATGAAAACAAGCTGCATTAATTATTTTAGATGCAGAGAAGGCTTTTGTCTGTTTCAGTTGGACTTTCCTGTTCCTATTTAAAGTTTTGAAAGATACGTACTTTAAAGAGGATTTTATAAAATGGGTGAAGTCAATTTATCCTTTCAGAAAGTACAAATTATTGTTAATGTGTCAACTCATAAAACATTCCTATGCCTGTTTAAGTAGGTGCCATAAAAAGGGGGGGGGGTCTGGAAGAGCAGTTGAAAGCGAAAGTACATTCCAACTTTTATCTTTAAAAGATTGTAACTAAAATACCAGAGTTTTTGCCTGCAAATATATTTAGTTGGAGAACGTGAATGACACCCAACCTGTGAACTTGCTCAATTGGATAATCTGGTTTATGAGATACCGAAAGGGGGAAGAGGGGAAACGGGATCACAGGTTACTGTAAATTACATATGCCAAAGTTGGCTTCATACAGGGCGCTTCTAATGAATGTCGCCTCTAATGAAAGTTTTGAAGTTTGGCTCGAGAATCATGATTTAATTAGAGCGATTGCTGGAATCCTGATCTAACAAAACCATGTAAGATTAAAAAATGAATAAGACCAGTTTTCCCCACTATCTTTCTCCTTTGTATTTGAGTTCTTGGGTGTCTGAACAGAGACATAAACAGGATGAGAGGATTGTGAGAATAAAAATTTAAATAAAAATATTTAAATAAGAATAAAAAGAGATATACAATTTAAGAGCTTTTGCAGATAATTTGGGATGGGTTTTGAGAATATGGAATAGATACAAATTATGCCCAAAAATAACTTTTTGGGTCTCGGCACGAAACATTTTATAGATAAAAAATAGTAGACAACTACAAACAATTAACTCATCATGAAATACTATACTGGAATTATACTAGAATTTTGTCAAGGAGAAAATTCAAATATAAATCAAACAGTGTAAGACAGCTTGAAATAGAACTATGTATAAATTATGAACATGTTATTGCTAAAATTGTATAAACCTCTATTAAAATTTGAAACAGAAGAAGAATATATGATAAAGTGGCCTAAGAATTTTGATTACAATGTACAATTGACTGCAGTGGAATATGTGGTTGAAAGTATTCAAATTTACATTGTTACAATCATGAAGATAATTTTTATCAAGTGTTGTATTGTTGGTATATATCACTGGAGAGGTTGTCTGGGAGAAATGTGTCCAGTGTGTGGCCCTGGGCAGTTTGGTTAGGTTTTAAATAGAAATGAATCTACAACGTTTGTGTGTGTGTGTGTTTAGGTATTTTGTTATGTTTTATTGGACCTTTGGGACTAATCAGACCAACTGAGGATTTAGAGATAAGATTATAGAAAATAGGGTGAGATATAGAATGATGATGTATCAGACTGATCAATTGTTAACGTTGAATATTCTTGCTGGGGATAAAGGAGAAAGTTTTTCCCCCCGCTGATTTTTTATGTTCTTTCTGGGGGATGTTTTGCACTTCCTACAGTTTTTAAAATGTATTTTTATTTAATGTATTATATTTTTGTATCTGTTTTATCTGATTAATATAATATAATCCTTAATAAAAAGTGTTTTATTTTAATTTGTGACTGATTAACAGTTAGAAAGAAGTCTTAGATTTAAAGTCTTAGAATTTTGTTGCTATATGAGATAACTACAATGAACTTATTATTTGCACAAAGATGGAAAGATATTACTCACAATGGAGGAATGGATGATGAAAATAATGGATCTTACCGTTATGGCCAAATTGACATCTTCGATTAAAAAAAAGACTATCAAAACTTAATTGCTGACTGGAAAATCCTTAGAGACTTTTTGTATGAAACAAAAAAAAAATGAACTTATAATACTGTTTTGATAATTAGAAAGAATTAGATTATAAAAAAATAAAGTTTATTCTGTGCCCACAGAATCAGAAGCTCCTCTCTCTCTCTCTCTCTCTCTCTCTCTCTCTGTGTGTGTGTGTGTGTGTGTGTGTGTGTGTGTGTCTCTCTCTCTCTCTCTCTCTCTCTCTGTGTGTGTGTGTGTGTGTGTGTGTGTGTGTGTGGTTTTGGCTTTCTTATTCTTTTCTTTATTCTAAATATTAGTTTGTTAGATTTTATCTTTATTAAAATCTGATAAAATTATAGTTTTTTAAAAAGAAGTTCTTCCAGTAATTAAGTTAAACCTAAGTTTTAATCATTACTTCAAGTTATTCCCTCTGTAGCAATTCTTGCAAGTTTACAACATCAGTTTTCAACATCATGCTTCTTTGAATGGCTTTACCTGGTAGTTATACCTATCTCTGTTCTTTGGCCTTTCTTACTTGACTACTTCCATTCTTCTTCCCAAGCCATAACTATAAAGTTGTACACTGTGTTGGCAAGCTGCTGGTATTGAAAGTTTAGTGCCAAAAATAATTTGTTTTGCCAAGATACTTTATATTTCATTTATATTTCATTTCTTTTTAATATAGTCTCAGAACATTCTTATTATGACTTACTCCTGAAGAAAGCTGGGCAGTTCCTATCAAATTTGCAGATTAATCTTCTGAAATTTTCTCTTTCCTTGCGGGCATTTTCCCCAACTATTCAGATGTTTCGGCAGGTATGTAAAATTGGCTATTCATGTTAGGAACCTGTGTATGGTTACAGTTCTCAGGTTATGTCATATGAACCATCTCAAATAGAAACTCTTAAAAAATAGCTCCTTTTACTGGCTGTTTTCACTCAGCAAGCAATTCTCTTGCACATGAATGCCATGAGGTTTAAATGACTTTAATGGTTCCCTTTATCTACCTTTGATGGCTACCTTGTAAACACCAATCCTTAGCCAAGAGGAGTCCTAAGTGGAAATAGGCCAAGAAGCAGGCATCTGAATGATCTTTTTCTCCACGACTTCATTCAGAGTTTGTGAGAAATAGATTTCCACTTGGCCTCTATAATGCAGGAGAACCTATATTAATTACTCCAAATACAAGTTCTCATCTTATATATTATGGAAGAGTTGTGGAGGATGCAGTTTGGTACCTTTAGTTGAATCATATGAATATCTTATAAAGCTAAGTATAGAGACTGATGTCATTGCAGACATCAGATGCTGAATTACAACTTCCAGTGTCCCATTGGACCCTTGTTTCCAAGTTTTGAATAATTTGATTCCATAGTAGGAAATTATATCTTTTCAGGAAAAAAAATCCTTTATTATTTAGAATTAACTAATTTGCTTTTAAAGATCCAAATGTCAAGTTTGTCCTTTCTCTGTAGTGTGAATGTTCCAAAAAAATTTAATTGGTAGATGCTGACATCCAAGAAGGTCATATTTATAACTACCTAGATAGAAATGCACCAGCCTCAAGTATGTTTCAGCAATTCATAAAATCAGTTTTTGAAAGTTTTACGTTATAAAGTGCACTGCAATTATGGAAGCATGTTGAACCATTTGTTTAAAACTTTTCTATTGTTCTTTTGCTAGGCTAGCAATATTGATTATGACTGAGTCTGGAAAAATTGATGCTTTGTTCTTTCCTGGGTTTTGAATATGTGTATTAATTTTTCTTCTCCCATGCTTGGCACTTAAGCACAACAAGATAGTAGTTGAGTAGGCTCCATTATTTGTAATATGAAATGAGAGTGTATTGCCATAGAATGTAATTGTTGAAATATTAGATTGCAGCTCTTGAGCCACCCCCAAAAGGATGCAATGCCTTTGTGGTTATCCATGGGAAAAGCACCTGTAAAACTAATGAAATTAAGAAGCTTCTGATGTCAGCTCAATCAAGGTGAGTGTAGTGAGCTATGTTTTAAAAATATAAATTCATTTTAAGCTCTTTACCCCATGCAAAGTGAACATTAAACACAGTGATATGCATTCCTCATGATACCCACAGAGATTTAATCAAAGTCCTCCTATTGCTTGACTCCCCAATAACAGGATATTTCCTTTCCAAAAGTTGTTAAGATGTCTTTTCCTGACTTGCTCTGTACCAGTAAGCTTACGAATACTAGCCTCTCACAACACACATATTTTTCACTCAATGATAGCTTAAACCAGATGGAAAGGAGAATGAGTAAAATCCAGGTTACTGAAGCAATATTATTTTTATGTGCAAAATAATATGATTCTTCATTAAGCAAAATAGGCAACATGGATAGGGGTCACATTTTATTCAAGAGAATAAACATTCTTCCTCTAGCACTGGATTTTCAATCAAGCATGAATCAAGCTACAGTTGATGTTGTTCGTTAATCTCTAATGGCTCCATGTTGCACAATAAATAAAACAACTTCATTGCTTTGTTGATGCTATTCCACAGCTAGTTATAATCCAAGTATCATACAGTAGTCCACATCAACACAAGACTAACTTTGATGTAGGTAACTTTTAGATTTGCATGATTACATACTTTGCTGGTTGTCGCTTTTTGGCACATTCACTGAAGCATAATTCATACTGAGCTGAACGTGACTTTTTCTTAATCCAAGGCCCAAACCATATCTCTTCAAAGGAGATCATAAATTCCCTGTACTCAAGGAACCTGCTGTAGTCGTGATCCTTTATGCTGAAGTGGGTACCAAAGATTTTGCCACATTTCACAATGTCTTATCTGAAAAAGCACAAAAGGGAGAATTTGTTTACATTCTCCGACATTTTGTCAAGGTAGGTATATGTGGAAATGTTATTGTTAGCTATCTAACTTTAGAATAAAATGATTTCTTTCAAGTTTTCAATGTGCTGCAGTGTTTAATATTTAGTTCTTTTTTTAGATTCCCAAATTGTGTTCTATAGAAGATAACTGCAGCTTCATTAATTCATTCAATTTCTATAGCTGCCCAACTCAACCAGGTGACTCTGGGCAGCTTACAATTCTAAAATACTAAAGCAGTTAAAATAAATTAAAAGACATCAAAACAATAGAAACATCCACAAAATGAATAAGAATAAACAGCAGCCGTGATGATTAATGAATTAATACTAAAGCCAATATTAACGGGCCTTTCACACATTATGAGGTCCAGGCCCAGGTGCAGTACATAGTCAAGTTTGTAAAGCTTTGTGAAAAGCCCACAATGTTGAGACTGTTCTGATACTGAGGGAAGAATATTCCTTAAGGCAGTGCCTACAGCAGAAAAAGCCCTTTTAGTTCCTGACAGTCAGCACTCTTTGGGAGCGCTGCAGATCCCGTAAGCTATTGAATCTGATTGGATGGATAGAAATTCTTGGATGAAGATGTTCCCTCAGATAACCTGGTCCCAAGCCCATCAACCATGACACAGATGTCTGTTGAGGTAATTCCCCGTTAGGAGAATGAGCGCATACAGGGAGACGTATTTGAGAGTAGTGTTTGAATAATACACACACAGCACACAGATACACTGTACAGTAAATGTAGGTTTTTTACTTTCAGAAATGTTTAAGCAAAGTTCAAACACAGTCCAAAGTCATTCACAGGTTAAATCAGTCAGTTTTCAGTCCAGGGATAATCCAATAACAAATTCCAGTATCAAAAAAAAAAGTTCAGTATCAGACTTACAGCAAATCCAAGAATATCAGTCAATTAGAAGGAACAGCAAAACTCTCCAACAGAAGGCAACAGAGACTGAGACACACACTCTTCTGAGACTAAGACTAAAACAACCCAGGTTTCTGGCTCCATCTTATGGCTGTTTGAGAAACCACACCCAATTACAGTTTTGCATTTTCTTAAAGAGACAGTATTAAAATGTCTATCCTGGTTTAGATATTTCCATCCCAAATAGCTGTTAGGTGACTCACATTCCTAACAATGCCAGAATAAAAATATTTCTTTGAAATGAACAGAACTTCACAAGAGGGCCAGAATCTTAAAATCTTTGATGATATTGTCAGTTTTCATAATATCAGCAAATAAAGTGGATCTCTCTTTCTCACTATCTCCATCTCCATCTCTCTCTCTCTCTCTCTCTCTCTCTCCCTCCCTCTCTGTGTATATGTGTGTGTGTGTAATGCTACACTGTGATTAGTAAAGAATGGATCATGCACTTGTGTTAGATTGCCATTTCTTTCCTGGAAACCTAATGTTTGGTAATGATTTCATAACACATTTTTTTTAATTATGCATGCTTAATCCAGAAACGTAGCACTGAGAAGATGTATTTGTCTGGATATGGTGTGGAACTTGCAATAAAGAGTACAGAATACAAAGCGATGGATGAATCTCAAGTTGAAGGTACGTTTTTCTTCCCTGGTATAACTGGAAAATATTAGGACAAAACATATGCAGTAAAACATATTGAGGCAGTAAACTTTTGCATAGCCCCATGGATAATGGAAGATAATGGAAAATACGTTATTAGGTTAGTAATTATTTTCCAGACACACACTCTTAGTTCTTTTTGGGGGAAGATGGCAAAAGTAGCCATGGCACTGAGAATCAATATAGTAATGTACATTTGTAATTTTTTTGTAGATAGAAGCCACTGAATTGTAATGTACATCAATCATGGCTTCTGTTTCTTTTCTAATGGAAATCTTGTCTATAATTTCCTTTTGCTCATTTTGGAGCAGGAAAACAATCATTTGCAAACTGAATATGTTGTCGTATTTTCTTTTGATGTATATTTAGGCACAAGAAATAGAACAGAGGAAGAAGATAACAAGGATAGTGAGGTCCAAGGATTTCTCTTTGATACGTTAACGTAAGTTGATTTCAATCCCAATCCTTCATTTTACATTTGAATAAATGAATTTATTATATTTCAAAGATTAAAAGAATTGTATTGAAAAATCAATTTGTGATATTATAAATGTGTCATTCACTTAACAACTCTGTCAAGAAAGGGGATATAATGGGGCAAAACTCAATTAACCAGTTTCTTACTTGGTAACAGAAATTTTAGGCTCAGCTAAAATTGGCTAAGCTTTGGCTAAGCTTTGAGATTACTAGTATGCACTACAAATAAATCATTCCAAGTGCCTCATTTGATTTATACGAAGGAAAACAAGAATAGAATAGCTTCATAGGGCATCACTTTTTTTTAATTGTTTAAATTTAAGTTCAGGAAGTTATTTATTTGCAATTTATTGTTTATATTAGTGTATTTTGGAAAAAATGGAACAATATTAAAGAACAGCCCTAATTTTAGCAAAAGGCAAAGTTTTATTGACATTCTTTTAGGTTTATTAGTACTGTTGTTGGGTTTTTTATAACTTTGATTTAGTCTGTTATTGCATTTATTTATTTACCTACCTAGAACCTTTTTAATTGGGTGGGTTTTAAAGCTATGACATGAATAAATATTTAAATAATTGTCATACAGAAGAAGGAATAGGCTTGTTCTCTCATGCCCCAAAGGGCAGGACCAGAAACTTTATTTACTGTCAGGGTAGGTCGTATTTTCGGGGAAACAGGATAGATATTAGGAGGAATTTCTAGATAGCAACTGCTTTCAATCAGTGATACTGGCTGACTTGTGAAGTGATATATTCCTCTTTACTGGAGCTTTTCAGACAAAGGCTGGATAGCCACCCATCCAAAATGCTTTAGCAAATATTGTACCAAGCAGGAGAGTTGGATTTGATGACCCTTGAGACTCTTCCAGCTCTATGACTCTTTATCTGTAATCTCATATGTATAAATGCTCTTTAATGTTAACTTCGTTTATATTTTATAAACCAGGGAGAACCATCCTGATCTCAAAGACAATCTGAAAGAGTTGAAAAAATACCTGATTGAAAGCAGTGATAATACAGAACCTTTGAAATTGTGGGAACTAAAAGGTATTGCTCATTATGCTGATTTTCATCTTTGTGAAATACTATGTGCCAGTAATAAATCCAAGTTTCAGTTGGAAACCTTGTCTGTATGCTATTAAATTTCTTTCGTAAGAGAGGAAATTGCAGGAGGTATACAAATAAAATATCATTGCTGTATAAAGAACATAAATACTATGGCTTTTCAAAAAGTAAAGAAGGAATTATCTTTCTGTTTAGCTGGACTTTTTTTGGTGCAAAGGGGACTGAAAAAAGAAAATATTTAAATCTTTTGTGCCTGATATCCCTACAGCATTTTTTCTTTACCGATGCTCTTATCAGAGTATGAGAATAGACTATGAAGTGTTATCTTTGTAAAATAAAAAACTAATGGTACTTTAAAAGCTATTTTGTCATATTCACAACATGACAATAAGGGAAGTTAACCATGAATTTTTCAGAAAATTAGGCTTTTTCATCATAACATGACAGTTATATAATATGCTATCTTTCTCCTTTCTAAATTATTAGTCATTATTTCTTATAACTTTTATGTTATATATGCACTGGTTAGGAAAATGAAAACTGAAACAGTCTTTATTGAAGAAGCTAAAATTTACTTATCTTGGTCCTTCTGAATTTAATCTTAAAATAAATTTGGTGTGTTTCGGACAGAGCTAACTGATGTTTCCAATTTGTGCTTTAATTTTCTTCCTGAATTCCACTTTGGACTGTAACAAAATATGATTTGAATGTTTATGTGTGATCCTGCATTGTCATTTTTTAAAATTTAGCTTAATGCAAACCCAGAACATGACTTGATATTGTATTTGACAAGGAGAACCTTAATAATCTTTATGATTCACAAATCATAATCTGTTTACCTGTGGATTAGGGCGCACAAAACATGCTAAGTCCTCATATGCTTTCTTGGGGGTTGTTTTAGTTTATAATCAGGTTTAATACATTTTATGAAGCTAGCCAATTCAGTGAATTTGTCTGATTTTACAACCTTTTCTATCATATTCATTAAGTGAATTGTACAGTTATTGAGTGGATCTGGCTTCTCCTATTGGCTTTGCTTATAGGAAGCCCCTTGGGAAGATGACACATGGTGATAATGTGACCCTAGGACATTGTAACCATTGTAAAAACATACCAGTCGCCTAGCACCCAAATTTTGATCACATGGTTGCAGGGACATTGTAATGATTGTAGATGCTAGGACCAGTCATCAATCAGTTTTTAAAGTGCTATTGCAACTTTGCATAGTTAGTCTTTAGAATAACAGAATAATAGTGTTGGAAAGGACTGTTGTGGCCCGCCAGTGGCCAGCGAAGCTGGCAGCAGATTCAGACAGTGAGGAGGTTGGGGAGGAACATGGGCCAGTCCTGGAGTCTGAGGAAGGTTCTGATGCATGCTTTGTGTGGAGGCAGAGATGGGGTCAGGGCCACCTGACAGTTATCAGCTGCCTTCGGAGTTCAGTGGGGCAGAAGAACAGTTGGAGCCTGTTCCCAGTGTGCGCATGCACAGAGTTGCCAGAAGAAGAGAATAGCTAAAGAACAAGGGTCGACTTTGGAGTAAAGCCACAGGTGGATGGTGGATGGCCCCTCCAATAGGGAATAAAAGAGGAGTGAAAGGCGAGTGGGGTTTTGCAGGAGACAGTTCATTTGAAGCCCTGTTCCTGCATTCTTGCCTAGTATTGTCTGCTACAGTGTGGCATCTGAAAGATATCAGCCTGGCAACACTCCAAATCTGATAAAGGTCTGTAATTGTGGAATTTCTTGAAAGACTGTTGGCCGGGACTTTGCTGGAGAGGAATTCACTGTAAACTAAATAAAAGGGGTTTATCGAGACGAGGAGTCGGCTTTGTGCTGTTGGGAAAACCTAGGTCAGAACAAGGACCTTGGAGGTTTTCTAGTCCAACTCCCTGCTCAAGCTATATAGCTATAGCTATATAGACTATATATCATTCTGGACAATGGCTGTCTAATCTCTTCTTAAAAACCTCCAGTGATAAAGTCCCTACAACTTCTGAAGGCAAGTTCTGAAGGCAAATGCTCATAAGTCAAGGACCACCTGTATGGTTGACAAAATTTTGAATGTAATGTGAAGTTCTTTGGCAACACTTCATTTTCTTTCAGATATTAGTTTGCAAGCAGCCTCTCAGATTCTGTCTGCGCCTGTTTACAATGCATTAAGAGTAATGAAAGACATCGCACAGAACTTCCCGGTAAAGGCCAGGTACAATTTATTTCTGTGATCGTCATATGAATGTTTGGATTTTGGGCTTATCATTGTGATTTATTTTAATTTGCCCGAGGATGATGTGTTTTATTATCCCTTTTTTAAAAGCTTGAATGAAAATTGATAAAATTAAAACAGATGAGAAAATCCAGCATGAATATTCAGTTTTAAATGGCCTGTTCATTGCAAGTTGTCAAATTTAGGGAATAATACCATATATTGCAATGATCGATTTTTGCAGCTTTCTGTTCCAAGTGATGTTACTTCTTACATTCTGAGGCATATGTGATATTTCCTATGTTACCAGGCTTTGATGTTGTTTTAAAGAACTTTTTATTGTATTTTGCATGTTAAATGTAGTTTTCAGATCTTATTCCATTTACCCTCACAGCAGTCACTAAAGATGTACTAAAAGAACTTAATGCTTTTTTCTAATGTTCCAACAGATAATAGGCTAATACTACTGCCTGCCATGTCTTGAATCCCAAATCCTGCTTAGTGCTTAATTGGTTTTACAAGACCCAGCTGGCATTAGTTTTTGAACTTCTGTGAGAACTTTCTATAATAAGAAGGCAGCATGAGAATGTGCTATTGGTATTAGATACGATATGTGTAATGCAGAAACTTGAATAGCAGACATTAAGAAAATAAATAAATTGGGTAAAACACCGGTTTCCATAAAAAAATTATCCTAAAATTGCTTGAGATACAGCATCATGAAAGTTTACTTGGAAGTCCAGATCCGCTGAGTTTGGTTTAAGAAAGTTGGTGTGTAGCATAAGAATAATGTTTAGAAATTCCATGCAAAGGAGAAAAATGTACACATGCTCCTCAATTAGCAATTGTAACTGTATTTGCTAAGAGCTTCTGAGGAAGATTTGTTAAGATCTTCTGAGGAACCGTGAAACCTTTTGATGTATGTGAGTTCAGTGGTCTCGTGCGAATAAATTTGTTTGTTTCAAAATAGCTACTTGGATATTTGCAGTAGTGTACTTAAGATATTTGACAACTGAAGAGAATAGTTTTTAATAACCCCCCACCCCACCCCTGATCCTTTGTTGCTGATGGTGCAGGAGTTTAAGGTATTAGACTGGAAACCAGGAGACTGCGAGTTCTGATCTTGCCTTAGCCTGGCTGGATAATGCTCTCAGTCCTAGAAAGAAGAAACGGCAAAGCCACTTCCAAAAAAAGGGTAGGGAGTAATTGCTAAGAGTCAAAACTGACCGAAGGTACCATTTTCCCCCCTTCTACACCACCACTGTGTTCATTGTGCAGGTGGCAGTGTGATTTCATACCAGCTGCTTGCCTCCGTCTTTCTGCAATAATAACAATACTTTATTGTGATTGTACGTATAAACACAGTATACACCTACAACAAAATTCACATAACACCCAGAGACCAGATCCATCGCGCACACACACATGACAATCCCCAAACACACCTCCACCCACTAAAATTCACTTCCCCCTAATACACACATGCACCCACACAACAGACCAAGTAATACTGTCCAACAGCTCACTGATGGTGGTCCTCAACTTCCTTGTTAAGTGCAATTATAGCTCTGGGATAAAAACTTCAGAAAACGTGTGGTCCGAGTTTTAATTGCTCTGTATCTTCTTCCAGAAGGCAACAGTTCACAAAGATTGTAAGCAGGATGGGAAGAGTTGTATGACTTCCTCAAACAGCGAGATGCGTCCACGGCTGGTAGCTGGAGCCTGATGAAATTCTGGGCAATTTTAATGATTCTCTTTAGAGCTTTTTTGTCTACTACAGAGCTGCTCCCATACCATGCAAGAATGTCATATGTCAGGACACTCTCAATGGTGCTGCGGTAGTAGGACGGAAGTAGATACTGAGAT
Organism: Notechis scutatus; assembly: GCF_049901735.1. Lineage (NCBI taxonomy): Eukaryota > Metazoa > Chordata > Lepidosauria > Squamata > Elapidae > Notechis > Notechis scutatus. The sequence goes on from NC_142013.1 coordinate 93,328,684, forward strand.
AGATTTGTCTTCCTGAGCATTCTCAGGAAGGACAGCCTCTTTTGTGCCTTCTTTACAAGCATGTTAGCATTCATAGTCTATGAGAGGTCCTCCGAGATAGAAGTGCCCAGAAATTCTATAGCACCTTCTTATTGCCCGCACCTAGGGCAGACTGCTCATCACTATCAGCACCAACATTGACAGGCCCCTGGATATATTGGGGGATATTGTGCTATCAGAAGTTTGGGAAAAAGAAATTGAACAAGATGTGCAACACTGAATTTTCATTCCAGTTGTTGATTGGGTGTAGACAGCAAATGCTAAAATAAGAGATCAGATATTAGATTAAACAACCATCAAAAGGTCATGATGATCTGTATCCCTCTCCATTAATAAGAAACACATCTCTGCAAACTACCTGACAGTACTACTATTTATGAGTGGCATTAGATTGCCTTTTCTCTAGCCACAATAAATGCATTTCTCTCCAGTTGATTGGAGAGGGAGGAAAATATCCCAATACAGAGCACGTGGGTCCATGAAGATAAATATTAATTTAGTAATTATTCAATGCAGGGTTTTGAAATGATTTAATACAGTTGCTCATTATTACATATTCAGGTAGGTCAGGAATTGAATTTATACATTTCCTGAAGAATAAATTTCCATGTACATGCCATATAGAGCCATCATAGCGCAGTGGTTAAAATGCAGTACTGCAGGCTACTTCTGCTGACTGTCAACTGCCAGCAGTTTGGTAGTTCGATTCTAACGGGCTCAAGGTTGACTCAGCCTTTGATCCTTCCAAGGTTTGTAAAATGAGGACCCAAATTGTTGGGGGCAATATGCTGATTCTGTAAACCACTTAGAGAGAGCTGTAAAGCACTGTGAAGTATATAAGGTACATAAGTCTAAGTGCTATTGCTATGTACTGTACATCAAAGGAAGTTGCAAAATGTTGATCAACTGCCATTTATGCACAAGAATATCTATGGGATTATTCTGGATAATCTAAAATGTAGTAATATATTAGCAAATTGCCATTAAATTTAAGCAGGAACTTAGTATTTCTACTCTCACGGGGGCAGTGTTTAGAGGAGGAAAGGAGCACATGAGCCGAAGATGGATCATGTTTCAGCCATGTAGTTCTATAATCATAATTTAGTGTTACATCCACACTGGACTGTGGCACACTTTATTGATGAATAAATATTTAAACGCAGAACAATTACTATACTTAGTAATTTTTTCATATTCTTTTCTCTAGATCCTTGACTAGAGTGCTAGTAAACCAGCAAATGAGAAAAGAAATAGAAGAAAATCAAAAGGTTTGTACTTACTCTTTTTAAAATATGAAATGAAAGAATTTACTGTCTTACTACTAGGAGATGAGAATCAGATTGGTGCAATGATTTAGGCATCAGGATTTGTCATAATTTGTTATAATTACTTATTTGTTACTATAGCAAATTCAATACTTCTGACCGAAGCATTTTTTTAAAAATAAAATCAGAACTGAGAATATTTCATAATATGCCATCAGACAAATTTGATTTAATATGAGAAAGTAAAACAACAACGTTTTGTCTAGGCTGGTCTTCCCATTGAGGAAGATGGAACGACCTCCTTCAGACTGAATCATGGTGGGATAAAATAGGGGCAGAGCCAGCCTTTCTAAACTGTTATCCCCCAGATGTGGACTGCCCGTGAATGTTTCAACTTGTAGCCAAATACATCCAGAAGGGTCTAGGGCAACTCACCACAGTCAACTCACCACAGCCAACTTATCATGGCCAACTCACCAGTAGCCAATTCATCATGGCCAACTCACCAATAGCCAACTTGCTGTGGGAAAACTTGCTATGACCAACTTGCTGCAGGACAATTTGCTGCAGAACAAGAGTTATACTAATATCAAAGAAATAGTGGAATATAATAATTAAAGAAAGGATGCCAAAGGAGGGACAAAATGAAATGTGAATGAATAATAATTTTTTAATTATTATAAATAATTAAGTTGAATTGTTGAATTGTTCCTCCGTGAGTTGTCCTGTGACAAATTGTCTATGGTGAGTTGGCCATGACAAATTGTCCCATTCTGCATCCAGAAGGCTTTGGATTGGGACAGATGAAACCAGGAATTGCAGCAAGAATTTTTAAAATCTTGGATTTAAGCAAGAGGAAGGAGCTGTCCTAATTTTTTCAGATAGTTAGGATACATTTCATGACAAATGCTGAACGTGAATTTGTGGCCCGTAATTTGTCGAACCAGTTTTAAACGTATCTGATGGAAACTGAATATATAAATATCTGTTGGGCTCCATATTCGACTACGCCTGCCAGCAATACAAGAATAAAGAGACGTTAATCGGGGATCCTCCCACCAGCGACAAAGTGGAGGCGGGACATGGGGATTCCCTATGACACTGCCTCGCACTGCTACTGGGAGGAGGCTGAATAGAATTCCACATGAAGTGGCTGGGCGCTCCTATACTGCCCTAGGGGGGGGGATGAGTGCGGGGAGGATTTATACGCCGGATTGTCGTTCATGGAAGTAGGGGATCGGTGATAGGGAGAATGCAGAGTGTTTGAGGCTACGGCGAGGGGTATAGCCTAGGTAACTAATTTAGTCATATTAGGAAATGTTGGATACATGGGTAATTAGAATAGGGCGGTCTACAGGAGGTAGCTGCGATTAGATAGGTGGGGTTATACTATAAAGAGCGCTGGGAGGCAAACACTCCTAGTGCTAACCTAAATTGGAATTCAAGCCGTTATCGCCGGATGGGATGTGTGTTACTTGTACAAATAAACGACTGCATACCTCAGTGCTTGTTGGTTTGTATCTTGGGAATACGAACATCTTGAAGATCGGCTGACAATTTCATTCAATCTTCTAAAATCTCATTAAGGAATATTTAGTATCAGATTTATTTTGCAGAAATCAAGAAGATCTCCTTATCTTGAAAAATAACTAGGATGTTAAAATTGATTCATTTCAAATGAATATAGCATTGCTTCCATTTGAAGTATGCTGATATCCCAAACATTTGTTTATTTCTTGGTTTGTTTTTAAAAAATGGCTAATTAACTCATGGCAAACTTTTCCTTTCTTTTCCAGCGTTTGCATGAATCTCTTGAACTTAAGCCTGGTGAAGCACGTGTATTTCTAAATGGCCTTCCAATTGACTTGGATCTTCGTGACCCCTTTAGGTAAAATATTTTACAGCTTGATTATCATCCAGAATGCTTAGTCATCTGTATTAAATTACTCCTTACTCCAAGAAAATTTGTTGACATCTTGTTCTGTTATGCGTAGTTCAGAATTGTTGGTGAATGCTGTTAGCTATTACATCACCTCCTTGAGTCTCTAAAACAGTATTTGTTCAAATTAATGGTGTAAGTGTAAGATGACAGTCCTAAACACCAAATAAATGTCATTCAGTATGTGAAACATCTTACCATATCCAGTGGAACTATATATTAGTAAAGCCCATTTCCTTCTGGTGAGGCTCTAGATATGCTTAGAATATCCAGCTCCCCAAATTTGGCCTTGCTTAATAGGAATTACAGTCCCAACATACCTGGAGGATACAATATTAGGGAAGCTATACTAGTTTGAGGTCCTTTTTGTCCCTTTAAAGTTGCAATACAGGCGGTTCTCAGTTATTCATTCAGTTACCATTCAGAGTGCTGAATGAGTGGTACTTACGGCCAGTCCTCAAAGACTGTTGGCTGTTGTAGCATCCTCATAATCACATGATTGCCCTTTGCAATGTTCCCTGCCAGGTTCCCGAAGGGGAAGTCACAAGTCGCATTGCTTTTTTTCCCCTGAGGAGCTTCTAAGGAGTACAAGATTCCTGTAGTGGTCATCCACCAGCAGTACCCCACATCCACATTCTGTAGTGCATGCATGCACAGTGCCACAGCTGTCCAGCCATGCTCATCCAGCACTGCAGCATACCATCCCCCACATGCCTATAGTAACGCACCACCTTTGCACCAACCCTAAGTGAAGGAACACTTCCTTCCCTTGTACACCTAGAAGAGCCGTGGTGGCACGGTGGTTAGATTGCAGTATTGCAGGCTATTTCTTTTGACTGACTAATTCTGCCAGCAGTTCAACAGTTCGATCCTGATTTGCTCACGGTTGACTCAGCCTTCAATCCTTCCAAAGTTGGTAAAATGAAGGCCCCAGATTGTTGGGGGCAATGCGCTGACTCTAAACTTCTTAAAGAGGGCTATAAAGCACTATGAAGTGGTATATAAGTCTAAGTGCTACTGCTATTGCTACCCTAAGATATGGGAGATTATTACCCAGGAGTGAGCCTTTCCAATGGTGATCTTCCTGACTTTGGAATCCCATCCCCAAGGAAATGCACCTGCACAGACTTTTCGATATATTTTATTTTTCAAAGCCTTTGAATAATAATACTGCTGTGGCCTTGCATTTCTATTGCCACTTTGATCTCTGTGATTGTTATGTTATTCCTGTTGAGGCCTGAACCAGGTATTGACCACATACCAGTGGGGACGGTGGCTGTGGAGCTGAAGGAGGGAAGCCCCCAGCAGATGGAAGATTTTTCTTTCTTCAGCTATTATTCTTTGGATTATTCTGTACAGTATTATATATAACATATACTTGTCTAAAGCATTTTAGAAACTCTGAAGATAGAAGGAAAAGCAATGCATGTTCTTCACTCCCTGGGAATTAAGGGAGATCTTCCAAGTAAATTCATGAGATTAGCTTCCCAATCTCAGGATGCATCTTACGCATTAGACATCCGTCACTCAGCAATTGTGGTAAGTAATATTTTTGTGCATATGAATCTTTAAAGTGCCGCTAGATTCTTGGTTTGAGTTACAATGAGTAAATGCCACGATGTCTTTGGCAACAATCATATTTAGTTTTGAAAATTTGGACTTGTTACAGAGCAATACTAAGAAGCAAAAATGGCACTTTCCTGCCATTTTCACAGTCCTAGAGGCTTGTGTTGCTTAACAGAAATTGAGGAGAAAGTAATCTTTGTTTAGATATTTTTGAAAACAATGTTTTTCTTCTTGGTTAATTTTAGTAGGCAGTATCAATACTATCAGGTAGTACTGTATATCAATTGGCATAGGGAGAAGCTCCTTTCTGGGATCATGTAGAAAAGAAAAAAACATTTTTGGAAGCAAGACTGATTCTACCCAGGCCGCAGAATGCCCTGCTGGGACTACCCCTTCTGGAAGTACCATTAAGGATTGATTTATGTCATATGAGTGGCATCTTGTTATTCTTTAAAAGGTTACCTTTCTGCTGTGAGGTGTAAGGAAACACAGTCCAACTGGGTTCACACATTTCACAAAGCCATGATTTCTTTAAATAACTTTATTGAATAAACTACTTAGTTTTGGCTGGAGTTATACTCTAAACTGTAAACTACAGTTTATAAACAAATCCCCGTGTCTTGATACATACCGGACACCAAGCCAAAACAAATAAACTTATTCGGTAGGTGTAAAAGCAGCCTAAGAATTTTACCCACTAAAAATTACCAGAATCTGAGATGAATATGACAAGAAATTAGATAGATAGAAAGAAAGAAAGAAAGAAGAAAGAAAGAAAGAAAGAAAGATAGATAGATAGATAGATAGATAGATAGATAGATAGATGATAGATAGATGATAGATAGATAGATAGATAGATAATGGTAGTGAGAGAGGTTTGGGTGATTAATGAAACCACTCCGCATAGGTATTTACTACTTAGCAACAGGTGCTTCCCCATAAATGCTCATAGAGTTGCAGCCCAAATGATCCAGCTCTTTTTCCATTTTGTTAGCATTTCTAAAACTGTGATAAAAAAGATGCTTTCAGCTTGTTTTTCCCTACATAGTCCCTTAAATATGCTCCCAATTCTAGTCATAGAATTAGTTTCTTCACTGGCTTCACATATGTTAAAACTACAACATATTGAGTACTACTTTATTAAAATGGACATGAGAAAAATTGTGCTTGACAAGGTTTAGTTTTGATGGTAGCTTCACTAAATGTCCCATTACTGTTGTATTTTTTTTTAGTGGGTCAATAACATAGAAACGGATGCTATGTATAACAAGTGGCCTTCAAGTTTTCAGGAACTTCTCAAACCAGCATATGCAGGAATGATGCGACAGATTAGACGGAATTTATATAATATGGTAAGTGTGAAATTAGTGTGTGTGTGTGTATGTAGTAGGAGTGATTGAGAGAGTTGTTAGGAAAATAATTCGTGCATTCTTTTAAATATTTTTAGTTGGGCTATATTAGAATGACATTCTAATTGGGCTATATTAGAATGACATTCAGTATACAAAAGCCACAGAAAGCCTTTCCTTGGCACATTTTGTTCAACAATTCACGTATCCATACAGTGTAGGTATGAATGCATCACTGAACTGATTGCAAAGAATACCCAGCAGTGTACCTATGATAATACTTACAAAAGCACAGCCATACTTTGACAGCATTTTCCTATTGCATTTAGCAATGGTTGTTTCACTGTGGTTTATAGAATAAATCACAATTTATGAGGTAGATGTTTGAACTTTGTCTTTCCATCTGACTGGAATAGGTGTTTGACTTTGCATACCGTAGACTATCAAGGTCTCTGAGCAAATTGTTTTTAGAGAACACAGGTCCAATTCTGTGGTACAAGAAAGCTGGCTTGTGTCAATTCTAAGCAAATTTTATGACTATATTAAAACTGTTGTATCGTAGGTGGCATACCATTTATTTAATTCAGTGTTGTAAACTTACATTCAAGTACCATTTTCACTAAAAGTTATTCTACCAGACCGGATTTGAGAGAACCAGTGTGTGATAGCATACTAAGTGAGGTTGCTTAGTTGGATTATCATGTTTAATTGAGTAAATTCAATTGTTAGGATTCATTTCAAGCTTTTAAAATTTCAGTTGAGGCCCAGGGTCCCTTGCATTTGTGTTGAATTGAGGGCAAACGTTGTGGTCTAAAATATTAATAACATTTGAATCATTTTTTTCCTGAAGTGATAAATGTCAGGTGTGAACAATCAGGCTCACACATGTAAAGTACAAATTAGCTACTTTATTGCTCAATACCTATTTCACACCAATTTTCTCAGACTGGCAACTTCTCCCTGGGAAAGATTTGATAAAGTTCAATGGCATTCAAGGTGGATAGGGGGTCCTCTTGTATTTATATAAGGACTCCAAACTAATACCTGTTTGACCCCTCCTTCTGACTGGGATGGTTGCTCTCCAGCATAAATTTGTATCTGTTCATGACAATGCCCAAGAAAGGAAATTACTTCCCTTCAAGAAGCTTCTATCCACTTTGATTCCAAATATGTCAGTGGCCAAGAAAGCTGGAGACTTTTCTCTCTGACATCAATATCAAGAAAATATCAAGAAAACTCTCAAAAGGCTGAATCATGGAAGCCTACCATTGTAACTTGATTACTAATCAGACATAGTTAGTTACTAATCAGTAATTGTCATTTGAGAATCATTTGTTTGTTTAATTGACCCCAAGACAAGTCCGTCTAAGTCATGCAGCAAAAACATAAAACATATAGTTTAAAATGACATCTTATGTAGCAAAGACAATAGATTAAAATAAAAGGATACAATGGATTTTCAGAATTTCTTTAAATGCCACAGTGGGAGAGCCAATCACACATTCCCAAGAGTTGTAGCTACCATTATTAATAAGCTTCTTTTTCTGGAATGGATGTTAAAAGTGGGAATCTTAGCAGATTCTTCAGTCCAGATCTTAAATATATATTAAAGCTTAAACAGTTTTTCAATTAATCTGTTCCAAACCATTTATGTTTCTAAATGTCCAAATTGGAGTTTTATTGGGCCCAAGGCACAAACTAAATAGAGCAGTTGGCACAGAAATGGCCAACTGCTCTGGTACTATTGAGTGCATGAACCAGGACGTATACACCAACAGAAGTTTCCAGTTCATCCTTGAATGCTTCCTTGGGGCTTTCAATGTATAGTAGTAGAGGAAATCGAAGATACAGAAAGAATATGAACCATGGATATATAAAATGTTCTTCTCTTCTAGATCCTTTTTATTGACCCTCTCCAGGAAGAAGCAGCTGGTTTCATTAAACTTATTGAGTTAATCTACACTCAGAAAGTACCTCTAAGGTAAATTAACATTGAAATTCTAGCTGATATTGAAATAGTAAAAGGAATTTCTCCTCACTTTCATCATTTTCAGAATTGTGGCAAAAACACCCCAACCCTATAGAATTAGTATAATGTTATTCTGAATAGTTTTCCTATATGAGTATTGACTAATATAAAGGGGAAGAGAGTTTGGACAACATGTATCTATTAATGTTTAATCCTCCATGATTCATTAATTGCGATTTCTCAACAAGTCAACAAAATAGAAATGAGAGATTTTAATACATTGATTTGTTGATGTGTATTTATTCTGAGTAAATATATATTTCCATAGATTTCAGTTAAATCTGCTGAACAGGTAGTATGTTTGTCTAAATCTAACTGCATTTAAATGGATACAAGAAAAGCATATTCTTTATGAATTTTAATATCATAGTTTTATTATAATTTATAACATTGTTCCATGATCAGTCTCCATTCATCCTTAGGTTGATCTAGTTCAATTTGCAAAACAGTTTTCTCCAAACTTGCAAGCTTTCTGGTATGGTGAGACTTAATTCCGAGGGATTCCTACATCACACTGTGCAGGAATTTGAAAGTTCAATATATCTATAGAATTAATATTAAAAAAGGCTATTCTAGAGTAGTCTAGAATATTTGTTTTACCATTGGCAAATGAATATAAATTTATGTGTATGCATTTAAATATGAATATATATTTATATGTATGTATATAAATAGTTTTGGCATACTTATATTTCCAGCTGGGTAAAATCAAATGAAATATGAGAAACTGGAAAGGAGCAAAGAATTCTGGGTACCTGCAAATACTTTTAGCAAAGTTGGTCAGGTTGTTAACCTTAGTTTGACAAAAATAACTCCTCCATGTCAAAGTTACAGCTAGAGAGATAATTTCTGTAAGCATTAATTCCGCTAAAACTGAGAAATATTGAGGAATTTAAGGATGAATTTATGCATTCATAAAGTTGAATTATGATAAAAGCAGTCCCAAATAGTTTTCACTTCCTGTAATTTTGGAAATTCAAGCCATGGTATGGCTCTCAGTGATTTGAACAAACTTTCGTTTGCTATGGTATCGTTGATTTTACATGTCCATGGAGATTTTTCAATCGTCCAGGTCCTGGTTGTCCCAAAGGTGCTTTTTCAAGAGGCAACTGGACTTTCTGGTTTTTCTTTGAAGATGTTTTGCTTCTCATCCGGAAAGCTTCTTCAGAGCTAAAGAAGCTTCTTGGAGGAGGAGAAAAAGTCTTCAAAGAAAACCCAGAAAGTCCAGTTGCCTCTTGAAAAAACACCTTTGGGACATTGACTTCACATTTTATTAAAGGCAATTCTATTAGATTGGCATAAATGTTAACTTTGTGTTCATTTTAATAAGATTTTTGAATCTTGTTGGAATATTACAACTTATCTTTCTTGTTGAAGACCTAAGTGACATATTTTAACCTGTTTTTAGTATAGTTGTATTTAATCTGCTTCCAGCGTAGTTAAATGTATTTTTGCCATTCTTACAGTATTTTTCTTTTTCTCAAACAGACTTGGCTTTGTTTTCATCTTAAATACTGATGAAGTGGTTGATGGAAATAAGGATGCAGGAGTTGCCTTGTGGAGAGCTTTTAACTTTATTGCAGATGAAATGGATATCCCTCATGCTTTTGTCTCCTTATTTTATGTTAGTGTTTGTAAGAAGATTAAAATATTGCTTTATTTAAGATTAGCCTTACTTTCTTTGAGATGCAAAATAGCCATAGGATAGCATTAAAACCTTGTGTGACTCGGGACAGTTAGCAAATAATCATGCACAGCCAGGACGTGTCATAAATTTAAGGTATATAAAGAATACCTTAAAGGTAAAAAGCAAAGCAAACTCAAACCCACTGGGCATGAAATTATGACATATCTTTCTGCATTCCATATTAGAGCAAAATATGAAACTTGATGGAGAGAGAAATTAATCCTGGCAGAAATGAATAGGGTATCTATACTAGGCATACTTAGTTAATATTTAGATGCTCTCAAAACTGCTAGCATTTAAATATCCTTTGTATAAATTTGAGTTGTAGTTCCTTTTATAAGGTCCAGGCATGTGGCCCACCTAAATATTCAGGGAGAAATAGGGAAGGAAGGAAGTGAGATAGGCTGGATTTGATCTTTTTAAGGTAATATAAAATTTAAGAAGGGCTGTGCAATTATAGGAAGAAGACACTCCATAGACCTTCCACTGAGTAATTGCACAGTTCTGAAGGAATTTCCAAAAAGGCTATTTAAAATGAGAATCTCATGATTTGAGATTGTCTACTAAAATTCACTTGCAATACTTTCAGAGCGAGCAAAACAAAATACTATGTGTAATACATTATTATATAATTTGCTATCGTATGATGTACAGTAGTAATATTCACTATTTGAGTTGTCTTAAATGGACATTATTGGCTGAATAGGCTATTGGTCTTTTAACAGTAATTTTAAGTAGCTGAGTGTTGACAGGATTGGAATCAAAATGAGAACAGTAGAAACCAACAATTGACATTCCTGGTGAGAAATGCAAGATTACACCTTAAAAAAGGAGATAACTCCTTCAAAGCAGAGCAACATATATGAGATGTCATCTGGATGTGGAAAAATAGTGCGGAGGAGAGAGAGTTAACCAGTGTGAGTGTTTTTTCTGGAGGAGGCTGACTAAGTACCATCCTAAATAAGATTCCTTTTCTAAGGAGGACTAAAGGTATTACAATAACATTTGTTAGATATTCCATTTGTTAGATATGAGTTCAAGAGTTATAGGCTTGCCTTCTGCCTATCAGCTTCCCAGAAGCCTCTGGCACATCATCAAAATAAAATCTGTCTACCTCAAAGGAATCTTTATCATCAAGTAATTTATTTAAATCTTCATAAATTGTAAAAGGACTGTTTTGCGGGACATGGAATGTAGAACAGAACAGTAAGCAAATGAATTTTAGAGAAACAGATGTTATTTAATTGAGTAATATGATCCCAGGATGGGAATTGAAGATATTTGAAATTTAAAACAAAATTTCCTATTCATTTCAGATAAAATGGAAGCAATGGACTAAAATATTAAATACGAGCTCCCTAATTTTAGACATTTTGAAGCCAGCAAGAGTCCATTCTTTTCTACTAAGACAATATACAAATATATAAAATTGTATGCCAGTAATTAGAAATGCCTTCATTTCTACTTTAATCTACAGTGCTTCATTTAGAACTGTTAGATTGTACACCCGCATTTTCACTTACACAGATTTTTGACTTGCACAGATTTTCTCACATGCTGTGAAAGTTTTAATATGGCTACGTATTTAGAAATTTACTAATTTTTTTGGCTCTGGTTGAATGTAAATGGTTGGTTGCTTGACTCATTTCATGGCTGCTATGGAAAATAAATACTAGTTTAATATGTGTGTTATATTTTTCCTTTTCCTTAGTACAAAAATGAAGAGTGAAAATGCATTGAAGTATAGTTGGTTGAAGACATTACAGGTAGTCCTTGACTTACGACAGTTCATTTAAGTGACTGTTCAAAGTTACAAAGGCACTGAAACAAGTGACTTATGACCGTTTTTCTCACTTATGGTGGTTTTAGCATCCCCATGGTCACATGATCAAATGGCAAGATGCTTGGCAAGTGGTTCATCTTGGAGTGTCCCGGGGTCATGTGATCAGCTTTTTTGACCTTCTGACAAGCAAAATCAATGGAAAATCCAGATTCGCTTAACAACCACATTACTAACATAACAAATGCAATGATTCACTTAACAACTGTGTCAAGAAAAGTCATAAAATGGAGCAAACTCATTTAACAAATATTTCATTTAGCAACATAAATGTTGGACTCAATTGTGGTTGTAACTCAAGGACTGCCTGTACTGTTGAAAACTGGCTAATAAGGATGAACCTGCAAATGGATGATAGGAGCTTTTCAAAACTGTTCATAGTATGAATAATAAAAGTGGAATATAATTAAATATAATTAAATATTAAATATCTTTCTTTTGCTTCCTTCAATTAGATGTATCGTCAAGTACAAGATGGAAGAATCCTTTCGGTGGACAACGTGAAACGCATTCTTTATAGACAGTTTCCTCAAGCTGATATGGAGGAGATCCTGGGTCCTGACTCTTATTATGATGACAGGAGAAAGGTAGAAAGAGTTGAAAGTTGCAGAATGAAATACAAAGAAACTAAGAGATGAATAGCCTGATGCAGTGGTGACTAACCTTTTTGGGCTCCTATGCCAAAAATTGTGCGCATGCTTGCATGCTCGCGCTTGTGTGCCAGCACCCAGAAGGCAATACACGCCCCCTATGCATGCGCATTCAATCACCACCCATCCCCGCCCACCCATACCTGCACTGCGCCTCACAGCTGATTTTTGGCTGGTTTGAGGCCCTTTTCGGCCTCCCAAAGGCTTGAGGAAGGCTTTTGCAGGCCAAAAACTAGCCCTGTTTTGTCACTTCTGGTATTTTCGGAAAAACAGGAAGTGATGAAACAGGGCTAGCCTGCAGAAGGCTTCCTTAAGCCTTTGGGAGGCCAAAAAAGGCCTCAAACCGACTGAAAATCAGCTGTGAGGCACACACATGCGCAGTGAGGTAAGTTTACCTGCAGCTTGTATGCCGGCACAAATGCCTCTGCATGCCACCTGTGGCACGCATGCCATAGGTTCGCCATCACGGGCCTGATGTAAAGACACCTCAACTAATTCTGTGTGTCTGGCACTGAAATTGTTTTTGTGGAGGTGATAATATGAGGAAGCTTGTTATTTCTTTGTCTCTGGATTCTTCTTACCCCATAGCTTTCAAATAGCAAGGGATAATTTAACTGGGAATGGTCACCATCATAAATATCTTCAAATAAGTTTTAATAGCATCCTTATATCAAAGATCAAAAAATTACATAATTCTAATATTTCTCGGACTAAGCCATGTCAGTCTAAACAAAAGTTTGAGTCCTAGTTGGCTGTTCTTATTGTCATACATTTTTTGGGGGAAACCAGATTCTCTTCTGGCAGTCCAGAGTTTGTAATGTGTTTGAATATTAGTAGCTCAGATTGGTAATTAGGGTGTCTGAGCTCGGAACTTGGCAATTTGGCTGCAAATGTTTCATCACCATTCGAGGATACGTTTGGTCAGCATTCGTCAGTGCGTTTTGAGTTGTGCTCCTCTGTCAGAACACAGGTCTTTAAATACTTTTTTATGAGATGCAAATTAGTCCGAATGTTGTTTGGATATTTCTGAGTCGAGCTGATTTTGGATTGTATGATTGGCTGGATGTTGTTGCTGGGCTATAGTTTCTGGGGTGGTATTCAGCAGGTTCTGACCAGTTCTGGAGAATCGGTAGCGGAAATTTTGAGTAGTTTGGAGAATTGGCAAATACCATCTCTGACTGGCTCCGCCCCCAATTATTCTCGGCCTCCCGAGTCCCAGCTGATTGGCTGGGTCTCCTTTCGTTTCCCTGCAGAGGAGAACAGAGCTGGAAAACAGGTTAGCAGGGTGGGGAGGGAATGGGATTTTGCAGTAACCTTCCCCCTGAAGTAGGGTGGGAATGGAGATTTTGCAGTATCCTTCCCCTGCCACGCCCACCAAGCCACATCCATAGAACTGGTAGTAAAAAATTTTTGAATCCCACCACTGTATAGTTAAGTACTGTCTGTGTGATGCAGATTAGGATTAGAGTTGTTTATCTGGGTGCTTCTGAGTCATGATTTGGTTTTGGCTTATTTGATTGTTTGAGTGGCTGGCTTTCTAGAAGGTTTAAGGCAGTCTTCCTTCATGTGCTATTATTCTTAAGCACATCTTAAATTACGTTGGCTTTGTAGTCTAATATATCTGGAGGCTTCAGATTGGAGAATATTGTTGAAAGAGAAAAATAAACCATTTTATTCTTCCACTGTGCAGTTTATGGATGCTTTGAGTTTATTTTTTTCTTTATATTAATCCCATTTTCACACAGTCATCTACCTTCCATGTAACTGTGACATTCCCAATTTGTTTAGGCAGGAGCAATGTTTTATAAGAAGACTGGCCTGGGCCCATTGCCTCAAGCTCTCTTTAACGGCGTGCCTTTTAACAGAAAAGAGATGAATATTGCAGAGCTAGAGACTTCTCTGCTGAAGCTCGTAGATACCACAGAGGCCTTTCAGCGGGCAGTGTCCAAGGTATGGTTTGTTTGGTTTTTTTTTCATTTAGAAGACAGGAATGTCCAATGAAATATGGGCTAATACGGTGCTTCTCAACCTTGACAACTTTAAAACTTGTGGAAATTCAACTCCCAGAATGGCTGGGGAATTCTGGGAGCCGAAGTCTTCAAATGTCCAAGGTTGAGATAATATATTGCTTCAGTTATGTTTATATGATACATATTTCATAAAGAATTAGTTTGGAGTTAATGTTGCAAACATCTAATTATTTTAATTTGTTGTCATGATTTTGAAGCTTGAACTATACTGATTATTGATCTAGTGGTTAAGGCACCAGACTAAAAAGCAGGGGAATGTGAGTTCAAGTCCTGCTTTAGCCATGCAAGCCAGTTGGGTGACTCTGGGCCAATCACTCTCTCTTAGCCCAAATCACCTCACAGAGTTGTTGTTATGAGGAAAATAGGAGGAGGAAGACTTGTTAGATGTGCTTGCCACCTTGAGTTATTTGTAAAAATAATAAAGGTGAGATATAAATAACCAAATAAATAAATAATACCTTAGAGTGTATTTATGTACTTGTTAGATTTTAAAATGGTTGGAGCCATTGTATCCTTTAGAAATAGATGTTTAAAATGTTCTATTTAGGGTAATGAAAGAGGAGAAAATATTCAATTCTGTGCTTGATATTTAAGTCAGACATGAAACCAATTTCTCTTGATTCACTAAGCTGTAGCTTGGTCCTTCATATTTTGTCGAATACTGTTGGAAGAAATATCCTTCTGGGTTCAGTTTCAAGTGGGGGAAAAGACACTGGGATCGTGGAAGTTGCTTGGAAAGATGGTTTAATGGTAGAGAGGATCACATGCCTTGGAGCTCTTGGGTGAAGAAAAGGGGAGAGATTGCTGAGAGTTCCTGGGTTTTGTACCCTCTCTGCCTTTGAACTTCCTGGGGCACAGGAAAAGTATCCTGATTGGTTGCTATCAGAGGTCATAGCTAGCTTTGTAGGTTGTCTGTGTGCTAAGTTTGGTTGAAACTTGGTGAGTGATGCAATGAAGGGCAAATCAATGGCTCTGTCTGAAGGAGGTAGATCTTTGTTATGTAGAATAGACTGCTCCAGGCCTTAATGGCCCATTAACCAAGGTAGCGGGGCTGAGTTTATGCCTCTCTGAATTTCTACTTCTCTTTTAGGAGAAATATTCTGCCTTTTTAGTATATCCTAAAATATTTCATTTTTCTAGGAGAGGGGTGGGTTTTAACTTCCAACAATACCTTATAGCTGACTCAGATCACGCATTACATTAAGCTATAAGCTTTTATAGCTTAAAAGTTTATCATTCAGAATAGTTTGTAAGTACTCAGTGCTAGAGTACTCAGTATTATCTCTTTCTATTCTTAGAAGGTTAAAAAAAGTGTCTTGAAAACCCCAGATTTCCAGACCTTTTCTAAATGTTTGTGCTGGAAGAAAGAAGGTAACACTTCGTTATGATCCCAAAGGTAAAATCAAGCAAAGCGAAGATACCCATTCATTCCACAGAAGTTGCACACCCTGATCTCAAGTTAAGGGGAGGCTATATTTAAAACTGTGAATGCTGTGTAAATTAAACTGTTATTCTGACTACAGGGCTTGCTACATGATCATAAAGATGCAGTTGATTTCATCATGGAGCAACAAAATGTAGTTTCTCATATAAATGATAGAATTCTTGGTGATGAAAGAAGATACTTGAATTTTGAATCCCCATCAGGTAAACTAAATGCTATGCTTCTTCTCTCTTGTTTATTTGTGGGGAATTCATTTTGATATCATGCTTGATATTATGCCACATCTTTAATTTTTTTGCAGTTCCTATAGATGTGAATGACCACTCAACGTTTTTTCTTTTTGGACTCTCAAGATAAAACATTTGTTATTTCTGAAAACATGAATTATGTTACAAAACAAGGTAAGCTTTATTACATTTAATCTTATTACTGATTCCATATACACCAAGGGTCTTCAAACTTGGCAAGTTTAAGACTTATGGACTTCAACTCCCAGAATTCCTGAGCTAACATGACTGGAGGAGGAATTCTGGGAGTTGAAGTCCATAACAAGTCTTAAAGCTGTCAAGTTTGAAGACCCCTGGTATACACACCGATTGTAACATCATAATCCAGGGTGGTTGATACTTACATGAGACCATTCGGTAAGTTCATGCATTAGCAAGGGATTGAGTATCATCAGGTTGCTGAAGTTACACATCTCATCCCCAGATTGAACAGGAAATGCTATCAAGGTACTGTTGGAGGCTGCTAGACTCTGGATGAAGAGGAACAAATTTAGGCTTAATCCTGGAGAACCAAAGTGGTTGTAGGTTCAGAACCCATCTGATTCCAGGAAAATTGCATTTCTGGTTATGAATGGTATATTGCTTTTCCTTATTGAACTGGATCATAATTTGAGGCTCTTGAGTAGCAGATCTCAGGGCCAGGAATGCCTGTGCACAAATTCATCTGGTGTGCCAGTTAGAACCTTTTCTGGGCAGAAGACACTTCTCACCATGATTGCCTGTGTTAATCATCTTCCCTTTGGGTAATTTTAATACCTTCTATATGGCTCTGCCCTTGAGGGTCTAGGACCATGATGGCACGCAGAGCCATTTGTGCCAGCACGTGAGCCCCAGACAAACTTAACTCACTGCGCATGCTGGGAGGCGTGTGCATGCCCAGTGCAGATAAGGGGGAGGCGGGGGGGATTGTGTGTGCATGCTCAGGGGGCTTCGGGGAGCCGCGCATTGCCTTCTGGGTGCTGGCATGCGAGCATGAGCGTACAAGCAATTTTCGGCACAGGAGCCCAAAAAGGTTAGCCGCCACTGGTCTAGGACAACTTGGCACAGCCAACTTACCCGCGGGACAACTCACTGCAGGACAATTCAACAATTCAAATTAAGTATTTAAAATAATTTTTAAAATATTTTAATTTTTGTCATTTACATTGCATTTTGTTCCTCCTTTTTGCATCCTTTCTTTAATTATTCTATTCCACATTCGATATTAATGTAACTCTTGTCCTGTGCTGAGTTGCCCACGGTGAGTTGCCCACGGTGAATTGGCCATGCCAAGTTCTCCCATTTGGTGCACTTGAAGACCACTCAGGAGGTACAGCTGGCCCAGAATGCCAGAATTTAAATAGCTATAGATACACTTTGATTTGCCTATGTAACACCTCTACTTTGAGGGTTGCACTAGTGACCAATTATGTTTCTGACTCTGGGTTGTCCTAAAAGCCCTTCAACATTCAGATTCTTGAAATCTATAAGAGAACCTGAATGTCTTAAGTCCTCTAGAATGTCGCCTACAGGGCTTTTCAAGGAGAGAGAGAGAATCAAGGAGAGAAAATCAAGGAGAGTTAAATGTCAATAAATACATTTGATGAAAAAGCACTGTGTCGATCTTATCTGGAAGGCATTTCTAAGGAATCCTCAGCCTTCATAAAAAGTATGTTTGTGTTAAACCTTGCAGATATTACGACTTTAAAAGAACACTTTATAATGATTACTTTGTCAATTTCTAACGGAGTACAATCAATGTAATTTTCTGTTTTGCTTTTATTTTTAGAGATTGTGTGCTGGCCAGGATAGTCAATTTGCCCATGTAACTATAAAACTAAAAAAAATGTGAATGCAAAATCCTCAGCTATAGATTAACCAGTTGCCTATCTTTGCAATTTAGCTAAAAACCAGAATTCTATGCTTGAGATCCAAATTTTACATAAAGCCATCTTAGGGATTCATTTTTCAATGTTGTAAGAGTATTGTGGATCAGATAGAAGTCTAGCAACAATTCTTGATCAGCCTTCTACCTATTGTTAAAGTAATCTATACTTTATTCTGCTGATACGTTTTCCATTTTGATTGCCTGTATCAAACAGTAAAAGTTCTTGCCTTTTTTTTTCCAGATGAAGCTTTAATCTACCCAGTAACCATGTGGATTGTAGCTGATTATGACAAGTCAGATGGAAGGCAATTGCTTTCTACCGCACTGAAACACGTGGTCAGTTCTTTACAGTTACTTGTGCCTACATTGTTTAAAAAAATTTTCTTCGGCCAATTTTGTATAAGAAATACAAATAGGAGATATGTGCCAGAAAATGATTGCAGAAAAAGCTCTGTCCTTCCCTCAAAATAAAATTTTACAGAACAAAAGAAACGTGTAAAAAGTTTAATTACTGAATAAAAACAATAAAATCATTATGTACTTATTATGGATTTGTAATACCCAAAGAGAGAAATTTTGCTCATAGAAGCTTTTGTTTAAGAAGCTAAAGAGAATTTTGTCTATCTGAAACGAAGAGAACGTGGGATTGGTTTGGAGAGTTCTGCATTATTATTACACATTTTCTTTATAAGAAAATGGCCTTAGAGCAAAAATTTCCTTTATGATAGCGGAAGATATAAATTGCAGAAGTAATAAGAGTCCTACCCTGAGCTGTACATTTTAGTGTTGACCTTCAGAATATGGGCAGGAATTTCTGCTGTTATTGTGTTTTTATTGCTGCAGGGAGTTATCTAGAACTTGGGAGGATAAGCAGGAGATAAACTGTTTAAAATAAGCATCTACTTACTGTATCTGGTTCTTACAAAGTAAACATTGCTTTTTAAACTTGGCATGCTAGACTGTTTTCTTTCCTCGGCTTTTCTGACCCTCAGGAAAACAAATACTGCTCCCAGGCTCTGGTATAGTTTTTAGCATAGCTTTTAACCTGCCTTTGTTTTACAGAAAAGCAGCAGTCATATTCGGCTTGGGATTGTGAATAATCCTACTTCAAAAGTTACAGAAGATAGCACTATTATTGCAAGAGCAATCATGGCAGCATTTGTAACCCAGAAAAACTTCCATTTGAAAAACTTTCTTGGTCAGATTCTTAAGGAGGAGACAGCAGTGGCCCTTGCTGCAGGAACTAAAATTAAAAAGTTTTTTTCTCCGGTTAGTAGTTGCCTAATTATGCACTTGGCTGAATTTTGGGAGAGCAAATATAATAATTTCTGTTAATATCATTGCATGTTGAAAATTTAATACTCATTTTTAAAAGTATAACAGCCTATTTCTATAATACATTTATATACTTATACGTTGCAACTACAGGATATTTTGTACATACAGGTAGCTATTAATCTATTTAAGTTTGGTAGTAATTTATCAAATTATCACCCAATAGAATTCTCTGCATGCTGCATCTGTATATATTGCTTTAAGATGTTGGACCAAGAATGTGGGATATCTAGGTTCAGGTCCATCCTTAGCCATAGATACTCATGTGGTGAATCTAGGCCAGTCACTGCCTCTCAGTCCAACCCACCTGGGAGAAAGGCAGAATATAAATCTGAAAAATAAATAAAGTACCATTTCAGGATACAGGGTTTTCTACTGCGTTGCTCCCAAATTATACAAATATACTCTTTAGGATTTGTGTTTGGCCTAGGGGTGGGATTCAAATTTTTTAACAACCGGTTCTGTGGGCATGGCTTAGTTGGTGGGCGTGGCTTGGTGGTCATGTGACTGGGTGGGCGTGGCCAACACATCACTCACATCAAGCGGCACTTCTCCTTGCCTGGCCTCTCATGACAGTGGGGATGCTGCAATGGTCGTAAGTGTGGAAAAATGACCATAAGTCACTTTTTTCAGTGCCATTGTAACTTTGAATGGTCACTAAATGAACTGTTGTAAGTCAAGGATTACCTGTACAAAAATATAAAAAGCTTTGCTTACAAAAAGCTGCCCTAAATACCAATCCTTATATCAAAACTACCTGCAAGCCAGAGTTACAAATCAGGCAGGATGCCAGAGCATCTTTAGGAATTAAAATAGTTAAAATGCAATGAAAACGATCAAGCAGCCATCTCTTGCTCATAAAGTGAAACCCTTTAGCAGAGAGGCATTTAAGCTCTCCAGAAAGAGCACACCCAGGAGAAGCAATCCTTAGATCCATTTGCACCACTTAAAGACACCAGCTGGTCTCACTCACCTCACAAGATATCCTAAGGAAATCATCCAGATTTAAGGAAAGGTCACATGCCTCCCAGAAAGGCAGTAAAAAAATCAGTGCCAAGCTTGCATCCTGCCTCTTGGAAGTATTTCCCAAAAGGACAGTGCCAGATAGTACTAAAGCAGTGAAGGAAGACCTCTTCCCCAGATAGAAAAAGAAACCATGAAGCAGAAAAAATTGAAACACAATACAAATAATTAAATCACAACAGTAGCTGCTGCTTGTTAAACCAGTTACCAGAACATATAGACACAGGAACTAGCCAGGTTTATCAACCCAGTTTCTTTTCAGGAACAGAGATTAACCTTTTTCCTTCCAAACAAAGCTGAATAGAGAAAATTATCCCATCAATAAACACAGGATTAAATGTTACCAAGGACAGAATTAAACTTCACCAAAAACTAGTTTTAGACCAAAACTCAGAAAGGGTATGTAAACTCACATTTGAATGTCAATCTTTCTAGCTTGCCAAGAAGCCTTGCTGAATGTCATTCATCTTGGTTCCTTATCATTAAAAAGCTTCTTTCTGCAGCTCTGCTTTGTCATTCAATTATTTCTTCAAAGTGCTGATCACTGCACACCGGCTGGAAGTATTTCCAGGGGAGTATTTCCTCCCAACCGCAATGTAAAAAGCTTAAAACAACCCTTCCCCTTTAAGAAAGTACCAGGAAAGAAAAAAAACCTCTTTCTGAGGCAGTAAGTCTTAGCATACTGCCAAGAATGTAATAAGGGTGGAAAAAAAAGAAAAGGAGATTTCTTCTAACTACCGGTTCTCCGAACTGCTTAGAAAGTTAACAAGGGGTTCTATAGAACTGGTCAGAACCGGTAGAATCCCACCCTGCTGGCATTTACAAAAAGTATAACACTTCATTTGTTTTCCAAACTTTTAGTAGTTAACTGCTTCTGGAACATTTTAAAATCTTTTTAGCTGTGCTGAATATTTGGCAGAGTAGAAATACAGAGAATAACTTAAATAGAATAACCTGGGAGCAGGTGGTTGCAGTAAAATAGAAACAGAAACCAATATTTTTTTTCTGCTTTTCTAAATATCTAAAAAAGATACTCTTCAAAAAAACTAAATTAAGGTGCTTGATTCTCATGTATGCACTTTTATTTAAAGGAAAGAATTACTGCATAACAGATTCCGGAAGACTCTTAATTACTTTGAAGCATAGCATCAGTTGCAAAAAGTGGATTGTGTATCTAAATTCTCAGTAGAGAAAAGTTTTCAACATCCTTGTGTAGTTTTCTAATTTAGGGCTGCACTTTTATACTTTGTGTTCCAGGGCATGGATTCTGATGCTCTTGAGAAGAAATACAATACAATGGGAGTCGATCTGATTCAGACTCATCAGATATTTTGTCAGGAAGTTCTTAAATTGCTTCCTGGAGAAATGGCTGTTATCAGTAATGGCAGGGTAAGTAAAGAATGGGGAGATGGCATTTTATTATTGGGTTGTTTGTTTTTTAATTTCATTTACATGTATTTGAAAAGGAATACCAGTCTATTGCCATGCTCTGCTTAGTGAGAAAGAAGAAAATAAATGTATTTCCAATTTAAAATTCTCTAGGCGTTCCAGGATGATACTTTCAATCCTTTGAAAAAGAGCTTCTCCTTTCATTAAGAGTGAAGATCCAGCATTTTTTCTCCCGTAGTATTTCAGAACAAAAGGCTCATTCCTATGCCCACTCCTGGTTTAGTGACCATGTTCCATTCCAGTGACCAGGTTGCTAAGTGAAGAAAGAGGGAAAGACTGCAAAGATTATGTGCTTTGCAGATAAAGTTTTCTCATACAGCTGGCCAACATTACTGAAACTAAAACATGAATTGTTATCAGGCGCATAAAATTTGTTTGTAAATGTATACTTTGTTAAAAAAAAAAGATTTTAATGCTGTTTAATACTGTTGTATTTGCAGATGGTCACTAAATGAGGGGTAGGCATAATGCCCAAACTTCAATGGATTGGGAATTGGTTGAAATGGAAACTCCAGCCCTTTCCCTCCACTGGAAAGTCTAATGCAGGGGCCTCTAACCTTGGCAACTTTAAGCCTGGAGGACTTCAACTCCCAGAATTCTCCAGGCTTAAAGTTGCCAAGGTTGGAGGCCCCTGGTCTAGTGCAGACATAGACAAGGCAGGGGGGTTGTGTCACAGCACTGCTTCTAATTCCCTCATCACTTCAACAAATTCGATATGCAGTGAGCACAAAGGAGGTAAAATATCTCTCTTGGGTGATACAGGATCCCTTCTCACAAACATTTTGCTTGCCTGGCACCAGGGGTGGGATGCTACCGGTTCTGCCCGGTTCTAAAGAACCGGTAGCTCTGAAGAGCAGCAGACATCGAACCGGTTCTGTGTCTGCTGTTGTTTGGCCCGCCCGGGCTCTTACCTGTCCTTTATTTCCTGCTTTTTCAACCTCAGCTGCTTTGCGCGTCACAGCTGAGGCTGAAAAAGCAGGAAAAAGAGGCTTTTCAAATGCTGTGCACCTGCGCGCTGCGCTTTTTAGCGCTTTTCATGAGCACGCAAAAATATCGTCACCAAAACAATAGTAACACCGGTTGAATCCCACACCTGCCTGGCACCCCAGTTAGTTAATGGCTGCAGATGAAGGATCTAATTGGTAGCTCAGGCTTTGTCTTCTAGATGTTTTTGTCCAAGGCCTTCTGCCAAAAAACGGAAGCTTAGTTGTCCGGGGATGAAAGACATAATAGAACAAGCCACCATTTCCATGTCCAGTGGAAACTGAGAAGGCTTACAGCTAAGAAAAAACTTTAAGCACATTTGGATCTGGATCAGAAGCTATGGAAGAGAAATAAAATAGAATAGGAGGAAGATATATAGCAAATTTGGTCGCCACAATGTAAAAAAGATGTTGAGATTTTAGAAAGAGCGCAGAGAAGAACAACAAGGATGATTAGGGGACTGGAGGCTAAACTATATGAAGAACGGTTGCAGGAACTGAGTATGTCTAGTCTGATGAAAAGGACATAACAGCAGTGTTCCAATATCTCAGGGGCGGCCACAAAGAAGAGGGAGTCAAGCTATTCTCCAAAGCACCTGAGGGTAGGACAAGAAGCAATGGATGGAAAGAAGTAATGGGTGGAAACTAATCAAGGAGAGAAGCAACATAGAACTAAGGAGAAATTTCCCGACAGTTAGAACAATTAACCACTGGAACAACTTGCCTCCAGAAGTTGTGACTGCTCCAACACTGGAAGTTTTTAAAAAGATGTTGGATAATCATTTGTCTGAAGTGGTGTAGGGTTTCCTGCCTAAGCAGGGGGTTGGACTAGAAGACCTCCAAGGTCCCTTCCAACTCTGTTATTCTGTTCTAAATGTACAGGTAGAGAATATGTGGTACGTGGCTCAACAGTAGCATCTGAGAGGGGGATCTAGGTGTACTAGTGGACAACCACCAGTGTGCTGCAGCTGTCAAAAAAGCTAATGCAATCCTAGGTTGCCTCAACAGAAGGATAATCTCAAGATCATGTAAAGTGATATTACCCCTTTAAACTGCATTGGTAAGACTCTCTTGGAATACAGCATCCAGTTCTGGTCACCATAATACAAAAAAGACCCTAGGAAAAAATGCAGAGAAGAGCAAGAAACATGATAAGGAGCCTGGAGGCTAAACCATGCCAGGAACAATTGAGGGTTCAAGAGATGTCTAGTCTAACAAAGAGAAGGACTAGGGGCAATATGATATCAGTTTTCCAGTACTTGATGGGTTATCACAGATAAGGAGGAGGGTGACCTATTTTCCAAAGCAGTGGTCCCCAACCGGTGGGCTGTGGCCCCTGGTGGGCCTTGAGAAAAATTTGGTGGGCTGCAGAGAAATCTTATCCCCAGAGCATCCCCCCCCAAAGCAATTAATCCAGGCTGCGCAGAAACACAAGGCTGCCCAGCCCACATGGCCCGCAGGCAGGGGTGGGATTCTACCACTTCGCTCCTACCTATTCGCTAGAACCAGTTGTTAACATTCTAAGCAGTTCGGAGAACTGGTTGTTAGAAGAAATTACCAGTCTAATCCTGTAAGGAAGGCAGGAAGGAAACATTCTGGTGTTGTTTACAGAAACTGCCTCTCCGTTAACCCTTATTACATTCTTGGCGGGACTAGACTTCCTGTCTCAGGAACTTCTCTGGAGTTTTCCCCCCCTCCTTTGCTGGTACTTTGCTTGTGTGGCGTGACCATTCAAAGTTACAATGGCACTGAAAAAAGTGACTTATGACCATTTTTCACACTTACGACTGTTGCAGCATCCCCACAGTCGTGAGAGGCCAGGCAAGGAGATGCCTGCCTCAATGTGAGTGATATTGAATTGGCCATGCCCAGCCAATAACATGACCACCAAGCCATGTCCACCCAGTCACATGACCACCAAGCCACGCCCATCACCTAAGCCACACCCACAGAACCGGTTATTAAAAATTTTGAATTCCACCCCTACCTGCAGGAACCCTCCCCGCCCACTCACTCCTTACCTGGCAAACTTGTCTGCTAAATTGCTATTTTTCTTTTTCCAACCATCATCTGTTCTGCTGTGCCAGGAGAGTTAGATTAGCTAGGAAGCAGGAAATGGTTGGATTTCTTGCTTTCCAGCCAGTCTATAGATCTTCAGCTCTGCTTTTAAGCACAGCTGAACCTCCCTTAGGACTGAAGGTTCTATTATTCAGTGCAGACTCACAGCAAGCAAATTTGAGAGACTGAGCAAGCCGATGGCAGATAGATAGATCACTGAATGATTCTGTGAGCAACTCAATCTGCCTGCCTGCTTTGCCTTGATTTTGGGTAAAAGTTGCTCTTTTTTAATAAAAAATTCAATATTTACATACATGGTGTGTTGTGAGTTAATTTTGTAAGTTTGCTTGCTAGCAAATTTTGAGAGTTTGCTTGCAAGCAAATTTTATGTGACAGTCTGAGCTTGCCAATGGCAGATAAATAGATTTCTGAATGAGTCTGTGATTCTGTGAGCAACTCAATCTGCCTGCCTGCTTTGCCTGATTTTGGGTAAAAGTTGCTCTTTTTTATAAAAAATTCAATATTTATATAAATATTTATAATATTTACATACAAGCCATGCCCAGCCAGTCACATGACCACCAAGCCACACCCACAAATTAGGCCATGCCCACAGAACTGATTAGTGGTCCCTGGGATTTAAAATGATGAGTTTGGTGGTCCCTGAGGTCCAAAAGGTTGGCGACCCCTGTTCCAAAGCACCTGAGGGCAGGACCAGAAGTAACGGATTCATTAAAGAGAGATCCAATTGTGTGGAATGATACTAGGTCTCCTGCTTGAGCAGGGAGTTGATCTAGATAGAAGACCTCCAAGGTCCCTTCCATCCCTATTATTGTATGTTCTGTGAATTCTTAGAAAAAATAGATTTTCCTCTGAGTGTTAAAAACTGCTGGGAAATTTTCACTTCCTACAGAACGTATGTCAAAGCTGTTACCTGATGGTTACAGAGAGAATGTTTTGTGCCAGTTTCATTTCTCAGTCACTTTCTGGACATAAGTGTCAGAGTATATTCCATAAACTGGAATAGAGTTTGGTAACAAGGTCAGCCAATGAATAGGCATAGCAATTAAATCAGCCAATGAGGACAGTTTGGAAACTGAAACTAGAAGTAGTCTAGGCGTGGTTCTGTATTAAGCTCTACAACTCTGCAGCTATGTTGAGCTCTGTGCTATTGAAGATGAAACTAACTTGCTTGCTTGCTGAACTAAAGTGAAAATGATGTCTGTTTCTGAGCTCCTGAGTTGCTTCTGAAATTACTTGCAACATGTTTCTGTCTGAGTTGGAGAAATCTACAGCTGGTTTGTAAAGTCTACTTATTATGTTTATAAAGATGTTAAATGAAGCATCAGCCATCTATGTTTATTTTTCTGGCTCTGAATTAACACTGCAAAACTCTGAATAAGAAGTCAGTATGCTTACAAAGCAAAGTATTGTGTTCTTCTCCTAACACTGAATCATGTCAATTTCTGTTCTGTAGATAATAGGCCCTTTAAAAGAAGATGAATTAAATACCAAAGACTTCGATTTGTTAGAGACATTAACTCTGAATACAGCAGCTGCAAAGATTAAAAGTCTTATCAAGGAAATGGGGGTCGATCATAAACGGTAACTTTTATTGTGGAAGGTTTCATAGTGAAGTGCATTTTGTAGATGATTTGCCATTTATAAGAGACACTGGATTTATCAGTGTATGGTCTGGGTGTGAAGGGCATTGCAGTCAATTCATAGCCTTGATCAGATTGGATCTGATTACTTTTGGTTTTATTGTTTTTGTTGCATTAATTATATAATTTTCACCTTATCTTGTCAGTGCTCAAACTGTGAGATGGGCAACATAAAAATTTAATATTAAATTAATAACAAAAATTATTTTTAATGTTTGCCACCCAGAATTTAGGGCAGCTTAACATTCCTATATTAATAATAAAAGATTGGCTAATTACAAAAGCATAGAATTTGAATGTAGTCTTAAGTCTTTGAGTCCCTCTGTCATCCAGACTTGATAGCACAAGAGAAAACCATTTCATAATACTAGAGATGGTTTATATTTACATAGACCTAAATGGTAAAAATTGATTTTGATAATTTGGTATCAAAGAATGAGATGGATTTAAAAAGACCAAGGATGACCATTGTTATGGTCTTAGAAAAAAAATAGATTTTCCTTTTTTATACCTTGTTGGACCTTCCTTCTACATGAGATGGATTTAAAAAGACCATTGTTATGAAAACCTCTTAAAAATGTATTTTTGTTCTTTAATTTCCCACATCATATTGTGCAAGGAACATTAACAAGATTCCGCATTGTTAATCTTCTTTGGAAGCCTATGGATTGTAGTGGTGTTGCTTTTTGATATTTTATGACATTATTTTAGGAAATTCTTCCATTCCTGAGTTATATCCAGTTCTTTTCTCTTTTTCTATAGTGGCAGTAATTTAGTGATGCAAGTGAATGCCCTTCTTTCTTCTTTGCCAATAACTGATGACCGTCAAGATGTTGAATTTTTCAAAGACCAACATAGGTAAAAAATAATTGTTCTTTTTTTTTTCATGATAACCTTTTAGTCTATCCTGAACTTCATGTCCCTAACCCTCAACATGCTTAAGACAGAGCACGTTCTCCAGATCAGTGGTCGCCAACCAGTGGACCAAGGACCACTGGTGGTCTGTGAGAAAATTTTGGCGGTCCACAGAGAAATGTCACGGCCAAAGCGCCTCCAAATGCAATTAATCCAGGCTGTGCAGGAACACAAGGCTGCGCTACCAACATAGCCCATGGGAACACAAGGTTTGCGTCGCTTGCATTGCGAACAACATGAAGTAGTGAGGGAAAAGGGCAGAGGGGGGGAACTTGCCCCACTTACCTCACCTAGCCACCGGGCTGCTTCCTTCTGCTTTTGGCTGCACGCAAGGAAAGCAGCCAAAGTTTTTCTTTCTCTCCCCCAAAACTCCGCCAGAAACGAGTCTATGGGACCCTGCAAGGCATCCTGCTCCAAGAGGTGTGCTGACACGACAAGTCTCACAAAGATTCATTTCTGGCGGAGTTTGGGGGAGAAAAAGATTTCTGCTGCTTCTGCTGCTTTCCTTGCATGAAGCCAAAAGTCCGTCTTCCTGTTCCCCCGAGAACAGAGCTGGAGACAGTATCCTGCAATCCCAAATAAAGAATGATCAATTGGTAGGAAAACGGGTGGAGAATTTTCCTGCAGACTTTTTGGGGATTTTCCCAGGGTCTCTGGTCCGGGGGATTTAAAATTATGAGTTTGGTGGTCCCTGAGGTCCAAAAAGTTGGCGACCCCTGATCATTGATCTATCATTCCTATCATTGCCAAATCATTGAGATTAAAGCTGAATATACCATAAACAAAGAACCAAAGGGTACTATAATTGAAGGATTGGGGAAGATAGAAGGAGGATGCTCATAATAGATCTGAAGCACTCTTCCCTCCCTCTCTAGGGAAAAGTGCTTTCAACGCATGCTTTTATTTTCTCAAAATAAGTGGGCATAAACTATTAGATGGCATGTGTTTTTCTAAGGGAACTGTTCTCCACTTGAACTACTTCACTAGTTTGAAGGAAACAGAGATATATTCAATGAAATGCATCCATTTGTTGAATCAGGACATGTTTATTAAATAGCTTTTAAATACAAAAGTATATTTCTTATGAACATTACATAATGTTCATAACGTTCATACATGCCTTTAAGATTTTTTGTTCAATCTTTAATGTCAATGTTCAATGTCTCCTCTTTGCCTTCCCTGCATAGTGTACTGAAGAGAAACCCTGAGCTAAGTGAGCCCTACTTTGATGTCGTTGGTGTTGTTGATCCACTAACGAGAGAAGCCCAGAAGTTTGCGCATTTATTTATTGTAAGAGCATACTGTTGCCATTGTGGTGAACTTAAGCCAATTTAACATTGTTTTCCATCCAATGGTATGAAATGGTAATTATTTATCCTGAGTTGTATACATCATGTGATGGGAGATCCAAGTTTAAATTTTACAGGGAGTCATTAAGTTATCCTCAGTAATCAGAATTTTTAAAATGAGAGTAAAATCTATCTATCTATCTATATATATATAAAGTGAAATACCACTCATGCATCATCACAAAATCTCCAGAACCGTAAAGCCTACAAACTTGAAATTTGGCACGTATATTCCTCTTGGCTTCTAGGTGAACACTAAGAAAAGATTTTTCGAAATGACCATCAGAGCATTAGTATTTCCTATATTATTATTAACACGCTCTGATGCTAAGGAGTTCTACTCCCCCACCCTACCTGAAAAGAAATCTGTTCCAAAGTTCAAATTCAAAACACAAGCAGAGGAGAGGAGTTTCAGTTTTAGTTTCACAGCATCAAGCAGCTTTAGTACAGAACAGTTGAGCTAAGCCATGCCCAGGCTCCTTGCTGTCTCCTTGCTCACACAGCAAATAATGTTTCAGTTTCCAAACAGCCCTCAACTCTTTCACACACTGATAGGGTGCTAGCCAGATGAATACCGATGGGTGCTGGTAGGCAGAGGCAGATTTTTTCCCCTTATTTTCCTCCTCAAACTCTAAGCTTGACCACATAGTTTCGTAGCGAAGCACGGGTATCGAGCTAGTTAAATATAAAGAATAAAGTAATGAAAACAGGTCCATCAATCAGCTTTAAGCAAGAAGAAGCCGGATGGAAAGAACACTGGTAGTTTGAATGCTAGTGTTTAAGAAAACTTCTGAGAATACCATGAATGACTAGGAAAACAAGCAGGTGGACCATAGATTTTCAATCCATAGTTCTCATTTATGGTCGAAATGACCAGGCTTATATTTTAGACGTAATGGAAAGATCTAATTCTTTGACAACGATGGAATAAAAGAAGGAAAGAATTAGCCAGTTGATGGATTTAACTACTGTGTTTCCCCCAAAATAAGACCCTGTCTTATATTTTTTTTGCCACCAAAAAAGGCACCAGGTCTTATTTTGGGCGGATGTCATCCACTGACTAACCTCACTTGCGTGCGTCGCTCCCGGCCTCCTTTTTGCTGTCAGAGGCCTTCAGGAACTTTTTTTTCCTGCGGCCAGAAAGGCTTTCCTGAAGGCCTCTGCACTACATAGGCTTTCAGGAAAGCCTTCCCAGCCTTGCCAGCAGCAGAAGAAATGGGCCAGCAAGGCAGGTGTCAGCGTACGCGAGGCCTGGCTACAACTGTCCGAAGCTAAGTAGCAGGGCAGCTCCACCACCACCCCATCCCCACCCTGGTTTAATTTTTACCCGTGCACTTTGGAGTGGTTAGGGTCTTAATTAGGGCTTATTTTTTGGGGGTAGGGCTTATATTGGGCCCACATGTAAAAAAATCAAGCTAGGACTTACTTTTGGGGTAGGTCATATTTTCGGGGGAACATGGTACAATGGCAGTGCTTTTGTACGAAGGGCCAGATTGGACACAGTTCATTTCTGAAGAAAGTCTGAATTCATTTCTGCTTTTTCCAGTCCTTGAGGCAAGACACAAGAATATAAACTGGCAGCAAACAGCATTCTTTACTAGCACTGATGATGTTACCTAGTTAGGATAATGAAACTTCTGTAAGAAAACAAGCAAGCTCAGAGAGCAACAAGGACTCCTTATTTCAACCCTGAGCTACAAATATTCTCCTTTAATGACGATAAACTTTAATAAGCAAAAAAAGAAAAAACAGGTTTGCACAGTCTCCTACCTAATGACTAAAGGAACATAGTTTTTTTTCTATTTCTAATGTCAGCAGTGCAGGTTTCATTACTGTAGTACAGAGGTCTTCAAACTTGGCAACTTTAATACTGGTGTCAAGCCCGAAATTGCCATTTTATTTAGCCTTATTATATATTCCTTTTCTTTCTTTCTCTTTGCTGGTTATGTGGGGAAGGGTTTCAGGCTTGCCACATTCCTAAGGGGGGAGGAGTAATTAAAGTAATAAACCCAGTAACTGTGAAGCTTAATTTTCCTAGGTTATTGGGAAAAGTACATCCGGTTTTTCACAGTAGTTTGTTCAAACAGTTTGTTGATTCCTCACTAAGGCCAGCACAACGTATAGCTCCAAAGCCTTTGCTCATTGCAGGGCATGAACATTATGAGATTAAGATCATTTTGTACTCAGAATTTTCAGAGGGAAGTTACAATATTTAATTTATTGAAAAGGCTATCCTATTTCACAAATGACTTGGGTAAATAGCTGGAAAGTTAATGCTGATAGACTGGTGGAAAAATTCCATGAAAAATATCCACACAAGCCCAAGGTGAATCCTGTGGGTGGCAGGAGGAGGTTAATTTGGGTATCGTATTATTGTGTTTAACCTAATTTCAATCTTTGTGTATTCTATGTCATTGCAGAAATTATTTATCAAATGAGGGGGGCAGCCCGTCAAGCCCAAAATTGACATGTGTAGCCATTTTATTTAGCCTTATTATATATTCCTTTTCTGTCTTTCTCTTTGCTGGTTATGGGGGGAAGAGTTTCGGGCTTGCCACATTCCTAAGGGGGCAGGAATGGAGATAGATAGATTTGTTTAGGCTAGGTGGTGTTTCTTCCTGTGGGAACAGGAGCTGACCCTGCTGAGGCCTTGAGGTGGAGATTAATGACACCAGACAATGTTGAATTACTTCTATTGGAGAATGTGAGTTTTGGTGGTGGTTTCTAACTTCCAATATTATGTAATTCCAGATTGTGTCAGATCCAAAATTACAACAGATGCTTTCCTAAATAAAAGAAATTATTGTGGAAGATGGAGTTTTTTCTTTTTAAATGGATTTCATCACTTGGAAACCTGACAACTGGTGGACTTCAACTCCCAGAATTCCTACGCTGGCTGAGGAATTCTGGGAGTTGAAATCCACCAGTCTTAAAGTTGCCAAGTTTGGGGACCCCTGTTGTAGTAGAATATAAAATATCATAGCAGAATTCTACTACTCTAGGCTGAAATCAATACTGGTGACTTCACAAGGCAGGAAGAAATTTTAATCCCTGCCTTCTATTAGAAGATGTGTTAGCCTTTCCTGTTTGGTTAATTTTCTTATGATCAGATAGGTGCTTCACAGCAAAACTATCATTTTTCACACTTAACTTCATTGAAGGGGTATTCATGATTCTTTCTACTAAGACTTAATTCCTAAATAAAGTTGATTATTAAATTGTAAATATGTATAGGATAGAAGAGAAAGTGGAGACATGTAAATTTGCAAATTATGTATTTGTTTCTAATTTGAAGTACTTACATAAATTAAAAGGATAGAATCAGAAAAATGGGGCAAGTTGCAGATTTTAATGTAGGAATTGTTTTCATTAGGTGCTTGGTCAAGTTGTCAACATGAAGTTGAGGCTGTTCATGAACTGTAGATCAAACCTGTCAGAAATACCCTTGAAAAGGCAAGTAACTTGAAGAAGTTTATTACCAAAATGGGCACAACAAAATGAGAGTAGTGTCAGACCTGCCCCAACTCAGACATTCAGGAAAGAAAGACCCTCGACTCCATTTGATTGAAGTGATAAGTTCTTTTACTAAAAAGTGGTTGCAGTAGTCACGGCAACCACTTTGTAGTAAAAGAACTTAGATCCGAGTCTTTCCATGCAAAGGTTCCACGCAAAGGTTACCACTTTACACATGCAAAGGTAAACTTAGATCCGAGTCTTTCCATGCAAAGGTTACACTCTTCCCTCCATGCCCTGCCCCAGCCCCTTTGACCAGTTCATCAGTGTCCAGTAGGATGCTTTGAAGATGTTTTGTGAATACAGCTCAGAGCTTGGTGCCTCTCAATGCAGTTTCCCAATTGGTTTCCAGGCCAGGTTTCCTTGAAGGCTGGTTTAGGCTGGTTTGGCACCTCTGGTTCTTGTCAGTGTGTCCCCTCTCACCATTTGTCTTCTCATTCCCACATGTTACTACTACCCCTTTCCCTTCCCTTGCAATTTATGGCAGGATGCCAAGAAAAGCAAAGAACCTGAAGATGGTGGACCTGATAAGTAGTTTCACAGATAGTTTTTATTGGTGAAATGGTTTCATATGTAATTATGCAGTTCATGAAACATAAACACATCTTCATTGTCTCCAACATCTTCATCTGGAGGTCATTTAGTATGATTTGTATTTAGAAGCAGGTACAGACTTGGGCAGGCTAGTGTAATTTCTCCCCCTAAGTTGATTGGTCCTCTTCTACTGAATATTTCTTTTGGTCCTGGCAACTGATAATGTAGAATTCTCAGCTAGCTCAGCCAGGAGGGAAGTTATAAGAAAAGAGTGCAACAAAACAAAGGAGAAAGGAAGCAGAAAGAGAGGGAGAGAGAGAGAGAGAAAACAGCTGGTGCAAACACTACCACCGGTATCATACTTCTCTGACATTCCTTCCACTGGTGGGATTCAAAAGTTCCCACCGCCGGTTATGTGGGCGTGGCTTCGTGGGCATGGCTGCAAGGGGGTCGCACGACTCATGCGTGCTCGTGCACCAAACGCGCGCTTTGTGCACGCGTTAATAAAAACTAAGCTGCTGCGCCCCTCAGCTGTTTAGCAAAACAGCCAAAACAGCTGAGAGGTGAAAAAAGTCTTAGGAGTAGGGGCGGGTGGATGGGCCCAACTGCAGAGCGTCGGAGAGCCTCTGAGCTAACTGGTTCTCTGCCAGCTGATCTTCAGCACTACCGGTACGCCAGAACTGGGCCGAACCGGTAGAATACCACTGTTGATTTCTACCCCACAAAGAAATGGGCCTTTGACAGAAGAAGGCCTACTCCAAATGCAATTTCCCTAGCCTCTTTCCTATCCTCTTCTTGTTGCAATTTTATGAAACGTCTTTGCTGTTTCTCCTCTCCTCTCAAAATCTTCAGTTCCTTTTTCTCCCCGTAAATACTTGGTCTTCCCATTTTTTTCCTACGGCTAAGTCATTAACATTAACCTTCCTTTTACCTGAGAACCTTCTATGTCGAGTAGCTGCACTGTTTAAAAAAATAAGCGCAGCAAGTGCTGTACATTGCATTCCATATAAGAGGACACATGCGTTTTCCTGGCAAATGTGGTATCCTGAACTGGATATCTTACTTCCCCAAAAGCTGGATGACCTGGGATTGACAGTGGACAAACTTTACACAGTCACGGGACCTACGTTAGAATGATAAAGCATTAGAAATTAAAAACAAGAGCGCAGAAAAGAAGCCCATTCAAGTTCCTTGTAACTTAGAATCAGGGATGGGCTGCTGGGGGTTCGCAGGGATTTGGGAGAACCTCCACACCCCACTCCTGGCTGGCCCTGCCCACCCTGCACCTCCCTTCCCAGGAGTCGCCACACGGCCTGTTTTGGATGCAGGGCATGCACGGAGGCTCGGGGGTGGGTGAAAAACGGCCTCCCGGAAGTTCAGGAAGGCTGGAAATGGGCCCGTTTCTGGCTTCCAGAGAGCCTCCGGAGCCCAGGGAGGTGTTTTCGCTCTCCTGAAGGCTCGAGGGAGGCCTCCAGAACTTGGGGAGGGTAAACCCCCCCCCTCTGTGGTGCAGGAAGCTGACTAGGCCACACCCACCATGGCCACGCCCACCCAGCGACTGGGCAGAGAACCCTTTGCTAAATTTTTTGAAGGCCCCCCCCCCCCTGCTTAGAATGTTTGTCATATTACACAACTGCTTGCGAAGCGATACTAAATGTATGAAATTAGGAACAAAACATGTGGAGACCTTTACAAATCGT
This sequence comes from Notechis scutatus, assembly GCF_049901735.1. Classification (NCBI taxonomy): domain Eukaryota; kingdom Metazoa; phylum Chordata; class Lepidosauria; order Squamata; family Elapidae; genus Notechis; species Notechis scutatus. Next base: position 93,363,199 of record NC_142013.1, read on the forward strand.
TGTGCAACCCTCTAAAACGCTCTTTGCTTTGCCTTCTTAATAGTGATATTTTTGCCTTGCTTATAGCTTTTACCGTTTAGTTATGGAACCAGAGCTTTCTGTGGGGCCCAATAATTTCTTTCCTCTTCCGTCTGGAGCAACCTTCCTTGAAATTCCAGAATCTCTTCTTCTGACACTAAACATGGCAACTCCAGAAAGTTGGTTGGTTGAAGCAGTGAACAGTTCTTACGATCTTGACAACATTCATTTAAAAGATGTAAGTACTAGTTCTCAAACATAATTATATACAAAGTTGTAATAGCCAAACAGATTTTTTATTTTGTTTCACTTTTTAGATATTTTAGGGCTTGTATTTTTCTTAAAAAGTTTCATTCCAGACACGGAGAATGCATAATGTTTGAAAAATACTTACCCTGTTAGCTTAGCTACATTTATTTAAAGTGGTGCTCACACTTCTGATAACAGCTTCATTGACAAAATAGCCAGAGGATATGAATGGGATCTGAAGGTTATTTATTTGTTTGTATAAATTTATTGGCTGCGCAAACTCCAGCGGACTCTTGGCAGCATACAAAACTAGAAGAAAGATTAAATCCGTCGGAAAGCCCAGACTAAAATGATCTGATAAGCAATAAAATCAACAATACAAAACAGAGTCTTTTGACATCCAGATTTCAAATGATGTTACAAGTGGTGGGATTCAAAAAATTTTATTACCAGTTATGTGGGTGTGGTTTGGCGGGTATGGCTTGGTGGCCGTGGCTTGGTAGGCATGGCAGGGGAAGGATACTGTAAAATCTCCATTCCCTCCCCACTCCTGGGAGAAGGTTACTGCAAAATCGCCATTCCCTCTACACCCCACTAACCTGCTTTCCAGCTCCGTTCTCCTGCGCAGGGCAACAAAAGAAGACCCAGCCGATCAGCTGGGACTCGGGAGGCAGAGAATAGATGGGGGCGGGGCCAGTCAGAGGTGATATTTGGCGGTTCTCCGAAGTACTCAAACTTTCCACTACTGGTTCTCCAGAACTGCTCAGAAGCTGTTGAATACCACCTCTGATTTTCTCCAAGAGTCCAAAAATGAGATAAATGTCTCTGATACTTAATTTCAGATACACAAGAAAACATCCAACCACAGATCCTTTATTAGACAGATTGTATAAGCACTGAGCAACAATAATACATCTGTGGCTTTAGCAAGTGAAAGCGCTTTGTGTATGACTACGTCCAATCCTACGGACTCTTCATGCGTGTCTTTTCAAAAGAATATGCATTTTCACAGGTAGAAGGGGTGGTTTCAGCCGAATATGAATTGGAGTATTTGTTGTTGGAAGGACATTGCTATGATGTAAGCACCAGGAAGCCACCGCGGGGATTGCAGTTCACTCTTGGCAGAAGAAATAATCCTTTCAAAGTCGATACCATTGTGATGGCCAATTTGGTAAGTGCTGGCTAAGGCAGGAGAATATGCATGGTAGTTTATGCAAATGCTCATTGTTGTTATCTAACATGCCTGCTAACTTCATTATTAATGGTGTGGTCTGTTACTGTCTGAGTCTTATAGTTTGTCTTGCCAAGAAGGGATTGTTTATGGAATAAGATCAGAGAGACACTGAAAACTGAAACTGAGGCATTAAATGCTTAAAACTTGTGCTTGTGAATGTCACTTTTATAGGGAAGTTGGTAATCTGAATTAATATGTGACATGACATCAGAATATAATGTTATAATAAAAGATATGATGTCATTTTAACCATGTCATTAAATATATCCTGGGCAGGATATCTAAGAATGGTGCTACCATATAATCGGACGTAGAATTTGTGGTCCCAGGATCACATCGCAGTTCTGTCCCCAAAGTCTTGAGTAGGGTCTTCAGAGCCTTTTGAAAAGTTGTTGCAGAATGGTGGAATTCAGGACCGTTAAAGCACCCTGTGACCAAATGGCTGATTTTAAGTGGTGCATGTCTACAATGAAACATTCATAATTCACATGTTTGGTCATACTGTTGGCCTCTACACAGGCTGAAGTGAAACTAAGAGTATAGAAAAATGCTTAAGAAATGGAAATGGAAAGTTCCAGTTTTCTTGTGATTGAAATAGGTGAACACACTCCCCAAAAGTCATTGCAGATTTCTTCAAATTGAGCTCCTCTTGGTAACTTCATAGATATAGACATGATGCTTTCTTGGAAGCAGAATAGGAATGGTTTGCCATTTTTAAAATAGGATTCTTTTTCAATATCTCAGGCTAGATTAGTTTTTCTGATTACACCCATTCAATTCTAACCAAGTCCAACTTTGCTTAGTTCTAAGCCCAAGCCATGGCTGAGACAACTCCCAATAGCCCAACTGCAGGTTGAACGTTGCCTCTGGAATGCCACATGTCCAAGCTTCATAAGTTCAGAATCAAAATGTTAATACAAATGAATTTCATAGGGTTGGGAGTGACCTTGGTGGTCTTCTAATCCAACCTCTTGACCGAAGCAGGAGTCCTCACACCAACTTGGACAAATGATTGTCCAATTTTTTTTTGAAAACCTCCAGTGATGGGGCCCTCTCAACTCTGAGAGGCAAATTGTTCCATTTTCTGTCTTGCTGACAGAAAATTCCTCCTCATTTCCAGGTTGGATCTCACAATTCCACACATAACAGTAGCAGCATGAATTCATTTCTTTTCTAGACCTTTACATTTTAGCAACCTTGGCTTCCAGTGAAAAGAAAAGCAGCCTGTTAATTCTAGTATCTGGGAAATCTACTTTTTCACCTGAAGTGAAGGAGATTTGATCCTTTGATTCAAAATCCAGCATCAGAATCTTATTTTAGATAATTTCTTCTTAGTGGTTAGTGTTCCATGTAGATCAAGGAGACCAAGTTCAAGTTCCCACTCAATCATGGGACCAGTTATTATTTTGTCAGCGAAATCTGCCGTTCAAGGTTGTTGTGTGAATAAAATGAGGAGAGACTATCATATACACCATGTTAAACTCTTACAGAAAATGTATAAATGTAATAACTAAAATATAAAAGAATACCACAGACAATGTTTGTGTATGTATTTGCTTTAATTAAGATGCAAAATCTGAACAGAAAGGGTAGATTTCACCAATTGTTTAGCATCTGTATTTGGGGAGTCAATTCCTGGTATAAAGTTCTAAATCCACTAAGACTTTGGTTTGTTTGTTTGCTTTGCAGGGATATTTTCAATTAAAAGCCAACCCAGGGTCTTGGATTTTGAGATTACGTGAAGGAAGATCTGAAGAAATTTACGAAATATTTCAGTAAGACATAATTAGAGTCTAAGAGTTATAAATATAAAACATATTTTATGTTGACTTGAAGATAAACTAGAGGGAATGCAGAGAAATAGTTTGAAGTCAGCAGCAGAAAATGCTGTTCATTTTGCAACCTCAAAGTTGGCATTTTGGACTAATTTGATTTGCTCTGCATTTTCTCCTTTTACTGAGGTTTCCTAAATGTTTGTAACTTAGACATGACCCTTTTTTGCTCCATTTTCTGTTTCGCCATTTCATTTCAGGAAGGAATTTCAGTATTTAGCACAGCTGTACTACAGCTCTTGATAATAGCCAACTTGGCCAATGGTGGGGAATGCTGTTAGGTTAGGCAACATCAGAAGTTTACAGCTTTTCTGTTTAGTTTGAAGACAAGTCTAGAATGCAAGCCAGGTTGGCCAGGAGCTGCCATGGCTGAGACAACTCCCAACAGTCCAGCCTACAAGGCTGATAATCAGGAATACAAGAAGTTGTACTTCAGCAGCCTCTGGAGTATCCTATGACCAAACTTCATAGCAAAGTTGAGAATCAAAATGTAAATATAAATGGATTTCATTGGAGTGGAAGGCACCTTCGAGGTCTTTTAGACCAACCCTTTGCCCAAACAGTTGTCTAATCTTTCCTTGAAACCTCCAGCAATGGAGAACCCACAAGTCTGGTGATCAACCTGTTCCTCTTCACCACAAATATATATCTTATACCGATAAATTACATCACAGGCCATAAAAATCTGACTCTGCCCCCAAGCATTGGGCTAGGATGGGGCCTGAGTTAGTAGTCAGGCAACTGGCAGGAAGGGCTGTTCTATTTTTATTCTTGTTTTTTATTGGTTGCTGTAAGTCATCTATGTTCACTATGGGAAATAGGTTGCCTTATAAGCTGAATAAATAAATAAAACCAGAACCTTTTTAAAAGTTAAGAGCAAGATAAGCTAAAATGGGAGTGGTCGTAAAATTGCTTATTTGTCATGGCTTAGGTTTGTAAAAGTTGACTGTTTTTAAGTCAAAATTTAGGTTCTCTCTTTTTAAAGCTACTGTGTTATTTGGCTTGTTTTGCAGGTAATTTTATAGTTATCTGGTACAGTATAAGCTGTATGTGCTCTGGTCTAGGTCTGAAATGAAGATGTATGTGTGTGTAAGTTTTATGTGTATGAACACCCTCATATTACCTCTTCCCTTCTTTCTCTCTCCTCACACAAATAAACCTAACAAAGATACACACACATAACCATAACAAAGTACAGATTACAGCCAAGTGCTTGGTGAGACTCCAACATGTAAGCATTTGGTTTGTGGCTTTCATGGGTCAGTCTGACACTAGAAATTCATTTGCTTTTTGCCTTCTATTTTGAAAGTTTTCTTTGTGAAAAACAATGCTCTGTACTTTTAACATTTATGGTGATGTTATTCAGGACAAGATCATAAGTTAGAAGAAGCTGTTAACTAAAATCTTTATGCTGTATTGCTAAGAATGATGGCAGTTCTAAATTTGGAATCATCAGTGACAGGATTTCAATTTGATAACTGTGATTCCCTTGCAACTAAATCTAGAATGTGTCTATTTATGTTAGGCAGCCTCAGCGTTTGAACTAGGAATTCTGCAAATTGGACATAGGTTGCCTTCTCCTTGTATTGTCTTGTGAATCAGCTAATTCCCCCACCTGCATTTTTCAGTGCTGTTTTAAAAATAAGTGAACTGGAAATAGTTTAAAATGGGTTAAAAGCAAACTTTTAGGGGGAATAGTTTGCCATGTTCTATGGTGAATCAGCATTACTTTCCTCAAACCACAGTTTCTTAAATACTTTGCTGTGCTAAAATGAATAGAGGTACAATAATTAATGTACCTTCCCTCTATTTCAGGGTTGTCAAACTTGCAGGCCGGATGTGTCACACGCTGGTCATATGCACCCCTCGGTTTAGCAAAGGGGGAAAAAGTTGTGATATGTCACGTGACAACAATATGACACTGCAAGTTTGACACCCCTGCTCTATTTGTTCTACAGAAGATTACAGATAATCCTTGATTTATGACCACAGCTGAGCTCAAGATTTCTATTGCTAAGTGAGATGGCTGTTAAGTGAGTTTTGTCTGAATTTACAACCTTTCCTGTCACAATTGTTAAGTGCCTCAATGCAGTTGTTAGAAATACAGTTATTAAGTGAATCTGGCTTCCCCATTGACTTTGCTTTAATATTTGGGATTTCTTCAGTTTACGTATTGACATATATCAAATGGACTTCTGCTTATCTTGATTTTATTACTCTCAATATTAGGGAAGGAAGATTGGTTTTTATTGTTAGAGAGGAAGGAATCTCACAAATCAAGCCTATGTAGACAATGCTATTTCCTCCTAGTAGGCAAGAATATGTTTCATTATGAATTGTAAGGTTTAATTGAACATACAGTATATCATCTGCTCAACATGGTTTATTTAGCAGGTAGAAAAATAACTACAGCTATATATTAGTAAATTTGTATGCAATTTACTTTTCTGCATAAAATATAAAGTTATTGGATCAAATCGTTACCAATTACAAGAGAACCTGGAATTACTTTTTTGTTAGAATTATCAGTCTGGCTTCAGCACCCTGAATTTTTCAGTCCTGGATTCTTTCTTTTGAAATGTGTTTAAGAATAATATTCTAGATCTTAAGAAGATTCGTTCTGAAGGCAAAGACTTACTGTAGATACTGATATCATAGATTTTCTAGCAAATTGTCTCAATTGCAAAACATTGTTTGAGTAGAGTCTAGGCTTTGTTTCCCAAATTGATTGAAATGAGTACACTGGAAAACAGGGGTTTTCATTCCCAGCTGAGCAACCTGTTCCATAATTCAAAAAACAATAATTGTTATATCTAATTTTTATTTGCAGATAACTTCCCTTTCTTTCTTCTCTAGGCATGAAGGAACAGATTCTTCTGAAAGTCAAGAAGAAGTTATTGTAGTATTAAATAGTTTTAGAAGCAAAACCATCAGAATCCAGGTACATATGCTGGAAATTTAAGATGAAATGCTTAGATGATTGATAAATTAAGTCAACATTGAATGTAATTAATAATGGAAATTGCTGACCATTTTGTCAGTGGTCATTGACAACATTGTTTGGTTGGATGTGTAGGTACAGAAAAAACCTGACAGTGAAAATGAAGATCTCCTGAATGAAGTAACAACAGAAGAGGAGGAATCCATGGGCAGGTAAACTGGTTGGACTTTACTTGGGTCTAGACAAGAAACTTGATCTGCGAGGAGCATTTCTGGTTTATTATCTCTGTAATATTATTAGATAGGCTCTTGTTCTTCAGGTAAAAAATGATCTTATTCTATGAAGGAAGGAAGCTCTTTCAGTTTTTCTCATTCTGCTTAGCCAAAAAGAAAAACTGGGAAAACCGAAATAAGCAGGAGCCCGGACTTCTCTTGGATATAGAAGATGTAGGATAATGATGATAGTGGTGATGATGGGGAAGCAGGGAAAAAAAAACTACTGCCCAGGTATAGAATAGGTGGTACCTGGCTCAACAACAGTAACTGTGAAAGGGAACTAGGCATCCTGGTGGACCATTACTTAAATATGAGCCACCAGAATGCTGCAGCTGCCAAAAACCCAGTACAAACCCTAGGCTACAACAAAGGAGGCCTAGCATCAAGATCACAAGAAGTGATAAATGATCCTGAGACCTTAGCAGGAATGCAGAGGAAAGAAACAAAGATGAGGAGTCTGAAGGCTATGATGACTAGTTAAGGAAACTCGGTGTATCTAGCCTAACAAACAGAAGGACTGGGGTGAAATGATAGCTGTTTTCCATTACTTGAGGGGCCGTCACAGAAAATGGGGACCGACCTATTCTACAAAGCACCCGGGAGCAGGAAAAGAAGCAACCTGTGGAGGCTCTTTAAAGACAGATTCAATCTGGAACTAAGGAAAAATTTTCTGACAGTGAACACAATTAATCAATTGGAAGAGTTTATCTCCCAGAGTTTTCAAGAAGTGAGTGTACACCCATTTGTCCAGGATGGAATAAGGTCTGCCTCTTGGGCAGGGGGTTGGACTAGAACAGTGGTCCCCAACCTTTTTGTACCAGGGACCAGTTTCACGCAGAAACACTTTTTCAAGGACCGGGGAGGAGTCCGAGTTTGGAGTTTGCTTGCAGCGTTTCATTACCTGACTAGGTAACATCTGATGTTGTTACCTAGTCGGGTAATAAAACGTCTGCCAGCAAACCACCAAGTTCTGGGAGCGCCAATGCCTCCTCATTGCAACCCTGAGCGACAGATATTCTCTTCTATTGGGACATTTAAAACGGAGGGTTTCAGCTGCAGATTCAGGAAGTGCGCCGGGCTGAGGAGCGCCTTCAAAACTGAGCGCTGGGCGGCGGCGGCCCACGGCTGTCTCCACGGCTCAGGACAAGTCCCTGCAGGACGGCTGAGAAGCCCCGCCTCTCGGCCCTGCCTCCCTCAGCCTCATCCCTCAGGTGTCTCCCTCCCTCCCTCCCCTACGGACCAGTACCGGTCCGCGGTCCGGTGGTTGGGGACCCCTGGACTAGAAGACCTCCAAGGTTCATTCCAGCCCAATGCGTCTAGTTTAATCCAGTCCAGCTGGCATTACTTTCAACCACTGAGGTTCTGATTCACAGCTTCTCCTGGGAAGAATATCTCACACTTTGGTAAGGGTTGGTTTCAGGTATTGCTTTGAATTAGGATTTGATTTTGTTTGAATCCCAATAACTATATATTATAAGGATTGTAAATCATAGAGTAGCATAGAAACTTAGATACAGTAAATGCATATATACAGACTTCAAAGACTCTGTTTTGGTCTGAAGAATAAATAGTTTGTGCATCTTATAGTCTTCCTTCTTTTTTTTTCTTCTTCTGATATGATCTTTTTCTTGTTTCAGTAGGGCAAGAGGATCTCTTTTATATGTCTTAAATACAAACTGAATAAAATATTTTTGAAGTTTTACAGGACGAACTTGGGAAGCAGATCTGGAGAAGAAAATGGATGTATTGAATATATTTTCTGTTGCTTCTGGCCACTTATATGAGCGATTTTTAAGGTATCTGAAATATTTGGGTGAAGGGTTTGTTGAGTGATACCAGAGTTGCCTGGCTGTGTATATTTCTATGTACTTTAACCTGATGAAGAATACGTAATATGAAAGATTTGAATATAAGGAACCTGTTTAGTTGTTTCTTTTTTAAAGCAAGATTTGAGTAGTTAAACAGTCTTTTATTGATTTTATTGTTAGTTGAAAAAAAGTTATGCAGGAGCCAATCTGGATTAGTCACCGGGACTAGAGGTTCAGTCTTCCGAGCTTTAGGGCTCATGCTGGAGCCTATTCTCAGGGAAAAAAGTTATTATAAAGTTACTTTTTGTTATCTCCACAAAATAGTGCACGTATTACTCTTGAATGCTATGAATCTCTCAAGGCACACAGGATTGATTATGCTTGTTTTATTATTACTCTTTGTTTTCCAGAGTTATGATGCTTTCAGTTCTACGTCACACAAAGACACCAGTAAAATTTTGGTTTCTGAAAAATTACCTTTCACCTACATTTAAAGTAAGCACATTATTTCATTTTTAAAATCCATTGCAATTTTAATCAAGACAGATCTTGGCTGTTCTAATTGCAAAGCATCAATATCAGTTCTAGCTAATTTAAGCGTATTTTGGGAAAACCAGTTCTGTTTTTTTTTTTCTTACAATAGATTAACTTAAGTAACTTGCAATAATAGTAGTTCTAATTTTGAACTTTTGAAATAGTTTAAAGTTTTGAGATAGTTCTAGTTTTGATCACAAAAGTACTTTGTGCTTATTTCGGTATTTCATACATACATACATACATACATATATACATACATACACACACACACACACACACATACATTTTTATTGGCTAAACGTTAAAAACAATTGAACACAGTGCAACTTTCTTGGCTATCATTTTGCCCATACAAGCTATAGTATAGAAATACATATAACAGTTAATATTCCTTTTTCCCTTATGCTATTAGTATAGTGCTATTGCATATTATTTCTATTTACATTTATCTACAATTATATACATATTTACAACCATTTTTTATACTCATGCATTTGTGTCACAGCATATTTGTCCATTATATTCCATTCTCTTTAGTTTACAAAACTTTACCTTTCATTCCTATAAAGCATCAACCCTTTCTTTCTTTTTCCTTGACTCTAGCCATTGATACATTTTACTCCAGACTTCGTAATAATAGTATTATGAAGTCTGGTATTTTGAATCTCTTAAGCTCTGTTACATCTGTATTGGCCCTATCTAAAACAGAGGTGTACTATATTTTGCTGTTTTAGGCAAAGGATAATTGGCTTTCCTATTTTATGTACAAAGTTTGACTGGAACGATATTGACCCATCATATCTATAGTCTGTTCAGTAGCTTTTCAGATGTTGGACATCATTCAGTCTTTACTGATGTTCTTCTCTCCAGTTTCTGTCATGTTTGATGACTCCTGTTACCTCAGGAAGTTGGCCCTGTCTTAAGTGCCTCACATCTCTCTTACTCCCAACATACCTTTACTCATCCTTGTCAAATTTTAATCAAGCTGTCATTTTTTAAAAAATGCTGACTAGTTAAACGTATACGGAATTGTTGTTAAAGATGATGTATACAGTTTATACGTATTTGAGTTTATGGCCTAATTGCCTTATTGTTTATTGCCTTTGCCTGAAGGAAAAATGCAGCTGCCAATCTGTTCCTTTAATAACTGCTGTTTTGACATGTATATGGATAATATGAAAGGCCATCTGCATCTTACAAAGGAAATGTTGTCATTCATGATTGCTAGTTTGATTATAGATTGTAATCATATGGATTATTTGAGGGACAGAGAAGTTGCAAAAATTAAAATTAAAATCCGTGAAGACAGGAGCTCTGTTCCCAGGAAAAATAAAACAATTCCAGCAGAAAAATAAAACATTTCCTCTGAAAAAATCTTGATCATACTGTTGATTGTTGGAAGAAATATCCTTCTGGGTTCAGTTCCAAGTGGGGAAGAAAAACACTGGAAACTTGGTGACTGCTTGGAAAGATGGTTTATTGGTGGACAGGATGGGTTCCTGAGCAGAAAAAATGGGGAGAGATGCTGAGAGTCCCTAGATTTTATGCCCTCTGTTGGGATTTGAATTTGAGCTTGTATTCTGATTGGTTGTCAGACTCCCATGGGGCCATGCAGGGGCAACTCTGTAGGCTGTGTTGAGTTCCAGGCTTGGTTGAGCCTGGCTGGATGGTGATGTAATGAAAGGGCTTTGGGCAATTCCTATTATAGCTCTACCTGGAGTAGATCTCTGTTATGTAAAATAGACTGGCCCAGGCCAGAGTAATAGTCCATTAGCAAAAGTGGGGGGCTGAGTTTCTGCCTCTGAGTTTCTACTTTTCTTTTTAGGAGAAATATTCTGTCTTTTTAGTATAGCCTAAAATATTTCATTTTCCTAGGAGAGGGGTGGGTTTTAGCTTCCAACAATACAGTACTGCCTTTTTTTTTTTTTTTGCCAAAAGGAGCGTTCACTCATTTCTGACCTCTTCACATTCAATTAATATCCAGGCATGGGAAAACCTAAGTGGGAGAGTGTACATGCATTTTTCATGTGACCTTGACCAACTTGTTGTGCCGGGAACAATGAAAATAAGAGTTTGCTTTGTCTCAATGTCTGTTTTGTAGGCACTTATACCTCATATGGCTAGAGAATATGGCTTTGATTACGAGCTTGTACAATACCAATGGCCTCACTGGCTTCATAAGGAGATAGAAAAACAAAGAATCATCTGGGGTTATAAAATTCTCTTCTTGGATGTTCTCTTCCCATTGGCTGTGGAGAAAATAATATTCGTTGATGCTGATCAGGTAACAAGATGTATTAAAATATGGTGTTTATGACAGTTTTAATTGACCTTGGTTTCCTTTGTCCATGCTTAGTTCTAGATACAGTGCTACCTCGGTACTTGTCCTTAATTGGTTCCAGAAGGTGTGACAAGTACTAAAATACAATGAGTACCAAAACAAACAAACCATGAGTCTTACCACATGACCCTTTGTTTTGGTTGAGAATGACTTCCTGTCTGTCCCTTTTCCTATGTCAGAAATCTTCCCAGCAAGGCTGACTTCCTGTCCGCCCTCTGCGGCTGTCCCCCACTTCCTTTTGCAGCGCCCTTCCTGGCATGGCTGACATTCTGTCTGTTCTCTGCAGCCACCCCCTTCTTTCCTATCACAGCACATCAAGTACCAAACAAGCAAACAAGTACTGGGACAAATTATCAAGTCAAAATGCATTGACTACCAAATTCAAGGGCCAAGTTTTGAAGCAGCGGAGTACTGAAGCACCACCATACTCTGTGCCGTTTCCTATCTTGTGTCATTTGATTCCATCAGTTGGGGAAGTTTGAATGCTTTATTTCTTCATGCATTCAGACTGGGGGAAGTTCAGCTAATTCTGCTCGCTCATTTTTTGCTTCCCAGTCTAACTTACAGTCTTGGAGTTTCCTGGTGATTTCTCAACCTAACCAGTCCCTACTCTGCTTAACTCTTTCAAGGTCAATTAGGAACTAAGACCTAGTGTGGCCTCGAAATTATAAAGTAAGGGTATTCCCCCCCCCCCATGTAATCGTATCAGAAGTTTAAATAGAGATGTAGGTGCTGATTTTACATCCCCAAAGGGTGAAGTATTCCTGGTGGCACAATGTATATAGGCTCATTTATGGAAGTAGATCCCCAATCCTATCCAATTTGCTGTCTCCTGGCATGACAGCTACCAAATGCCTTAGCAGTTTAATCTTTCACTCTATAGCAGCACTTTGATTGGTCAGCACGTTCTTATACACTTTTTAGTAATCAGATAATATGAGGGCTATCCTGTCATACAGCACAGGTATGTTTTGCCACACTCAGTGTTCCCTGATAATGATAATGGCAATACTACTCAGTTTTTGGTACATTTTGGTCAGTAGATCACAAGCATTACTAAACCTGCATTAACAGGGGCATGCTCACACTATTCTGGACAAGCTAGGATTCCTCATCTGAAGACCATCCAGCCAGTGGTGGGATTCAGCCAGTTTGCACCACTTTGGGAGAACTGGTTGTTAAGTTGCTGAGCAGTTTGGTGAACTAGTTGTTGGAAGAAATCGTTAGGGCAGAGAACCTGTTAAATTATTTGAATCCTACCACTGCATCCAACATACTGTTGTTCTCTTCCCACACAGCTGGAAAGATATGCAGCATATGACACACTCTTAGATGCTAATTCATTAATTAATATGTATTAAGTAACATAAACCAATGACCCAACTGAACCTATTTTCAGATATATGGTGGATCATGGAAAATCTATCTTAATGAACAAGATGGGAGATTTAGAAATGTGGAAATTAAATAAATAGCAGTTGTAATAAATAACCATTATAACCAGAAATGTATAGCCCCCTCTTTATTTTCTGCCAATATTTAGATTGTAAGAAGTGATCTGAAAGAACTCCGCGATCTAAATTTAAGAGGCGCACCTTATGGTTACACTCCTTTCTGTGATAGTCGTAAAGAAATGGATGGCTACCGTTTCTGGAAGTCAGGATATTGGGCTTCACACCTTGGGAAAAAGAAGTATCACATCAGGTAGGAAAAGCAGGCAAATCTGTTCCTCTTCTCTCTCCATGTACAAATCAATAGACTTTATCTTTCTGTCAAAAGTTAAGCATGGAAAATCTGACTGAATGGGATTCACTAAAGGACATGTCAAAACAGAGATACCTCATGTCCTTTTTATGTATTTCAACCAGGGATAATAGCAACATTTTGATAATAGCCCATTTTTCAAGGGCATGAAACAAACCCTAATGCATTGTTATATTTTTTTTGTTGTTTTTTTTTTGTTAGTGCTTTATATGTTGTGGACCTGAAGATATTCCGGAAGATTGCTGCAGGCGACAGACTCCGAGGTCAATATCAAGCACTTAGTCAGGATCCAAACAGTTTATCCAACCTAGATCAGGTATGCTGGAATCCATAATATATGCTACCAAGAAAAACCTCTGTTACCCAGGATTTCATCCTGGCTAAAAAAGTGCTGAACTGGCATATTTATAGAGAGCTGCTTGAGAGATGAGTGAAGCCCTCTGTTCAGAGTATCGCAACGTAAATTCAGCGCTTCTTTATAAACATATAAAGTAAATTTTACAATACCAGTTCTAGCTTTCTCCAACATGGAGCAAACTCAAACAGAAGCAGACATGTTACCTGTTCAGAGCAGAACAGCAACTCAACTTCAGCAGAGAAACAGACATCAGTTTCACTTTAGTTCAGCAGGCAAACAAGGCATACAACAGAGGAGAGAAGCAGTTTCATTTTCAATAGACAGACTCAGAGCTTAAGATAGCTTCAGAGCTGCAGAGCTTAATATAGAGCTACACCTAGGCTACATCTAGTTTCAATTTTCAAGCAGTCCTCATTGGCTGACAGTTGCTATGCCTATTCATTGGCTGACCTTATTTTTTATTTATTTATTTATTTATTTGATTTGCCAATTGTTTACAAGATAATAAGCATAAGTGTATACATAGTTGTGAATACATGAAATGGGTACATATAAGAAAAATAAAAGAAGAATAAGAGAAACAATAGGACAGGGACGGTAGGCACGTTGGTGCGCTTATGCACGCCCCCTACAGAGCATGTTACCTTGTTACCATGCTCTATGAATATCCTTGTTACCATGTTCATGAATATACTCTGACAGCCTCATGTTGTTGTGTTTGGATGTCTTAAGACAATGTAGGGATACTGTTAATGTACTGTCTGCCCCAGTTGAGGTTATCTTTAACCTGGCCCTTAACTACTCTAGCCTCTTTTGGGAGATTACTATCTATGATAAGGTTGCCAGTGAAAAGTGTTTCAGAATTCAGGTTTACCATGATAACCTCAAGCCATGGGGTTAAAGAAACATGAATTCTATCTTTAGCCCCACACTTGTATCGCACTAGATTTAGTTTAGCTGCTGTTAATGAAGGAGTTTTCTTCAACTTCGTTACTTGATTATCATGGTCACTCTTTGGTTAATCTTAGACTAATTTTCCAGTATTTGACATATCTTGCTTAGCTTTTGTTTATTATTCTATTAACTTTTATTTTTGTTGCAATTTAATTTTTTTTTTATTCTGGTATTTTTGAGTGAATTTTGTATTGTATTTTTGAGTAAGGCAGAGGTATCGAACTCAAGGCCTGCAGGCTGGATCACCTCCAGGATTATTAGATCTGACCTGCAGGGCTGCCCTGGAAACAGCGAAGAACTGGCCTGCGGTGCCTCTGCCAGCGAAAACAGAGCTTGGAATGGCCGCATGCGCGGCCCTCCCGAGCTCTGTTTTCATTGGCAGAGGGTTGCAGGAGGCTGTCGCAGCCGAAAACTGAGCTCAGGAGCCCATTTTCATTGGTAGAGTGCTTAGGCTACCACAGGCGGCCCTGACACAAATGATGTCAAGCTGGCCAAGATCACTCTGGCAATGCCCCCCCCCGGCCCCCCGAGGTCAAACACAACCCTGATGCAGCCCTCAATGAAATTGAGTTTGACATCCTTGGACTGGGGGGTACATTCAAAAGTAAAGTAAAAAGTAATAAACCAAACTAAGGTAAGGTTATGTGTGATATTTTCATCTCTCTTCCCAAGGAACAGCCAGGGTGCTCTTAAAAGGTTGTATTACAACTTTTGTTCTCCAATATACCTGTATTGTGTGAGCTAGATGGCAATTATAATTCAACCTGCAAGAGGAAATACCACATTGGGCACAATGGACTACATACTGTTTTCCGAATAACAGTTCTAAATCTTACCTTTTTAGGATCTTCCAAATAACATGATTCATCAGGTGCCGATTAAATCGCTCCCTCAAGAATGGCTATGGTGTGAAACTTGGTGCAGCAATGAATCCAAAGCAAAGGCTAAAACCATTGATCTGGTGAGTGGGTGTAAAATGGAGTGGTTAGGAAAATCTGCTATAAGCAGTTTTTCATAGCAGCATTTCCCTCCCCACCCCACTGTCTCATGGAATCCTAATTAGCAGTAATGTAGAGATTTGTGAGTCAAAATTCTGTCTCCATTTTTGTTACATGTAAAAATTAACAGCTGAATCATGGAAATCATGAAATTGTGGTACGTTGTGGGTCCTGCCTGAATTGGCAGCATTAACAGGATTTATCTCTCACAGCAGTGGTGGGATTCAAATTTTTTTACTACCGTTTCTGTGGGCGTGGCTTGGTGGGCCTGGCAGGGGAAGGATACTGTAAAATCTCCAGTCAGAGGCGGTATTTGCCGGTTCTCCTAACTCTCAACATTTCCGCTACCGGTTCTCCAGAACTGGTCAGAACCTGCTGAATACCACCTCTGTCTCAGAGCATCTTGAAGTACTGTTCCATATTTCTGTTCTACTTTATATCTCATAGCTTGGAAGAAGAGAAAAGCCCGATCACACACGGGTTAGCCCATTAACCCATTGCAAAGAGTGCAGTGTCAGGGCTCCAGCAGTTACCACGATTTAAATCATGAGCCGAACTTCCAAAAGTTAAAATATTTATTAGGAGCAAACATGCTGGCACTGCCTGGGTGTAGCCAACTCTGAGACACATCATTGTCACCCTTGACCCTGGTTTTTCCCCAACCCCTGGATGTGTCATAATTCATATTCTCCAATGGGACACATCCATAGCCAAGAGTCATCAATCATGCTCTCCAGTTAGAATTTTGCACGGCAGAAACTTCGGCCACCTAGAAACTATCTTTGAAAACATTTATGGAATGCAAGCTGCCCACTGCTACTCCCCCCTTTCTGTTGGCAACTCTAAAAAGACCATATAAATATTTTATGAGTTGACATATAGGTAGTCCTCGACTTATAACCACATTGAGCCCAGAATTTATGTTGCTAAGTGAGGAATTTGTTAAATGAATTTTGCCCCATTCTACAATTTTCCCTGTCATATTTGTGAAGTGAATCACTGCAGTTGTTAAATTAGTAGCACGGTTGTGAAATGAATGTGGCTTCCCCATTGACTTTGCTTGTCAGAACAAGTGCACCTGTCAAATATATTTACCAATTGTCAAGCATCGGAAGTGAAATCATGCGATCATGAGGATGCTGCAATGGTCTCAAGTGTGAAAAACGGTCTTAAGTCAACTTTCTTCAGTGCTGTTAACTTTGAACGGTCACTAAATGAACTGTTGCAAGTCAAGGACTACCTATACAAGCAGATGCTAATCGAGCAGTAGTTTTGTGGATAGTTTCCATTTTATAACAAAAAGAGGTGATTGTAATATCAAGGGACAGAATGTAAAGCGTCTTATTATTGGCTATTTCCATTTCTCTAGCTAGATTTCTGTTTTATTAATTTAATTATCAAAGATTTATCCCAGGTTCATCTTTTTGCCCTTTGTAAATTGTAGTCCTGATAGTTGGGAGCAAGCCAATCCAAATAAATAAATAAATGAAAATATAAAATAATAATTAAAATAAAAAAATAAAAAATGGGCTGAGGGTTCCTGAGAGCTGGTGACAGATGGTTGTTTTTATAAAAGAAATGCTTTCCAGATGTTTCTGCAGCTTAATAGAGTAGCAGTTGGAAAGCATGACAAGTTCTCTATAAAATATTAATATCTGGTTTTTCCCAGAGTAATTTGCATAATGGTTGTTGGTATGTCAGCATAGTTCCATTGTGCAATAATATTGGAGGCAACAAAAATGGTGCTTACTTTAGAATGGCGGCCCCCCAACCTTTGGGGCACCACAGACCGGTTCCGTGGAGAGAGGTTTTTCCCGTGAACCAGAGGGCTATGTGGTTTCACATGCAGTCTGCAGCCTGTGGATGGGGCTTTGCTTGTTTGCGCGCCCCGGTTTCTGGCATGTCATATCACCAAAATGCTAGAAGTGCAAGGATCTACCAGGTACATTTTACCACATATGGTGGACGTGTAATCACACAAGACAATATTGGAGATTGATAAATGCATGGGTAGAGCAAATGGCGGGAGGACACATTCAATTTAAGCCAGAATTATTCAATTTAAGCCAGAATTAATGACAGAAGGCCACAGCAAAGTACAACATACTTAATAATACATGCATTGACCGCGGCAAGAATGGTTTATGCACAATATTGGAAATATCAAAGTATATCACTGAAAAGAGAAAATAAGGAAAATAATGGCGTGTGCAGAATGCGATTAGACTTTAGAACTTTAGAAATGACAAGGCGGGGGGGGGGGGAATTCAGAATTCTACGATACTTGGAACAAGTTTTATCTGTGGCTGCAAAAAAGAAGGGAAGGTTGGAATAAAAACAGCTAGGATTGGAAGCAAAATATAAATATTGTACCAATAATAGAAATGTTAATGGGTTTGGTTACATCTTTGATATGTATGGCAAAATAACGTCAAAACGGCTGCCCTGTGTTTTGCATTTATAGTTGTAAACAATAAATATATCCTTTCTCAGCTTGTCATTTGGAGCCACTGGTCATGGAAACATTCTTGACTTACCTTAGGATTTTTTACATTCTGGACTAATCTCATCTGGTCCATAGCATGTGACATTTCTGATAATGTAACTAATTTGCAACTCACCCGTTTTCATTTTAATACATGTGTAGTTCTTTTCATGGTGATTTTTCTTTTTTAGTGATAGGGTTTTGTTTTGGACTTTAAATCACAGTAAGCCTCTTTTCTCCCTAAAATATATATACATACATATATATATTTCAGTGCAACAATCCCAAAACTAAGGAACCTAAACTAGAAGCTGCTGTCAGGATTGTTCCTGAATGGACAGATTATGACTCTGAAATACAGAAGCTAATAAATCGTATCAGAAAGGAGAAGACAGACAGGAACCCATCCCATCCAAAAGGTGAGACACGGGAAAAACTTCTGTTGTTCATGAAATTGCCCTGGGAAGAGAAGAGGGTTGATTGGTTTTGTTTATCTGCCTTGAAGAGGTAACATTACATGGAAATCTCCTCTAATGTTGTCTCCATAATCCTATGCAGTTGGTTGGATTCAGAGGGTGGGTACATCCCGAGTGCAGTTCAGCAACCTTATATATTTTTTTAAAAATAGTTTCCTATTTCATTATATTGTAGTGGTGGGATGATAGAAAAAAGAGCGGTGAGAGAATGACTTTTAAGAAAGAGAATACTGGTCATTTTTAATATTGTCTTGCTTTGTAGTAATGTGCATTCAGAATTAATAATATTAAATTCTTTTACAGATGAACTTTAGGAATATTTGTCAATGCCAACCACAGACAGAAAACAAAGACTGCTTTTAATTAATGTAATTGAGATACATTGTATATTTGTGCAATTTTTTTAAAAATGACTTGCACATGGCATGGAACTAACAGACTATAAAAGATGCCCAGTAAATAAAACATATTTGGAAATGATGGTATCTGTGTGCCTTTCTACAGAAAGTAAATGGAACCCTTAATGCAGTATTATATTTAAATTTCAAAATGCTTCCTCTAAGAGCTTCTGAAACATTTCATACTTAACACAGAACTTGAAATCATTTATTAATCTTTTTATTCAGCCTTCCTCATCACTTTCCAAAAATTCTATTTCAGTAAAACCCCTCCCTCTCCTCATCCCGCATACTGTTTTCCCATTATGGAAAAAAAAATATTCACATATATTCACTTTGGTCAAATTTTTCCATCTGCAAAAAGTAAATAACAGAAAAGACAAACTTGTGCTGCAGATTCTGTATTAACTCTCATTATCTAAACTAGAAACGATGAGATAGGGGACAGCTACGGATAATGGGGGTGACATTAGGAACAATCCATTAGCTCAGCATAGTGAAACCCGCCTGGCGTGATAAATAGCAAACTGTGATTATTTTTTTGCAACTTACAAATAGTTTTTTTTAAAAACTTAAACTCATTCATAATATGAGGTTGTGCTCCTTGAACTCAGAGGGATGCAACTTTGTCATAGACTCATAATTGAGGAGTCTGGACCCCTAAATTCAGTTCTGATCTCTTTCAAGATATTTAGATTGTTTGGAAGCTGTGGTTGGTTGTGCAAGGCTTCTATTAACTCAGGTTATCAGGGCTTTACAGGTGGGCCATAAACAACAAGCAACCCTGTCCTTGACTAGGTGAAGGCATTCTAAAATCTGCAAAGACTTCCCATTGATCATGATAACTTATTCTGCCTCAAGCATATTTATAAATATGATTTTAAAGATTCACTGATTCTTCTGGAATGCTCATTGATTTTTCTCCATTATGAGAAATGTCAATTAATGAGGAATCCTGTCTTAGTGTCTTGTGTTTTCTATGATCTTAAAGGATCTTCCTCAATATATTATCTTCCATGGTAGTATTTAACTATCTCAGCCTTGCTGGGCTCACTGATGATCTCGGGAATAAAAAGAAACAAACCTTTTCAGCCCCCAGTACAGGTTAATTAAAAAAAGAACTAGAACTCCTGAGCTCTAATGCCTTTAAACACTGTTTTTGGATTAACTCTCATTTGCCTTTAATCTCTCCTTCAGTTTTGTACTAAAAAACCCTGCTCTTCAGCTTCCAGCTTAAGTCTGCTGGCTAACTCTTAGTTGTAAAGGAGGGTGACACAGAACTGTAGGAACCATTCAGAAAAAGAGACTGGTGTGCACACACCAAAATGTCTATCTGTTTCTTTGAAAGCAGCCATTTCTTTTTCCAATTAGACAAAGTATCCATTTGGAATCAAGTACTGCAACCTCCCACTACAAAATATAGCAAAACAGATAAACTGCTAGCCTGCCACAAAATTATATCAAAAGACAAGTTTATTACTTTGACCACTCTTCTACAGACCACAGCTTCCTGTAAAAGGGCAGACTTGGCAGTAGATCCCCTATATTATCACGTATTAACGTATATTAACGTATATTAACGTATATTAACGGGCAAAGGACTGTACACTTCCAGGAAACATTTACCATTACTTTGGTCTCATTTCTGTTCAATATGAAGAAGACTGGGTTCCAAACATTGTCCCATTAAGAGAGGCAATAATTATTTTGATAATTATATGTAACTGGTTTTGATGAAACATAATTTTAAATTTCAGATTTCAGACATAACAGATGCACACCAATGCCGTCAATTTAATATAAAACCACACTGACACAAAAGAGCTTCCAGATTTCAAAGTAGTAAAGTTTAAAAAGAAATATTAATCTTTGTGGTTGTAAAATATACTGCTTAAGTAAAGTTATTTTGCAAAGACAAAATTCCCATTTTCTTTTCCACATTTGAGCCATTTAATTCCACGGATGCTTTATGGTAGCAATTGAGAACAACTGATTTTTAAATTGCTTCTTTAATTTCCAAAGGAATACATTTTTTTTTTAAATTTCCCCCAAGTCTACTCAAAATCACTAGGAACAACAGCATAATAAAGCAATTACTATTCATTATTTGGCGTAGACACAAATTAAGGCTTGGCACAATTGTTAACTTCAGAATTCATCTTGTCCTATCCCTCCCACCCCCAACACAGTCAAAAAAGCCTCCCCAAAACCTAAACTTCAGGATTTAAAGCAATTAAAACACCTATGTGCTACCGTTGAATACTGTTTAGTATTTCGTTACCTTCAAAAAACACCATAGTTTTCACAGAATCTATTTCCCCTCCTCCCCCTCTGATTTATTCTGGCAACACTTTCAAGGCAATGTTTTGATTTCAATTGATCCAGAAGCACTGCCAAACCTTTGGATCAATCCATGCACATGCCTAGCACAAGCAGCTCAGGCAACATCAATGCAGCCCAAACCACGTCCTGTACATCAGGGGTCCCCAACCACCGGTCCACGGACCGGTACCGGTCCGTGGAACAAGTCCTACCGGGCCGCTGGCTTGCTGGGCGCCGCCATCTTGTTTTGATGAAAAAGTGCTTCCGGTGAGCTTTTCCAGGTAGAAAGCTCACCGGAAGCACTTTTTCATCAAAACAAGATGGCGGCAGTGCTTCCGGTGAGCTTTGGGCGCCGCCATCTTGTTTTGATGAAAAAGTGCTTCCGGTGAGCTCACCGGAAGTACTTTTTCATCAAAACAAGATGGCGGCACCCAGCTGATGTCGGTACCGGGCCGCGCCATAAAAAAGGTTGGGGATACCGGGCCGCGGCATAAAAAAGGTTGGGGATCACTGCTGTACATGGACTGATCGGATTTGATCAAAGAAAGCAAAGGGGGCTGTCTTTCCCCCAACCCCCACTCTAACCATGGCACTTTATGCAGTCCTGTCCAAAACACAAGGATGATTTGTTAACAGGTAACAACTCACTCTCCCAGCATTTCTGGAGTCATTCTTGAGGAGAGAAACATGAAAGCCCTTTGTAGGTGCTGACTTTTTGTCTGAATGCTCACTCAACAAGCGTCCATCGTGGCATATTTTGAGACAAATCCAAATCATTTCAAAAGCATTCCTA
Organism: Notechis scutatus; assembly: GCF_049901735.1. Classification (NCBI taxonomy): domain Eukaryota; kingdom Metazoa; phylum Chordata; class Lepidosauria; order Squamata; family Elapidae; genus Notechis; species Notechis scutatus. The sequence continues at coordinate 93,384,982 of NC_142013.1, forward strand.
AAGAACATCACACCCAAAAGCTAGTGAGATTCAACCACTAATTTTTCAGATGTTTGGAGACTTGCATTGAAATAGACTGGGGCGTAACATGCGTTATTAATGAGAAACAAGCGAGGTGAAAGATGAATATCATTTGATAAGTGTTCAAAACCACGTTCTGGAAAAAGACGGGATGTGAAAGAAAGGCAAGTTCAATATTGCATCCCAAGATGACTCCAGGCTCCGTTCTGAAAACAGTCCACAATATCAGATTTTGGTTGCACGAAAACACTTTCAATTGGATCCATGAGTTATTAGTCTGTGCAACAACAGACATGCATATAGTAGCTGTGAAGAGGATGATCATCTACCACCCTTTAAAACAAGAATTATCTTCAAGAGCAAAACAAAGTTCTACTTATTCCAGCCAATATCCTGCTCAAATGTCAAGCAAATTTTCAATGGAAAATGGTTCTCTGCCCCCTGGCTAAAATTTTAATTCTGTTTAATTCTTTAAAAGCAACCAGGAGAGGTTTTAATCAGAGAAAATGGTCCTTGTAACATTAATCAGAACAACTTAAACTCTCTACAAGCTGGCTGCAATGACCAATGTCCGTATGATGTAAATTGTCATATCTTGCAGACATGTCATACTTCCAACAGTCACTTTAGACTTTAGCATTTCCTCTTGTGGTAACTAAAGTTGGAGTAAATTTTGCTGTTTCAAGGGATTAATTTCCACAAAAGGGCCCCAATGGTTTAGTAAACTTTAAAGTGCTTTTTTGAGTCAGTTTTTTCTCAAACATGGGTTTGTCTTGAGTTGGAGGCCCGGAACTTTCAAACAGTTTGGTATTATTGATATGGCTGGATTTTGCTATCCCTTTTGAACTATCACCCCCCAAAAAACCCACCCCTGGCTTTCATTACTGTTCAAAGACTAGATGGTAATTTTAAGTTATCTAGAAAAAAAAATGCAGATTGCCAGATGCAAAAGGAAAAATAAAATAATAAGAGTAGAGCAGTTCTAATTGAAATGGAATTTAAACTGGAAAGGTCCCCCGGAACTGAAAGGGTCAAAGCCTTGCCAGGAATTCCAAGATCGGTGAAAAGGGTGACCTCCCCCTTGCTGGCTCTCGGCATCCAGGGGGTCTTCTCCGGCATCAAACTTACTCCGCATTTCTAGAAAAGAGACAAAGATGGCGGTCAGCTGAACAGACGTAAAGACAAAGGAATTCCATAAGCTTTCATCCAAAGGTTTTGATTCTAACGCCAGCAGGGCTGTGATGGTGAATCTGTGGGACGTGTGCCACAAGTGGCCTGCAGAACCATTTGGGCTGGCACAAGAGCTGCAGGCAAACTTACCTCACTGCACATGCCCGCGCCTCACGGCTGATTTTTTTTCCGGTTGGTTTGAAGTCTTTTTTGGCCTTTGAGGTCTTTTTAGGCCTGTTTCGTCACTTCCTTTAATACCGGAAGTGACGGAACGGGCTTATAATTCGGCCCGAGAAGCCTTGCAGAGGCTTTTTCCAAGCCTCTGGGAGGCCGAAAAAGGCCTCAAACCAGCTGAAAAATCAGCTGTGAGGTGCAGTGCAGGTAAGGGGGTGGGAGTGGGGATTGCGCGGACCATGCGTGGGGGGTGTTGGGAGCGCATTGCATTCTGGGTGCTGGCACGTGAGTACGGGCATGTTGATGCACTCGCAATTTTTGGCACAGAAGTCCGAAAAGGTTAGCCACCACTGCACTAGGGCATCAACCACAAAAAACGAACAAATAAGTAAAAAGCAGTGGTGTAAGCATGGGCATAGCTGCGCTCCTTTTAAAAAAAAGAGAGAGAGATGGCAAAATATTTTGGAACTTGCTTGCTTCTCACAGACAATTTTCTCCAAAGGGCAATGTATTTATTCAGAATAAACCATTCATTCATTTGTTCGTTCATTCATTCATTCAGGCAGGCAAGAAGGCAGGATGCAAAACAGCACCCCCTTCTGGTCTACGGAAAAACATTTCTTCACGGAATCGGTCCCCTGGTGCCCAAAAGGTTGGGGGCCACTGTTCTACACACTTCCTCCTACTTAAATTTCCAAATCCAGATAAGCCAGTCACCAGCTGAAACCTGGGTCACATAATAAAAGAACAGAGTTGGAAGGCACCTTGGAGGTTTTCTAGTCCAACCCCTGCTCAAGCAGGAGCCCTACAGCAGGGATGGCTAACCTTTTCGTCGTCATGTGCCGAAAGTGTGCACGCGCCCCTGCACCCATAATACAATGTGCATGTGACCACCGTCCGCATGCACCAGGCACCTCTGCGCCACGCACCTCTGCGCATGTGACCCCCCCACGTGCCCCACCCCCTGCACATGCTTGGGCATCTCCCGCCCATGCCCTGCCCCCCACGCATGCACGGCAGATCCCCGACAATTAGCTGGCTGGCGGGAGGCACGTGCGCATGCGCAGTGGATCTATTCTGGGCAACAGCTCACGTGCCGGCAGAAATGGCTCTGCGTGCCACTTCCGGCACGTGTCCCATAGATTCGCCAAATGGTCCTATACCATTTCAGACAAATGGCTGTCCAATGTCTTCTTAAAAACTTTCTGAACCCACAACAGCCGTTTCATTGATTAATTGTTCTCACTGGCTGGATCTCTCCTTTGTAAGCTTTTATCCTTTTGTCCTGCCTTCTGGTGCAGGTCTTAGTAAAGGAAGAGGCAAAGAAGCAGGAAACCCAGCGTGTCCAAGACTTTGATAAGTTGAAGGTCCACACCTTTACTCCTGGAACTACTCAACCCCCAAATTCCCTCCTCACAAATCATTGTGATTGCTGATTTATTAATGGCTGCTTACTCTGTTACCAAGGTTAATGATATGGTTGGATTTACACAACACATGGAACACTCATGAACATGAAGCTTGGTTAACACTCATCAAGCTTCAATTATTGGGCCAATGCTGCCATTAGGTGTGTGGCCTAAAACTTAAATGTAATAGTTTTAAACAGAGTGTCAGAGGGAGAATCACTGTGGAAGAGTTTTAAGTTAATAGACATATCTATTGCCTGTTTAAGAAAAATGTCAAGGATAGCTCTATAGCACAGAAGGCTAGATGTGCAGCTAGCACCAAAAATGCTATTTTACTTCACTATATAAGCCATTTATCAAGCTCTCTGGCCCATGTATCAGCTGAATCCCTTCAAAACTGAAATAACCTCAATAAACACAGCACTGGACACAGAAGGAAAATGAATGATTTGATTGATTCTCATAAGGATGAAGTGAAAAACAACCCAACAGGCTCATCTCTTCTTCTGAAAGTAAGGAAGCAGACAAGCTACACATCTATCTACCTGGATCTGTGAGGACTTCTTTGGCAGCTGCAATATCAATAAACTTCTTCTCTGCTTTCTTCTTCTCTTCTTCATTCTGAAAATTATCTGGGTGCCACTGCATTGCCAGCTTCCTGTAGGCTTTTATGATTTCCTGTTTTCTAGCATTCCTGTCAGAAGTATAAGAAATAACTTGGAAATTATCTCTTCACGCCATGCTAAGATTTTTAAAAAGAAGCCAAGACCCCTGTCAGTGGATAGAAATTCAGATACTTTGGCTGTCCTCTTTGCAGGTACCATCTTCTATTATATGGCTTAACTTCTGGGTAACAGGGAAATATGCAGAATGATAACACACAGAGGAAGCTCAATTCCCTTCATGCTCTAAATTTCTCTACATGCAGCATTCTATGTTGCATTTATACCGTGTTTCCTCGAAAATAAGGCCGTCTTATATATTTTTTGCCACCAAAAAAAGGCACCAGGTCTTATTTTGGGGGGAAGTCATCCACTGACTAACCTCACTTGCGCGCATCACTCCCGGCCTCCTTTGCACTGTCAGAGGCCTCCAGGAACTTCCTTTGCGGCCGGCAAGGCTTTCCTGAAGGCCTCTGCAGCCGATAATAGAGCTCCAGATCGATCCGGAGTTTTGTTATCAGCTACAGAGGCCTTCAGGAAAGCCTTGCCGGCCTTGTCAGCTGCAGAAGAAATGGGCCAACAAGGCAGGTGTCAGACTATGCGAGGCCTGGCTATAACTGTCCAAAGGTAAATAGTAGGGCAGCGCCACTCCCCGCATCCCCACCCTAGCTTAATTTTTACCCATGCACTCTGGAGTGGGCGGGATCTTAATTAGGGCTTATTTTGGGGGAAGGACTTATATTGGGCACACGTGTAAAAATCAATCTAGGACTTACTTTCAGGGTAGGTTGTGTTTTTGGGGAAACAGGGTAAGTTTCCTTCTCTTAGTACAGAACTTCTTTAAGATAGTTAAGAGACACTCTTTCTTATAGGCTTCATAAGAAGGTAACACAGCATCTAGCGACCACTCATTCAGCAATCATTTAAAACTTATGATGAAGGTGCTAAATGATTGGGAGTTACGACCAATCCTCGAAGTTCCAGTGTCTCCGCAGTCATGTGATCGTGACTTCCAACATTCCCTATTGGCTTCCCACGAAGCAAAGACAATGGGGAAGCTAGCAGGAAATTGGAACTTGTAGTCATGCGAGGTCCTCATTTATTGGCTGTGAGTGGGACCAACCTCAACTGTTGTCGCAAAACAGCATGGTCATGTGCTGTCACATTTTATAACCCCATCGCTTAGTGATGGCAGTTCCTGTCCCAATTGCCACTTTAAATAGAGGACTACTTCTATAGCCTCTTGAAGAAAAAGCAGCATTTAAGGAAACTATAGGTGATTGTCAATTGCTAAATGCTTACCTTTTAACTCCTAAGATTTTATAGTAGTCCCTTTTTTGAGACTGCTTGAGCATCCGCTGGGCTTTCTCAAGGCTTTCCAGAATCTGCTGGTCATTATCGCTGTATTGTTTAGCAGTTTCATAGTCCTGGATAGCTATCACAAAGACAACAAACAGAGTTCATTTAGAGATTTGTAGTACAGGAATTCATGTCCAGCCTGGCCAGATTTCAAACGGTATATTTATTTAAAATTGGATAAAGGAAAACAAAGAATCTTTATGCTGTTGAAGTGTACCTTCTTCATACATTTCTTCTAGCAAGTATGCTTCAGCTCGATCTTTGAGGGCATTCACATTTTCTGGCTCGAGCTGCAGAACTTCTGTGCAAGCATTAATGGCTTCTGTTGTCTGTTGATTCTGAGAAAAATGAGATGGACCAGTGAGGACAATAATAGCAATAGCACTTAGACTTATATACCGCTTCACAGTGCTTTACAGCCCTCTCTAAGCAGTTTACAGAGTCAGCATATTGCCCCCAGCCTCATTTTACCGACCTCGGAAGGATGGAAGGCTGAGTCAACCTTGAGCCTGGTGAGATTCAAAACTGCCCAAATGCAGGCAGCCGGCAGTCAGCAGAAGTAGCCTGCAGTACTGCATTCTAACCACGGCATCACCAGGGCTCCATAAGATGTTTTGCCCAATGAACTGAATGTTTACCATTGAAAGGCAATGACAGATTCTCTCTTTGGCTCGAGTAGTGTAGATAGGAACATTTGTCTCCATCTTCATAACAGCCTCATACTTCTCAGTGGCTTCCTGGTACCTATTTACATTAAGAAAGAAAACCAATGAACAGTGTATATTTATTAAATTTAGGAAAACAAACTACATTGTTCTGCATATTTTACGGAGGGCAAGGTAAATACACCAGAGCTCCATTTTAGACTGAACTAATGACACAGACCTCATATTTTACCAATTGGTTTTCAGTGAGTTGGGGAAATGGAAGGAAACAGTTCCATTAGTTTTCAGTATCGCTGATTACTGAAAGCTGCAGGAGTTGCAGAAACTCTCGCAGATCAGATGGAGACTATACCGTTGCCACAAACCACGACATTAAAAATTCCTGGAGCAAAAGCTGGTTCTCTGAAAAGTAATGAGGATCAGCCATCATGCTCATAATCATGTCCTTTTAATGGATATTGGATTTCAATTAAATAATTGGAAATAAACAGCAAAAAGCTAAATACAAATTTAATCTAGCCTAGAAAGTTATAAATAAATTAAGGATCCAAACAAATTTGGAGTATTGAGACATTTACGCTAAGATTTTGAAAATAATTAAATAAAATAAACAGCTTTTTGCAGGAACCAAATTGTTTTGTCTATCTTAAGTCACAACAGAGATTTAAAATGTTCTCATTAAAGAATTGGACACCAGAAGGAACTAAAGATTCCAGGCAGAAAAGAGGGGGAGGAAGTGTAAATTTGCTTTTGGTTTTGGGTTAGTGAAGGGATCTACAAAATAATACAAGTTGTTATCATATTTGAAATACTTCAGGAGATTTTCAAAGAATGGGACCAGAAATTAGCTACAATGTTAGCAATGATGTCGGCTATGTCCAAAAGATGTTAATGAAAGAATGACACGTGAAGCAATTTTTACCCAATAAAGAAATAGTAGAACCAAAAATGCTGGATAATTAAAAAGAAGCGTGGACTACGAAAGAGAGTTAAAATGGGAATACAAATGACAAGCCAAGAGAATGACCTGGGTAAGACTTTCTACTGGAGATACAAAAAAAATTAGTTAAAGTTTTGAAAATTAAAAAAGAAATACAAATAATATACCAAGAGAATGATCTGGATGACTTTTTACTGGTTTTACGAAAGAGATTTGCCAAAGCCTCAAAGCCATCTTTAGGATGGGAAAAAATAAAACTTAAGGTCAGACCAAATCCTCCATCAACATCTGAATGAATTAAAGAGCAGGATTGTCAAAAGTAAAAGGAAGGAATATAGAGTTGGTTTGTTTAACCAGAATTAAAATAAAACCGGTTTCTATAAAGCTCTGGTAACCATTTATGGACTAAAAACTTCACAATTTGCATATGGTAAGAGATGGCTTATAGGAAGAAGAGATATTTTCTTGTAACCCTATAGGGATTGAAGAGTTATCAAATTTATACAGGTAACCTCAACTTATAACAGTTCATTTAGTGACTGTTCAAATTTACAACGGCATTGGAAAAAACAACTTATGACCATTTTTCACTCTTACTATAGTAGCATTCCCATGGTCATGTGATCAAAATTCAGACACTTGGCAACTGATACATATTTATGATGTTTGCAGTGTCCTGGGGTCATGTGATCACCTTTTGCGACCTTTTGACAAGCAAAGTCAATGGGGAAGCCAGCTTAACTTAACAACGGTTCTACTAAAGTTAACAAATACAGTGGCTCACTTAACAGCTGTGGCAATAAAGGTCCTAAAATGGGGCAAAGCACACTTAGCAGCTGTCTCACTTAGCAACAGAAATTTGGGGCTCAATTTTGGTCGTAAGTCAAGGACTACCTGTACTTATTATGATTGGAAGATCTATCTATCTATCTATCTAAATATCTATCTATCTATCTCTATCTCTATCTATCTATCTATCTATCTATCTATCTATCTATCTATCTATCTATCTCAGTCTTTCTTTCTTAGCACTTTACTTTGCATTTGCTTTTACTCTTGTAATTAAATCTTCAATGAACACTGTAAACAAAAAATGCTCCAAACGTTTAAGGAGATGCTCAGGAGCAAACTTGGAATTAAGGAGAAACTTCATAAAAGTGAGGACACTTAACCAGTGGAACAGCTTGCCTCAAGAAATCACAGGTGCTCCATCACTGGATGTTTTTAAGAGAGCCTAGACAATCACTTGTCTAAATTGGTATAGGTAATCCTGCTTGAATAGGGGACTGGATTAGAAGACCTCCAAAGTCACTACCAGCTTATTCTGTTCTAAGTATTGAGCATGCATGAATTTTGAGGAAGAAGCACTTCTGCCAGCAGAAAAGACCCCACTGGATTTAATCCATGGTCCTCAGTCGTTGCTAGCTTGTTAACGTTCACAAAATCCCTACCTATTGGCAGCCCTATCAGAGGTAACTGAAATGGTCACACTTCAGTGAGTCAGGTTTATAATTGTCTCACAGCCAGTATAGACTTTTAAATATTGATTATGCTGTATATTCCAGTGGCTTACTGGAAAAAAAAAAACTGTGAATAGCAATAGCACTTAGACTTATAAACCACTTTATGGTGCTTTACAGGAAGTCATAGAATGGATCCCACTTGATAAAAAGTGCCCATGAAAGAGACCTAATACAAGATGGATTGACAATATCAGAAAGTATTGTGGGCCCAACTGGCAAAAGAAAACTCAGGACCCTATTGGTTGGAAATATATGGAAGGGACCTTCATTCTGTAGTGGAGAGACAATGGCTAAAATAAGGAAGAAGGAGAAAGAGAAGGAGACGGAGGAGACGGAGGAGGAGACGGAGGAGGAGGAGGAGGAGAAGGAGAAGGAGGAGAAGGAGAAGGAGAAGGAGAAGGAGAAGAAGAAGAAGAAGAAGAAGAAGAAGAAGAAGAAGAAGAAGAAGAAGAAGAAGAAGAAGAAGAAGAAGAAGAAGAAGAAGAAGAAGAAGAAGAACAACAACAACAACAAATTATGACTAGGCAACAGAAAAAGGTCTTAACAGCAAGAACTATTTAACAGGGACACCAAATGCCTTGGACAGTGATGGCTTCTCCTTCATCCGAGGCTTTTTAACCAAAGGCTGGATGGCCATGTCTTGAAGATATGGTAAAGCAATGCAGACCACTCCTGAACTGCTGATCTTGTAAGAAGCCACGGAGAGGAAACTCAACCAAGAAAACAAAATCACAAAACGGAGGACTCGCCTTCTTTCCTGGATGAGCTCTTCTGCTGAAACAATCTGCTTGTTGAGCTTCTTTACTCGCTTGTAGTGAGAAAAACACTCCTTGTGATCTTGGTCCAGTTTCAGACATTCCCGCACTTCACTTTGCACACAGGAAACAATAAGGGAGAGAGGAGAGAGAGAGAGAATTAGGTTATGGAAACAAGATTTTTTGTTGTCTTTTTTAGTGACCCTGTGTAACTCCTGCATCGGGGTGGAGTCGGGGCAACCGAATGGAGTGTTTACTGGCCGGATGACTTTCCTGTCGTCAATGCAGAGTTCGCAGCAGATATTTTCTCATTGTACCCAGAGAGAGAAATATCTGCCACTACCTAAACTCACAGCCTCTTGATTGTGAGGCGAGAGCTCCACTTCTAGGCTACTGCACCACTCATTGTGGAATCAAAATGCTCGGGATAAAACAACCAGAGTTCAGTCCCTGCTCCTAGTCCATTTGCAAAAGAGTCATTCCCCTCGGTTTACTTTCTCTGCTGAGAAATAGGTGTATTAATTGCCCCTCCATCAGAGGTATGGAGAAATGCAACAAAATGTAAAGCCCTTCGGATGCTGTGGCTGATTACATTTTTTATATTAAATTATTAGTCATAGGGACTGGGAGTTGCATTCCCCTGCTTGAAGACATCTGAGAAAAACTTCACCCACTCAAGAAATATGTTCATCCACTCTAGAATGTTTATTAAAGGAATTTCAGAATATACAGCCCGGAGAAGCTGCAAAGTGAGGGCATTTATACAGAAGAATTAGTAATGTTCTCAATTGTTTAATATAAGTAAGAAAATGCCATTTGTTTATATAGTACATTGCCTGGAATCAATCACAGATCTAAAATTATGGGCCCTTTTCATAGAGCTTGTTACATGTCCAATATTACTGCTGTCACCTCCTGCACGCAGATTAGAGAGAGGGAGGGAGGGAGGGAGAGAGGGAGAGAATTTTCCTTTAGTATTAGCAGAAAAGAAACACAAAATCAACTGATATTATTAAAAAGTTAGCAATAATCTCAAATTATTCAACCGTTCGGGGACTTATTACTTGCAGCAATCAAAACAATAGAATTTAATGACATTTATAATTTCATATCTAAGTATATATGACTTTATGATTCATTATTATTTGAAGCGCAGTCATTAAACTTTGTGGGTGGGCTATTGGAAAAAAATAGAACATGTTTTGTTTGTATCTAGTTTTCCATGGGTGAAGAATCAGAGAGTTATCACTTTGGGCAGATGACATTCATTATATTAGTAGCAATGAATTTATTTATTGATTAATTCATAACGTTATATGGTCTTTGCTTAGTTTTTTTTCCCTCTTGAAAACTGTTTAGTAAAAAGGGAAAAGAATATAAGTTTCCCTGAGAAAGGAATCCTCTGAAATGCAGAGGGGGTGGGGGTGGAAGCAGATTCTGATCGAACACACCAACTTTTTTTAATAGTGCATCTTAGCTATACTACTGTAATATAGTATAGTCCTGTGGTGGCGAACCTATGGCACGCGTGCCAGAAGTGGCACAAAGAGCCATTACTGCCAGCATGCGAGCTCTCACCCAGAAAAGGTGTATTGGGCATGCGCACACACTGTTCACCTGACAGCTGATTGTTGGGTATCTGGGGTGCATGTACGGGGGCGCGGAGAACACTCGCGCATGCACAGCACACGGCATGTGGGGGGGTGACGCACGCATGCACAGCTCTCAGCGTGGGTGGTGCAGGTCTCACACTCATGCGCAGAAGTGCAGGCCGCATGAGTCGTGTGTGCATGCGCAGGAGACATGCTCCCCCCCCCCGTGTGCATCGCCTTCTAGGTGATGGCACGCGAGTATGAGCAGGTAAGGGTGGGCGCAATGATCGGCACGGGAGCCCAAAAAGGTTAGCCACCACTGGTATAGTCCTCTTAAAACCTGGCATAAGGTAGTGGTATGGAGGTACACTGAATGCAATTCTTTCTCTTCCAGGTCACTGTGGAATTTTTCTCTCCCATGGGGAAAAAGAGAGGGATTTGGAGGCCTGGGAAACTCCACCTCCATCTTTCTCCCTCCTTCCAATAACCTTTCTTTCATCTTGGCAAGGCATCTTTCCATTCAGTGCAGGTTTTCTAAAATTCTAAAGGTATTTTGCTTCTCGAACCCAGAGCATTTACCTTAGGGACATTTCGTGATCCCCTAATTCATAGTATATTGTGCTGATTTTATAGAAAGCTTCAGTGTTATCGCTCTTCAATTTGGCAGCAGCCTTCAAGTCACTGATAGCCTTCCCCGGCTCCCCTTCTTTAATGTAGCTTTCAGCTCGAAGTTCCCGCATATCCGCATCCCAAACACAAACCTTGAGAAACCAGAAACAAAAGGAGATTTTAATCCTATCTGCACTTGTTCAAAAGGACCCCCTGACCTAAAATGAAGCAATAAGCCACACAATGCCATAAACGCTTTAAGAATTGGATCACCATCACTACACAATTGGAGCAAAACATTCAACCCAATTTTTGGATTCCTCTGGAGCGAATCTCCTTTTAACTGAAATTTGATGTTATCAGGTTAATCTAACCAACACAATTTTTGGAAATTGTGTGGTTAAATTAATCTGATAAGATAACATCTCTGTCAAAAGGAGATTACTCTGGATTTCATGAATAAATTTGTAAATTGTTGTGGTAACAGTAAATAAATTGTTTGCCACTGCCCTCTTCCAGGATGGTTTTTCAACTTTCCAGTCCAGGCTACAGCTCCAAGATACCCTAAGATTTCTCTCATCTAATAAGGCACACATCAACTCCAACTGTACAGCACTTAGCATTGAAAATCAGGCAAGGTGAGCTATGTGCTACCACTCCACTGAAACATTGCCCAATGGGGGGAAAATCTTCCAATTTACAAGCATCTGGTGAAAAAAAAATTACCTACCTGAACGTTGCTGTGACTACAAAGTAACTTTTGATTCAAAATTTAAAATTCAAAAGCAGTAAGCATGCTTACATCTTGGCATCACTTTCCAGTTTGGGACTTACTTCTAGAATTTTATCCAAGAGCGTGATAGCAGTGTAGTAATCTTTTTCGAGAAAGGCAGACTGTGCTTGGGAACGCAGCTGCCGAGCCTCATCTGACTTCAACAACTGAGCACGGGCTTCTCCTTCTTCTTTATCACTGGGTTTAGACAGGAGCTACAAGGAGTAAGCACACACGCACAGCCCCAATTACAAGTTGAAATTCAAATTCAAACACCCTGTGTTTGACACCCATCGACAAACCCACAACAACAAAACAGAGACAGGCCTTTGAATTCTTTAGCACAGAAAAATCATAGCCTAGAAAATAATTTTAGATTGCCTTAGAAATCCAGAACAGAAATGCAGGCAGTTCCCCAGTCACTTCAAAAGAAAATGGCTAAACAGAACAGAAGAGAGAGCCTGTGGCTCTAAACTGAGTTCTCCCTCTGAAAATGTTGCATCTTGTTACTGCCAGACTGTTCTTTTCAGTTCCTTCTTCCCCAAACTTCAGACAATTCACAATGAATCTATATCGTACATTTTCTTTCTGAGACAAATAACAACAAGTAATTTCAGTGAAACAGGTGTATTCTTTAAAATGACTCTACTGAAAACTACAACCTGGGGACCTTTCCCCTGGCTCCCCTCTTTTCCAAGTTCTTTCTGTACAACATATGCCCCACGCTCAACCCATTCTCACCTAAGGCAAGGACGCTGGACTGAGTTGGCTGCCAAAGGAGGGGGTGGGGAAAGGGGAAGAGAAGATAAACATTAAAGCAGGAGTCCCCAAACTTGGAAACTTTTAAGACTTGTGGACTTCAACTCCCAGAATTCTCCGGTTGAAGTCTACAAGTCTTAAAGGGCCAAGTTTGGAGACCTCTGCATTAGAGGGTGAAACTTCCATTACAGGGTTGCAGAAGGACCAAAGGGGTGAAGAGGGCTGGATTCTAAAGCAGAGAGGTGCAGGTGGGACCTCCCCTTGAAGTGTCAGAGGCAGCCTCTCAAGCCCACCAAAAGTAAAAAACAAAACCATTTTATTTTTTTCCAATAAAGGTGGAAAAGGCTAAATACTGTATATTACCCATTAAGTATAAATTCTATTTCATGAACTGAAGTGAGTTTAATTAAGAATAAGTTAAAATTAAACCCAAAGAGAATTTCCTTTTAGTTCTTTGCCCTGGCCCTCTACAATGCCCATAATATCTGTAGCAAGACATGTGTGACTCCAATTTCTTCATCACTCAGGCCTGGCTTTAGCAATCTGGATGATGGAAAGTATTCCACTGCGGAATGGGACACAGCCGACAGCCAACTTGCCACAGCCAACTCACTGTAGGACAACTCACCATGGGACAACTTGCTGCAGGACAATTTAACAATTCTATTTCATTATTTATTTAAAATAAATAAACAAATATTTTAACTTTTGCAATTCACATTTCATTCTGTCCCTCCTTTTCCATCCTTCCTTTAATGATTCTATTCCACTATTTCTTTGATATTAGTGTAACTCTTGTCGAGTTGTCCTGCAGCAAGTTGGCTGTCCCACAGTAAATTGGCCATGGCAAGTTGGCTGTGGTGAGTTGACTGTGGCAAATTGTCATAGACCCTTCCACTGTTGGCCATTTCCTGACAATGGAAAACACTGTATGATTGCTAGAAGCAGATTGAATCTTTTTCCAGAACAGTGGAAATAAATGAAAAAGCAAAAAATCTTACTGGCGGAGGAAAAGAGAACATTTTATTAACACCTTGAAGTTAACAAAACACAAGAGCAAGTTGTCACATCAAGTGCTCCATAAGCAGAAAACCCTAAACATTTCCAGACTGAGAACAGTTTAACTAAGTGGTTTGTGCTAACACTGGTCACTTAAAACATTCAGGGTGGCAAAGAAAGAATAAACCATGCCATTCAATTAAGCCCATTGCCTCGGGACAAGGGGGCAAGCGATTGAAGTGCCCACCTACCAAGCATCTCACATAAGCAGATGTTGACATTTGATGGTGTTAGAGGTGTCATCACAAATTGTAAGCTGCCCAAAGTAAAGCTGCCTTTTGCAATTGACTGATGTTTTTGTCAGCACTGATAGTGTTCAAGTGGTAATTTTTTCAGTTATGATTATTTTATGTATAATATAAATTATATAAGATTTAATGTAATAAGTGTTTAAGTGATAAAATATAAAAATAATTATGGTACATTTTTACACTAGGGAAGATGCAGTTTTAATAAAGCTAGCCCTCAAGGACAGGCTGTGCTGGCCTCTAGTGGAAGAAAGCAAAAGAGATTGAAGTTGTTTTCCAACTGTAGCTGTAGGAATAATTCTCAATGGGAGCACCTGTTCTCCGGGTGATGAGATACAATGGGAAAAAGCAAGTAGACACTCTTCTATTAGTCAGCTAACAATTACTTTGAAGCTGACCCTCCCATACCCACTTTTTTAAAAACCGACTCTGCATTGTTTTCCTGCCTAGTCCATAGCAGATCAATTGGCAATGGCCACATCCATTTGAATTATGACTTCAATGTACGAATACCACAATGCAGAAAACAACCCAGAAAACAAATAGAAAAATTCCCTCAGAAATATATTCAAAATAATTCTCTACTGATTATTTATTTTTTAAAATATTGCCACCTGGGAAGCTCAAATAAACGGCTGGGTGCCCATTTTCAAGTCCCATTGTTTCTTACTTCTGGATGGTAATTTTATTTTTCTAAATAGTCTGATTGTACCTGAAATATACTGGGCTGCAATTTAGTAAGTTATTCTAGTTTTACATATCTTCTCACTATACTAACAAAAACCAAATAAGTTTCATAATATTGAACAAATATTAAATAGGCAATCAAAATAATCTATTCTTTTTTATTTCAAGGCAGAATGAGCAGTCTTTCACTTCCTAATATTTAATTTGAATTCTGAGCTCCAGTAAGTGCAGGGTCAGGAGAATAAGAAACAGTTTGACTGTTTCATATTGAGGAATGTTGAGTACATGCAAAATAATCATTATCAAAATTATGCGTGAAAATATTGGGAATGCAAAAGATATAAAGGAGAAGTAAAAACAAACAAAAAATCCTGATCTGAAGAAGATTCACGGCAAAGCAAACATCTCTTTGTCAACTGCATGGATAATAAATACTTCTTTTCTAAATGCAATACTATAAAGGTGTGCTGTATGGAAACAACACAATCTAGGCTGCTTTAATAGAGGGATAGAATCAAGATCCCATGAAGTGATAGTACCGCTTTATAAGACCCTGCTAAGGCCACACTTGGAATACTGTCTTCAGTTTTGGACACCACAATATAAAAAAGATGTTGCGACTCTGGAAAGAGTGAAGAGAAGAGCAACAAAGATGATTCGGGGACTGGAGGTTAAAACATATGAAAAACAGTTGCAGGAATTGGGTATGTCTAGTCTAGAGAAAAGAAGGACTAGGGGGTGACATGATAGCATTGTTCCAATATTTGAGGAGCAGCCACAAGGAAGAGAGGGTCAATCTATTTTCCAAAGAACTAAAAAGCAAGGCAAGAAACTAAGGTAGAAGAGAAGCAACCTAGAACTAAGGAGAAATTTTTTAATGGTGGGGACAATTAATCAGTGGAATGGCTTGCCTTCAGGAATTTTGGGTGTTCCATCACTGGTGGATTTTAAGAAGCAACTGAGCAGCCATTTGTCGGAAATTGTATAAGGGTTTGCTGCTCAAGCAATGGGTTGGACTACGGTATAAGAGTTACAAAATCCATTCCAACTTTATTATTCTGTTATTTGAATCCATTTTGTCTCTGACATTAGTTTACCTTTTGTGAAAACAATTGTTGTATTTGGAACTCCAAAAAGTCACTCCCCTTCCACTTCTAATTTTGCTGGGGTGGAGGTGGGTCATGGGGATATAAGTGTGTGTTTTTTTTAGCTTTTCCTGCTTCCAGTCAGATATGAAATGTCCCAATGACACATCCACTGGCCATCACTGGCTTCATGCTTCCTAAGTATACTCTGGTGCAGAAAAGGACTCAGATTTAAGCCATTTCAAAAGGAAATTAAAGATGTAGGACAGTAGCACTGTTTATACGGTCCTAATTTCTCGCTGACTCTACCACTACTCAAATTCAAAACCAAACCATCACCCTAGAGCACAGATGTCAAACTTGTGGCGTCATGTGGCTGTAACATGATGTTTCGCAACGCTTTTCCCATTCGTGGGCGTGGCCTACATGTGACGCCTCCGGCCCGCGAGCCACCAGTTTGACATCCCTGCCCTAGAGTATACATACAGGGACATACAATGCTCAATGTTCTTTTATCACAGCTGCTACTTCAATTATGCCTTGAGAAAGCACTTCACTTACCACGCCTTCAAAATCTTCTACAGCTTCATCCAACTTTCCCTGCTTAAGCAGCAAATGGCCTCTCTGTAGTCGTGCCTAAAAAAAAAGAAAGGTAATATGGCAGGATATGTAGTGCTGTATATCACATTATAATGAGGAAAGGCTACTTAAGAATCTAAAAAGGATTTAAGAATCCCTCTGCACATACTTTCAGCAATTTGTAGCTATGCCAAAAACCTCATCCCGCAGTCTTCAAGGGTATTAATACTCCTCAAAGTAATCAGAGCAAATTCACATGCTGAATTAGTACTATGAAAATCCTGTCTCCCTAGCTAGAATTTCAGCCTATATTTAATCTCCCCAAGTTGAATGATAATTGAGGTTTCCTGTTAGATTACACCATTTGCTAAAAAAGAAAAGAGGCAGGCTCCCCTTTAAAAGGCAACAGAAAAATGAAGACCAAAAGCTATTACCATCCACCCCAAGGAATCTTTAGAAAGTACTGCTTACCGATGTGAAATCCTGCTTTAATTCAACTACCCTGCTTAAATCACGAATGGCAGCTTTTGATTTGCCCATGGCTAGATATACTGTGGCTCTTCTGTAATAAGCAAGGTAGTTATCGGCATCTCCTTCTGCAAGAAAAAAAAAGTAGCAATCAGAACATAGCCTTAAGTCAGCCAAAGCTTTGGAGAGAACGGAGCAAGCAACAAGGAGGAATACAATTAATGTGTGTGTGTGTGAGAGACATTGCGTATAACTCAAGGAAGGAATATTTCCAGCACTGTAATGAAATTTTAACAGCAGTATGCATAGAACATCTATCGAATCCCAGTCTGCTTTTAAAGGCTTTACAGAAGTGGGTATTTAAGGAAGTTGAGCCCCAACGTGCTACAGCTTCTAATCTCTAACTACAGACTCACATGTGGTGGAAAATTATTTTACAATTCGGTATTTAGATTCTGCATCTTTCTCTTGTGGAAGACCAAATACTGTAATTGATCAGTAATGGAATGTCCTTTTCGCATCCCTGCTAATAAGACTTTAACATGTACCTGGCAGAAACATACCAGCTTTTTCACTTAATACCTGTTTGAGAAGTTAGAATATTTTGGACCTGTGAACCAAGTATAAAAACATTCATTCAGCAATTAGAATTCTCACCAAGAATAAGTTTCTCAATCTCTTACTTTTAATCTCATACATATTATCTAGGCCAGAGGGAGAAAAAAAACCATATATTTAGAAGGGAAGCTCAATAGGTCTTCAGATACATACCTATGGCAGCGTGGAAATGGGACAAAGCATCTGCCAGCTGCCCAGCTGCCAGCAGCTTTTTTCCCAATTCAAGCTGCTTTTCCACTTCTGCATTTATGCCACATTGTACTCCTGAAGGAAGAGAAAATAAAATTAAGGATCCAGTTTTTTTCTTTTCTGCATTTCTCAAAAAATGGAAATCAAAAATAACCAATTTCTCTGATACCACCAACAGATGAAATCAAGCCTGCATAGCTAGAAAAGGTGGCAGGTCCAATGTCCTCAGCAGCTTCAGCAGCATCTCCACCTGCCACCACATCCCCAGCATTTCCAATAGATTGCCAAGTAACCTCCATCACCTTTACATGTGCCTACGGAGCCAGCAGCCTCCTTGTTGCCTATGTGGTGTTCAGGCTCACACATAGGGTTCCTAGGCATCTCCAATGCTTCCAGGGAGGCTGATGAATACCAGCCTCTCCAACCACTTCATCAATTAATATTTCAATATACATAAAAAATAAAGCCCATCAATAAAGGTTGCATTACTGTAACAATAATGATCTCTTATATTGCTGCTTAAATTAATTATAATCAATCAATCAAATGGAAGGGATGATTTGCATATATCAATAAAGAAGACCTGTGATTTTTACTCCTCTTTAGTATAGCAATACCCATTGGGACTACTATGTTGGTCAATAAATCAATTTACGCTTCAACCATATACTGCACGTGCCTGGACTCCAATATGCATGCACATATACACAACCCCTCTGGATTCCATATATGGGCATCACACACTTGTCAATGACATAAGTGAATTATTCTTCATAAAACACCACAATCAATGTTTCAACTTTAGTCCCTACATAAAGTTTAACAATATAATTTCTTAGGTTCAACTGCAAGTCATTTTAAAGGCGCTACACATTTTTCTAAAGCTTTCCTTTTTCTCTAGGATAGTGACTAGCAAGTGGGTTCAGACAGATGATTGGGTTCAGATGATTAATTCATCACTACAGATGAGATAGTTCCAGCCTTTTAAGAAGGCCCTGGTTCACGCCCTCCTTAAAAACCATCACTCGATCCCACCTGCTTGGATAATTTTTGTCCTGTTTCCAATCTTCCAATTTTGGGGAAGGTTGTGGAACAGGTGGTGGCCTGGCAACTTCAGAGGGTCTTAGATGAAACTTATTATCTGGACTCCTTTCAGTCAGGATTCAGCCCTGATTATGTGCATTGGTTGTACTTGTTGAGATCATCCGTCACCTTGAGTGAGATCATCCATCATCCTCGGCTGAGGTATTTGCAGTATGCCAATGATACCCAACTCTATATTTCCACTTCCAGTGATCCAAGTGATACCATTGCTGCCTTTCCATGGTACCTGGAGGCGGTGGGGGCCTGGATCAAGCTTTGATTGAACCTAGGCAAGACCAAATGGCTTTGGGTACATGGAGCCCCAAGATCTGGAAATTTGACATATCTAGTTCTGGATGGGGTGGGACTGGTCCAGATGGATCAGGTCTGCAACTTGGGTTCTCCTGGACTCATGACCCCTTCTCAAAGAGCAGGTGGAAGTTACAACTAGGAGAGCTTCTGCACAACTACGAGTTGTGCACCAGTTGCAGCCTGTTCTGGATCAGGAGTCCCTGCGCTCTGTCATTCGCTAATCTGTGAGCTGCACTGGCTGCTGGTTTGCTTCCTGATGCAATTCCAGCTATTAATTACTTTTAAAGACTTTCATGACGTAGGTCCAGGCTACTTGAGGGACCGTCTCAACCCATTGGGATTGGCCCATCCCACCTGTGCCAGTATGCTTGCAGACCCATCAATCAGGGTATTTTGGCTGGTGGGGTCCAGGAGAAGAGACATTGTGCCTGGCCTTTGGAACATTTTACCCTCCCTCCAGAGTGAGGTCAGCTTCTGTCCCCCTTACCTTCTATAAGGACAAAAGACTGGCTCTGCCAGTTGAGTTAAGGCTCCAATGGGAGGGTTTCACATTGGCGGTAGTTCATAGATTAATAACAGATATTAACCCCCCCCCCTTGTTTATCATACCTCATCTTTTATCCCTCCTCATCTTTTTAGCTAGGTTGATTTTTTTATAGTATTGTATTTGAATTATTATACTTTATAGTTTTATCTTTTAATATTGTAAGATGCTCAGAGTTAGTGTGCGATAAAATGGGTCGCTAATAAATTTTACAAATAAATAAATGACTCTATCCGGCAGGGATGCTGTCTATCCCACAATTTTCTAGTTTACCAAGAAACAAGTTGTGATCTACTGTGTCAAATGCCTTATTGAATTCCATGTGTACTGTGTCCACAGCGTTTTTTGCTGGCCCATTAAATGGTTGATTTAATAATTTCGGAAACTGGGGCAGATGTCAGCCAAACAGACAATGGGCATTTACCAGTTCATGGGCTAAATTCCTAAACACAATTCATATGAAGTAAAAGCCATTGATTAAATGAGCACAGCTTGCATATAAGCTACAGCATTTTAATTTTAGAGTCATGGTCCCAGGACTATGCCTGCTAATGTCAACTTTCTAAGAACCACCTACAGTTCCATGAGAACAGACTTATCATTAGAATATGTTGAGCTTTTCCTGTAGGGACAGCACCTCCTTTGGGGATAGATATTCCTCCCCTTTTCATGAACCTTTTCAGCATCATTAATTTGATCCTGCCCGTCAAAAGCAGAACTGTTTAATATATACCAATATACCAATATATATTAATATATTAATATACCAATATATTAATATACCAATGTTTTTTTTCACAGCTTGGGAATGTGTGGGCTTCAACTCCCAGAATTTCCCAGCCAGCAAATATCTAGCATTTAATTTTAATACTTAAATATTATTTTTTAAATGAAACATTTAATCTCTCATTTAGATATTTACCTAGTAATATCTGGCTGGGGAATGAAGTGCACATACCTTCAAGGTTGAGAAACACTCGTGAGTTCTCCCTTTCTTTCCACTATAGCCCCCTCTTCAAGGAAGGCTGTAACTTCCTCTTCCACCTTTGCAAGGATCCCAAGTGAAACCATGTTTTTAGCTCTATTAATCTCAAACTTGGCAACTTGGAAGACTTGTGGACTTCAACTCCCAGAATTCTCCAGGAATTCTGGGAGTTGAAGTCCACAAGTCTTTCAAATTGCCAAGTTTGGGGGGACCTCTGCTCTATAGGAAGATTTATACTGCGTGCACTTTGACCCATGTCCATCAACTCCCTCCACCCCAACAGACGCCTTCCTGCCCCCGCCCCAAGTCCCTTCTCTCGCCCAAATAAACTGAACTTCCCGGGTAACAATTGTCAACCAGCAGCAAAACTTCCTCTCACCCTCATAGTGGAGATCCCAGAGCACCAACAGCAACGGAAGCGTCGAGCCGAGCTTGTGAAGACAACTCCGGGGAGAAACCATGACGGCCCGCAGACTCTCCCGTGCGCGCAACCACCTAAACCCGCTTGGAAAGTTTACCTCGGAGAACTCTGGAAACTCTTTTAACGTTCTAAACCAGGATCCCCCTGGGTGGGTCGTGGGAGCCTCTGATTGGCCGGCAGGTACGCCGTCCCGCCTCTCGCTCGGGGAACGTGGAAAGCAGGAGAGGCGACTGTCAACAGTCTCCGCCCTCTTTGGCCCGAGAACGCGCGTTAAGGGCGAATGAAGCCGAGCTGACGAAACAGTGCCCTCACTTCGTCCCGAACTTGATGACTGCCCGTTTGCGGCTCTGTAAAAGGCGAGGGTGGGACGACGTTTCCGATTGAGAAAACCTTCGCGGGATGATGATGATGATGATATATTATTATTATTATTATTATTATTATTATTATTATTATTATTATTATTATTATTATTATTATTATTATTATTATTTTTTCTTTCTTTCTTTCTTTCTTTCTTTCTTTCTTTCCCCCGAAAGAGATAATCTTTGAATTTCACGGGATTTTTCTTGTGACCGTACGCAAGGAAAACGCTGAAAACTATATTAAAGCCCCACAGCAGGTTGTTATCCTAGGAAAATAACTGTTAATTACTCAAATCAGATGGGAAGTATAGGATAAAGTATCAAGTTAGTCACATTTCAGTCGCAGTCCTCTACTGTATCAACAGGGATCTTGTTAAATATTAGTATTGGGATCATGTTAAATATATACCATGCCTTGGAAAGACCATACTTAGAATAAAGAGGCCAGAATTATCTGAAATGGTGTACGTTCTCCTGCTTGAGCAATTCAATTCAATTCAATTCTGTATGATTTGATTGCTTATTGTACCCTTTGACTATTATTAAGTGTTATGATTCTTGACGAATGTATCTTTTCTTTTAATGTACATATGCACCAAGACAAATTCCTTGTGTCCAATCACACTTGGCCAATAAAGAATTCTATTCTATTCTGTCATCTCGAGGTGAGCTGGATGGCAAACAAATTTAATAAATAAATAAAGATTCCAGTTCTGATCCCCATGATATAAAAAAGACGTTGAGATTCTAGGAAGAGTGTAGAGAACAGCAACAAAGAACAATAGAGAAGAGCAACAAAGATGATTGGACGATTACAATATTTGCCTGAATGAAGGCATAGTTTCCATCATGTCTCTTATATATCTGACCCCATGTTAGTATTTTATAAAATGTGAGAAATCAATTATTTCTCTGATTCAGTACATATCTTCATCCTCTTTTAAGTTTGGGAAATTAATGCAAATGAGTTATTTTCATAAAAGAAAGGCTAAAGAACCTTCAAGTCGAATTCAAATCCTACTGATGATGCGGACAATAATAAAATATTACAGCCACTTGCTGCTGGTTTCTCACACAACATTTTACAACTTCCCAGTCTACAACCCAGTAGTTGCTACAGGTGAAACTTGAAAAATTAAAATATTGTGCAAAAGTTCATTTATTTCAGTAATGCACCTTAAAAGGTGAAACTAATATATAAGATAGACTCATTACATGCAAAGCAAGATAGTTCAAGCCGTGATTTGTCATAATTGATGGCTTACAGCTCATGAAAACCCCAAATCCATAATCTCAGAAAATTAGAATATTACATGTAATCAATAAAACAAGGATTGTACATAGAACAATATCAGACCTCTGAAAAGTATAAGCATGCATATGTACTCAGTACTTGGTTTGGGTCCCTTTTGCAGCAATTACTGCCTCAATGCGGCGTGGCATGGAAGTATCAGCTTGTGGCACTGCTGAGGTATTATGGAAGTCCAGGATGCTTCAATAGCGGCCTTCAGCTCTTTTGCATTATTCGGTCTCATGTCTCTCATCTTTCTCTTGGCAATGCTCCACAGATTCTCTATGAGGTTCAAGTCCGGCAAGTTTGCTGGCCAATCAAGCACAGTAATCCCACAGTCATTGAACCAGGTTTTGGTGCTTTTGGCAATGTGGGCAGGTGCCAAGTCCTGCTGGAAAATGAAGTCAGCATCCCCATAAAGCTCGTCTGCGGAAGGAAGCATGAAGTGCTCCAAAATCTCCTGGTAGACGGCTGCATTGACTTAATGGACTTAATGAAGCACAGTGGACCAACACCAGCAGATGACATGGCTCCCCAAATCAACACAGATTGTGGAAACTTCACACTGGACTTCAAGCATCTTGTAGTATGTGCCTCTCCATTCTTCCTCCAGACTCTGGGTCCTTGGTTTCCAAATGAGATGCAAAAGTTGCTCTCATCAGAAAAGAGGACTTTGGACCACTGAGCAACAGACCAGTTCTGTTTTTCTTTAGCCCAGGTAAGACGCTTCTGATGTTGTTTGTTGTTCAGGAGCGGCTTGACAAGAGGAATATGACATTTAAAGCCCATGTCCAGGATCCGTCTATGTGTGGGTGGCTCTTAATGCACTGACTCCAGCCTCTGTCTACTCTTTGTGAAAGTCCCCAACACTTTTGAATGGCCTTTTCCTGACAATCCTCTCCAGGCTGCGGTCATTCCTGCTGCTTGTGCACCTTTTTCTTCCACACTTTTCCCTTCCACATAACTTTCCATTAATGTGCTTTGATACAGCACTTTGGGAACATCCAACTTCTTTTGCAACTACCTTTTGAGGCTTTCCCTCCTTATGGAGGGTGTCAATGATGGTTTTCTGCACTACTGTCAAGTCAGCAGTCTTTACCATGATTGTGATTCCTACTGAACCAGACTGAGAGACCATTTAAAGGCTCAGGAACCTTTTGCAAGTGTTATGGCTTAATTAGCTGATTAGAGTGGGACACTTTGAGCCAAGAATATTGAACCTTTTCAAAATATTCTAATTTTCTGAGATTGTGGATTTGGGGTTTTCATAATCATCTCAATTATGACAAATCACAGCTTGAACTATCTTGCTTTGCATGTAATGAGTCTATCTCATATATTAGTTTCACCTTTTAAGTTGCATTACTGAAATAAATGAACTTTTGCATGATATTCTAATTTTTCAAGTTTCACCTGTATCTCAAGACTAAGGCAGTATTTGCTCTAAGGTACAAAAATAGTCCTCGCTTACCAAATATCCCATTTAGTAACTGATGTTAACAATGGTATAAAAACAGCTTGTGACCAATCCTCACATTTATGACCACTGCAGCATTCCAAGTTATGTGATCATCATTTATCTGCTTCACAAGTGGCTTCCCACAAACGGGTTAATGGAGAATACAGTAGGAAAATCTGTAGTTGCAGTCTCACTTAATGATCATAGGTGATTTCCTTAACAACTAAATACAAATTGAGGTTGTAAGCCCATTGTGTTCCACCTGAGGTCACATAATAAAAAGAGTTGGAAGGGACCTTGGAGGTCTAGTCTAACCCCTTGCTCAAGCAGGACATCCAATACAATTTCAGATGAATGACTGTCCAACCTCTCTCACTGTGAGGTAATTTTGCCTAGGTTGGATTGCTCTTTAAGGTGTGCTGAAGAGGTGCCATATGGGGCTGGGGAGATTGTGCAGAGGGACACAACGGTACAGGGAGGTGCAGCAAGTGTTGTGGAAACTGTACAGGAGTTTATAAGTGTTAGGTAGGGAAATATTTCTGAAACAATGACCCCATGCGACAAAGGTTGTCTAGTTATTTTAATAAAGGCAATGGGTCAGTATCCTCCAAGACAGCACATGCAGGCAGCAGGCTTGCAAAGAGGTGCCGGAGGGGGAATATGTGGCAACTCAAGAGAATGGTGATGAGATGCTCTGGGAGAAGCCATCACTATCCTCCTCTAGGTCAGAAAATTTGGCATAGTCTGAGGTGCTGAGCTAAAAGATAACCTTTTAGCTCAGCACCTCAGACTATGCCAAAGTTTCTGATTATGTGTTTTTAAGTCCAATTTGTATTACTCGGTCATCGGCTACACTATACTCAACAATACTTGCAATACATTTTCTGGCTATGAAAGGCTTTGTGTTTTGTGTCCAGGTCCTCCTTTTGGAAAGTAGCCACTTCCGGTCTATCCTAGTTCAATGATGTCTAAGAAATCAAGATTCAACATTCACTTGTTGAGTTTTCCCATGTTCATGCTTCCTAGGTTCCTTCTTCCCACTGAACTTGCAGCTTCGGTTTTTCTTTTCATTTTTGGTAAAACCAGCAACTGGATGTGCCAAAAGAGCCTGCTCATGCATCCGGTGGGCAGCCTGCCCCAACTCAGAAGCTGAGCAATGTCTGACCTTGGACAATATTTGGCCCAGGCCCCTACAGCCTGTGGGTCAAGCGATCAAGTAGCAAAAGGGAAAGTCAGCCCCTTTCTGCACGATTGCCCCGCAAGGCGAGTCTTCATGAACAACGTGGCCCAACACCACATTTAGCCACCTATTCATGCGTTTGCACAGAAGTGGCTTCTGCATAAAGCCAACTCTGCAAATCAGTAGCATGCACCCGGCCGCGCTTGGCTCCCTCGGCAATGAACGGCGGATCCCAAATTAATCCTAGCCGCATTTTTGAAATTTTACTCCCGGAGGAACAGAAGAGGCTGCTTTATTCTTCTGCATCCCAGTCTTTCTCCCAGCCACGAGACCAAGGCCTCTTCTTGCCTCCGCTCGCTCCACCCCGCCTGGGCGGATAATCGGATTGGAGGAGCGGGAGGAAGGGAGGAAGACGGGCGGAAAACCGCGGAGTGCCCGACCATCTTAAGGCGGGGGGTGGGGCGGGGGCGTGCGATCGCTTGCGGGATGCGCAAGAGCAGGAGGCGGGGTTGGGCAGCCGAGGAAGCCGCTTCGCTGGAACGCCGGCTGATCCAGGTGAGGCGAGCGAATCGAGATCCCAGCGAAAGGGGAGCAGCGACCGGCTGGATCGCCGCATTCGGGGAAGGGAGAGCCCTTCAATGCGGGCGACCAAATCGCGCGGGGTGTTGATTTACCTCGGCTCCTGCCGCCGGCCGATCCCCTTTGCAGTGCTCCTTTTTTCGTGACGGGATCTTCCCGCATCTCACCCAGCAGAGGGAGCCTGTTCTGGCTCTGCAGCCCCGGCTTTGAGAGTGCGAGCCCAGGAGGGAAGCGGTGCCGGCGGGAAAGCCGTTTTGCTTCTTCTCTAAAAGCCTGCGGGGCTCGCCTCCTTCTTCTTTTGCAATGGGACTTGGCTTTTGGAAGAAAGCTTGATTTATCCTCGCTGGCTTGCTTCGCTTTCCTAACTTCGTGGGAAAGGAGTGCTTCGAATCGCGGTGCCCTTTTTTTTTTTTTACATCGCGATTACAGCAACACGCCCTGCGGCTGGGCAGGTCAATATTCATTTGGCATTTTTTAACGTGAGCTTTTATTGGTTAAAAATAGTATTGTGATTCTCCCCCCTCCCAATTTTAGGGCCATGCACTTATTGTTATGAGATTTCAACTCACTTCGTCAGATTGTGCGAATATCTGTATGTAGGTAACATATTTGCATGTATATAACTGTAATCAGAGAGAATCATATTGAAGTCAGAGGGAGGTGCTGAAAGACGATTTAATTTAGATCTATAATACAGAAATCCTTACAATAATAGGCAACTGGTTTATCAGCAAACCAGAAGTTAAATCCAAAGTAACCAGCTATTTTCCTTGTGTTAATTTGGACAAAAGTGTTGAAAATGCAAAGCAAGGGAGGGAAGTAGGGAGTAATAGGAAGCTTGTTTTTACATCAATGATAACGTTTTGTTCCAGGTCACAATATATATGAGTGCATTTTAAACATTGTTGAGTGCCATTGTATTGAAAGATTATTAAATTATTATATGTTAGATGCTATATTATAATATGCCAGAAATTAGTGTGTATGGTGTTGCAAGTGCAAAATGGGTGGTTGCGGTAAAAGTGATGCTTCCTAAATCAATCAAATCCAGTGATAATCTCCCTGAAACTAAGATTAAGAGTTTGTGAGGCCTGAATGCAATTTCTCTGCATCTTCTTTTTCTTGACCTCAGTGGGCAAACTGGTAATTTTGCTTGCATATGATTAAAACCTTTAAATAGAAACCAGTGATTCCTCCTAGTTGGGACACTTTGGATGGCCTGGGGAATGAACTTTTGCCCTGCTCTAATGCAACAGAATTTATTTTTATGAGAGGGAGTTGACAAAACGATTAAATCTCTCTCTCTCTCTCTCTGTGGGGTGTTCTCTGTCAAGTAGGCCAACCAAAGCCTATCTGGAGCCCCTAAGGGTCTGGATCCCTAACAATCTGGATAAAAAGGCAGCAGGGAGTTTCCTGCTTCGTTCTGTCGCCATCCAACGACCCTCCAGATTTCCTCAGCCCGGCTTGGCAGCGAGGAGGCTGAAGGTGAAGCTCGATTTCTGAAGCAGCGTGTTTCGCACCCACTTGAAGGCGCGTGGCCTTCACAAAGGCCTTCAAAGCCCCTGAGATTGAGAAGGGGAAAAACGGTGGGAGGCAAAAGCGGGGAGGGGGAAGGAAAGAAAGAAAGGGTGCCATGGCGGGAAAAATCCACCCGCCGCGAGGGTCTCGGGGTGGCCTGTTCGTGGGAGGTTAGCCGGGACCCCCTCCTGGCGTGAGACTCCGGCAACGCCGCCTCGGTTGCCGCGGCAACGGGGAAGACATGCGGCGCCCGCCAGGCCGGCGAAGACACCCCCGGCAGGTGGCGGTGCGGGACCCCCGTTTCTTTCTGTCCCAACAGGCGGACCCGCCGGCTCGGATGGCGTCGGCGGCGGCCTCTCCGCCTCCCGGGGCGGCTCTACCTCCTTTTCAATTCCGTCCGCGACACGAAGGTCCGGATTGGCGTCGCCTGAGCGCCGTGGAAGTGGACCGGGTGGCGGCCGAAGTGAACGTGGCGGTGCTGCAGGAGCACCTGGAGCACGTCACCTTCTGCAACGCCGGCCGCGAGCGCTGCCCTCACTGCCAGCGCCCCGCCGACCCGCTGCTGCTCAAGCTCCTGCGCCTGGCCCAGCTCTGCCTAGAGTACCTGCTCCACTCCCAGGATTACCTCAGCGCCCAGCTCCGCGCCGGGCAGGAGCTGCTCCGCGCCGCCGATGCTCACCGCGATCTGCTGGCCAAGGACGTGGCCCGCGGGGCCCAGCAGGTCCGGCTGCTCAAGGAGGAGTGCAAGCGCCGCAAGAAGATCATCGCCACCCAGCAGATGATGCTCCAGGCTGGGGCCACCTGTCACCAGGTGGGCTGGAGAGAAAGCCTGTCCCCTAATCGCGATGGATAATGATGGATTTGGGGAGGTGGGATATTAATACAGGTAGTCTTCAAACTTTCAACTGTACATTTAGTGACAGTTGGAAGTTTCAGTGGAGCTGAAAAAAGTGACGACCTATATTTGACTTATATTTAATGATCATTGCTTATGACTTACATTTTATGACTATTGCCACATCCCCATGGTCACCTGATTGAAATTCAGATGCTTGGCAACTGCTTCACATTTATGACGGTTGCAGTGTCCTGGGGTCATGTGATCAGCTTTTACGACCTTCTGACAAGTAAAGTCAATGAGGAATCCTGATTCGCTTTCCACGTTTCTAACTGAACAAATGCAATGATTCACTTCACAACCGTGGCAAGGAAATTTTGTAAAATGGGGCAAAAGTCACCTGACAAATGTTAACATAAATTAACATTTAAATTCATATGGCAATGTAAATTGGGGGCTCCATTATGGTCGTAACTCGAGGACTACTTGTAAAGCAGAATATTTGTAGCCTGGGGTTGACCTGAAAGGTCCTTGGTGCTCTTCGAGCTTGGTTGTTTCCTTGCAGGCCTTTCATTACTCAAAACAAGGTTAACGTCAGTTCAGTGATGTTACCTAGTTTGGGTAATGAAAAGGTCTGCAGGGGAAAAAAAAAAACCAAGCACCAAGGACCCCTGAGGTGGGATTTGGCGGAGATGGGAAGCTAAGCAGGCCCGGCTTGGGTTACTTCTTGGAGGCAGCCCTGGGAGGTTGAAAAAAAATGCCCCCTGGCAGCCAGCTTGTCAAGACAACTGGCACATAGAAGTTGATGTGACTCGAGGCCATTTGCTTTTGTTGTGTCCCTATGAATGCAGGATTACTGCATCTTTGTCTGCTGCCCCCCACTTTTTATTTTTTGGAGTAAGCTTGGTTGTGAGCTTGGTGATTTGAACTCCCTATGGATGGTATCAAATAAGATACTGTTCTGAATATTGGCCTATGAGGAAGCCCTTCCCCCCCACAAGTTAGTCTTTTGTTAGTCTGATACCTAGGAATAACAAATGCTGTAAATAAAGCAAAACAATAAACTATTGGGGATTATTTTTGAAGGTAGAGAAAAAGTTGTTAAGTGAGTTTTGCTTCATTTGATGACCTTGTCACAGTGGTTAAGTGGATCATTGCCCTGTATACATTCAATAATGTGATTCTCCTAAGTTTATTAAATTATGTTCGTGGGCTAATCCTTTCTGTCATTTCCTTTCTGCTCGAAATTTTAAAGAGTTGCACAGAATTGTTGACTTTTGTTTACCTTGTCCACGGGCAGAATTTCAGACATTTCTGAATTGTTCAACAATGCCTCTAACTGTATAGTCTTTATACATTGCAGCAGAATTGAAACCTAGAGTCTAGTACTTAGTTTTGTCTGCCATAACCTAATTCAGTGTAATACAGTGTGAATTATGCTAACTTGAATCTACATGATAATGATAATATACAGATGCTCCTCAACTTACAACATTCGTTCGAACTTACAATGCCACTGAAAGAAGTGGCATGACTGTTTTTCATACTTATAACCATTGCAACATCCTCATGCTCACGTGATAACACCAATGGAGCATGAATTGTTTAGTCATTATTCAGTTTTCTTCCATCCAAGGATTCTTTCAAGATAAAGCCACATCACCTGGGTTGGTCACCGGTAGTGATTTAGAAGAATTTAAGATTTTTTATATGCATTGTACTTTTAAAAGGATATTTGTAATATGCTTATAATGTTTGTAATATTTATACATTTTAATCAGAAGTCTTTTTCAGTTCTTTTGTTTTGGAATTGAATTCCCTGTATCATATTACTACCATTAAATTGCTCAAGTGGCAATTGTTTTCAAAATAAGACTGTCATTAAAAATAATGACAAACATCGAATCATACAGAGATAAAAATAAACATACAGAGATAAATATCCTTAGTTTCACAGTTGTTGTTTAAACATACTTTTATTTTACAGTGTCAGTTTTGTGACAAAGCCTTTATGAACGCTTCCTTCCTGCACAGTCATTTGCAGCGTCGCCATTCAGAAGAACCAGTCACTGGTGAGTGTTTAATAAATAAATAGATTTCCAAACTGACATCTAATCCATATTTTTTCTTATTTGAAAAAAGCAAGCAAGTGCAGTAGGTGCTATTTAGAGAACAAGGAGGAGACTTCATTTAGAGAGCCATTTCATTATTAGGAAATCCAGCATATTTGTTACTTCTTGCCAATATGGAAGAACCAACTAGGGCCCTTATTAAGCTAAAGTGAATTGTACATATGCAGTTTGTACAGTTTGTATATATAAAACATTATATAACTTTAGTGTTTTTTAAATTTAGGTTTTATTTTTTAATGACTTTTAATTTTTGTTTATGATCAGAGGAAAGAATCTACAGCTAATCCTTGACTTACAACCGTAATTGAGTCTGGCACTTAAGGGCATAAGTCATAATGGTTGTAAGCAGGTCATCATGTGACTGACCCAATTTCATTAAGCAAAGTTTATGGTCCTTAAAAAATCTATTGTTTGCGATAGGCTTTTGTTTTCTGGATAATTGGACATAATTTTCTTTCCTGAAGTGTAACAAGTAATAACTTTTTTCTGTGACATAACAGGATATAATTTTCTGGAACATAATTGGACATAGTTTAAAAATATTTGCATAAAGCTAAGTAAATCAAAGACATTCTATCTGTATTCTACTTTTTCAACAAATTGTTTTCTTCCAATTACTGCAGCTTCTGACTGGTTCAATTGCAGTGAATTGGTGTTAAGGTGATAGCTCAAAAATAGATGATCATACGTGATATTTAGGAGCTTAATCGCCTTCTCAGATACAGTTGCTTTTCTTGCAAGTTCTTAAATTTAATAAACCAGTAGTATGGATAAAAAGAAATTTAAGTTAAGTTTTAAGTTGCAAAAAAGTCTTGGCTGCCATGTATTGGTCCTATGGATTTATGCAGCCTACATCTGCAATCTAACATTTTTAAAAGAGTGAAAGTTGATGTGAAGAGCATCACTTCACAATATTTATTACACTTATTTGCTTTTCTCTGTAGGGTTGAAATTTTGGCAGAAGGAGGGATCTGAATGGTTCAAAATGTTTGCATTAAAGACTGATTAAGGATATCACAGATTATTTTCAGACTATGATGTCATCAGGGCACTCAGAACATAGTCATTATTCATTTATTTTGTGCATGTATATGTATAAGAAAGAGGAAAATACTTCATGAAGTAAAACAGAAGAGTAAGGCTGTCTTGGTCCTGGGTTCAGTTTGACAGGATGTCTGTCATAAAAATTATTCAACATTGTGACTGAAGAGAAATTGGTCGAAATAGTTGAAGAGGAATATGCCAAATTTTATTTGTTTTATTTGTTCACTCATGGTGATTATGCTTTAAGATTGGATAATACTTCTATTTATTGTTATTTGAAATGGAATTCAACTGTGCTGAGGAAGGAGCTCTTCCTGTTCCTTTCCTCCCTTTAATTATTCCAAAAAGAATAGGAAACCTGGGCCTTAGATGTTCCTGAACAACAACTATTGGCAGTCCCAGACAGCATGAACTAACGATTACAAAAGTATTATGTAGCTTTTATAGAATGTTTACTGTTGAAGTAGCTTGGGGGAGTCCCTGTTACATCTTTTAGATGGTAATGTACTGAGGAAGTAGTTGGTATTATAATCCACAGGAAGAAATAATACTTTAAATGTCTGTGTAAGTAGAACTGCATTTCTCTGAAGTATATTAACAGACACTACCACCGTTATACTTTGAAGCAGATCAGAAGAAAAAAGCACAGACTTATAAACTGCAGGAGGAAATCAACCAACTGAAGGAGCAATTACAACTTACCAGGTCTCAATTAGAAGCTGAGCAACGTGACCATATAGTCAAACTGTCTAAGGTAGGGCATATTCTGTAAGTTTTAAGATGCCATCCAATTATACATTACTAATTAAGTTTATAAGTTTAAATCAATATCAACATTCAAAGAAGAAAGTGACTAGCCTTGTTTGGTAATTTTGCACTTTACAGAGTGAAATGTAAATGGAAAAAGATGGTTATTATTTTAGACTTTGTGGTTGCATATAAAATCTGCACTTCTTTTTTATGTTCTTTGGGAAATAACACAGAATTGTCCATCCTGCCCATATATTTTATCAAAAACTTGTTCTAGCAATGAGCCAGGTTAAAAGAATATACAGTATACATTTTCACACATCACCATTTCCATTATTTCTCTCTAGAAACCTTTTTCACTGATCAGCAATCCTCTAGTTAGATTGGAATATTTTAAAATCCACAAATCACATTAATTTATGATAAGGTTTCATTGGTTTGGAATAAGCATCATGTACAAAAGGCAGAAATTGTAGAAAAGAACTTTCTGGAATTCTTCAAATAGCTTTTTCATTCAATTTCAGGAATATGAAGAACGCCGATCCAAAGAAGAGGAGATTCGGCACTTATTTCACAAATGGAAAGAGGAAGAAAAGGAAAAATTGGCCCGTGAACTTGAGAAGGTGAAAGACATGTTTATGAAGGAATTTAAAGAATTAACTGCAAAAAATTCCGAATTAGAAAATGTAAGTAGCTGAGAAATTGGATGGTGTACTCTATAGAGTAATGTTGCAGTTTTATTATGATTTATATTTTAAATATTGGAAAAGGCATAGAACTTTATAAAAGCCTGAGCTTACTGGTTGTCCTTCAGCTACAAATTCCTTCCTTTCCCACTGTACCCCTATTCCCACGGTCTTCAAGCCAAGGATTATTTTCACCTGCGGCTGCTAAGGCTGTTCATTAGAACCCCTTCAGTTGGGAAGGCTCTCACTTCTCTTTCCCCTTTTGCCCCACATATTCATTACTTTTCCCATATATTTACTGTTGTGGATTGAGCACATATTCCTTTGAACTTAAAAACAAATAATTGTACTTTGTATTTATGGGGTGGTATATTATTTAAGTAATTACAGTTCAAGAAAATGGCTAGATTTGGGGGGTTGATGGAGATTGCAAAAAATATTTTGCCTTTTAGAAGTATTTTCTAGCAGAATATACCAGCTTATTTGTTTTTCTAAAGAAAACTTTGAATTTACTTTGATTGCTGCTGTTGTATCCCTATTAGCATTTGTTAGAGATACAAAAGTCCAACCAACATCTGAAATCCAATTTAGGCACTTTAAAAGATACCGTTGAATTAACAGATGAGAAACATCGGAATGCTATGGATCATCAGAATATAATGCAGCTTCTTGAAAAACAGGTAATTTAGTGCAAATGTCAGGCACTGTGACTTCAGATTCCAGGCCCCAGGTATCTGGTATAAATAGGGAGACAAAATTTATGTGCATTTATTGTTCCCTCACTTCCCTGTAAGTTGAACACATTTCCAAACCGTTCCCAGTAAAGCCAAGAATGAGCACATTGGTTGGGGATGATTGAGATTACAATTCATTTGGGGATTTAGGCGAGTGAAGGCAGAATTAGATCTCTTGGGAATAGTCAGATTATGTTAATGTATTTTCTTCCAGATTCAGACTCAGTTGTGCTTTAAATTGGTGGTTTCAGCTTTCTTCTTTTGTTCTGGCATAATGTATACCTGGGCTGGACATAATGTTTGTCTTCTTTCATCTGAATGGAGATTCCCTCTCCTTAATGCCATAACCTCTGGGATACCCTCATCTCTCCCCCCAAAAACAACAACAAAAAACCCCAAGGTTTTTCACAAATGCTTGGAATCTGATTTTTGATAAGTAGGTATTCTAGAACCTCAGAGCCAGGTGCATTATTAATAAGATTCCCCGACATTAAAATTACAAGCTACATTAGTTCATAATGTCTATTGTCTCAAACTAAGCTGGTTCACTAGTTCCAGCATTAACATGAAATGATCTAGGCAACTTGGGCACAGAAAGCAAAAGTGATTTCACAGTGTGGTTCTAATCTCAGATAACCCGTTTAAATTTACTTTCTTAGTATAAGCATTGTGGACTTATTTAATAACTGCCACAACATGTTCACCCTCTAATGGTAATGTAATGTAACAAATAATGATATTATGCCAGTACTACCACCTTTTATAACCTCCATGGCTGCTTTTCTGATGCAGCAGTTCATATTGGGATTTTATTTATATTGTGAGGTAGACACAAGTTGATAAGCTGGATTTCAATAAAACAAAACTATACAATATAAAGTTAAGACATTGTTCAAAGTATCATATTTGTTTTATGTAGGAAGCCAAGTGGTCTTCTAAGGTACAAACTCTTCAAGAAGAACATGAAAATGAAAAGTACCAGGTAAATCTGAATGAAAGTTTCCTACATAGAAATAAATAATACAAAAAAGGAGGAAACTGTGATAAACCATTCAGAATGACTATTTAAAATCCACTTTAGATTTTGTAAAATTTCACTGATTCCCATGCTGAGTAACTGCATGAAGTATTTGCATTCAGTTCTTTTGTTGAAAAATAAGCTACAGCATGCAGAAGTATGCTGTGACAATTACTTTGAACTTCTTCAGTTACATTCACATTTCTTTCTGTGAGCATTTGAACTGGTAAAGCCATGAATTCCAATGTAGAAATATCTTCCCTGACAGAAGTGTTTTATATATGACAAAAGAAGTACAGAAAGTATAGGGTAAAAGTGTGTGTGTGTGTTTTCATAGTTTATAAGATAGATATATTCATGGTTTATAAGATAATCATGAATAAGATAAACTTATGAATTTTGACAAAATTTATACTTACATATTTTTTTCTAGCTTCCAATGGAATAGGAAGAGTTGGGAAAGGAGTTTTACAAAATGGAGTAATGTGGAATGATGTCATTAAAAGAGTCACTTTGTATCAGGATACCTATCTTTTTCTCTGAAAGACTATCACTGAAAACTATACAGTCTGTTATGCCCATAATGCAGTTGTCTGGTTTTGGTTGATTGTGACAGCTACACAAATCTGTGTGTCATCACAAACCTGTTGAGTAGGATAGGCACCCTGATACTCTCTGGTTGCTATCGGGAGGGCCCTAAGTTGCCTAACCATACCAAAGAGCACAAAAGTATAATAAATTAATAATGGATTTTCTAACTCCTTAAGAAAATAAGCCTGTTTTGTAGATCCAAATTATTTCTCATAAAAGGGAAATGTGTTAATTAACTTTCCATAATGCATATATTTCTATTTTCCTAGAGCTGAAGGGGAAGTCTGGCCTTTAACCTTTATGACCAAAAAACATTCAGGGGAGGAAAAATTAGACCAGTAATTATATTTTAAATTATAAATATATAATAAGATATATAAATATATAATAAGATACATAATATAGCATAAGATAAACAAAATGTTTCCAGTTAAATAGACTTTTTCCATATTTGACCTGTTCAGCTCACATCTCAAATTGAGAAGCTTAAAGCATCAGTGGCTGAGGAACTGAATATGAGCAACATTTTCCATAAGAAGAGGCTAGAAGAACTAGGACAAAAGCTGCAAGAACAAAATGATCTTATTATTATCCAGAAACAACAGGTCTGTTCCATGTAATGGTGCCCTTCTAAAATGCCAGAGCATGAGCAAAGGGCCCTTTTTATATAAAAAAATATGGATGGAATTATAGTAACTACACAAGTAACTATTTTCTATCCTTATACACTTCTCATTTTGTGTTCTTACAATAGCAATAGCACTTAGACTTATATACCACTTCGCAGTGCTTTACAACCCTCTCTAAGCGGTTTACAGAGTCAGCATATTGCCCCCAACAATTTGGGTCCTCATTTTACTGACCTTGGAAGGATAGAAGGCTGAATCAACCTTGAGCCGGTCACGATCGAGCTCCTGGAGTGAGCAGTGAGTTAACCTGCTATATACTGCATTCTAACCACCGCACTACTATGGCTCTCATCAATCACAATCAGTGATTCTTGTTCTTTTAG
Organism: Notechis scutatus; assembly: GCF_049901735.1. NCBI lineage: Eukaryota > Metazoa > Chordata > Lepidosauria > Squamata > Elapidae > Notechis > Notechis scutatus. The sequence goes on from NC_142013.1 coordinate 93,420,867, forward strand.
TACTTAAGGCAGCTGCAAGTTAGCAGTAGAGCATGGCTGCTGAAAGGTGAATACAGGTTTAGGCTGCATCTGGGCATTGCTTTTCAAAGAATTAAACAATGGAAGGAAACGTGCATAAAAGAGAAATACAAACTTAGGGCTTAGGGAGCTGGACTCAGAAGCCAGAATTTCGATGGACCACTATTAGGAAATCTCATGGCCATGAAGTCACCAGAAATAGAATGGAATGGAATGGAATGGAATGGAATGGAATGGAATGGAATAGAATAGAATAGAATAGAATAGAATAGAATAGAATAGAATTCTTTATTGGCCAGGTGTGATTGGACACACAAGGAATTTGTCCTTGGTGCATATGCTCTCATGTACATAAAAAATAAAATATATTCATCAAGAATCATAAGATGCAACATTTAGTGATAGTCATGGGATACTAATAAGCAATCAAATCATACTAGGAAACAATCAAAACAATATAGGTTGTAACGATATAAGCAACATGGATATAGCCATAAGTGGGAAGAGATAGGTACTAGTAAGGATGAGAAGAAGAATAGTAATACAGTCTTTATAGTTAATTAGTGTTGTGGGAATTAGTTGTTTAGCAGAGTGATGGCATTCGGGAAAAAACAATCCTTGTGACTTGTTCTTCTGATGTGAAGGAGACTTTGCTTATAATTGCAGTTGGCTGTGACAAAAGGTCATTTTTGCTACCTGGCCAGACTTGATAGTACTATATTGAGCCAGCCAAGAGGCTCCTCTTTGTTTCCACCTACTGTATGTGCTTGTCTTTATGCCTGGGACCAATTAAGAGTAGTTCATCTGGATGGGAGACTTTGTGCAGGGAGGAGGTATTGCCAAGAGCATTTTTTGGCCTCCCATTTATTGATGAAGTCCTATCACCTACCCGGAAATCTTACTTTGTCAAAATGGTGGATGCTTTAACTAGCACAGTATAAGCAAATTCCCATTTCTGCATCAATATCCATTGTTTTTTATCCCTGTAATTTCAGATAGAAAAACTGGCTTCCAAAAAACCAATAGAAAACTCGAAGTTTTCTGAAGGTAAGTGGGGATTTTTAAGGAAGAAAGAGTTTAAAATGTGTCAAAGATGCTTTTTTACTTTATTACAAAACTACTTTTGCAGGAAAAAAAAACCACACCCTTGTTTAGAAATATGTGCAGTTTATTGTAATCGGAAGGTTGACACTTATATCCTCTCACATTTTTGTTCTAGTGAAAACTTCAGAACAAAATGTTCAACCCAAATCAAGCACGTCATCCATGCATGGTAGGTTTCTGTAATGGACAAGGAAATCCTTAGGTATTATCCTGTAGGATAATAATAAGTAACAACTAAATTTAATTAATGGAACAATATTTTTTTAATTAAGCTCTCCTGAAATATGTTGGAAAGATCAGTCATTGTATTCATTGACATAAACGTAACTTGCTGACATTTTCTTTCTGTAAAATAATTGTTTCTATTTAAAATCAAAATTGAAGGACTTTTAACTAAGAACATAAAACTTTCTTGTAATCGAATTAATTTGTGGCTGGCTCAATAGATTTTGGAATTGAAGCAGAAAATCAACCTGTGCTCCCAGCCGTAAGACTATTATCAAAAGAGCATCCAGAATCTGCTGTCCAAGGTTAGTTTATATTTATCTGGAGTAAGCACCTTGAATAAAGTTTATAATAAGAGGACCTTTAAAAAAACGCCTAATTGAAATGGGTTTTATCTCAAGAGGTCTCAACATTTGCAAGAGAGGAGAGATGGATAGGAGAGAGAGGGAGTGCAGCGTGGTGCTCCCAGGGACTACTATGCCTGCAAAACCTTTACCCACATTTTGCAAAAGGCTCTGGGTGGATCTGGAGATTTATTTCATTTGTAACATTTTAATTGCTTTTCTGGTTGGCCAGGAGCACTTCAAGGAGAAACAAGTGTGTTTGGAAAGGGGTGATTCTCAAAGAGAAAATGAAGAAGGTGGGAAGGGAGTGAAACGAGTGGGTTTACTGGTAAGAGAAAAGGGAGACTATATTCAGAAAAAAAGTCTGGAAATAAACAGATTTGTATTTTTAAGGCCCAGCCCCACCTCTGAGTCATATTCAGGAACAGAGCAAGTTATATATCTTTTTGCCTCAATTGTTTGCATGCTATAAAATGGTTTTTTGCTGGAATAGAAAATATGGACTGCTGGTTGGTTCAATGGACTGGTTTTTATTGTAGATTCAGGGTACAAAATGCATTTCTGCATTTATTTATAAAATGGGTTTTGTATATTTTGGGTACAAATTGCATTTCTGCATTCATAAAAATGGTTTTTGCTAGAGTAGAAAATACGTTGGTTCAATGAACTGGCTTTACTGTATATTCAGGATACAAACTGCATTTCTACTTGGTACTTTGTAGATGAGTTGCTTGTATTTCAGCCTTGCCAGTTGGCCTTTTGCCTTTCTATGTTAATTTGTCACAGGCATTTTTATGTGGAACCAGAGACAATCCCAGTTTATGGAATTGCCATATGGACAATTCCAATTTTAGACCATTTATGTTGATCTAGAAACAAAATGCCCAGTGTGTCAATATAAATTACAGCATGGTAAGATAGGATCTCTCTAGCATCCCATACAAAAGTTCATGATTATAGAAGCATATTCTCCTTCAGCACCAGGAATTGTATCACATGATAGCTGCCAGTTCAAAAAATTGGATTGTTTGGATCGGAAGTTTTAAGATGTGGGGAATCTTTATCTGTCATTGTGTGTAGCTGCTCAATTTGTAGAAGTATCAGTGTTATTATTATTTTTAAATAAATATAGATCATTACTTGTAGTAGCAGATTCTGTTTCTTGAGGCTACCTTTAAATAGCAATTTATCCTGTGCTGTTTTTAAACATACAAAAATGTCTAAATGATATCAGTATTTAAAGTTCTCAGCATTTAGCATTCCTTCTTCAGTTTGGACATATTTGGGTTTTGATCTTTGTTATTTTATTGGTGATTGCCTATTTAAATAGCAGAAAGCCTTTCTACTTCTGTATGCCTCTCTTCCTGCACCTTCACATTCATCCTGCCTTTTACAGTTATTGCTTTAAAATCAGATCTGTATGAACATAGGTATCCATGACAAACTAAGTGACAAATGAAGAAACTTAATTTGCAAGTGGCAACTACGCTTTCCTACTTGTGACTTGACACCAGGTGCAAATAAGAAGTTACCAGATTTGTATTGTGCCAATGCATTATTACTCCCAACTCCCCAACATGATCATGTGTGAGTCTAGTATGGTTGCATTTTTACTCTCTAGTAGAATGATACTATTAAAGGAATGATTGTTTGGGGGAAAGATTATTTAACATGATTGCCTGAGCTGTATGGGGCTGTCCCAGCATATAGGTGATCGTCATATACCTGTAGTAAAACTGAACACTTCCTGTATGCAAACTTGAAGGAGAATGGCAAGCTGAGAGTATTTCTTGATGACATTTTATTACAATCAGTAACAAAGTTGGCAAAGATTAGATTTATAATGACTGTATCTCTCCCCAGAAAAGTTGGAATATTAAGATGGGAGATGCAAAAAAAAAAAAAGCTGAGGTGTTCCAAATAGAGGATTGAATGGTTTTTTTATGGTGAGCATCACTGCCATAATCATTGGAACTTTGGTTGTACCGTAGAACAGGGAAACAGCTTAGGTAGAGGGCGCAAGTTCGCTTAACTATTCTTACTTGCAAACTAGTATCCACTTGGCTTCTTGGTTTATATTTAAGACAGAAAACTGAAGAGGAAAATCTTAAGTGTTCAATGGTCACTTACATTTATCTAAATGTAAACAAGAACCAGTTGTAAAGATCGATGCTAAATGCCTAGGACAGCATGTTATTCTGTGATGCAGTTCTCATAGTACAGTCCATTAAAGCTTTTCTAAATTGGATGGTTACTTTAGCCCAGGCTTGTCCAACCCGCGGCCCACGGGCCGCATGCGGCCCAGGTCGCCTCGTAATGCGGCCCAACGCCCACCCCAACCTTCATGAAAGATCCAGCGAGGAGGAGGAGGAGAGGCAGACGTAAGGCGGGGTGAGGCGAGCAACAGAAAAGGCGGGCAGCCGCAGCCCAAAAGTCCCGCCCCGCCACCTCCTGCTGTTGCCGCCGCCGCTGCCGCCACCGCTGCTGCATTTGCAGGAGAGGTAGGCGCGAGGCGGGCGAGGCGAGCAACAGAAAAGGCGGGCAGCCGCAGCCCAAAAGTCCCGCCCCGCCACCTCCTGCTGTTGCCACCGCCACCGCTGCTGCTTCTGCCCCCGCTGCCGCTGCTTCTGCCCCCGCCGCCGCCCCCGCTGCTTCTGCCCCCGCCACCGCTGCCACCGCTGCTGCATTTGCAGGAGGAGAGGTAGGCGTGAGGCGGGCGAGCTTTCTTCCCCCTCCCCCCACCCCGCAAAATTTGGCCGGAAAATTAATAAAAATAAATAATTTGCAGGAGGAGAGGTAGGCGCGAGGCAGGCGAGCTTTCTTCCCCCCTCCCCACCCCGCAAAATTTGGCCAGAAAATTATAAAATAAAAAATAAATAATTTTTAATAAATAATTAATAATAAATAATAAATAATAATTTTATTTTATTTTATTTTATTATTTTATTAATTTAATTTAATTTATTTATTTAATTTAATTTAATTTAATTTAATTATTTTATTTTATTTTATTTTATTTTATTTTATTTTATTTATTTTATTTTATTTTATTTTATTTTATTATTTTATTTTATTTTATTTTATTTTATTTTATTTTATTTTATTATTTTATTATTTTATTTTATTTTATTTATTTTATTTTATTTTATTTTATTATTTTATTTTATTATTTTATTATTTATTTTATTTTATTTTATTTTATTATTTTATTTTATTATTTTATTTTATTTTATTTTATTTTATTTTTTATTTTATTTTATTTTATTTTATTTTATTTTATTTTATTATTTTATTTTATTTTATTTTATTTTATTTTATTTTATTTTATTTTATTTTATTTTACTATTTTATTTTATTTTATTTTATTTTATTTTATTTTATTTTATTTTATTATTTAATTTAATTATGTGCGGCCCAAACCAAATTTTCATCTTCTAATGTGGCCCAGGGAAGGTGAAAGGTTGGACACCCCTGCTTTAGCCTGGGCCTTAGGATTTTTCTCATTATATGTTTTTGAGCATAAAATGTCTCATTTTGCTTTGAACCGTTACTAGTAAAACGATACTTCCTTTGATAGATCAGTATTGTGATGGGAACACAGGGACCATGTGTAAACTAGAAATAGCCAAAGAGTTTTTTACTCCGTTTTCTCATTTACACGTAATGAGAAAATCCTAAGGCCCAGGCTAAAGTAACCATCCAATTTAGAAAATCTTCAGTGGACTCTGTACTATGAGAACTGCATCACAGAATAACATTAGCTGTTAACGGTAAATGCATCCTTAATACAAGAGTAGAGATTGAATTGGCTGCTTCTGCAGCCTGACTGAAATAAAGGGTCTCCCCACTGCCCCCAATATCTGCACATGGTGTAGGGACAAAGTCCTAATGTCTGTTGTATTATACGATTTCAGGAGGAAAAAAATAGGGCTAATTTTTTTGTGGCTTTTGTTTAGTTTCAATCCCAAAATATACCATCATCCATTTAACCCACAGTATATGATTAGAGGTTGAAAACAAATTGTGCGTGATAATAAATATTTTGCCAGGTGCATGTAGCTGAAGGCAAGTTACAATTTGCATGAAGTTGATAATGAATAATTGCATTTGATTGGGCTTTAATCACCAAATAAATACACATCTGATAGTTTTGCATACATTTTTGAATTGTTTTCATTCTCTAGGCTTTATCGTTACCTATTTTTATACAGTCTATCTTTCTGTCTCTGTTGCTATTCATGTCTTTCCTCGTTATTAGAACAGGCCCTTTTGGTACACATGCTGGAGCCCATAGAGGAGCTTCCAGAGAATGAAAAAGGTAATCAACAGGACCAGGTGAAGTTTTTGTGGCTTAAATTCTTCTTGCATTATGCGTGTATATCAGAGAGCGAGAGACCAGAGAGCAGTTTTACATTTCTTCTACCAGAAGACACAAAAAATCTTACCTCAACATTTTCAGACAGCCTCAGTGTTTTTGTGATCCCTTTAAAAAGTAGCTTCTCCTATTGCTTGTCTTCCCTTTTTGCCAATTAAGTGTCCACCGCTATTCTCTCTAGGATTCTGTTTTATTTTTCTCTTATATCCAGCCTCCATGTTAACTTTCTTACACCTACAGACAATTGAGTCTGAGGGAAAGAGGGCCAACCAGTTTCCTTGCTTTTGAATTTATCTTTATTTTGGGGTATTGTTGGAATTCCTTGTAGTTCATTTGATGCAATTCTTGCCTTGTATGGCTTTCAGCCACTGTTTGAACATACTCCTGTCTTATTCATACAGATCTAGATTTACAGTTGCCTTCAGGAAGTCATGGAATCTTAGGGTTGGAAGGGACCTTCTAGTCCAACCCTACTCGAGCAAGAGACCGTATACCATTCTGGACAAAAGTCAGGGATTAACATTATTTATTTATTCAAGTTTCTCTGTTGAGAGTAGTTTTGAAATAATTGGCTATAGATTGATCCTCCAGAAAAAAATCATAGATGAAATTGCTAAAAAACACAATAAGTAACAGCGTGAATGATAAACTATATTCAGTGAACTATCCGTGTTTCCCCCAAAATAAGATCAGGTCTTATATTAATTTTTGCTCCAAAGGATGCATTATGGCTTATTTTCCGGTTAGGGCTTATTTTTGGAGAAATACGGCACTAAATGCGTCCGTCTGACTGAGTCTTATTTTTGGGGTAGGGCTTATATTACAAGCATCCCGAAAAATCATGCTAGGGCTTATTTTCTGGTTAGTTTTATTTTGGGGAAAACACTGTAGTAGTAATAGGATTCTGTGATCACATTATATGTTTACCTACATTGGTTTGGACTGAAAATTATTCTTTAGAGTAGGTCCACTAAAATAAATAATAAATACCTTTTAATGGATTTATTATATCTATAATTAAACCGATACCTAATGCATAACATGATTTGTCAGATGTAGTTGTGACCAAAGAAAGAGTTGAATTTTGGATTTCCACAGCTGGCCCAGTTATATTTAAAATTAAGTTATTGTTTTGCTTTTTGATATAGAAACATTAGAGTTTCTTAGGCAGAAAATTCAGGTGAGTGCATAATACACTGCAAATATTTTGATGAAGTGTGTATTGATTTTATGATGTGATTTTTAAAGAAAAATACTTGGCTTGTTTCAGAAATAGAAAAGCAAGTGCCCCAAACAGGAAAGAATAAATCTTACATGATAAATATCTTGAAGAGCGATCCATCTTTAACAAAAGAGCTGAGAACTGTTTTGGAGCAGACCCTAGCAGAAAAGTTGGAATCCTTGGGAATTAAATCCGTAAGATCACTTTAAATTGTTCAAATGTATGAAGGAATATTAATGTCTTTTTCAAACTAAAATCATAGCACAGAGATCAGGGCCTCTAAAGTAGTGAATGCACATCTGTAACAAGACTATTATATATTCAAAAGTGGAAAGGCTCAACATTACTCATAATGCAGGAATGTCTGGTGAAGTTGATGAAACTTGCAGAGATGACTAACTTGACTCTAATCAAAAGAGAAAACACTGTATTTATTATTTACAGTCAACCTTAAATATATTGTTTTTTTCCTCTAATAGGCTTTTTGCATGAAATAGAAAAATGTGCACATAATTTGTGACTTTGATTATTTAAAAAACTGGAAAATAGAAAAAAGTGAGCTCTTTTTGGTAATAATGAAATAAGACTTAATATAAATGTACTTATATTTGATGCAGAAAAAATGGAAACCATTTTTTCCTTCCTTCCTTCCTTCCTTCCTTCCTTCCTTCCTTCCTTCCTTCCTTCCTTCCTTCCTTCCTTCCTTCCTTCCTTCCTTCCTCCCTCCCTCCTCCCTCCTCCCTCCCTCCCTCCCTCCCTCCTTCCTCCCTCCCCTCCCCCATCTCTCCCTCCCTCCCTCTTCTCTTGTCTTTGCATTGTTCCATCATTTCCCAAGAATAATTTATATTCTTCCCGAAAAAATAAAATTATTTTGAATTTTTGTTAATTCATCCAACCAGGGAGCAGGTGGCATCCCAAGTGATCATTTGAACAGAGTCTTAGTATCTGTTGAGACTGCTAGAGAAGAGAGAAAGAAACAACTGCCTGACATTCAACACATTCGAGAGCATCTTGAAAGACAAGTCAGTTTCAGAGTTGCTGAAAGATCATCTTGCAGCAGATTTCTTTCCAACCCTCATCTTTCTTCAGAAGGTATGATCTTTGTTTATGCTCTTGGGCCGGGTGTGTGTGTGTGTGTCAGATTTAAAAGTTTAGCTTTGCTGTCTGTAAATGATTCCTTAAAATAGAGTTGTAAGTGCATTCTTTTAATCTTTACTGCTATATTTCATTGACGAAGCATATAAAAATTCATGTTGATAATTTTTCGTTGTTTATTTATGTCAAGCAAGAACAAATTAGCCTATTTTTTTATTTAAAACAAATTTTATTAATTTTCAAAGACAATACACAAACAAACAAAACATAAAACATAAAAACATAAAACATCTTTTCTGAAAGCTGCTTATTAAGTTTTAACAAAGCAAATAAAACATCTTATTTAAGTACAGCATAGTTCCAGGTTATCACATTTCCATACAGACACAATTTCATATGCATATTCATCTTATGTATTCAACTTCATATCTTATTACTCTTTTCCAACTTCTCACTATTTCTCCCTTTGCTTCTCTTAATTTTCTTTTATGGTTATCTCATTTTCTTATTCAATTATATTTCTTTTACCTAGATTTCTATATCTTTTTATTCATTGTACTTATACTTTCATCTGTCTTGTTTACAATTTCATATGTTCTCTTCCAACATTCTTCCAAAATTGTATTAATTTTCAATAAGCAAACATAGCCCAACAAAACACAAAACATGAATACATAAAACTTCTTTTTGGAAAGCGGCTTAGCCCGGGTTACATCTTTTTGTACAGACATAAATCAAATTCATGCTCACCTTATATACCATTTCATATCTTTTTAGCATTCTATATTTTCTCTATGTCTTCTCCCCTCTTTTCACTCTCTTAATTCTATTTTATTTATTTCATCTCAATTTAAATCATTATACTTGTATCTTTTGTCCGTTCTTTTTCAATTATCTATTTATCTTTTCTCTTTAATACAAAATTTCTCCTGTAATCACTGGTTGAAGTGTGACGCCTTTCTATCTTTCCCTAAATTTAACACTTAAAATAATATATAATTTCCATTCTGATTCTGCTTAGTACATTCTACGTACTACATTTTAAAATAAGAAAATAATAAGTTTATAATATAGTTAAAACAATGTTCCATAGCAAATTAAACTCTATCATTAAATCTTAGACATTTTACACATTTCCTTTAATATTTTATTAACTCATATAATATTCCAATTTTCTATTTCAAATACAAATACTACAATACAATCTTATGTACTTTTGCAGAATCTCTTTTAAATTGTATTTTACCCTTTATCTCTGAAAAAACCCTGTTTTTTAACATCTTGTTTCAAGCCTTTATAATTTCTCTTCCCCTTTTCCCTTCCTTTCTTGTCAAATCTAGCCTTTTTACCCCCCATCTCTTAATCTCCACGCTCTTACTCCCCTCTCTGTTGTATTCCTCTTTTCTGTTGCTTTCTGACATTGTATCAATTTTTCACCTTATTTTTCCCTTTCTTGGTTGTTTTTTTAAATCTTGTATTCTCCATTCTCTTTCCCCTCTTTCCTTTTCTTCCTCAACTAAGATTATTTGTTCATTAAAGATGGCTTCTTCTTCTTCTTCATCCCAGTCTTCCTGTTGTTGTAATTTCTGGTAGGTAGAAATCGCCATTTCTAAGAAGTGAAAACAGATCCAGAAGAGCCCCTGCCTTCTTGTTCCTCTTCTTTTAGCTTTTTGAATTCCATTTTCAATTCTTCAACCGACAATGCCATTATAAGGTTTTTTTTAAAAACAACCCAAATATTTTTAGTTTTTTCAAAAATAGTTTCCAAAAGTCCCAAAGTCACCAAGCGATCCAAATCAACACAAACTGTTTCATTTAGCACTTTCTTCTTTTTATACTTTCTTTTCCTGGGGTAGAATTCAATTACAAAGTTCCAAAATGTATTTTTAGAAGTCTTATTGCAGTTTATCTCTGATCTTATAAGCTCCAAGCAGTCTCCTCCAGCAAAGTCTTAATATAAATTCTTTTACCTCTCCCTTCCCACTTATAGCAAAAAAAATTTAATTTTAAATTCCAATGTTCAGAAATCTTTAATGTCCCCTTGGCTTTAATTTTCAGATTTAATTACCTTCTGTTGCCAAAGTGGGTTTTTCCGATTTCCATCTGCTATCTCCGTAGGGAAGGAGAGTGAGAAAAACAAACTTTCCTATTCACTTTCATCCGCCTTTTTACAATCTTATTAGGGAACAATGTATCTTTAAAAAGTTGAATTTCCAGGGTATTTAGATGTTACTTGTTGTCCCGGTTCAGCCAAAACTTTCACTTTCTCAACTTCCTCCTGCACATTCTTGTCCGGCTGAAAGCTTCTTTGTGGCGGCCATTGCTGACCGCCGCTCCACCGCCTTTGGAAAAGGGAGTTAAGCCAGCTGAGGAGGGGGTTGTGATTCCCCGGACCCCTGCCTGGATCTCTCCTATCTTCAGTCACCTGTATGGGGTAACTATAGCCTCCAAATCCAACTGGATCAGGGGCACTCAGCGGCGGCGCAGCAGGAACCGCACACGATCGCGGATTCCTGCCACCGCCCGAAGCTTGCAAACCGGAAGTCCCCAAATTAGCCTATTTTCCATATAACTTGGAAATGTTTAAACATTTCCAATTATTTCATAGGATGGAAGATTTATGAGCATTAATTGAGACCTGTCCCAGTAGCTGGAAATCTAAGAAATACAGTCTTGTATTAAGACTGTTCAGATGATCACTTGGGATGCCACTTACTCCCTGAATTGGATGAATTAACAAAAATTAAAAATAATTTTTATTTTTTTTGGGGAAGAATATAAATTATTCTCGGAAAAGATGGAACAATGCAAAGTGTAGCAGATTTGTATTACAACATGACTGTATTTCTTAGATTTCTAACTACAGACAGGTCTCAATTAATGCTCATAAATCATAAATTCCATGAAATAATTGTGTCATTCAGATTTAAACATTTCCAAGTTATATGGGAAAATAGGCTAATTTGTTCTTGCTTGACATAAATAAACAATGAAAAATTATCAACATGAATTTTTATATGCTATGTTAATGAAATGCACTTATAACTCTAGTTTCAGCAAAGTTCACAGTAAAGAAAGCAAAATAAAAATAAGAATATTCTAAATATTATGCCTATCTTACCATCCGAATCAGTACTTCTCAACCTTGGCAACTTTAAGATGTGTGGACTTCCAACTCTCAGAATTTCCCAGCCAGCGTTCTGAGAGTTAAAATCCACATATCTTAAAGTTGCTCAGATTGAGAAACATGAGGAAGGAGATGGTGACAGGAAATGGTCCCACAAAGTGAGACCCTAAAGACAGCCTGTGATTTGGTGATCTAGTGACTTGTTGGAATAAGGTTGTGAAATATTTGTAAGGAAAATGCTAAAATCAAATAGCAAATACTGGTTTTTTTCTTCTTGTAAGTGGCATGACTTCACTACGTATTCCTTCACAGACAGGGCATGTGCTTTAAATAGAATAGAATAGAATAAAATTCCTTATTGGCCAAGTGTGATTGGACACACAAGGAATTTGTCTTGGTGCAATGTCACTGGATCCTCCTTATCATTTCATTACAGCGAAACACAGGACAACTCGCTTAGGAACTTCCTTACCTATCGTTTTCGCCAAGCCAGTAAAACGTCCTTCCATTGCCAAACATTCCCTCATGCAAAGAGCATTGCCTGCTGAAAACACTTCAACCCCAAAGTAAGTGAAAAGGTTCAGGTCAGATATAACTGTTGCATGTTTTACGAGTCGCTGTTAGTGTTAGTCTTCTTACTGGTTTATTTATTTTATTTGCTTCCCATCTCATGGTTCAGGTGACTCTTGAGTGGCCCTTTGATGATCAGGAAGTAATGGTGGGGATTACTAAATTATTATATTATTGCCATTCGTAAGAAGAGCAAGGGGAACAATCAATTTCACCTTCATATAAACCAAATCTATAAGGCAATGGCTCCAGTGAGGAAATGCAGGAAAACAAATGGCAGCGTATGAAGTATCTATCCTTCTTATTAGCCGAAAGAAACTGCAAATATTTGCTTTTTCTTCCTTCCAGAACCAAGAAGAATATGTTGAAGGAGGACATTTCTAGGAAGCCACTTACTACTGTGTAAGCTATCTTCATTTTGGTTTGTGTGCTTTGAAATAAGAATTCTATCAGACAACCAAAAATTCATTTTGGAACAAATTGGACAAACAGGTAGTCCTCAACGTACAACAGTTCATTTAGTGACCATTCAAAGTTACAACGGCACTGACAACAGGGACTTAGGACCATTTTCCATAATTTCGACCCCATGATCATGGGGTCAAAATTAAATGCTTGGCAATTGGTTCATATTTATGACCGTTGCTGGGTCCCAAGGTCACATGATCCCCTTTAGCGACCTTCTGACAAGCAAAGTCAATGGAGAAACCAGGTTCGTTTAACAACCGGATTACTAACTCACCAACTGCAATGATTCACTTAGCAAATGTGGCAAGGAAGGTTGTAAAATTGGGCAAAGCTCACTTAACAAATGTCTCGCTTAACAACAGAAATTTGGGGCTCAATTATTGCCGTAAGTCAAGGACTACTTGTGCCACTTTGCCTAAAGAAGTGTAGTGAAGGCTGATTGGAAACAAGGACGGAGCAAATGGAGAGATGGGGGCAGAAGGTTGGGCAGGACATTCTGCCTTTTGATCTGATCAGAAACCTGTTAATCCTTTCCTGATTTCTTAGCCTCCTGAAATGCTATTTGCATACTTCTGGATTCATAATTTACACTGAATATTACATGTAACAGGAACAACCAATGGTTACGGTTCAACTATTTCAGGTATTCCACCTTTTAACTTGAGTGGGAATCAAGTGAATTGATTGGCTAAAATCTACATATATGTAGATTTTCAAATCCAACCTTGCGCCTTTGAAAGAAACTGGAATGCAGGTTATTTCACTAAAAATCATGAAGGGAATTAATCTAGCACCTCTGGAGGGCAATACTTTGGAAAAGGCTGAAATAGAATTCTGCCTATATAGTTAAAAAGATAGTTTAGCTCATTCTTATTTTTATAGAGTGGTGTTACTCTTAAAGTAAAAGTCAGTGCTTTATTGCTCCTATGATGTAATAGTTATATATCTGCCTATTGATGCCAAAATAATTTTCCAACAGAAATGGGTACATCTCCCAATTATCCTTCCTTTGGTCTTAGGTATAATGTTTGATACCGGTAGACTATTGATTCTAGTTTTATTTAGTTTATATTTTTAAAATTGCTGTAACTGGAACAGGTTAAATTCATTAGGCGAATTTTTGTTTTCCCAGAACTCCTCCGTTTAGCTCAGAAGAGGAAGTGGAGGAAAACGACATCAGGCACTCCTACATCTCACCCGAATTATCTCTGCATAAGGCATCCAAGGGCCACAGCAAAGATAGTTTGCCAAGATTTGCATATGGGAGTGATGTAAACATCCCTGAAGACGAAGTAGATCTTAAGCCATCCAGAAGTACAAAAGCTAATTATGTGGGCAGTATTTGGGGGGGAAAGCTAAAAATATGCGGCACGTGTAGGGGAGGAGAAACTGCCTTAGAAAGGTGGGCAAGCTGAAGCAGATGAACCATGTCAAAGAATTGGAAAAACGATACCTAACCTAAAGGAGCCTTGTAAACTACCAAATTGTGACTTTGAGAGAAAATAGAACAGAATAGAATAAAATAGAATAAGCTGGAAGATAACCTTGGAGGTCTTCTAGTCCAGCCCCCTGCTGAAGCTGGAGAACCTATACTACTTCAGATAAGTGACTGTCTAATCTCTTGAAAACATCCAGTGATGGAGCTTCCACGATTTCTGGAGGCAAGCTAGTCCACTGGCTAATTGTCCTCATTGTTAGGAAGTTTCTCCTTAATTCCAGGTTGCTTCTTTCTCTTGACTATGACTGAAGCCTTGAGAGATTCACAGCTATTTTATCATCACTGTGGGTGATCTTGGGTGGGAGCGCATCAACATTTTATAAAGTCTAATCTCAGGATTTGAATTTACTTTAATTTTCCAGGCCAGAGTTTGGGTGGTTAATGCAGCGGTGCCTACAAAATTGGCTAATCCCTGCATATAACTTTTTTTCCTTCTACTTACTCTGTAATTTCATGTCCAATGTCAAGGTAATGCAGAATTATTGATAGATACTATCCTGGTTCTGCTGCGTGTCTTCATGTCTAGAATGTACTTCCCTTCCCAAACAGCTGATAGGCTCACAAATGAATCTTCTGCCTTGGATCTAATTGTTTTCTTCCCCGTTAATCTTTTGCCAACTAGTTAATGTAAGGTTTAATTTTAATTGGGCTGCATCTTGTATGCCCAGAAGAAATAAATTCTCACCATGTTTATGAAATAAAACAAAAAAAACAAAATCAGTGAGCAATGCCTTCGCTTTTGAACATGTCCTTAATTTAAAACCTGAGATGGTACAGCAGTGTGACAAGTTTGCTGGGCAGCCAGCTGTGTTTAAAGTGGGGAATGAAAGGGGGCATAACCTGGGCTGGGTGCAAAAGTAGAAAACTACCTTATCAGCCAGGTAGTGTGCAGTTTCACAACCCAAAGCAGGATGGCCAAGGGCTGCTTATTTCGAAAGGAAGTCCAGATTTCAGCCTTGGAAATTTACTGGGTAACTTGGGGTCAGTTTCTTAGACCAATGTATCTTATATTGTTATTGTGCAAGAGAAAAATGGAGATTGAAATCCCCTTGAAATCCTGGAGGAAAGATGAGGGTGGGTGTAAGAACCGTACAGTGTAGTCTTTGGACTAAGTCTTGTTAAAGAAGTATTGACAGCGTAGTAGCACTGTCACTGTGTCTTCAAACATTTGCTTTATAAGCTATCTTCTGTCCTGATGGATTTTAGGCTCTTTACTTCAAAATGAGATGGATGAAATGGAAAAGTTTCTTTTGAGCCAAAGAAAGGAAAACAAAGAAATCAGAGGAATGAATGGTGGTTCATCATCTATTCATACATGTGCCCAAGGAGTAAAGGTATTTCCCAAATAAGATTCTAGACAGTCCCATTAAATGTTTTCTGTTGTACATATTTTCATTTGACTCTGATGTTACCTGGGGTAATCATAGAACTCTGTGACTGCAAAAAGCAATTCAAACCATCAGATCCAGAATCCTCCATGCAGAAATTCCTAACATTTCCAGCTTTTACTCATACACACGTAGTGCCAGGAATCCAACAGCTTCTATGGTTGCTGGTTCCACTGTCACCCTAGTCTTATTATTACCAAGAGTTTTCCTAGCAAACAACTGCCAGAATTAGGTTCAGAGCAGGAGAATCCTACATACAGCTTGTATTCCTTTGTATCCAGTGGAATTTGTAATGCAGCTTTAATGAAACATTATTTTCAATGAAGAATGAAACACGTTTAACTTTTTCAAGTGTAAATGAATGAGGTACAAGTAGAAACATTTTAACATTGCTGCATTTTTTTAAAAAGAAAAAACTACAACTGTAAAATCCTGATAGACAATATTCTGTTTTTTGCTTTCATCTTACTGATTCTACCCTCTTTCAATAGAGGTCACTGTTTTTTTAGAATAGAACTATTTTTTCTACCTGTGTTAATATAGTATTTAGTAATGAATCAAGAAAATATGCATTTCTATACTGTCTCTTTAATTTGTTTTTTAGAGCAGGAAAATAAAACCATTGCTTTTCGGTATTACTCCTGAGAATTCCAAATTTCTTTCAATAGTCTGATGTCTCTCTTTCATTTTACTGTATTACTGTGTTGAAAAAGATTGAGAACCGTTGCTCAGTGAAATATTGCTAAACATTTATTTCCTCTTAAGTTGAAGAAATTGCTGTTATTTCTTTTTTGTATATAGTTTAATGGTATTGAAGATGAGGATGACTGGGATTTATCATCTCTGGAAGATGAAAAACCTTTGAAAGATGAGAAAAATAAGAATGTACGTGCTGTTGAAAAGAATGATCCATGTGCTGTGTCAATGACCCATGAATGGGGAAAACCAATAAAGGATGAAGGTATTTTCACGCTGGAATTCCTATGTTATATTTTACCTGAACAATTTGAAAGGGGAGGTTTAATCCAGACCTACATCTACGGCTGTGGATACTGTTTACATAGACCTACAGTTGCGTGATAGCTTAGTGCTGAAGAAGAGTTCCTGTGGCAACAAGATGTACGACTCTCCCATTGCAGTCATTGAGAGGGCAGTGAGAGTTTCATGCATTTCCTAGCTTTGCCAAAATGGCCCCGACTCCCAAGCTGGGATGTTCCCACATTGGCCAACTATGGTTATGGGAGATGGCATTTTTTCCAAAAATATTTAGATTGGATAATAACGAGCACCTATATAAGGGGTAAGAATATGAAACAATAGGTGGCAGGGAATGGTAGCATCTTTCTCACTGAATAATCTTGCAAAACAACTGTTTTCTTTTTAAACAGGACGTCAGGATGCAGATATCTCAAGCTCACCGAAAAGCAGCCTGGTCACTGTTACAGATTGGAGTGACTCTTCAGATATTTGATTGTGCAAGGAGGTTTAATCTGATTTCTGTCCTTTTTTCTTATGGTGCACTAACAAGGAACTTTTCTTTACAAAACTGTGTCCAAAGTTTTTCCTTTTATTAAATGCAAGCTTTTAATTATGTCCAGCTGGTTCTCCTGGAAGTGGTTAAACAGTGTTTTACCAATTAATACTGCTTTAATACCTTTTTAAAAAAAAATCAAAACATATTTAAATCATACAAAGACCTTATATAAATTTATTTTCATTGTAATGCTATTTTCTTGCTTTTCCAACATCCAGGATGACAAAAAAGTTGGGAGAAGTTGTCTGTGTTTTGACTCCTGGCACTTCCGTGCAGCTCCTATCCTGGGCCCTCTTGCTGTCTGCAGCACTGCCAACTTCCCTATTGCTTTTTGGGTTGGGAGGAACAAGTCACTCAGGACGGGGAATTCCAAGGAGGCAGGACAAATCAGGCATTGCATCAGTGAGAACCATGATTAATCAGAACAGAGCTGGAAGGGACTTGGAGGTCTTCTAATCCAACCCTGTTCAAGCAGGAGATCCTATACCATTTGCAATAAGTGGCTGTCCAGTCTTTCCTTAAAAACCTCCAGCACCCACAACTTCAGCTTAATTGTCCTGTTAGGAACTTTCTTTTTAGTTTCAGGTTGCTTCTCTCCTTGATGAATTTTCATCCATTGTTTCTTGTCTTGCCTTGTGGTGCTTTAGAAAATGCGTTGACCCCCTCTTCGTGTCAGCCCTTCAAATAATGAAATGCTGCTATCGTGTCCCCCTTATTTTCTCAAGACTGGCCATAACCAATTTCTGCAACCCTTCTTCATATATTTTTGTCTCCTTAATCGTCTTAGTGGCTCTTCTTTGTACTTTTCCCAAAGCCTCAACATCTTTTTTGTAAAGCGGTAACTTAAACTGGATGCAGTATTTCAGGTTTGATCTTTTCTAAGAATTTACTGAGGAAAACCGGTACAAATAGGAAACACTGCAAAACCTATTCAGTTTCCTTTGGTGTAACATGAGCTGAAAGTTAACTGCACATCTGCTGAAGGTCCCTACCCAAAAACCCAACTGCATCTGTTGATATAACTGTTCTGCGAAACTACGGGGCAGTTTGAGAAAAGATTAGCAGATTTCCTTAATGGTAAAGAAGTGGACTCTTTTGAGAATCTGGCCACCTCTCGCAAGCTTTGTATATTTGTACAAATGGTGAGCACAGGAGTATTAGGGATAATATCAGGTGACATGAACACTGCTTGGGGATCGGTTGAAGCAACATAGGAAAGATGCATTAAAATGCTTTGCAGCACCATAAGTTGAACACATTCATCATGTGTTTTGTAACCTGTCAGACCTGACCTCTGGCCTGGCCTTTGTGCTCATCTATCACTGCTATCAAGCCTGCAAGAGAAGGTGGTGATATGCCCCTGCTTTTGATATGCCCCTGCCTCTTCTTATGAAGAGCAAAATGTCCTTTTGCCTTGAGCGTGCAGAAATAACTGCTCAAGGGGACGGTTGGATCAATGATCACACCAGATGCTATCTCCCTTAGCGTTTCAGGGTATTTAATAACTTCAGTGTACTTCATAGATTGAGCCCTAGTAACCCTAAGTGACCCTCCAACAAGCAAAATTTGAACTGAATTGGGGACAGAGGGCATAAAAATAAGATTATTTTTTTAAAAAAAACTGAAATTGTTTATTTTAAACCAACTAAACAATAAGATTCTTCTAATCTAAAATAATTACTAAAGCTACATTTCTGGTCTCATAAAAATGACTAAAAGCCTGTGTTCCTTTCTTATATCTCATTCTTTCCCTAAACATTCGGTATTTTTAGTTCTAGGCACAAGTAAGCATATCTGGAAACCAGTATGTGTACGTGTCATCCCTCCATCTTCTCATTACTGACGTCTAAATGTACAATGTCTGTGGAAGATCCTAACTTTCAATGGGTTTCATATCTTACAAAATCTCAGGACAGCATTGGTGTTTAATGGTATAATGTGTATCAAGGCAGTGAAGCTTTGTCAATAGGAGAAAAACAAGGAAGAAGCCATTCCTACTGCACTACAATTATAATTATATACTAAAATACTATGACAACCAGTGTGATGTAGTGGCTAGGCACCAGGCTAGAAACCAGGAGACCATGGGTTTTAGTCTTGCTGTAGCACAAAGCCAGCTGGGTGAATTTGGGCCAGTCACTCACACTCTGTCCTTGGAAGAGGAAGAAAAGGGCACACAACCCTTGCCAAGAAAACTGCAGGATTAGTCCAGGCAGTTGCCAGGCATTAACTCTGACCAGCAGGCACCAAAAAAAAAAAATCCAATACTACCTAGTTTCTAATTCACATTATCTAACAATATTACACAAAATGAAATGATATAATTAAATGTATATTACATTGTACGTTTTAGTGGTCTGATGAGACTTTCACTTTTTAGAGCAATGTAACAAACCTTCAGGGACACAGTTGATTGTTCCAATCAATACCTGAGGCTGCCTTGATTTAAATCAACCAATTTGCAGGTGAGGGATTAAGTGAAACTACAGAGAGAAACTCCTCAGAAATAGACATTTATCTCCTCATGATATCTAGTGGAACACAAGCTGCTTTGTGTAAATCTAAAATTCCAATTGTGAAATTTTACACAAAATTTTAACTTGTGGAAAGTTAAGGAAGAAAATCATTGTTTTGTGTTAAAGGCATTTGGGTGTGTTTCTGTGTGGGTTGTTAATCCATATAATTGTGATATTGGGATTAAAACTGTTAGTGTTTCATAATAGATTATTAAGATCTTGCTTAAGCTTATCCTGCTCTGTTTTAACATGCTTTTAAAACTAGTCCCAAGTTATTAAAAGCAGGTCTTCAAAACTGATGGATCCATTTAAAAGCTGCAACTGTTTGATTCTGAAGATCCCTCACAATATTGGCTGTAATCAAAATGACTTCATTTATATTTCTTTTTACAGACAGCAAAACATAGCAAGTTATTTTTCAGTTATAAATTATGTCTAATATAAGTATAAATCTTAAAACAAGTAATGAAGAAAATTTACATCAAGTAGACAAAAGTTCATTTATAAAACTGTTAAAATAGTTATAAAACTGCTGATGCTCAAGGTACCTAGCCACTTTTTAAAAATCATTCTGCGGATGGACAGCATATAAACATGAGCATTAAAAACATTCCTCCAACCACCCAGTTACACGTAGGCATTTTTGTCGAAATGCTTTGGGGGGATCTTGGATGTTTTAAAATCTGCTGAGTAGGCCTTGGTTCGAGTAGACATCACAGAAGCTGATTTGTTGTATGCATATACCATCCTGAAACACGAGAAAGTTTAGAGTTCATTTAAATATCAAGAAATATTGAAAGGAAGATGTCATGGAGCTGCTGTGTGCTTTTAAGTTTTACTATAGACAGACATAAGGGAAGGATGAGCACAGCCACTCTCTACAATTCATTTAAAGCAGCAGCATCAATTTCCAGAATCCCACAGCTGCCTTATTTATAGTCCTGGAAGAAGACATTGCTGTTCAGATGAATTGCAGGGGCTGCATGTACTCATACCTTAATTACAACAAAGAATATACCCATCCATTTTGTTCAAGTTGGGTAAAAACTTCTCAGACATTATTGCAGCTCAGGAGGCTACTTTGTGGTCAAGTCTCAATATTCTTTTAAGTGACCGTTTAACAAGAATAATGTTAACACTTTTTCTTTGAAGTGACAAGAATAGTGTTCATATTTTGCTAGTCCTTGGGAAAGGCTTCCTGTAACCAAAAGTACAGGGTGAAATTTTGAACAATTTTAAAAACTTCTCCGCTGTAGGAAAACTTACTAGCAAGGTAGAAGCAGTTTTTCTCAGCCTGAACTAAAGATTTTTTACACAGCAGTCTTGAGCTTTTTAATCAAATACCTAGAAAAATATAGGTGTGTGCTGAAGAATATGCTTGTGTTGAGTATCAGTGGGAAGCTAAAATTGCCTTAATGACCATACCATGCAGGTCAATTGGTCAAAGCCCTACAGGGTCAAATGCCAAGAGCATGAATTAATGGCCAAACCAGGAAAGGCAGCTGCTACCTTATTATTGATGACACAATGAAAGAAGGTCTGTGGAACATTCCCAAATGTCACAGACCTTCCCTAGGCTGATACCTGTAATTGCTTCATACTAAAAACTTGGAAAGGGACCTGTTAGCAATCACACTTCTATACTGCTTCATATTGCTTTACAGCTCTCTAAACAGTTTACAGAGTCAGCGTATTTCCTCTAACAATCTGGGTCCTCATTTTACCAACCTCAGCAGGATGGAAGGCTAAATCAACCTTGAGCAGATCAGAATCAAACTGCTGGCAGCGAGCAGTGAGTTAGCCTGCAATACTGCATTCTAACCACTGTACCACCTGGCTCTTATCTGACCCAAGTACAGAAATCAATGTTTGTTTTTCTCTACGTCATTTATTGTAGCAAGCTGTCCTTAAAACAGCTTCATTTCAGGCATGGAGTTTAAATTTTTGAGATGTACTTGTTTGTCCAAAACAGCGCAACCTGAGCATGCTTATTCAGAAGTCCATTCTATGTGAATCAGACGATCCATTCCCAAATTAAGACTGGGCTACACATAGCTCAGTGCTGGAAAGTGTAGAATCTTTCATGAATTCATACTACAATCCTACTTTAATCGTCAACATTCTCAACACAATCGGTAAAATCACAGCAAATGCATTACTGCACTATACTTCAAGATCCCAATTTTGACTCAACTCTTTCATATTTTGTGTATCGGGAAGCAAAATTAATGTACCACATAATAGATGGATGAAAAGGAAAGAAAGCTTGGAATTATAAGGACTACTAGTGAATACTGCTGTCTCAGTACTATTCAAGATAAAGGGATGTAGTTGGAAGGTGGTTTCACAATTATAAATTATTTCTGTGAAAACGATGCCCAGTAAACTTAAACAGCCCTGAGTCATGAATGATGACATTCATGCATTTTAAAAGCATTAAAATGCAACATGCATTATTTTAAAGAAGCACTAAGGCATCTTATGTGGCATAAATTATCAGTTTGTGCTACATGATTTCTAATCCTATGCTTAAATCTTACTGAGATGAGCAGTGTCTGACAAGTTTTTTCCCCTAGAAACAGGGTTTTTAAATTCCCTGTTTTTCACCTAATCATTCTTGACTATTGACTAGGGTTTGCAGATTGAATTGGTGCTACTGATCTTACAGTTCAGTAATTAGAAATCTGCTAATATTAATTTTAAAAAAGCAGTGGTCTGTACCGTGGAGTTGGTTTATTTTCAG
The DNA here is from genome assembly GCF_049901735.1 of Notechis scutatus. Classification (NCBI taxonomy): domain Eukaryota; kingdom Metazoa; phylum Chordata; class Lepidosauria; order Squamata; family Elapidae; genus Notechis; species Notechis scutatus. The sequence goes on from NC_142013.1 coordinate 93,443,094, forward strand.
CAATGGAGAAGCAGAATATGCTGCCACCAATTATGCAAAGGGATGCTCCAGCCCAACCAATGAATAAAGCTGCTCCCAGTTCATACCTGCAGATAGGTGATAATTCAGGTTTAATAAATAGTGAAATCCGCAAATCAGATTTATTTATGGGAAGGGGTTTACAAGGCTAAATTAAGGCATTCATTGTATTAACAAAAATTAAATAATTTTTGCTCTTTCCACCGCAATCCTCAGCAACCCCACTCTCCTTAAAAAAGCAGAAAGCTTGGCAAACATTGCTCCTATCTAAAACAAGCCATTTGAAATACGGTTACTCTAATGGGCATTGAAGTTTCATTCCCTCTTCACTTCTCCAATTCTCAAGAGTTGGAGAATTTACAGTCTTGCTCTCCAGTGTATATCTTAAGTATTTACAAGGAAAGAACCCATTAATCACCTGCCATAAAAAAATACGGGTGCTTTGCGGCATATAATTCAGCAATAACGATCAATTATTTGATTAATTATAATAGAATAATCCTTTACTTCTTGCTGGGTCACAAAGACAGCACTTCTACTAAATATATTATGGCCAAGGTGACCTTGTATAGAATTAGGTCATTTGCTGTAAATGTTTCAGTTTTGGTTGACTAAAATAACTAGAAAGATGAAAAAGATCCTAGAATATAGCTAATCAGCTATTTATTGGTTTAATTTTAGAAACAGAGCAAAAGATATTTTATTTTTTTGTTAGTTTCTTTTAGCTATATTGTACTGAAATATAGTTTTCAAAGCTTCTAAGACAGGAGGAATCACCTCAAGGCTGTAGACCTTGTAACCTTCCATTCTAACTTCACTGAAATACTAATGGAGTTCAAAAGACAGCAGTTGTTTTGGTTTATTATAGCGAGTTTAAACTTTATTTTGGGCAGGTTAATTAGCTCTGGTTCCTCTGAACCAGGCAGATAGACCAAAACAGCAAATAAAGCATCTCCTATCTAGTTTTTTCAACTGGACTTACTTTTGTGCAATAAATGTGGGGTCAAAGAACTCAGATGTGATTCGGTGAGCGTAGAGGGAGCAACCAGTCAATGAACTCAGTCCTAAAAAAAATGCATCAAGTGCAGAACAGATTAATATCTGGAAATGCTTCAGTATACATCCACCAAAATCTACAATCGACAGCAATTTTCCCACTTAATTTGATCTGCCTAGAAAAACTCAGCTTTGATCATTTCATATTTACCTGAAAGAATAAAGATCACTCCAGCAAAACAAGCAATTTTAGCTTTAGTTTGGTCTGAGCCTCCAACCTTTGTACATTTCATCCCGATCAGGGCAAATACAGAGCCAAAAAACCCAAGGCAGACAGCAGCAATCATGAGTCCTCTGCACGCTTGTATGTAACCTGAAATGCAAGAAGAAATTGAGTGATAATGCAAGAAGAAATGCAAGAAGAAAATTGAGTGATATCCATGTTCAAAGGGCTTTCAGTGCAGAACAGGTCACCTGTGTAATAAGACACTTTTAAAAATCTCTTCTAATTAGATGAACTCTTATGCAAATCTCCACTCTATCTTCACAGGTTTTTCACATGGCAGTACCTAACGTTGTGGGAAACAACAGAGGGAGTAATGTAAATATGAACATACTGGGTTGTACTAGAAATAAAAATGCGCCCAATTTTATTGGGATAGCTATTGGTTCAGGGATCTTAGCAACATCCAGTGTGTCAGGGATGCCCCAAAGAAGAGGGGTCAACCTATTTTCCAAAGCTCTAGAAGGCCAGACAAAAACAATGGATAGAAACTCATCAAGGAGAGAAGCAATCTAGACTTAAGGAGAAATTGATTGGCTTGCCTTCAGAAGTTGTGGGTGTTGGGGAAGGAGACTGCAAAATCCCCATTCCCTCCCCACTCCACTAACCTGCTTTTCAGCTCTGTTCTCCTGTGCAGGGCAACAAAAGAAGACCCAGCCAATCAGCTGGGACTCGGGAGGCAGAAAATAGATGGGGGCAGGGTCAGTCAGAGGTGGTATTTTCCAGTACTTTGAACTACTCAAAATTTCTGCTACTGGTTCTTCAGAACTGGTCAGAACCTGCTGAATACCACCTCTGAATGGTGTGCTGTATAGGTGCTGAGGGAACAGCTCGGATGTTTGATGCCACGTGGTGCCGTTCACATTTTTTCCCCAGGCTCAGGGGTGCTTGGAATAGGCCTGTCCTCATAACTCTGGTTTCCATTAAGCCTGTCACACACACACACCTTTGCTCTTATCTACTCTCCACTTGACAATTGCTTCCTTCCTTCCCCCCTCCCCTCAACAATTGATGACAGGATGCCAGCAAAGCACAAAGCTGAAGATGGCAGATCTGATGGATTATGAAATGCAGTAGCACATGCCTTCTATATTTTTACCATATTCCGACATGATACAGTATAAAGACTAGTACAGATACTTTGTAAAAGTTACCTGGGTGAACCCAAATATAGGTTACTGTTATGGTGAATAGAGAGATCTCAAAATTATCTTCCAGCTACTATCTTATTTATATTAGATTGTTATAGAAGGAACAAAACTAATTTTTTGAAAAAACTAGGTTTTTTTCCCTTAAGGTGGTGCCATTGTAGAAAAAAAAAAAAACACATTTCAGAACAAATTCCCCATTATTTAAATTTTTATAGGGTTATACAGTATTTTATTAAGGATTGTATACTGAGGCACAGTCTTTTAAATAGGCTTTTAGTTAACTGTAAATGCACATGCCTCATTTCAAGCATTAATGTAGGCCTGGAGCGCATTCTTACTTACGCATTTCTAGATAAGGAATAACACAGGAAATAACATTATACCTGATGGGGCACTGGATATGGCTGTTAAGCTAAATTCTGCAAGAAGTGAAAAGTTACCAACACCTAGTTTTTATTACTCAAAATGGATATTTAGTATAAAATTTCTCCTTAGACCCAGTTTCCTTGGGGGGTCTTTGTAACTTTTTTTTGCTACTTATATAGATCAAAATTAGCCACGGAAGTCATTATTTTCACATTCAATTTATTGGCATTGTTAGTAGCTAATTAAGACATTAAATGTGCTGGAGCATGAAGTTATTTACCCACAGGTGCTTTCAAGGTTATTTATAGCTATATCTCCTGGGAAAAATGGTAAAGATTTACCCCAACCACAACAAAATGGCTGCCATCCATCATTTACACGCTAGCATGTGATTTTTCCACAAAAAACAGAATAAGGAGTAAAGAAGGAAGGACATAATTAGTTCTCACAAGCAAAACATACCAGGTTCACATGGCCAGTTCAAAAAGAATGTGTAGAATGGTCATCTAATCCAACTCATAGGGCACACTGAACCATTTACCAACGATATAGACTGGATTCACATAACATTAAACTGAAATGTGATTTGCGTATTTTGTGGTTCATTGTGGTTCAGTATACAATAAATGCAGCCTCTATGTCAAGGCAGGATTGATCCAAAACCAGTTCGCTTCAAATGGATCAAAAAGACAGGAAAGAAGGATGGATGAACAACATGACAGACATGCCCAACCAATTCAAGATCTGGAACAATCCTTATGCAAATAATGCAAATAGCTGGGTAGAAATGACAGGTTTTTAGCCTTACTGATGATACATACTCCCTACTTGGGATATAACAACCAACCACAGTGCTTCTAATTGCTTTCTCATTGCCAAACCAGCGGAAGAACCAAGTGTGTATCTATGTAGGTTATATGCATTTATATGTATCATGTATGATACATTCAGGCTACCCTATCTGGGCTGCAAATATCTGAACTGCCGAAATCTTCATGTGCTCCCTTCAGGGAGTTACCTGGACTTTTAAAGCACAACTTGTGCAGCCCTTGTGTTTATTGTTTTTTAATTACCTGCAACTCCAACCAGCACTGATAGAGATTTAAGTTAATTAAGATAGAGATTTAAGTTAATTAAGACCTGCCTTTTTATATAATCAATATTAACTAATTAAATATTAATTAATTGTTAATATCAATCATATTAATTAAATCAGTTTGGCAGAGGATTTTACACACATTTTAAAAAGCTACTCTTCTAATGAGGCTAATAGCCAGAATACCATTTATATTCACAACTTAAAAAACAAAGGCACAATGAACACAATTAGAAAGTATCTGTTTAGAGACTTTTCAATTCTACAAAATGATCATTTGAAAAAAACAAAACCCTATTCTACTAATTTACTCTCTATGGTAGCAATAGTTTGTCATATGCCGTGCATCAGCTGATAGCATTGTCAATGCCAAGACCCTAGATGTAGGAGATAATTAGACTGAACCTGAAGGAGGGGTCAAACACATCATAAGTCATGAATCCTTGTAAGCTTGCAAGAGATCGAAGTCAAGCCCATCTTGAATGCCTTTTAATTCCCACTTGTTTCCCTTAACCACTGGTAGCTCAGATTTTGTAGAGAGCTTAAGCTTGCAATAAAATCTTTATATTCATTTGAGCTGCCTGAATTCCCTGATTTCCGGTGCTTGGCACCAGACTTGCTACAGACAAAAAAAGAAAGAAAAGAAATATGGCGATGAGAGAAAGCTTGATTAATATTATATATCTCTATAATAATTTCTCTAAAATAATTTATCAATTGATTGATTGTTTGATTGATTAGTGTGACTAGAGTGTCTAGTGCAAATAATGTGATTACCAATCTGTAATTTAATTGATTAGCAAAATTAATTATTAATATAATTAATTGACCACTGTGATTAGTGATTAGTGTAATTAATTGTTTAGGGTGATTGTTAAATAGTGAAATTACTTGACTAGCATGATTATTGTAATTAATTGATTGGTGCATGCATGAATTCCTCATCCTACTAAGAACAGCCACATTTGATATTATATTTGTCTGTGAGACGCTGAATGCATCTTTTCCAGACTCCATTACCACAGTCAGAGAATATCACGTTTATCGGTCAGATCGCGAAATCCGTAGAGGAGGTGGAGTTGCTATCTTCTATAAAAAATCCCTAAATCTAAGAAAGATTCCAATTACACAGGAGCTTGTTTTTCCAGAGACCATCGTTTGTGAACTTTCCTTAAATACCACTATCCACTTCTTACTATGCTACAGAGCCCCTGATTAGGACGTAGTTCATGCAAACAAACTAACTTCACTGCTGATGTGGGCTGCCTCTTGTCCACACCCTGTTATTTTCCTTGATGACCGCTTATAAACTGGACCTTAAATGAATGTACATCTGAACCCATACATGCAACCCTGTACAATGCTGTTACCACACTGGGACTGGATCAATTAGTAACAAACAACACTAGACTCAACAACTGCCTCGACCTCATCTTCTGCAACAGCTCAAACTCAATTTAAGGCCTACAAATACAAGAACCCTTTTCAAACAGTGACCACAGTATGATTGACTTTTATCTCAATTTACGCCCTCGCAAAGAAGATCATAATGATGGATCTCCAAAATACAATTTCAAAAAAGCCAACTATGATCTCATAGATGCCGATCTATCATCTCTTGATTGGCACTTTCTGTTCTCTAACTGTAATACTACAGAAGACCATTATAATGCATTCTTACTTGAACTTGAAAGAGTTATTAAACTATATGTACCATTAGTAGCCCCTAAAAATAATTACCCATAACAATAAGGAAACTTCAATCAAAAAAATAAATCACTATGGCGTAAAAACAAAACTAGCTACGTAGCAAACTTTAAAAACTGATACAACACTTTATGCCGACAGATAAAGGCAGAATGCACAAATTACCACTGCAAGCAAGAGGAAAACCACCTACGTACAAAATCTACCCACGCCTTCTACAATTTTGTAAATTCCAAACTTAAAGACTCAAGAACCATCCCACCTCTAAAGGGACCAAATGGGAAAGACTGCAGTGATGAAGCCGTTAAGGCCAACCTCTTCAACACATTCTTCAGTTCAGTCTTTGTAAACAGCAATGGCTCATGCCCCACATTTCTTAGTCGTACCACAACTAACTGCAATGATCTACTACATATTGACTTTACAGAAGATAATGTAGAAAAGGCACTACGAAACCTAAAACCAGCCCTATCTATTGGCCCCGATGGAGTATGTGCATACTTCTTAAAAAAGCTCTCCTCTGCCATAGCAGAACCCCTAAGCATTATATATGATATATCATTCAAAACCAGCTCCTTACCGAACCTATGATCCTTAGCTACAGTCATCCCTATCTTCAAAAAAGGTGACCCCAGCCTGGTTGAAAACTACAGATCAATCTCACTGTGTTGTGTCACGTGCAAAGTCATGGAATCAGTCATGAATCAATTCATCACCCTCCACTTAGAGTCAAACAACCTACTCTCCCAAAAACAATTTGGTTTCAGGAAAAAATTGTCCTGCAACCTACAACTCCTACATTGCAAAAACATATGGACTACTCTACTCGACCAAGGTAAAGCAATAGACGCAATTTACATAGACTTCTGCAAAGACTTTGATTCAGTGGTACATGACAAACTACTGTTAAAACTAAACTCTTACGGCATTTCCGGATCCCTTCATAAGTGGATTACTGCATTCCTGTCAAACAGGCAACAAATAGTAAAAATAGGGAGCGCTATATCAAACCCTGCTCCAGTCAACAGTGGTGTCCCCCAAGGCAGCATTTTAGGACCCACATTCTTTATACTCTATATAAATGACCTTTATGATCACCTTATTAACAGCTGCGTCCTCTTCATGGATGATGTAAAACTATTCAACACCACCGACAATGCTACTGTTCTTCAAAGTGACCTTGATTATGTGTCTGAATGGTCAAACATTTGGCAACTCTAAATTTTGACCAGCAAATACTCTGTCCTACACATTGGTAAAAAAAAAATCAGTTCACCAAATACAAGCTAGGCGGATATGACCTCGTTGATGACCCTCACTCTGTCAAGGACCTTGGAGTACTCATATCTAATGATCTAAGCGCTAGAGCTCACTGTAACAGCATCGCCAAAAAGGCATTAAGAGTTGTAAATCTAATCTTACGACGCTTCTCCTCTGGAAATATTGAATTGCTAACTAGGCATTCAAAACCTTTGCTAGACCAATACTTGAATACAGCTCATCTGTTTGGAATCAGCACTGTATATCAGACATTAATACAATTGAGCGAGTCCAGAAGTATTTCATGAGAAGAGTAGTACACTCCTCTGCTTGCAACAGAATACCCTATACCACCAGGCTTGAACTTTTGGGCTTGGACAATCTTGAACTACGCCGCCTAAAGTTGGACTTAAGCGTAGTACACAAAATTATCTGCTACAATGTCCTACCAGTCAATGACTACTTCAGCTTCAACCGCAAGAATACAAGAGCACACAACAGATACCAACTCAATGTTAACCGCTCCAAACTTGATTGCAGAAAGTACAACTTCAGCAACAGAGTGGTCAATGCCTGGAATGCACTACCTGACTCTGTTGTTACATCCTCAAACCCCCACTCCTTTAACTTCAAACTATCCACTATTGACCTCACCCCATTCCTAAGAGGTCTGTAAGGGGCATGCATAAGTGCACCATCGTGCCTCCCGTCCCTGTCCTATTGTCCCCATTTATTTGTACCTATTTCCTGTATTCTTACTCATGTTTATACTTATACCTATTATCTTATAAGCAACTGACAAATAAAATAAAATAATAAAATAAATAAATATTATAAGTCCAGAAGATCACAGATGATATAATAGACAGTTCAACAAAGCATACACATAGATTCTAACTAACTAAACCCAAAAAGGTCAGACAGATCTTGGAAGAAGATGTTACCATTTCATTTTTTACATGAAAGTGAAACAGAATAAAAATATACACAATGAAAATATACAAATAATACCAGATTCATAATGCATCATTTAGAGCAACTGGAAAATTAAATACATGAGAGAATTAAAATGCTTACAAATAAATGGGGTGATACCAATAAAGGAGGCCTTTCAACTCATCATTCGCTTTATCTTGGATTTTTGGGGTACCTAAAGGAAACATGACCTTATACCTGTGGTAGGATTCAATTTTTTTTACTACTGGTTCTGTGGGCATGCCTTGGTGGGCATGGCAGGGGAAGGATACTGTAAAATCTCCAGTCAGAGGTGGTATTTGCTGGTTCTCCGAACTACTCAAAATTTCTGCTACCGGTTCTCCAGAACTGGTCAGAATCTGCTGAATAGCACCTGTGCCTTATACTTATACTTTATTAGATATAAATTGGGACTACATAAAGTTAGAAATGAATTTCATATGCTGGCTCTTACTCCTACAATTTGGGTTGGTTCTTACCTGATATTTAATCAAAACTTAATTAAGTGATGAATGAACTGCACTACACTGTGTTCCATTCATTCACTGGCTCCCAGTGAACATTCTGTTTCTGGACTTCCAGACGGTCCATTTTTCCCCCTCCCAGAGCCTCCATGTGGACCCTGCACTTATCTTCATCAAAAATGGGCCACGTGGAGACTCCTGGGAGAGGTGGGGCAGGAGGGGAGGGGCTAGCTGGTCGGTTGAAATGCTGGTTCGGCGAACCAGCTGTAACTTTAACATCCGGTTCGCCCAAAACAGTCCAAACTGGTAGAATCCCATCCCTGGTTTACAATAGTACCAGTAAAGACAATTGTGGAAATTATAACTATAACTAAGTCATCATGGTGTATACAAAGGGCAGAGATAAGTTGCATCAAGGATACATGCTTTCTAGATTACCACATATTCTAATCTATTGTCTGCTGGTGAGGTAAGGCAAATGTGTAATTGAGTAATTCTGCCTGCCACATTTTAAGAAACATTTAGAAAAAAAGTGAAGAGATGCAAAAGAGGCCAAAGTAAGAACACTCAGGGGGCTACAAATGTAGAACAAGGAAAAAGTATATGTAGCCTTAAAAAAAGACAACTGCAAGAAGTTACAGCATTTTTTAAGGAAATCATACAAAAAAAAGTTAAATCTGTTTCCTGTTTGCCCAGAGACCAGGATCAAAAGCTATATTGTTAAATTATGGGGAGTTCTATTTCTGAGAATTATATTTTTTTCTTAAAAGTGAGGAAAAAATGAACACAATAGTCACTAAACGTGGTAAGCAATTCACCCAAGTTCAAGTTGTGCATTAGCTCAGCTGTGTAAGTAAAAATAAATCCTCTATTTAAAATATTACTAAAAGCAAACATTCCACAAAACAATATTGGTTAATGTTTTATAAATTAATTACAATTTGTCTTATTCTGCTCCTACCTTTGGTGCTATAAATTTGGGACATATTTTGATACAATTTCACAGTATCATGAGAACATCTGTATGCAAAACAATGATTTATATGTCACCCCGGAGACTCAACGATTTAATTAAGAAGGTTCCAGGAAAGACATAAGAGTATCTGAGCTAAATCCTTATTAGCCAATATGAACTAAAGTAAGCAGTGAGTAGAAGTTTGGTGCATTCATTTATTTCCTGATTTCCCATTTACAATTTAATTGTGATTAATTTTGACAGGTCTTTCAAGATATTAATACCATAAGCAGTTGCATCACCTTACAAAATGCTTTATTAAAATTTGGTGCTGACTGTGTTAAAAGGTGATACCAGCATTATTAATATATCAAGAGAAATGTGGCATCTATCTACACATGGTAAGAAACCAAGAGACAGAAACAGCAGTTGAGATTGAAAATCATAATGAAAAATATATTGTTCAGCACATTTCATACTCTTAATTTTTAGCCACAGTAATGAGACCAATCTAACTTTCATTTTATTACAAAAAATCAATAGTAGTTCAGAAGCTTTACTCAGGTGCTTTGTTAAATAGGAATGTCAAGAGTTTATCTGTCCTGTACAATATTATATAACCTAATAAATGAGGATGGTGGCATTGGGATCATTAAAAATATCAGCCTCCAAATTTTTACCTAACAGCTGTCTTTTTATAGCCTGAAGATATTTTCTTGATGGACAATTAAACTGCACAGAAATCTTAAAACAAAAAGCCTCTGCCTTTTATTATTTAGGAATCAAACTTTTGCACTGTTCAGTCAAACTACTCTCACTTAGAGTACATAAAACAAAAATTAAAACATCCATGGACAGATTAAAAAGCAATCACAATAACATGGATGGATAAAGCCATAACACAAGATTATTCAAAGATAACAAGAGATAAAAAAAACAAGCAAGGGAAAAAAGCCCACCAAGAAGACATCAAATATAGACTTAAAGAAAAAAAATTCTCTACAAAAATTCAGTTTTTAACACTTTCCTAAAAGCTGGCAAGGAGGGGACAGCCATTAACAAGAATCAGTTCCAAAGTGCTGCCATATTGCTTCTTGCTTTAATCCCTGAACCTCTCAGAAATGTGGGATCAATTTGTATTTCCCTGGATATTCACATAAAGGTAGTCCTCAACTTATGGCCATAATTGAGCCCCAAATTTCTGTCGCTAAGTGAAACATTTGTTAACTGAATTTTTGCCCCATTTTACAACCTTTCTTGCCGTAGTTGTTAAACAAATCACTGCAGTTGTTAAGTTAGTAACACAGTTGTTAAGTGAATCTGGTTTCCCCATTCACTTTGTTTGTCAGAAAGTTGCTGAAGCTGATCCCATGACCCCAAGGCACTGCAACCGTCATAAAGATGAGTCAGTTGCCAAGCATCTGAATTGTGAACGTATGACCCCGGGGATGCTGCAATGGTCGTAAGTGTGAAAAATGGTCATAAGTCACTTTCTTTTCATTGCCGTTGTAACTTCGCAAAATGAACTGCTGTTAAATTGAGAACTACCTGTGTGTTGGGCTGATGCTGGTTGCAATAGGCAGCCCAGGTGCCAAGCCATAAAAAGACTGTAGAATTGGGGCTTATATATTGCAAATGACAGAAATCAGGAGGCATGTGGACCGCTGCATTCCAGTTCAATTATCATTTCTGAGGTGCCTCTAAAAGCAGCTTTAAGAGAAATATACTGCAATTATCTAACCCAAGTAGTAATGAGGGCATAAATTCTTTAAATCAGGTCCTTTTGCCTTAGATATTACAGTTAGTCCTTGACTTACAACGTTTGTGTAGTGACTGTTTGAAATTACAATGACACTGAAAAAAAGTGACTTATGACCATATTTCACACTTATGACCATTGCAGCATGGTCACGTGATTTACATTCAGATGCTTGGCAACTGACTCATATTTATGATGGTTGCAGTGTCTCGGGATCATGGGATCAACTTTTGTGACTTTCTGACACAAGCAAAGTCAACGGGGAAGCCAGATTCACTTAACACCCGGGTTACTTACTTAACAACTGCCATGATTCACTTAACCAATGTGGCAAACAAAAGTCGTAAAATGGGGCAAAACTCACTTTAAAAAGTTTCTCACTTAGCAACCTAAATTTTGGGCTCAATTGTGGTCGTACGTTGAGGACCACCTGTAGTTGTAATCGGTACACCCTGGAAGCTGGGCATGGGCCCCTCTGGCCATGGCTCTACCTGCTCTTCCAGAAGGGCTCTCAAATGGCAGACCTGGTCCTCCATGGGTAGGGTCTGCTTGTCAAGAGACATCACAGGTTGCAACAGGAGATCCTGAGGTAAAAGCAACAACCCTTAAGCTCAGCTTTTACACTGTTCTCTGCCAGCCTTAAAGCCTCCAGGCCCAAGAAAGGACCCTAACAAAAGAATCTCTCTACAGCTCGGACAGCTCTTGTATCATGGGCATATTGGTGAAACTGTACTTCAAATTGTCAGATGACCCTATCTGGTAGGTTTACATAGATGTTGAACAGGGGACAGAAGATTGATCTGTGCAACTTCCCACATATCAGGCTGGTTCTCCTCCAGCATTATTACTCCACGTTGAAACTGCCCACCTAGGAAGGAATAGAATCTTTGCAAAATAATGCTTCACCTATCCAAGTCCTGCAGGTGAACCATGGTTGATAATATCAAAGATGGCCGAGAGGTTGAAGAGGGGCACATTCTCCTAGTACAGATGTTGGCAAACCAAGAATGCTATCACATTCACATGTAGAGTCCAAATAATCCTCTTTTTCTAGGGTGCTATGAAGCTAGTCTGCTAGTAGTAAAAGAAGAGAGGCCGGAAACAGGATGAAAGCTGTCCAAAACCACTGGATTCAGAGAAGGCATCTCTATAAGGAGCCTCACTTTCCTGTGTTAAAGAGTACTGGCAATCTTCTAACTCTCCTATGTTCAAACAATCCACTGGTTCCTAATTGACTGGTTTTATTGTTATTATACAAAAGCACAAGATACCAACCCGGGCCTGTTTTCACATGGTTCATGTCAAAATGATGAGAGGAGAAAACAGAAATAGTAGCTCCTTCCATATGCCACAAGATTTCTAATCTCCTGGAAAATATAGCCAATTAACTCATCAAGGTAATGGTTTGATCCATATCTAAGAATTCTTCAGCTCTGGGAACCGCACATCTTAGAATTTCTGGAGTTGAGAAACACTACTAGTCTAATGGGCACTAACTTATAAGCTGTCCTTCACAGACTGCAGCCCCCAGCTTATCTCATATTAAAAGTACGAAGCCACAAGAATATAACTTCAAATGTTACATGATGGCAAGCTGTATATTTTGGGCAACCAGGATCATTCTTGAAATGATGGATCCCCTGGTATTATGCGGTGAAGAGAACAGATGAGTGACCTTTTCCAGTCTATTTCCTGTATTCCTCTCACAAAAAGAGATTGCAAAAGGGATCTGAACATATCTATAATCTCTGGATGAAATGATCAATGAGGAGCTCTACATGAGTAATTCATTTTTGACAAACCGGAGCTTGACAGATTCACGGGACAGCTCTGGTAGCATATACCTAAGAGGAAAAGAGTGATCAAAATATCCCTTGCAAGTTTGAAATGCCGGAAATTATCTTGTCCTTTTGTTCAAGATGCAGACACCTCCAGGAACTTTTAAAATCAATTACAGGTTATTAAGTGAATCATTGCAGTTGATAAGTTAGTAACCTGGTTGTTAAGAGAACCTGGCTTCTGCATTGACTCTGGGACACTGCAACCGTCATAAATAAGAGCCAGTTGCCAAGCACCTGAGTTTTGATTGTGTGTCCATGGGGATGCTTGTAATGATTTGGTGTGAAAAATGATCATATGAAAAAATGGACACATTTTTTCAATGCTGTTGAAACTTGAACGGTCACTAAAAGAACTGTTATAAGTTGAGGACTATCGATATAAGAACTGTAATTCAAAAGACCCACAGTTCAGATATTTGGTTTTGTATTGATTTATCCATGGCATTGAGATAGGAACTTGTGACAGGCAAATTCCTGAGATGCTTTAGTGGGCAAGGGCAGTTTTAGAGCCAAATTCATTAGCAACTCAAGTCCAAAAACGAGGCAAACATAATATTGCAGTTTAGGAAAGAGAATGATCAGGAAATCAGACAATAATTTGAAAAAGAAAGCAACTGTTCTCTTCAAAAAGACTCTTAACTAGAATGAAAAGAAAATCAACCCCACTACAAGTTTGGCATTTCTTTCTGGATTTCACATCTCTAAATAGACAAATGAATTTTATATCCTCAAGCAATTCTTTTACTATCACAACTTCAAACAAAAAAATAAGGAGGCAAAGCAACCATGTAAGAGGGGAGCAAATAATCTTAGATCCATCATTATTCCGGTTATCATCTAAATTAAATTGGATTTGGAGATCGAGGGGTTGGACCCGATGGCTCAGTGGCTGAATGAATTCCCCCCACCTCACCCCAATCGCTCCTTCTAGGAGAGCAGCTCCCAGGAGAGGGAACCCCGCCGGGCTCCCCTTCCATTAGGGATACCGAGCAGGGCGGACCCCCCCCCGCTAGCTTAACCGAGGGGAAGGGAAGGGAAGGGGGAAAAGGAGAGCCTTGCAGACCGTCAAGCGCCAGCATGGAGGGGAAGTCCTTGCAGTTGGACACCCCGGTGGAGTCGGTCACGCAGGTCTTCCAAAGGTTGGACCAGAAAGTAGCCGTGGTGATGACGGTGCCGTCGATGGACGACACCTTCCAGTAGTCGGTGGGCAGCGTGGAGGAGACCAGCACCCAGCCCGAGACGACTAGCAGGAAAGCCAGGATTTCGACCGACGCGCTTGCCATGGTCGACGGGACGGGACGGGACGGAGCGGGGCGGCGAGGGCGCGCGAGCCTCCTCCTCCTCCTGCCTGCCTGCGCCTCCGCTTGGCGGCCGACTGAACACAGCCGCCTGCCGCGTCCCCGGGGAGGTCCCACCCGCGCGGCATCCTCCGGGCCCCGAGAGGGCGGGGGGGAAGGCACGCCTCTCGCCTAAGCCGGGCCCGTGAGGGGGCGCTGCCCTCGGCTTCGACGGCTTGGAAAGAGGAACCGCGCCTTCAGATGGGGCTGCCAGCCCGCGGCGCTCACGGCCTGCCCGTGCGCCCGTCCGCGCCCAGCGGTGGCCCTCTGGCGCCTCGGAGCAGAGGGCGGGCCCGCCTTGGCAACACAAGCGAGGAGAAACCGGCGGCGGCGGCGGCGGCCTCCTCTTTCTCAATCGCACCCTAACGGGAAAAGGGACGGGGTCACGCCTGATTCATTCCAAATATTGGCAGGATGTTGGGGTGAAATTCCCACAGGGCAACATTCAATCGTGGGCGTGTTGAGACACTGTGTCTAAATATAGAAAACAGGCGTGTCTGGGACCTAATTTGAGGCATTTCCCTCTTCCCCCTGCCCACCAACCCCCAATACAACTAGTCCTCGACTTACGGCCAACGTTGAGCTCAAAATGTGTTGTTAAGCGAGACATTCGTTAAGGGTGTCTTGCCCCCTTGGATGACCTTCCGTGCCACTGTTGTTAAGCAAATCACTGCGGCCAGTAAGTTAGGGACAGGATGGTTAAGTGAGCGTGGCTTCCCCATTGACGTTGCTTGTCAGAAGGTCACAAAAGGTGATCACCGTCATAAATATGAGTCAGTTGTGAAGCATCTGAATTTTGATCATATGAAAAGATAACGATAAAAATAAAGATTTTTTTTTAAAAAAGCAAGCAAGGGGAAAAAACCATCAAGAAGATATCAAATATAGAAAGAGAAAAAAAATTATCTACAAAAAAATTCAGTTTTTTAACATTTTCCTAAATGCTAGCAAGAAAGGGACAGCAAGAATCAGTTCCAACATGCTGGCGTACTGCTTCTAGCTTCAATCCCCTCTCAGAAATGTGGGACTATAAATCATATTTCGCTCATATATCCTCATATCCCCGCCCCCTCCTGGTTTTCAGGGATGCTACCTGAAACAGGGCACTTTCCCAGGGCTGTGACCAGCCAGCCTTCTGCAGGTTCAGACAATGACAAAAACCAGACTGGGTTCAAAACTGGATCCTCCTCTATTGACCAGAGCCTTTCCTTGGTCACCAAGATCCACGAAGAAACTCAACTTTACTAACTCCAATTGCTAAGTACTCCGTTTTCTACCTCTTTCCAGCCTGGATTTATCTTTGGGGGCATCTCTAGGTGAAATCATTCGAGACTTGCAGTTCTGTGTCAAATTCACAGCGGCAAATCATCAGAGAGGAGGTATAAATCTTGTGAAAACATTCAGCCAGAAAATGGGCTATTCTATTCTCACAGAATACGTGATACTCTATAAACTTAGCTGTAAAAGAGGGTTTTCATCACAACAGATGTTCATTCCACCCCAAACCAGGGAAGCTCTGAGAGTCCAGCTGAACAACTTCGTTTGCAAAAGATGTAAGTCAATCTACCCCTCCATTCCAATAGAGGTTTTTTTCCCCCAAGAATAAAATCACCAGCAGCCATTTCTAGTTTCATCAATTATATTACAGATGACAACATTACTTGTTCTTTTGCCAGAGTGAACAGATTAGGGTCGTCATGCCTGTTGTTCTCCAGATTGGTTTTTCTTTTTCATTTATTCCTCTATGTTGGGCTACTTGAAGTGAACCTGTTTTAAGGTGTATTTAGAGCCCTTGGATAAGAATAAATGGGTGGTTATTAATTGAGTTGAAAAGTTAACCTCTGTATATTTTACTGGGCTTGATTTAATTCTGTAAAGGAGAACAGAACAGAACAGGGCGTTAGACAAAACTCCTTTCTGAATGAAAGCATAAAAACACAGTGAGTGATCTGGGAGCTAAATATAGCAAACCTGAACAATAAACTAGATTACCATTTTCTCTCATTAACCTAGCCACCCCACTCCATCAACACATACTAACACAATGCATGCATGAATATGGATACAAAACCGTGTTTAATTTCAGAGGCAAGTCCTGTGATTGAAAGTTGCTTATAAGTTAGGTTTCCTAGCTTAACAGCTCTTTATAGTAGTTTTCATTGCCATTGCGATTACTCATTAAAAAGAAAAGATACTCTGCCTCTGCTTAGTGCCACTCTTTTTATTTATTTAAACTCAAATTCCAGAGTTGTGTGCAGACATTAAAAAACTTTTGTTTCTAAAAATTGTGGTTAAGATTCAGATCTTGCAGTTACACTGGACGAGGGGAGGAGAAGGGAATGCAGAAAAGTAAAACTTATTATAACTTGTCCTCATAAAGTAACTCTTGTAAATGCCATGCAAGTTCAACTAGGATTATTTTTTTCCTTCATTTTTTTCTAATTCTGCAAAGCAATATCACCCAAAAAGAAGAGAACTGCACTAAAATGCATAAGAGAATAAAATTGATCCAATTTACTATTTCAAAGAAGCATATACATTTCCATTCATGAAAAATCACATCTTACGTTAGTGCCACCTGTATCATTAATTTATTTATGAATAATATGGTAATAATATGGTAATAATGAATAATATGGTAATAATAATTCAGCTTTGTTCGGGTATTTTCCCACGTCATTATAGTTTTAAAGACGTAAAATACCGAACAAAGCTGAATACATACA
This sequence comes from Notechis scutatus, assembly GCF_049901735.1. Taxonomy (NCBI): domain Eukaryota; kingdom Metazoa; phylum Chordata; class Lepidosauria; order Squamata; family Elapidae; genus Notechis; species Notechis scutatus. The sequence continues at coordinate 93,460,028 of NC_142013.1, forward strand.
TATAAATACCCATGAAAACTTAAGAAAACAAATATATAGATAACAATATATATAACATACATTTTAAGAAGATACTTGGTTGATATATAGGATTCTGTCAGCAACCCGTATCAACCGTCAGAGCCAGTCATTGATATTTGTGATACATTTTTAAATGTTCAGTTGACTGAGTTTAATGTTTAATGAATAAAAGTTAATAATAATAATGACAATAATAACAACCACTACTACTACTACTACTACAACAACATCTAAATCAAGGCAGGTAATTTTAATGGCTAAGAGAAATCACTTTTCTTCCACTTATCCACCCTGTCCCAAGTTTATTTAATGCTTATTTCTGTTTAAAGTATTTTTCTACTACTGACCTCACCCCTTTCCTAAGAAGTCTGTAGGGGCGTGCATAAGCGTACCAACGTGCCTACCGTCCCTGTCCTATTGTTTCTTTTTATTTTTCTTATATGTATCCATTTCATGTATTCATAACTATGTTTATACTTATACCTGTTATCTTATAATCACTTGACAAAATAAATAAATAAATAATAAAATAAATAAATAAAATAAATAATTTGGTTGGGAGGTAAAGCCCACCTATATCTAGAAGGCCATAATTTCATCAGTCATGCACTGTAAGGACTCATATCACTGCCAAAATATCCTGCTATTCTGAGGGAGAATTTGTTCTTGAAATCTGAATTCCATCATTTCAAATTAAGATCAGGAAAAGATGAATCTCAAGGCAGGAAAAGGAGGCACATGCATGCCTTGCTACATCAGGACCATTGTCCCTCTAGTCCAGAGGACTCCAAACTTGCAAGTTTAAGACTTGTGGACTTCAACTCCACAAGTCCACAAGTCTTAAAGTTGCCAAGTTTGGGGACTTCTGCTCTAGTCTAACATACTATGGCCCACAATGGCCAACTAGGTACAAAAATGGGCATGAGAATTATAATATTTAACAATATCACACCCCAGGATTTGAATATTCAAAGTAGCAAACAGATGTTGATAGTCCCATCCTTCATGGATTTGTCCAGTTCCTATTTAAAGCCATCTAGGTTAATGACACCAACATATCTGATCTATATGGTGTTCAGCTTTGTTCGGGTATTTTCCCACGTCATTATAGTTGTGCTTTTAAGGACGTGAGAAAATACCTGAACAAAGCTGAATACTATACATATAAATACCTACGAAAACGTAAGAAAACAAATTTATATATATATATATATATATATATATATATATATATATATATATATATATATATATATATATATATATATATGGTGTTCGCTTGGTTCGGTATTTTCCCACGTCATTGTAGTTCTTTTAAAGTTGTAGTAACGTTTCAGCAGAATCTCATCTGCCATCATCAGGCTTCTGTATTGTGTCCGTCTGTGAGTCAGACTTTTACAGTGGTTTCAGATTTGAATTTGGGGCAGCCTATTGCTGTGCCAGAATGGTTTTTTCTTCATCCTGATTGGTTGGGAGTCTTGGTCTGTGTTTATTGGTCTCGGAGTTTGCTGTGTTCTGCTTGATTGGTGTCTCTAATATCTTCTGTCTGTTTTTTGGCTCTTTTTGTATCTTGATTGGCTGGCAGCATTGTGTTGCTTTAATGGAGGTCTTTAGTGCAGCTTGGCTTCGGGTAAATGGACGGCTATCATTAGTTAGGAAGCTGGGTTTCATCTGGGTGCCTGGTTGGGATGTGTTTGAGCTGGAGGTATCAGGGGATCTGTTTGTGCCCAGGTGTTTGCCTGGCTTGTGGTGTGGAGATTTTTTTGTTTGTGAGTGCAGGCTTCCAAATGATTGACAGCCTGGTGGAATCATCTCTTCTATTCATGCTTTCTGGTCTTTTTTCAATCTCTATGGCTTCTCTGATGATTCTGTGATTAGGGTTTTCTATAGTGGCCAGGGTTTTGGTGCCATTGAAGTTGATGCTATGACCTGTGGCTTCCATGTGTTGGACTAGTGAGGAAGTGTGTTCCAGCTTTTTGACTGCATTTTTGTGTTCATCCAGGCGGGTGCTTATTCTTCTATTGGTCTGTCCAATGTATGTGGCCGGGCATGATGCACAGGGGACTTCGTATATGCCTTGGTTTTCCAGGTCAATTTTATCTTTGGGGTTGCTAAGGATGGCTGCTATTTTTCTGTCTGTTTTGAAGGCAGTCCTGATGTGATGTCTGTGTAGTACCTTACTAATTTTGTCTGTAGTACCTCTTATGTAGGGCAGGACAGCTGTTCCATAGGTCTGTTCATCTTCTGGGTCTCTATTATGTTTCAGTGTGTTTTTGTGGATCAAGCTGGTGATTTTGCTTTTGTGGAAGCCGTTGGCTGTCAGTACTTTAGCCATAGAGATTGAAAAAAGACCAGAAAGCATGAATAGAAGAGATGATTCCACCAGGCTGTCAATCATTTGGAAGCCTGCACTCACAAACAAAAAAATCTCCACACCACAAGCCAGGCAAACACCTGGGCACAAACAGATCCCCCCTGATACCTCCAGCTCAAACACATCCCAACCAGGCACCCAGATGAAACCCAGCTTCCTAACTAATGATAGCCGTCCATTTACCCGAAGCCAAGCTGCACTAAAGACCTCCATTAAAGCAACACAATGCTGCCAGCCAATCAAGATACAAAAAGAGCCAAAAAACAGACAGAAGATATTAGAGACACCAATCAAGCAGAACACAGCAAACTCCGAGACCAATAAACACAGACCAAGACTCCCAACCAATCAGGATGAAGAAAAACCATTCTGGCACAGCAATAGGCTGCCCCAAATTCAAATCTGAAACCACTGTAAAAGTCTGACTCACAGACGGACACAATACAGAAGCCTGATGATGGCAGATGAGATTCTGCTGAAACGTTGCTACAACTTTAAAAGAACTACAATGACGTGGAAAATACCCGAACCAAGCCGAACACCATACATGTAAGTACCTGAAAACTTAAGAAAACATATATATATATATATATATATAAAATAAAATAGATTATTATTATATATTAATAAAAGACTGCGCTACTTGGAACAACATACATTTTAAGAAGATACTTGGTTGATATATAGGATTCTGTCAGCAACCCGTATCAACCGTCAGAGCCAGTCATTGATATTTGTGATACATTTTTAAATGTTCAGTTGACTGAGTTTAATGTTTAATGAATAAAAGTTAATAATAATAATGACAATAATAACAACCACTACTACTACTACTACTACAACAACATCTAAATCAAGGCAGGTAATTTTAATGGCTAAGAGAAATCACTTTTCTTCCACTTATCCACCCTGTCCCAAGTTTATTTAATGCTTATTTCTGTTTAAAGTATTTTTCTACTACTGACCTCACCCCTTTCCTAAGAAGTCTGTAGGGGGCGTGCATAAGCGTACCAACGTGCCTACCGTCCCTGTCCTATTGTTTCTTTTTATTTTTCTTATATGTATCCATTTCATGTATTCATAACTATGTTTATACTTATACCTGTTATCTTATAATCACTTGACAAAATAAATAAATAAATAATAAAATAAATAAATAAAATAAATAATTTGGTTGGGAGGTAAAGCCCACCTATATCTAGAAGGCCATAATTTCATCAGTCATGCACTGTAAGGACTCATATCACTGCCAAAATATCCTGCTATTCTGAGGGAGAATTTGTTCTTGAAATCTGAATTCCATCATTTCAAAGTAAGATCAGGAAAAGATGAATCTCAAGGCAGGAAAAGGAGGCACATGCATGCCTTGCTACATCAGGACCATTGTCCCTCTAGTCCAGAGGACTCCAAACTTGGCAAGTTTAAGACTTGTGGACTTCAACTCCACAAGTCCACAAGTCTTAAAGTTGCCAAGTTTGGGGACTTCTGCTCTAGTCTAACATACTATGGCCCACAATGGCCAACTAGGTACAAAAATGGGCATGAGAATTATAATATTTAACAATATCACACCCCAGGATTTGATATTCAAAGTAGCAAACAGATGTTGATAGTCCCATCCTTCATGGATTTGTCCAGTTCCCTTTTAAAGCCATCTAGGTTAATGACACCAACATATCTGAGTACAGAGTGGAATCATGTGCTGTGCAGATATTACTGCAAAGATACAAAAAATAACATTCCTAGCATTTGGGGAGTGAGAATAATAAACCTATGAAGAATGCCTTGGTGCCATGCCTTTGGCTGATTCCTTAAGGAATTAACCGAAGGGCGACTCCCTTTCTCTCATATCCTAATATAGAACAGCTAGTTGGTATCAGTTATGTGGAATGGCTGTTAGAAAGACCAGATACCATAGAGACAAGGCTAGATGGGCATCACAATGGATGGTTATTAAATTTACTCTATGTTCAATGTTAAAAATTACTATATTTTTTCAGATCAGAAACATGGTCCTACAAACTAAAGATTCAGGATTCGATGGAATTTATAGGTATCTATGAAGATAAAAGTCCATAAATGTGGGATATGGTTCCTGAGCTTTTTATCAGAAAACTATATATTTAATGCATAACTTTTAAAACGAAAATTGATAAACCTGGAATTGAGAATGTGGTTAAAGATAGTAGGAGTAGAATAACACATGCCTTTCTAACACACAATAGATAACTTTTTATATTATCCTGACATTTATGAATATTTTTAATTTTGTATTAGTCATAGCTTTGAAAAACAGTTTTGGAACTGATCGCTGCTGCTTTATTGTGCTTCTTGAATCTATTTTAAATTCATGTGGAAATATTTAAATTGCAGGCTATCTAGCAATGTTTCTACATTGCAAAAATACATTTTAAGCATGCAAGAATTTACTGTTGTTTCTCAGTTGTGGGGATAATGCATTCTGCACATTCTAAAAAAAATCATTTTTATGTTTTACTGAAAGAGTTGTTGTTTTTAAAGATACAGTTATTTGCAAATGAGAGAATATTGCTAAGATAAGACAGCAGCAATTTCTGCAAGAGATCTAAATTATTTGGTGGTATAGCTGAGAATACATTACTTCAATATAACAGATGTGCAGCCTTATTCTTCATAGGATTAAAGTCAATGAATCGTGATCGTGGGTGAGCAGAGTTTTGTAATGTTTTACTATAAAGATTAGAAGTAAAAAGGTGAAATGCTGGCCAAACTGAACACAGTCATGAAAGCAGTAATTGTAATGTGACTTGATGAATTAATTGGCAATATGGGGTGAGAAATTGCCAGAGTCAGTTGGCAAAGGAGCAATTGGAATGAGGAAAAACCATGTGGGGATAATTGCACCTGGACAGAAACTGGAAGCCAATACAAGCTCTTATAGCAGTGGCGTAACATTGGCACACTAAGAGGTGCCCAAACAGGTGCATGCTGCTGTGTTGTAGACCAGTTGTAATTTCTGGATAGTCTCCAAAAGCAACTTCCTGTAGAGTGCATTACAGTAATCCAGCTGAGAAGTGATATGGCTCATGAGCAAGGCCTACCAGTCTTGGAAGGTATTTTCCTGAAGCCCTGTTTCTCGATCCAAAACAATGAAAGAAATGAATAAATGGTGTCATAGTGGACCACCATTTAAGTATGAGTCAGCAGTGAGGTGCCAAAAAAGCCAATGCAGCCCCTAGGCTGCATCAAGGGATAGCAATCAAGATCACAAGAAGTGATAGTGCCACTTTACATGGCACTAGTGAGGCCACACTTGGAGCACCACATCCATGTCTGGTCATCACAATACAGAAAAGTTGCTGAGACCTTAGAAAGAATACAGAAAAGAGCAACTAAAATGATAAGGAGTCTGGAGACTAAACCGTACGATGAATGTTTGTGGGAACTAAGTATGTTTAGTCTAATAAAGGTGTGTGTGTGACACAATAGCTGTCTTTAAGTATAGAAAACAGGGTGTTGACCTATTCTACAAAGCACCTGAGGGCAGGACAAGGTAGTGGTTGGAAGCTGATTAAAGAGATTCAATTTGGAACTAATAAATTTCCTGACAGAACAATTAATCATTGGAATAATTTGCTTTCAGAAGTTGTGGGTGCTCCATCACTGGAGGTTTTCAAGAAGAGATTTGTCCAGAATGGTGCAAGGTCTTCTTGCCTTGGGCTGAGGGTTGTACTGGAAGACTTCAAAGGTCCCTTCCAAGTCCATGATTCTAACTGGCACATTAGATGAATCTGTGCAAAGGCCCCCTGCCCGTTGTTGCCCAAAGAGCAGGAGCTGTGAGTCTAGATAGAAAGACTCCAGTGGTGGTATGCTACCGGTTTGGCCCAGTTCTGCTGAGCCGGTAGCAGCAATGAGCAGCGGAGACTGAACCAGTTCTCTCCGCCGCTCTGCTGTTGGGCCCACCCGCCTGTCTGGGCCACCATACTCACTTTTATCTTCTGCTTTTGAAGAGCAACTGCTTTGCGCGGCACAGAAGAGTGCCGCACGGCAGCTGCTGAAGCGACTGGGAGAGTGCAGGATTGCAGGAAGCGAGTTGGAATGCCTCTGTGCCTGCACAAACGCCTCTGCGCCTGCCCAAAGTGCGTGTTTGGTGCACGCATACATGCAAAGTGTGCACGTGTGCTAAACGTGCCCACCAAGCGCGTTTGAGCTGGTGTTAAAAGTTTTTGAATTCCACCACTGAAGGACTCCTAAATTGTGTTCAACTCTCTCCAGGGGATTGCAACACCAGCAAAAGTCAAAGATGGTATCTAACCTGAATTGAGGATCAAAGACCCTGAGCCATTCCATCTTGCTACAGTCTTTTTTTAAATACTGGTTGTATAAACTGTATGGTAGCAGCTCCCTCCATCCGTGACTTGTTTCAGATAACAGAACAGATAATCAGATTTGGAAGGGACCTTATAGGTCATCTAGTCCAATCCCCTGCCCAAGTGGGAGACCCTACAAATGGCAAACGTCAGTCCAATCTCTTCTTGAAAAGCTCAAGTGATGGCGCTCCCACAACTTCCGAGGGCAAGCTGTTCCATTGGTTGATTGTTCTCACTGTCAGAAAGTTTCTCCTTATTTCCAGGTTAAATCTCTCCTTGTTCAGTTTCCATCCATTATTCCTTGTCTGGCCTACAGGCGCTTTAGAAAATAGCTTGACCCCTTCCTCTCTGTGGCAGCCCCTCAAATATTGGAAGACTGCTATCATGTCTCCCCTGGTCCTTCTCTTTACTAGACTAGCCAAGCCCAGTTCCTGCAACCGTTCGTTGTATGTTTTAGCCTCCAGTCCCCTAATCATCCTGGTTGCTCTTCTCTGTACTTTTTCTAGAGTCTCAACATCTTTTTTATGATGTGGTGAACAAAACTGGATGCAGTACTTTAGGTGTGGTCTTACTAAGGCTTTATAGAGTGGTATTAGTACCTCCCTTGATCTTGATTGTATCCCTCTGTTAATGCCGTTTAGGATTGCATTAGCTTTTTTGGCTGCTGTTGGACACTGCTGGCTCATATTTAGCTGGTTGTCCACTAAGACTCCAAGATCCCTCTCACAGTTCCTGCTATTGAGTCTGGTTTCACCCAGTCTATATGTGTACTTTTGGTTTTTCTTGCCTAAGTGTAGGACTTTACTTTTCTCTACATTGAATTTCATTTTGTTAGATATGGCTCAGTGTTCTAGTCTGTCAAGATCCATCTGGATCTTGAGCCTATCTTCTTGGGTGTTAGCTATTCCTTCCAGCTTAGTATCATCTGCAAATTTGGTAAATTCCCCTTCTATTCCCTCATGTAAGTCGTTAATTAAGATATTGAAGGCTACTGGGCCTAAGACAGAACCTTGTGGTGCCCCACTGCTTACTTCCTCCCATGTAGACTTAGACCCATTAAGGACTACTCATTGAGTAAGGTTTGTCAGCCAGTTGTGAGTCCATCTAGTGGTGGTGCTATCTATTCCACTTTTTTCTAGCTTACTAAGAAGTAGGTTGTGGTCTACTTTGTCAAATGCTTTGCTGAAATCTAAATATATTATGTTCACAGTATTTTGCTGGTCTACTAATTTAGTCACTGATGAAGAATGAAATAAGATTGGTTTGGCATAATCTGTTCTTAACAAACCCGTGCTGACTTTACTTGTTTCTAGATATTGGCAGATCTGTTTTTTTTATTATCTTTTACAGTATCTTCCCGGGTATTGATGTTAGGCTGATTGGTCTATAGTTTCCTGGGTCTGTTTTTTCTCCCTTTTTTGAAGATGGGAACCACATCAGCTCTTTTCCAGTCCTCTGGTAGTTCCCCGGTGCTCCAAGATTTTTGAAAGATATGATGCAGTGGTTCTGAGATGATCTCTGCCAGCTCCTTTAAAACTCTGGGATGTAATCCATCAGGCCCCCATGATTTTGTGTTCATCAAGATCAGGCAGGTGTTCTCTTACAATTTTTTTTGCTTATTTTAACTTTTATTTCTGGTCTGTCTTTTACAGTTATGTTTTTGACGGGTTGAGCTATAGTTTCTTTTTGCGTGAAGACTGATGCAAAGAATGAGTTAAGCAGTTTCTTCCATTTTTGTTCCATAGCTCCATAAGAGAAATGTTTTTTTTTCTAAAGCCCAGTTTCTTGATCCAAAATAAATTAAAAAATGAAATTGATACAACAGGCTGAAGGCATATCTGATTCAATATTTGGTTCTCAGAACATCCAACCAGATGTTTTCTGGGAAACCAGAAAGCAGATTTGAATACATGATAGCATTTTCCAATGATGTTTTCTAGTTTCTGTCTTGGAATCTTCAGACATAAGCAGATTTTTCCATGAATTTATCTAACATTTAAAATTTTCCTGGTTTGTGCTACAATTTATAGAATATAAATACTTGTTAACTATGTGCTATATGAAAATTATTTTTGTGTTATTTTTATGCTTTTAGCATCCCTGAATAGTCCAGGGTTTTAATATTATAACAGGGGGATGTTGAATCTTATATTTCCCCTTTACAAAAAAAAATCTCAAGTATATTGTAGGTTTTTCTCACTTGGAGAAAAATGATGGTAGTTGACTATTCTTGCACCTTTTCTATCTCTACATCAGTACATCAATCTCAACATTCTCTTCCCTTTTAAAGCTTACTGACTAGAACTTTTCCAAGTACCCACCACAATTCCAGTATTTCCCCCCTGGTCAGTTATAGCAGGCTTAGACCATTTTATGCTTATTTACAATAAATTATATGCAATATTTGAATATCTTTTCAATTTGGAAGCCCACCACTTTAACTGTTATCTATCCAAATTGATGTTGTTTAGTCACTTCACTATACTCCTCAAACTTTAGGAATTAAATTTCTTTTAATGATCACTGCCTGAAGCCTTATTGTGTGTTTTTTGACTTATGCCAACACAGCCACATATCATCGGAAGCCAAGCTTAATTAAAACATGGATCAGATTAATTTCTCAAGACCAATTTGAAGTGAAACTGAGATGGCAAAGATCAAACAAGTTTATAGTGACAAAGAAAAGTTCATTCTCCATTTGCTTTTGCAACCAATAAATTAAAGGCAACATAGACCAGCGTGAAAATTATTTCAGACATAGGGATGTAGTTAATGCTTTCTCAAACAAATAATGGGCACTATGGCAAAAAAAAAAAAATGTTTGTGACAAAGTATACCATTGTATAAAAACTGAATAAAAAGATTCTTTTGCTATTTCAGACCTAAAACCATGAAACCACAGCGAAGTATATTCCCAGAGTTGGTTACACACCCTTTAAAAATTATGCAAGAAGAAAAGCTGAACCCGTATGCACTATATTTATTAAATGATCCTGTTTCTACTTGTGTCTTAGAATAACAGAGTTGGAAGAGACCTTGGAGGTCTTCAAGTCCAACCCCCTGCTCAGGCAGGAAACCCTCTACCATTTCAGACAAATGGTTATCCAATCTCTTCTTAAAAACTTCCAGTGTTGGATCATTTACAACTTCTGGAGGCAAGTTGTTCCACTGGTTAATTGTTCTAACTGCCAATAAATTTCTCCTTAGTTCTAGGTTGCTTCTCTCCTTGATTAGTTTCCACCCATTGCTTCTTGTCCTGCCCTCTGATGCTCTGGAGAATAGCTTGACTCCCTCTTCTTTGTGGCAGTCCTTGAGATATTGAAACACTGCTATCATGTCTCCCCTAGTCCGCTTTTCATTAAATTAAACATACCCGGTTCCTGCAACCGTTCTTCCTACGTTTTAGCCTCCACTCTCCTAATCATCTTTGTTGCTCTTCTCTGTACTCTTTCTAGAGTCTCAACATTTTTCTTTACATCCTGGCGACCAAAACTGCATGCAGTATTCCAAGTGTGGCTTTACTAAGGCATTATCTTAATTCTATTCCTCTGTTTATGCAGTCCAGGCCTGGGTTGGGTTTTTTTTGGCAGATGCTGCACATTGCTGACTATATTTAAATGGTTGTCCATTAGGACTCCAAGATTCCTCTCACAGTTACTACTGTTGAACAAGGTACCACACATAGTGTACCAGTGCATTTTGCTTTTCTTGTCTAAATGTAGAGCCTTACTTTTTCACAATTGAATTGAATTTTGTTAGATAGCGCCCAATGTTCAAGTCTGTCAAGATCCTTCTGTATCTTAAGCCTATCTTCTGGAGTGTTGGCTATTCCTGCTAGCTTGGTGTCATCTCCAAATTTGATGAGTTCCCCATCAAGTCCAAATCATTGATGAAGATGTTGAAGAGCTCTGGGCCTAAAACAGAGCCTTGGAGTAGTCCACTGCATACTTCCCTCCATGTAGATGCAGTTCCATTGAGGACTACATGTTGAGTGCAGTTGGTCAGCCAGTTAGGAATCCATCTGCTAGTGATGCTGTCTAACCCACATTTTTCTATTTTATCAAGTAGTAGATTATGGTCTACTTCAGGGTGGGCAAACTACGGCCCGCGGGACACATCCGCCCGTTGGTCATTTTAATACGGCCCGCCTCTGAAAAAAAAAAATTCCCCTCTGAAAAAAATTGGGGCCGGCCAAGAGACCCGCGCCGCAGCCAAAAATTGCACACACAACACGGAGCTGGGCAGCTGCTTCCCTGCTAGCGGGGCCAAGGCCACCGCCCGGGAACGCCCACTGCTTTCCCAAGCCAGGGCTGGGCGGTGGCGTATTGCCCTGCACCGCGTGGCCCCGCCTGGCAGCGTGCTTCTCAGCTGGTCTCCTCCTCCTCGGCCATACAGAACAAACAGGCAGGGAAGGAGGAGACCAGCCGGCTGGTTGGGGAAGCTTTCTGCGCCGAAAGAGGCAGCTACTAATCTCCGGCTTTGCTCTGCTTCTCCAATGGTCCGGCACCACCCTGTTCTTCTTGTGCTGCGAAAGAGGCGGCTAATGATCTCCGGCTCGCTCTGCTTCTCCAACATCTGGCGCCACCCTGTTCTGTGTCAGGCCCAGCAAGTCCGAGCAGCCGGCGCACAGAACAGGGCAGTGCCGTATGTTGGAGAAGCAGAGTGGAGCTGGAGATCATTAGCCGCCTCTTTGGCAGCACAAGAAGCCTCCCCAACTGACCAGCTGCTCTCCTCCTTCTCTGTCTGTTTGTTTTGTATGGCTGAGGAGGAAGAGACCAGCCGCTGGTTGGGGAAGCTTTGCGCCGAAAGAGGCAGCTACTAATCTCTGGCTTTGCTCCGCTTCTCCAATGGTCCGGCACCACCCTGTTCTTCTTGTGCTGCAAAGAGGCGGCTAATGATCTCCGGCTCCGCTCTGCTTCTCCAACATCCGGCGCCACCCTGTTCTGTGTCAGGCTCAGCAAGTCCGAGCAGCCGGCGCACAGAACAGGGCAGCGCCGGATGTTGGAGAAGCAGAGTGGAGCCGGAGATCATAGCCGCCTCTTTCGCAGCACAGAAGCCTCCCCAACTGGCTAGGTGCTCTCCTCCTTCTCTGCCTCCTTCTCTGCCTCTCCCCTCTTGCTCCTCACAGTTGCCCTGAGCTGGTGCGGTTCTTTACTTGGGCAGCCAGACACCCGCAGCAGCGCCCGCAGCAGCAACAGGCAGTTCTGCCCGGGCTCTGCTCAGGTGTCCGGCTGGGGCTGTCAGGAGTTGCTACCGCCCGCGCAGCTCCGCGTGGCTCCAGTCCCGCGTTGCCTTGGGAAGGGAAAGGCAAAACCAGGAGCCGCTGAGCCTGAACCTCCGGTGCCGCTGCTGCTGTTGCAAAGCACCGCCGCGGCTCTTCCCTTTTGCCTTTCCCTTCCCGAGGCAACGTGGGACTGGGCCGCGTGGAGCCGTGCCGGCAGTAGCAACTCCTGACTCAGAGGGCCTCCGAGGGGAGGGGAAGGAGGAGAAGAAGGAGGGGAAGGGGGCGATTCCCAAAAATCTTGTGCTGACCCGCCCGTCTGTCAAATTTTAAAAGTGAATGCGGTCCCCGAGCCAAAAAGTTTGCCCACCCCTGGTCTACTTTATCAAATGCCTTACTGAAGTCCAAGTAAATTATATTGACAGCGTTTCTCTAGTCCACTAATTTTGTCACTTTGTCAAAGAATGCAATAAGATTAGTCTGGCATAATCTGTTTTTGACAAACCCATGTTGGCTTTTGGCTATTACTTTGTTTACTTCTATTATAAGGATTGACAGGGAAACTAACCAAGGTATGAAACCCTTAAAAATCAATGTAAATAAACTGTTGTGCTGAACTCTCAAGCTATTCTACTATAAGAATTAGGAAATATTTGTGAGCTTAATTTGGATTTTTCCAGCTATGATGGAACACTCACAAGCTTGAATTTTAAATATATCAATACCAACACTTCTACAACTATCAACCCATGATTAGTCTCATCTTATCCTAGAAATTATTATTGCTTTTACAGTAGTTAGTTTCAGAAAGTAATCCTATGCAAAACTGAAGAATCTCTGATTACAAATACAAACACATGAACGACTTACAACCATTCATGTAGTGACTTTTTGAAATTACAATTAAACAAGTGACTTATGATACTTTTTTTTACATTTATGACTGTTGCAGCATCCCCATGGTCACATGACCAAAATTTGGATGCTTGAACTAGTTCATATGTATCTCAAAATCATGTGATCCACCTTTGCAACCTTCTGACAAGCAAAGTCCATGGGGAAATTAAATTCACTCAACAACCGTTGGGATGACCCATTGGATTCCCCATATCAAGCATAACATTTAACACAGCACAGTACTTAAGCAAAATGGTTCAGCTGAGATCTGCATATGTGGGACTGATTGGGGTAGATTGTAGGGGTGACACCGAAATATAATTTTATCATATTTTATCTATATCTTAAATTATTATATTTTATTCCAATTTCATTTTAAATTGCTTTTATCAAATTTTAGTAATAATTTTGCACTTTGATATGGCCCAAGGGCTAATCAATCAAACAATCAAGCAATCAATTAATCAAGCAAGCAAGCAACCATGATACTAACTTTACAACTGTGGTTCACAGTGAAACACGGTGAATTCACTGTGATTTGCAGTTATTCACTCAACAACTGCGGCAAGAAATGTTGTAAAATGGGGCAAAACTCACTTAACTATTGTCTTGCTTAGCAACAGAGACTTTGGGCTCAATTGTGGTCGTACGTTGAGGACTAAATGTAAGTAAGCAGTGGGGCACCACAAGGTTCTATCTTAGGCCCAGTAGCCTTCAATATCTTCATTAACGACTTACATGAGGGAATAGAAGGGAAATTTACCAAATTTGCAGATGATACTAAGCTGGAAGGAATAAATGTACCTAATTCTGCACAGGAACTAGATTTTATTCTAGAATATACAGTAAGCCATTTGAGGTGACTTTTAACAAAGGTGGAATTCTCACGTGATCACTTCCACTTCCTTGTCACAGAACTCTTCACTGATTCCTGAACAGTCTAAAATTGCTCCAGGTGCAAGAAATAAAAAAATAATCTATTGTTAAGATATTTATGATTCAGGGTCATTTAAGGCTGCAGCAATTCTTTAACATTTCCTTCTTAATTTTCTGATGGCTAAGCAATACTGGTAAGATTTACATTAGATGTTAGTGTAAATAAAATCTTGTTGGTTGTAATCTGAGGATAAAATAAGTAGAGGGCAGATAAGATCTGCAAAAACGTTCTTCAAAAAGATTTAGGGACCTATCGTGTCGGTACAAGAACAGGAGGCAGTTTTTCAGCAATTCAATCCAACAACTACAGGCCAAATGGGCCTCTATTTCAAGCTCTCCTCCTTCTTTCGAACGTATCACTAGTTGTTCCAAAATAGATGGATGAATTTTGATTTCGTTGCAAGCACATAAGAACTGTGATTGAACGGGGTGCACATTACATCTTTTGTTAGAGATTTTGCAAAAATCTTGTTAATATGTCATGCAAAGGCTAAAATGTGGCAGCTATAAACTGCACATTCAAATTTTAATTCTCAGATATATATATATATATACATACACACACACACACATGGTATTCAGCTTTGTTTGGGTATTTTCCCGTCATTGTAGTTGTGCTTTTAAAGTTGTAGCAACATTTCGGCAGAATCTCATCTGCCATCATCAGGCTTTGTATTGTGTTCATCTGTGAGTCAGACTTTCACAGCAACAAGCACAAGCCTATGGCAGATGAGATCTGCCAACTGCTACAACTTAAAAGCACAACTACAATGACGTGGAAATCCCAAACAAAGCTGAATACCATGCATGTGAGTACCCAAAAACTTAAGAACATTATATATATATATATATATATATATATATATATATATATATATATATATATATATATATATATATACATACATACATACATAATATATATATATATATATATATATATATATATATATATATATATATAGAGAGAGAGAGAGAGAGAGAGAGAGAGAGAGAGAGAGAGAGAATAACTTTATTGTCACTTTGAATGTACACTAATCGTCATACATTAAAATGAAATTTTGTTTCATACAGTTCTCAAAGGGTCACCACCTCCAATATACACTACATAAACATGACAAAATAAATAAATACAGCATTATGTATACACCCACCTTTATTATATGACACAGAGAAACAACAGAGTCTAGTTCAGATGTATATATGTGCATGGTGAGAAAAATGAATCCTGCAAGTTTACCAGACGAATGGCATAACCAACAAAGCTGCTACAGAATCTGGCAGTCCTGCTGGAAATACTTCAAAACCTTCTCTCAGAGGGGAGCAACAGAAACAGACCGTGAAGTGGGTGTGCAGGGTCTCTAACAATGCCTTGAGCTCTAAGCATATAGCGCTTCCAGCGTCACAGTACAATCTCTAGAATTCCCAGTCAGTGTGATAAAAAAAATGAGAGAGGAATAAATCTAGGTATGGCGAAACACATATCTATTGAAATTACATACATATTGGCATTTGACATACAGAACCTAGAAGATATCTGGCAGTCTCTCCTCTTCTCACAAGAATTCTCAGTTGAGAAACTTGAGTTGTTTTAGCCAAATCAAAAACGTGTTTGAGAAGTGACTTCAAAGAGGGGAGCTTCATGTATTGATTTCAAAGCAAACCCTACCTTCTCTTTGACCTGGTTTAAGAAAAACCATGTTTGGATTCTTGATCATTTCAGAAGCAGCTAAACATTATGAAGGTATTGGTATTGCCATGGCAAGGAAAGAATGACTTTTTATCAATTTATATTACCCTCACTGAGGTCATCCTTAACTATTAGAAGCTGAAAACATACATACATGTCTTTTCTTTTTCCTTTTTTAATTGATATGAGTTCAGCACAGAAAGTAGTATCTACCTGATCTCAAAAAAAAAGAAAGAAGAAAGAAAGAAAGAAAGAAAGAAAGAAAGAAAGAAAGAAAGAAAGAAAGAAAGAAAGAAAGAAAGAAAGAAAGAAAGAAAGAAAGAAAGAAAGAAAGAAAGAAAGAAAAGAAAAGAAAAGAAAAGCTGATCACGTAGAATGAATGAGACACCATCAGGAAATCCCACAACTCTGGGATAGGTTATATAGTAAAAAAAAAAAAAATATTGCAAGGGACTAGGTAGCGTTCCTGGTAGGAAAGACTTTTCAGTGTTTAGTTCCTATACAGTGATAGGATTCAATTTTTTTTTTATTACCGGTTCTATGGGCGTGGCTTGGTGGGTGTTGCTTGGTGAGCATGGCAAGGGAAGGATACTGTAAAATCTCCATTCCCTCCCCACCCCACTAACCTGCTTTCCAGCTCCGTTCTCCTGTGCAGGGCAATAAAAGAAGACTGGGACTTGGGAGGCAGAGAATAGATGGGGGCGGGGCCAGTCAGAGGTTGTATTTGCTGGTTCTCTGAATTACTCAAAATTTCTGCTACCAGTTCTCCAGAACTGGTCAGAACCTGCTGAATAGCACCTCAGTTCCTATTATTGTAAAGAAAGATCCCCAGAAGGGCCACCAAGCAACCTAAACCTATGTGGAGCTGGTAACACTCAGGTAGAATAAACTTTTTCCATTTCCCCCATCTTCAAAAAGCAGCGTACAGCCAATTCACAATCACCTTCAAGGTTGCTGACCTCAAGCTGAGGATAAATGCTAAAGGAAGAGAAAGGAGAGTCCCCATGCCTGGGTGATCAGAGAAGGGGTGAGGCAAATTCCCAGCAAGGGAGAATAAGCTGCCCTGAAGCTCTGCAGTGCTGAAAGAAAGAAAGAAAGAAAGAAAGAAAGAAAGAAAGAAAGAAAGAAAGAAAGAAAGAAAGAAAGAAAGAAAGAAAGAAAGAAAGAAAGAAAGAAAGAAAGAAAGAAAGAAAGAAAAAAAAAGAAAAGAAAGAAAGAAAGAAAAAGATGCTTATTTTGTATGTACTGCAATGGCTCCGTTAATAAGCCAACTGGAGTTCTTGATCTCATCCAGAATTAACTCCAAACCATTGCAAAGACCTCATAGGGAAACACCCTGAACATTAGAAATTGAACCAAATCTTCTGATGAGCAAAACTATGCTTAAGACTGAATTTTGGATATATATATTTTTTTGCAGCAGTGCAAGATACCCCTTTGTGGGATTCATCCTGAGAAAAATGGCAAGCGAAGTAGGTGGGAAAGGATTTATCTGTCTCCTGTATCCATTCCCTTGCCAACCCTCCCCCCTTGTTTTAAAGCACTCTGATAGTAATTTTTTGAAAATTTCCACTAGTTTCTAAAAAATTCATCTGTTCAATTATGACCACACCTCAGCCTTCTGTTGTGAAGTGAAACATTTGTTAAGTGAATTTTGCCCCATTTTAAGATGCCTCAGTTGTTAAGCAAATGACTGCAGTTGATAAGTTAATAACATGGTCGTTAAGTGAACCTGGCTTCCCCATTGACTTTGCTTGTCAGATGGTCGCAAAAGGGGATCGCATGACCCCGGGATGTTGCAACAGTCATAAGTATGAACCAGTTTGCCAAGCATCTGAATTTTGGTCACACGATAATGGAAATGCTGTGAAGGTCGTAACTGTGAAAAAACGGCCATAAGCAGGGGTGGGATGCTACTGGTTCTGCCCAGTTCTATAGAACCAGTATCTCTGAAGAGCAGCAGACACCAAACTGGTTCTGTGTCTGCTGCTGTTTGGCCCACCTGCCCACCTGGGCTCTTACCTGTCCTTTATTTCCTGCTTTTTCAACCTCAGCTGCTTTGCGCGGCACAGCTGAGGTTGAAAAAGCAGGAAAAAAGTGGCTTTTCAAATGCTGCGCAAACGCACACTGCACTTTTCAGCTGCCTGGGAGGCATAGCTGATTTTTTTTACACGCATGCATGCGCGCGAAACATAGTCACCGAACCGGTAGTAACACCAGTTGAATCCCACCCCTGGTCATAAGTCATTTTTTACAGTGCCATTTTAACTTTGAACGGTCACTAAATGAACTATTGTAAGTCGAGGACTACCTGTATTGATGAAGATGAATTTGTAAACTTCAAGCATGCTTGGATCCGGCAACTGGTTGGATCACTTTTAAAGGTTCTTAAGAGGGTTAAAGTCATTGCCCAGAAGATCATTGGTTGCCTTCTCCCCTCTTTGGAAGAGCTTTATAGCTCTTGCTGCCTTAAGAAAGTTAAAAACATTCTCAAAGATCCATCTCATTCTGGGAACTCTTTTTTTTGAACTATTACCATCTGGCAGACGGTCCAGAATAATAAAAACAAGGACAAATAGGTTGAAAAATAGCTTCTATCCCAGGGCAGTAGCTCTTTTGAATTCTGCTGTATAGTGCAGTGTTGGTGTGGTGTCGGGGTTTTTCGGTTCAATGTGTGGAGAGTGAAGGATGTGTGTTTGTGTTTATTTTCATGGTCATGATGAGCACTGAAGATGGTGTTTGATTTCGTTGTACGAGGTGCAATGACAATAAAGTAAACTAAACTAAATAAGCCCTCTGTCAACTCATAAAACATTTCTTTGCCTGTTTTAGTAGTTGCCATAAAAAAGGAGGGGAGGAGGAAGGAAATCTGGAAGAGCAGTGCAGCAGTTTGAAATCAAAAGTACATTCCAACTCTTTATCTTTAAAAGATTGTAACTAAACTACCAGAGCTTTTGCCCACAAATATATTTAATTGGAGAAAGTGAATGATGACACCCAGCCTGTGAACGTGCTCAATTGGAGAATCTGGTTTATGAGGACCCTGGGGGGGATGGGGGAAACAGGGTCACAGGTGACTGTAAGTTACGTATGCCAGAGTTGGCTTCATACAGGGCAATGCCTATGTGTCGCCTCTAATAAATCCTTTGAAGTTGGTTGAAGTTTGGCTCGAGAATCGTGATTTAATTAGAGCGATTGCTGGAATCCTGACAGCCTCCTTATTTTGTGTTGGGATGGTCATTCATGCTAAATTCTAAACATTCATCTTTATTTCTCTGATATTTGTTTAACCAAAAGTTCTGAGTGATGCTTTTGCTATAGCAAAAGGGAATTTCATATACCTTTCTTTAATCGATTGCATGCTGGACCTGTGAAGTACGAAGCAGTGAGAGAAAAACAACAACCCACAAGCCCTTTGTTTTGGGAAATAATATTGCCATGCTACTTTATTTTGTTTGGTTTTAAATTGTGTCTGGGCTGTGAGCAATAATTTCACACTTAACAAAACCAAAAACTCCCCAGCAATTATATTTTTCCCCTCCCCTTTGTGGTGTCATGGAAATCTCCCCCTCCTTCATATACCTTTGCCAGACACAAGAACAGGGTAAGAAAACATATTCTTGCCATTTCCTTCTGCTGAATGTGGGCACAGATTTGAAGACCTACTGGAGAGAACAGGACGTGCTCACTTTTGATACCTGGACCAAGACCAGCACACGAATAATGGAATGTTTGCTAGGTTGTCTCCTGAATAGGTCAGTACAAACATCAGTTATCTTAGGATAGGTGGTCAGTTAAAAACTGGAGGGAAAAGACCAGGAACTTCTACACCAGAGATAGTAACCTCTGAAACCAGGTTAGGGTGTCTTGGCAACTGAAATATCTAAACACGTGCTGCAACTAAGCAGCCATTCATGGGAGAAACCTCAACTATTCATTGATTGTGCTTATACATGCAAAGACAAACCTAACTAACCTAAAGAATTTTGTTCTGTTGTTAAGTATTGAAAAAGCTTGCAGTGGCAAAGTTTGACCTAGTTTACAACTTCTTCTAATGCCTATATTGAATGTGGTGCTCTCTGTTATCCGGCATCTTCTTTATTGACAGCCCATTTCATGATTAAGAGCAACTGCATTCTCTTTGCTGATGATGTAAAGTTATTCAACACCACAGACAATACTTCTACCCTCCAAAAAGACCTTGACTATGTATCAGAATGGTCAAACAAATGGCAACTTCAAATCTCAACAAATAAATGCTCTGTCCTACATACTGGCAAAAAAAATCAGAAAAAAAATACAGGCTAAATAGTCAAGACCTTGTTGATGATCCAAACTCTGTCAAGGATCTTGGAGTACTCATCTCTAATGATCTAAGTGCTAGAGCCCACTATAACTACATAGCCAAAAAGGTGTTAAGAGTTTTTAACCTAATCCTACATAGCTTTTTCTCTGGTAATATCAGACTACTAACTAGAGCATACAAAACATTTGATAGACCAATACTCAAATACAGCTCATCAGTCTGGAACCCACATTACGTATCTGATATTAACACAGTTGAGAAAGTCCAGAAATATTTCACAAGAAGAGTTCTCCACTCTTCTACTCATTGCAGAATACCTTATGCCACCAGACTTGAAATTCTAGACCTAGAAAACCTAGAACTACGCCACCTTCAGTCCTATCTAAGTATAGTATATAAAATCATACATTGCAATGTCCTACCTGTCAATGAATACTTCAGCTTCAACCATAACAACACAAGAGCAAACAATAGATACAAACTCAAGGTTAATCTCACCAAACTTGATTGCAGGAAATACGACTTCAGCAACAGAGTGGTCAATGTCTGGAATACTCTACCTGACTCTGTGGTTTCTTCTCCAAACCCCAAAAACTTTAACCTTAGACTGTCTACTATTGACCTCACCCCTTTCCTAAGAGGTCTGTAGGGGGCGTGCATAAGCGCACCAACGTGCCTACCATCCCTGTCCTATTGTTTCTTTTATTTTTTTAATTTTTCTTATATGTATCCATGTATTCATAACTATGTTTTTTACTTATACCTAATATCTTGTAAGCAATTGACAAAAATAAATAAATAAAATAAATAAAATAAAATAAATAAAGGTGTATGGCTGCTATTGTCAGCATTCCAAGTAACAACCTCCAGGGAAAAAGACTCCAAGAATATCATCTTCCCAAAGATTCATTTTATTAGAGATGTCATATTGGCACATCCAGGGAAAACCTGAATCTGAGAGTTCTGGGTTTTCCCTAGCCCAAAGAAAACCCAAAATCCAACCCCTGCACCCAATCGTCCAACTCATGATCCAATCATTACTTTGCTCCAATTGGAGATTACCCTCCAGTCACACCCCTCCAGGTGCAAAGTAATATGTCATTGACTTTCTGAGGAAGAAATGTTATTGCTAATCTTCCACCCCTCCTCCCAAATTCCCAGGCACTGAATGTGGCCAGCCCAGAAGCCTCAAAGAAAAATGGCTTCCAAGCTGACAGCTATCTGGGTTCATTTTACTTCCTGAACGTTTAGTTTGTCTAGATTTATAGGAGACTTTTATTTAGTGAGTTGATTTAATGCTATTAGATCAAACTACAATGAGATATACAGAAGCTAGAGCAAGGGGGGAAATAGTGAACAATCCTATGTTTGTATATTGCAAAAACAGAATTGGTACAAGTGTAACAGTAATTAAAATGCCAAGCTCACACCCTGAGAGGGATCACCAGTCAAGGAAGCATCTGCCAGACACAATCAGTCACCATTAAGACCATAAACCAATCTTCCAAAGCCAGTTCTAACTAAGGTACTTCAGATCCTGAGAGTTAAAAGGTGGAAAGTGATGTCTTGTCTCAATATTGTAAGCTTTACCAAGCATTGGTAGATTTAATTTCTTCCAAGGTTTAATTTAATTTAATTTCTTCACTTTTGGAATCTTTCCTACAATTGCCTCCTCAGAAGGTTGTTTATAAATCTAATGCTATTGATGTTCCATAAAATGATAACCTTTGCATGTAGATTTAGTTTAGTTAAGAGATCTATCATTTGAAACCCAGTTTGGTGTAGTGGAAACCAAGATACTATGAGTTCCAGTCCGGCCTTGGGTATGAAGCCACCTGGGTGGTCTCAGGCCAGCCACTTTGCTTCAGCCCTAGGAAGGAGGCAATGGCAAACCACTTCTGAAATACCTTGCCAAGAAAACTGCAGGGATTTATCCAGGCAGTCTCTGAGAATTGGACAGGATAGAATGGAAAAAAAAAAACCCAATCTATTTAGGAAGCAGTGAATTCCCAGAATTCACATACAATTTAATGTAATTTTGAAGGCAAAGATAAGATGAAATAAGCAGTAGAATAAGTTGCAATATACTATAGGGCTAACAACAAATACACAATTTATTTATTAAACTGTAAAATGTTTCACTTTGTTTCAAGTTGAGGGCAATATCCCCTTTGTATCTCTAGATATCCCTGGTCTGGGCAACACAACACTTTCAGAATTGGTTTGTTTTGAGAGAATTTAAGGTGCAAAATTGTAGAGGCATCTGTTTTACTTTTAATTGTCTCCAACTTCCAGTTCAGCAGGCCATTTTTTCTGTGTTTGAAGAGGAACTGAGGAAGGGGCTGGAGGTTAACCCTAAACCTTGTGTCCATCTCTGCTCCTCGCTGTAACAAATGTCATCGCCCCAAAAACGTACACTATGCTTCCTAAGTCATTTATCAGCATAACCTCTACAAACACCTCTGTCATGTTTTAGATGCAAATACTAGTATCTAGTAGTAGTAGTAGTAGTAGTAGTAGTAGTAGTAAATTGTGCAAAAGGTAAGAGAACATTCAAACAAATTCAGAATAAAGAAATTAACAGCTATCTCCCAGCCCACAAGATCACCTGCATTAGGTTAAACCTCCGTGATTGTTTTGATTTTGGCTCAGTGTCTCTATGAATTCCGGTTGATAAGCCACAGATTAAAGGAGGGTAGACATCTTTGCAGCTGTTGAGTGTTATCATGTGTTGATGTGGTAACAAACACCTTAAATATGTGCCACACTTCATTACCAAGATCTTACAAGACGTTAACACTGCATATATTTGATTTTGAGGTCCTGCAGACCCCATTTTCATTTATGACTTGGGGTTCTGCCTGAACCTAGCCCTTTAAGTTTATTCAGCAAAATGTGATTCAATAAATTCCCAACCACTGGAAAGTTAAAAAAAAAAAAAATCCAAGAAGCTTCTGCCTTGGATCTGATTAAAAGCCAGAAGTTCAGTTATTCTACCCCAGCAGAGGTTTTTCCCCCCCCCCCCTTCCTCAAGTGAAGAAACAGGAAGGGTTGCTTGGGCAGGGAAGGATGTAGTGAAAAGAGCTGAGTTCCAGAAGAGAAGTTCAACAAAAATCCCCTTTATACTTTCTAACACAATGTAAGACTTTTAGAGATTGCTCAAATGTTTTATTGCTTGTTGCTGAACTGAACTTTGCAAGCTCTATTGGGATACCACTTATATGTTTTTTAAACAGTTTTATTGTTTTTCTGAAATGGAAAACAATAAATTCTCTCAAGGATGTGGAGAGCTAGGTTTAGAAGCTAATGAAATAAAATCTCAAGGTTGTTATCATGAGATGGGTGAGGTATGGGATGATAGACATTCTGAGGTCAGAAGACAGCAGGGAAACTCGTAGGGGGAATGTAAGTGAAAACAAAGAAGGTTTTTTCCAGTGAAATTACAGATTATTCAAGTGGTATGCAGGACAAACACCTGCTAAAGACAATTATTGAGTTACGAAGATGATCCACTGTAATAAAAATAACTAAAGATGTCAAAATGAGAAAAATCAAGCAAAGAGATGAGATTTGTCATGAAAGAGATTGCTGGGGATTTTAACAAGAGATGTTTCTGTGAAATGGCGGAAGGAGAGGCGTTGGGTATTAGAAGCTGGGAGTGCCAGAAGATCTTTCATTATATTTTATTTGGAGCGAATGGACAAAATACTGGTGTAGATGAATAGCACATGGACAGCAGGAAAAATGAGAGATTCCTGGGAGGGTGCGACAAAAATAGCATGTTAGCGTGGAAAGAGGTTATCAAGGGGCACATCAAGAATGCAGAAGAAAAAAGAAGACAAACTGGCCATCTAACATGCTGAAGTATCATCATGATCGTCATCCCATGTTTTGAAAAAGGAAATCACCTTCCCACAAACGCATTCCAATGAAGATAGAGCCTATTCAGGAACCAAGGAATGTCAGAAAAGAAATAAAGGATATTTGGAGAAGGCTGAGATGATTCATTGCAGGAAAACATGGTGGGAAGAAGGTTTATTTTTTAGGAACTGAGATCATCGTGAACCACATGGCAGGCGGCATAAATTTGCATTTGATGGTTAATATGGATTACAATTGCAAAGAGCAATTGTAATTTAAAAAGAACTGTAATAATTCCTGGCAAGAGCTTTCCAAAAATATAAGAATGCCCTGCAGATGGCATAAAGCAGCTACAACAATAGATAAATGAACTCAGCAACTTGTTCCGAATGTAGAGGTAGTTTTCAACTTACAACGTAGTTTTGAAATTACAACAGCACCAAAGAAAATGTCTTATGTGTGATCAGTTTTCACACAACCTTTACAGCATCCCAATCTTCATGTGATCAAAATTCAGGCACTTGTGCAACTGACTCATATTTATGACGGTTTCAATGCCCGTGGTCATGGGATCCCCTTTGGCAACCTTCCGTTGATCAAAGTCAATGGGAGACTTAGATTCACTCAACAACTGTGTTCCTAACTTAACATCTGCAGTGATTCACTTAATAATAGTGGCAAGAAAGGTTGTAAACTGGAGCAAAACTCACTTAACAACGGTCTTGCTTAGAAACAGAAATTTTTGGGCTCAGTTGCGGTCATAAGTCAAGGACCACCTGTATTTTAATAAATAAAGTCATCTCACTTCTCTTATTGTAGGTTTTAACGTACATCCACTTTGCTTTATGTGGTCCCTGTGTGAAATCTTAAATTATGAAGTTTAGGAATACATAAAACCACTAGAGGGCAACAAATCCAAAGAATAAGTTTGTGACTGGATTCTTGCATATTAATAAAAGATTCTGCATTTTGGCCATTCACTCTTTTCTCTACCTATTTTTCATTATTTTAATCCAGGTAATCTTGTTCAAGTGAAAGGATGCTTTTTACACTCATATTTGTAGTATTCAGTACTTAATAATCACATAAGAAATCATTTTCCGCTCATTTATTTTCTCAAACTATTAATTTGTTGAAAAATTATTGCATGATTTTTCCATGGCTTAACAAATATTAATTAAAATATAAATAATAAAAAAACATTATACCAATAAAACATTAAACCTATAAATTACTTGTTTATAGACCCACATGTTAAAATGGCCAAAACATATAATGAAATATTTTACTAAATTATGAGAAACCAAAAAAAAAAATCATTTAATTAAAATAAAACTTAATTTAAAGGAATAGAATGGGCTTTGTCTGGAATCTAAAGGATAGTAATGAGGAAAGACCTTTTTGAAGAAAGTGGCCTGGCCTAAATATATATGGAATATTTGGGGCTGTCATTGAAAGGCATCTTGACCCATCTGTAAGATCAGAGGTGGCATTCAGCAGGTGGCATCTGACCAGTTCTGGAGAACCGGTAGTGAAAATTTTGAGTAGTTCGGAGAACCGGCAAATACCACCTCTGACTGGCCCTGCCAGTCAGTCTATTCTCTGCCTCCCAAGTCCCAGCTGATTGGTTGGGTCTTCTTTGGTTGCCCTGCACAGGAGAACGGAGCTGGAAAGCAGGTTAATGGGGTGGGGAGAGAATGGGGATTTTGCAGGATCCTTCCCCTGCCACGCCCACCAAGCCATACCACGCCATGCCCACAGAACCGGTAGTAAAAAAAAATTGAATCCCACCACTGGAATAGATGCATTATAGTTTTTTTTTTTTTTTCAAATATGCAGTGTCAACTACTGGGACCACCCTTTCACTACACTGGCACCTGCACCCTGGAACAGCACCCTCCCAGGGATCCACATAGCTGCTGCTCCAAAGACTGGCTGTGCTCCCAGACCTGGTGCTATAGTGGGTGCTGAGCCCGTTGTTATGTCAGATGATTCCCAAACACACCTGGCTGTTGATCTCCCAGTTCTATAGGAAGTTGACTAGAGTCGTTCGGTGTCAGGCAGCCTCTAAATTAAATAAGGAAGAAAGGAAGAAACCAGGCAGTTTTTCTTTGAGAAGAATACACCCTCCTGCAGGCCAGAGCCCCATAAGGATGGCTTTATGGTACCATCTCACATTTAGAGCAGGTATGTGTAAATAGATAGCTAGACAGACAGACAGACAGACATGTTTTTTGCTATTCTATTCGATATTATGTTACTAGCTTTGTTCACTGAATCCCTTCAATTTTGTAGAAATACAGGCCCAGAATTTCCAGTCAATGTTCTCCTTGGTGGAAAATTACAGGAGTTGAAGTTTAACCCATCTCAGGGTGTGATCCCAAGCTTGTTTTTGGTCCAGAAGAAGAGGGGGAAAAACCTATTCCCCTTTAGGGTGAAAATGCACTAAGACACTGGCCTCATTACACTAAAGATTAATCTATTGGGGTGCGGGCCATCATACAGACATTGTGATTTGTAAACCACGATTTGTATCTTTTAAGATACTGTTTATAATAGGTGAAAACATGACACAGGGCAGTGTGGGAACCAAGATGAAATGTCTTGTTCGCCTGACAGGAATGACAGCTCTGAACTGAAGATCAGGTTGGCCAGTTGTTTCACGTTATTCATGGCGTTGTAGTATTCTCAGCAGTTCTTAGACAGATCTCCAATTTTAAAGGTTGATAATTGGGGGAAGAAAACTAGCTTTCACACAGCGGTGGCATTCTGCAGGTTCTGACCAGTTCTGGAGAACCGGTAGTGGAATTTTTGAGTAGTTCAGAGACCTGGCAAATACCACCTCTGACTGTCCCCGCCCCCATCTATTCTCTGCCTCCCGAGTCCCAGCTGATTGGATGGATCTTCTCTGGTTGCCCTGCACAGGAAGACGGAGCTGGAAAGCAGGTTAGTGGGGTGGGGAGGGAATTGAGATTTTGCAGTATCCTTCCCCTGCCACACCCACCAAGGCACGACCACCAAGCCACACCCACCAAGCCACGACCACCAAGCCATGCCCACAGAATCAGTAGTAAAAATTTATTGAATCCCACCACTGCTTTCATATATAACTGGGCATAATAACACAGGAATGAAGAAATATCCTGCTAGTCCATGTAGTCCTGTTTTCTGAATCCCATGTCCAACTGAAAGCATCCAGTGATTCCAGACCTCCTGCTTTTAAAACGGCTGTCAGACTTAGGAACTGCTAAGAATTTCTGTAAACTTGTTAGGTCCCAGTTGCTGCCACTTCTACAACTGCTATCCGTTGATATGAATTCTGCAGTTCACTTATATCTTCATGAAGAATATTTTTTTCTGTTGAGCTTGATTATTTAGATCACTTATTCAATATTAGTTAATTAAAAATAGATTGCCTTTAATGTCACTTCTGCTGCAAGCATTGGACTGAGCTAGTATCATTCTTCCTATTCAGCGTTGTCTTGTCTGTATATCCCCAGACTGTCTCAAATCTTTAGAAATTGAGTATTTAATTGAAATAACTTTGTGTGTCACAGCCACACAATCAACCCTTGCTGCTTTTTTAAAAGCATCACATGAAAAAAGGAGCTAATTGCATTATTATGGCCATCCTGTGTAACAATACCTGGTTAGCTTTGAGATTAATTCTAAAGAATAATTCATGTATGCTATAAAGCAAAGATTAACAGCAATCTTAATTTAATACAAGGAGTGGTTGATATGAAATTAAGCTAAGTGTAGTTCTGTAGTTGTAGTAAGAGGCATTGTGAAAGCTGTCATGGAATCAGATGTAGGTATAAGCCTAATAAAGAATGAAAAAAAAGCATAGACAACCACTCACACTTTGTATTACTGAAACAATAGCTAAGAAAGGACAAGCAATGCTTGGCACACAAACTGGTACAGTTTCTATTAACTTGTCAAAATACCACAGTGCATAATTCAACTTGGGAAAAGGAGGGTGAAAGTGGAAACAGTTTTAGAAGCAAAGAACACCAAGGCAGAAATAACATTCAGGAAAATCATTCCTTAATCTAAATATTCTGGCAGGAATGAAACATGGCTGTATGCACTCAACACCTCAAACTCACTAACTGGACATCGAGGATATAAGTGAGATACTGGCCTACAAACCTTTGGCCTGTTAATTGGGTTGACCCTTTATTATCTTCCTTCCAAAGATAATAATGTTTATCTACAGGTAGTAGAAAGCCATTCCAACTGTTCATTTTTTCTAGTTAGTTAGCAAATTTGTTTATTAAGAAGAGAAATATTCTGTTTCTCTTAAGCTGGAACGTAACTGGGAAGCCAGATGCCCTGTTTAGCTGAAATCACAGCATGGACTTTCAGGTTTACTAATTAAACAATTATATACATAAATTAATTAAATCTCATAGTGTTTGACATAAAAGGATTTTTGAATTCCAAATAATGTGGGTTTTTTTAAAATTCACATCCCAGTTTGCAGTACTCAAAATGAGCTGGAGTTGTAAATATTCTGCACAAAGTACTTTAAATTATAAAGGTGTCTATGATTTGGTGATTTAAGAAGTTCTCAAGATTAGAAGGCCATTAAATCCAATAAAACATTGTTAAAAGGCAAAAAGAAAAGAAAAGTATTTTCACCCGTAAAGTCATGTATTGAACTTTTCTTTTTAAGACCAGAATGCCCTCATCTGCTATTGGAGTTTTCTGGAATATCAGAGAAGTTATCATGGATTTTATTGAGAGGGAGTTGGCAGAATCCACCAAATTCATAACATCAAGAGCCAATTTGGTCTAGTGGTTAAAGCACCAGAGTAGAAAACAGGAATCAGGAGTTTTAGGCATGAAAGCCAGCTGGGTGACTTTGGGCCAGTCACTTACTCTCAGCCCAACCTATCTCACAGGATTGTCCCAAAGGTGCTTTTTCAAGAGGCAACTGGACTTTCTGGTTTTTCTTTGAAGATGTTTTGTCTCTCGTCTAAGAAGCTTTTTCAGCTTCTTGATGAATGATGGTAGGGAATGGAAAGATTTATACTCCTTGCAGACAGCTAGTCATTTGCATTCTTTTAGTGAGTTGCTGAGGCCACCTGGAGGTTTATCTATGTCCTCAGGGTCACCTGAGTAGTGCAAATGGGGGTGGAGCCTTCTGGGAACCATGAAAGGACTGTGTTATAGACTGGAGATAGAAGATGTTGTATTTTTCCCCCTCTGTTGAGAGAATGATGTTCAAGAAAAAAAAAAACCCCAGAAAGTCCAGTTGCCTCTTTTAAAAAAAAAAACAAATTTTATTCAGTTTTTCACATTAAAAACAAAAATCTCTTTTT
The DNA here is from genome assembly GCF_049901735.1 of Notechis scutatus. Classification (NCBI taxonomy): domain Eukaryota; kingdom Metazoa; phylum Chordata; class Lepidosauria; order Squamata; family Elapidae; genus Notechis; species Notechis scutatus. The sequence continues at coordinate 93,489,013 of NC_142013.1, forward strand.
AGTGGACAACATATTTCCGGGTCATCACCTTTACATACAAATATGACAGCAATTATACATTCATATATGCATACTTAATTTTATTATTACCTTTTCCATTCTAAATTTTCAGTAAGGAGAGAAACAAACACATTAATTCTAGCCTCTTTCATTAATCTCAATCGAAACATCTTTTTGTTTCATTTCAATTATTTCAAATATAATCCTTTAATATTTATTTTAAAAATAGATAAACAATATGTGCTTGAATAATAATAATAATAATAATAATAATAATAATAATAATAATAATAATAATAATAATAATAATAATAATAAGGTTACCAATGTCTCTTCTTGCTTTTAATAGTCTATATTAACTTATTAATTTAGTTGGTTCTTTAGTCTGTCATATTCCCTTTCCATTACACATTCTTTTTATAAATTCTAGATTAATACAAATTTTAACAGTAAAGAAAAAAAACAACAACTATAGGTTTCCCCCCTTTTACTGCTTTGAGTGTGACACCTCAATGATTAAAATATACCTTTATTCCCTCATCTTGATTCCCAATAAACGATTATTTTTAAGAAGTTACAATAATAATCATTACATCTTTTCATTTGGATTCCGCAGCATATTTTCCTCCCTTAATTTTTAATAAGAGTTATCAGTATCTATATTACCCTATTTTCTAAATATTTTTAATTGCAGAAATATTCTTATTACCCCTTGTCACCCTGCAGAATCCCCTTTTTAATTCATCAACCATTATCTCTGAAAAAACAATTTCTTTTCAACATTTTACTATTTCCGTAATTCTTTATTTCATGCACCTGTTTCTTACTGCTTCTCCTCCCCCTCTTTTCCCCATATCTTTTCTCATTCCAATTTATATCCCTCTCTTTCTTAATATCTTCCTTTCCCCTTTTCTGCTGGGTCTTTCTGCCTTTCCCGACTTCACAGGTATTCCCCCTTTTGATTGCCTTCTTAAATCTCAACTTTTTAACCTTCCTTCTTTCCCCACTTCTTTGTAGTGTTCTTTGTGTTAATTGTCTATTTAAAATGTCTTCTCCTTGAGTCGACTCCTCCTCCTCTGAAGCTCTTTCTTCTTGTTCTTCAATCGCCATTTCCATTTTTTCTAACACAGAGCAAAGTGATTCGCCTCTTTCCTGTAGTAATTCTCTCATATTTTTAAGTTCCATTTTTAATTCCCGAATAGGTATCATCATTACACACTCTTATATTTTGATGATAGTTAAAGTCCACAAAAAAACACTTTTACTTTCCTTCTTTCTTCTCTCAATTTTCTAAAGTTCTCAATTATTCCAGCCAAGGATCTATACCAAAAACATCAATCAATCCCACAGTCAGTCTTTCCTTGCTTTTTTCTTTATTCTGGTTCTGCTTTCACTTTCTAAGATTCTTACTTTATTTCAATATTTCTTTAATGTTATATCCACACAAGTTCATTCAGAAACAGGATGCTTTCTGTTTTGTTTGAGCTCAAGTTTTTGTCAAAAGGTGGCACTCTCCATTATACAAAGTCTTCACCTTTTTCCTCTATTTTTTTTAATTTAGGGTTTTTCGAACCTCAATATTCCAGCACAGTCCAGTCTCCAATTTGTAAACTTTATTGTTATTATTTTTTGACAATCTTAAGTCCAGCTTTATTTTATGCCTGTTTATTCCCAAAATATTTTAGTCCAATTTAGTTAAATCTTTACTTCCAGCTTCTTCCTTTCCCGGTTCGAAGCCCCGCTTAGCTGTCAAAAATATTTTCTTTTTTTTTTCCTGTCCCTTTGCAATTTCACTGCTCACTTTTCTTTTCTTAAAAATTCCATGTTACCTTAATCCCGGGGTACTTTTGTTTAGTTGTATTGCCCAGTTGTCCCGGTTCAGATGTTATCCACCTCTTTCTTCCCTCCTGCACAAATCTTAATCCAGCTGAGTCCTCCTCTTCAGGGTGGCCATTTTAAACCACCGCTGCAGTCGTCTTTGGGGGGGGAAAAAGACCAAGACCAGGGGGGGAGATGCGGCTCCCCTCAACCTGGCTTGCGGCTTCCCCTTACTCCGTGGCCCCTCCAAGGCAGCTTCAGCCCCTAATCGTAATGATTGGGACTCTCCAACGAAAGAGCACGGACCATAGCCGCAGAGAGTCATGATCTACGGTCCGTCAGCGAGGAGGCTCCGCCTTCTTTGTCCAGTTGCCTCTTGAAAAAGCACCTTTGGGACAACTGCAACCTGGATGAGTGAGAATCTCCACAGACAGGTAAAAGAGAGTGTTGTTGTGGAGAAAGTAGGAGAAGGAAGTTGTGTTGGATATATTTGTCATCTTGAGTTATTTGTAAAAATAATAAAAGGGGTTACAAATAGACCCTTTATATTTAATGGCTTTTTAAAATTAGCTATACCAAGAGAAACAATCCTTAATAATGATCTGATGAATAATTGTTTCTAAATTACTCCCAATCATTGTTCACTATTAGAAAAGTCCTGACCAGCTGGTGAAGTGAACCAAAAACTAAACAGAAGCTTTTGATGGGTAGACGTGGGAATGTAAGGAAAACTTCTGGCTAGGGAAAACCTGATTGTAGAGGAGGTGCAATTTCAGTGAGAGAATCTGACAGGCATAGCTGATTCAGAAATAAATAGCTTTTATTGTATGAGGAAGAAATATAATGATCCATTAAGAATCACCATGACTAATACCAAATACACACTCACGCACGCATGCACGCACACACACACACGCACGCACACACGCACGCACACACTTTTGGGAAAGCAACAGTCACTGTTACATAATTTAACTAGTTGTAGCTCTCAAGATGTAAATCTTCGAGATAGTTTCACCTAATGTCTCATAACATTTCTAATCATACTTTCAAGTCCTAATTCTAAAGCAGGTAATGAAATAAGGAGCATTTTAGTCAGGAAAAAAAAAGCCTCGGTGTCATTAAAATAATTTTATGGATGCTAGTTCTCAGCACCCAGAGGCAAGAGCACTAGAATAAGATTAATTTCAGTTTTGTGCCAATGCCTCTTATTTCAGCATGGCCACTTGATTAATACCTAGCCCAATTCGAATGAAGTTTCCGTTTGTTTTGTTTTTTAAGTCAGGTTTGGAATGTATTTGCTGGAATTAATTCCTTAATGAGCCATCTAATCCTGTTGCTTAGTTTGGGACAAATTGTGCAGAACAAGTCTGAGCTTGATTTTTCTGCCTTCTGCACAGAGGTGGATTTGAAGCTGTACAGATGCAGATAGATAACTCAACAAGACGTCCATAACAAATTACATTTATTTGTTCATCAGGTATCCTCATAACTCACGTTTGTGACGAAGTTCTTCTTTAATGACCAATCCTTTGTATATCTGCCTTGTAGTAAAAGATGGTTATCTCCTAACCCATCTTGTAGCGATAGAAAGCAGCTTCCGTGAATTAGGGAGTTCAGGCAAAAGTGAGGGAAACTCCCCCAACCCATCGAGGGTCAAATTAGTGACCAATCAGGATTACAGATGTGGCCACATGACATGAACTACATTTCCCAGGATACCTTTAACTACATTTACCATGATGCATTCCCTTAAGGGGACAGCTCATAATTCCTAAGTAACTATCCAATTCCCATAGACTGGCTGGGACAGCACATTGATTATATGAGAAGCTGGAAAGGAAAGGAAAAAAAGGAATGTATGAGATTCAGCAATGTCACGCAGGTTCAAATTCAGCTTAGAAACTTAGTTAGAAGTTTGCTTAGAAACAGAGTATATGGCGAGCATTTCTCCTACACCAATATTTCTCAACCTTGGCAATTTGAAGATGTGTGGAATCTCCTTCCAGAATTCCTGAACCAGCTGGCTGGCTGGGAAATTTGGGAGCTGAAGTCCATATATCTTAAAAGTTGCCAAGGTTGAGAAATATTGTCCTACCCTATAAGGGTAATTGTCATCCCTGGTCCAATATTTAGGAATAGACAAGTGTGTATTCTCACCATCATTAGGTGCAGTGGATTTGAAGAGAATCAGACACAAGCAAGCAATTTTAGATACTGTAACTATATGGTCACAATAAAATCTGAATTAGTGTGTAAGGCTTTGCCTTAAACATGTGGCAAAGAATGGGGATCCTGGCATTTGAGGGTTAACTTAAATCTTTTTCTCTAAACTTATTGCCATGTCTGTGCCAAGGCTTAGAGTTGCTTGGGGTGATGGCGTAGGCCAGTGGTCTCCAAACTTGGCAACTTGAAGACTTGTGGACTTCAACTCCCAAATTTCCCAGCCAGCCAGCTGGTTCAGGAATTCAGGAGTTGAAGTCCACAAGTCTTAAAATTGCCAAGTTTGGAGACCTCTGGTGTAGGCATTCGGCTACTGTCAAATGCTTCAGTGAACCGGCATGGTTGATGACCATACATTGTTTAGAAGCATTTACCTGAGAAGGTACCATTAATACTGAGACTTTCAGTAAAGACTTGGGCAAAGGTCTTTCTTACGCAGATCATTATACAACAGTGCAAATAGAGAGGTGGGAGTGAAAAGTTCTGAGCTTTTTGGCTTTTCGGCTTTGGAGGAACAACATTGGAAAGGCTTATGACACCCATGATAGCTCTTAAAACCTCCAATGTCTCTAAATTGCCTCATTTTATGGTGTTTTTTAAAAATAAAAATATTGTCAGGATCAAAATGGGTCTCCATTTTGTATATATATATGTATGTATTAAAGTCTTGAGTTCTCATTTCTTTTGGAAACCTACATCAGGGTTCATCCTTCTGAACCAATGGGCCATTTCAAAATGATGTATAATTCCAGGAACAGTTTGCTTATCATTGTCACTTGAAAAACAGTAGACAAAGTCCACCGTCCCTGTTTTTGGATTCTATAAAAACATCATCTCATGCGTTAATATAGTTAATCAGATATTACATCTTAAGATAAAAGGTGCACAAAATAACTGTCCATAGAGGGCTACAAGGTTCTGGCCAATTTGGGCAATAGAAAATCATGTGGGAGTTCCATGTTTTCACATCACCACTTTTAGCAGTGATAAATTATCACACCAGAAGTCATATACCCTTATGCAACATATATCTCATGAAGCTGTGTCCTGAATATGCAATCCAATCCAGATCATATCTTATCGATCTGAATAAAATAATAATATTTTTATTCTACTCTGTCTAAAACTTAAAAATATACTTTCCGATATTGGCCTATTTCCTTTTAATTTCTATAAAGCTATTGAATGTAAAGCAACAACCATTAAAATGGAATCATATTATTAGGAAGATAAACCATCAAATTCAACTATTCATTTTTCCATGTTGATCTATGATTGAATAAAGATTGGATGACAATGATTCATTTTTTTAACACTGACTGTCTCATTGCTCCAAGAAAAATTTTCAGCCCAGATTTTTAAAAAGTGACATTTTGTCCACAGTTCCCTAAATATACCTATTTTTGTATGCATTTTTCCATACAAATTTAAAGGTTTGTGGATACTATATTTGTCAATATAATTTAATGCATTTTAATGCACTAATTCTTTACTGTTTATTGACTATTGCAAAATCAGAAATGTATGGAATTCAGCAGATAACTGCATTCTGATCCCTTTAGGGCAAGGCTAACCTCTGGCCCATGGGCTGGATGTGTCACTTGATGGCCACATCCACACCCAGTTTAGTGAAGGAAAAAAAAGTCCCGATAGGTCATGTGATGCCACTGTGACACGTGAGTTTGATACCCCTGCTTTAGGGAGTTTAAATAAGATAAGATTGCCTCCAGTAGGAATGAAACACATTTCTCTCTGCTTCATATATTACAACTATATTTACCTAGAATATTTGGAACATCTCTCAGTATTACATTGGGAAAAGAGGTTTGGGAATACTTGGTGGTTATTTCAAAAATCAACAAAACCTCTAAAATGTATATATATACATTGGGATAACATGTGAATTGCGCCATTTCTAAACTGTATATTACATGACCTAAAATGGACACCTAACATCAAAAACGTCATCAAAAAAAGTACAAAAAAGAATGTTCTTTTGCGCCAACTCACAAAGCTCAAACTGCCCAAGGAGCTGCTGATCCAGTTCTATAGAGGAATTATTGAGTCTGTCATCTGCACCTCTATAACTGTCTGGTTTGGTTCTGCAATCCAACAAGACAGACACAGACTCCAGAGAGTAATTAGGACTGCAGAAAAAAACAATTACTACCAACCTGCCTTCAATCAAGGACCTGTATACCGCATGAGTCAAAAAGAGGGCTGTGAAAATATTTTTACATTTTACATTTTATTTGATTTGTTAATCGCTTACAAGATATAGGTATAAGAATAAATATAGTTTTGAATACATGAGATAGATACTTATAAGAAAAATAAAAAATAGGACAGGGATGGTAGGCACGATTGCCTGGCTTATGCACGCCCCCTACAGGCTTCTTAGGAAGGGGGTGAGGTCAATAGTAGACAGTCTGAGGTTAAAGTTTTTGGGGTTTGGGGAAGAAACCACAGAGTCAGGTAGAGTATTCCAAACATTGAGCACTCTGTTGCTGAAGTCGTATTTTCTGCAATCAAGTTTGGTGCGGTTAACCTTGAGTTTGTATCTATTGTGTGCTCTTGTGTTGTTATGATCGAAGCTGAAATATTCATTTGCAGGTAGGACATTGCAATGTATGATTTTATATACTATATTTAGATCGGATGGAGGCGGTGTAGTTCTAGATTTTCTAGGTCTAGAGTTTCATGTCTGGTGGCATAAGGTATTCTGCAATGAGTAGAGGAGCGGAGAACTCTTCTTGTGAAATATTTCTGGACTTTTTCAATTGTATTAATATCAGATACGTGATATGGGTTCCAGACTGATGAGCTGTATTCAAGTATAGGTCTAGCAAATGTTTCGTATGCTCTAGTTAGTAGTGTGATATTACCAGAGAAGAAGCTACGTAGGATTAGATTAACAACTCTTAATGCCTTTTTGGCTTTGTAGTTATAGTGGGCTCTAGCACTTAAATCATTAGAGATGAGTACTCCAAGGTCCTTGACAAAGTTTGGATCCTCAACAAGGTCTTAAGTATTTAGCTTGTATTTTATTTTCTGTTTTTTTTCTGCCAATATTTAAGACAGCACATTTATTTGTTGAGATTTGAAGTTGCCATTCGATTGACCATTCTGATCATAGTCAAGGTCTTTTTGAAGGGTAGTAGTATTGTCTGTGATGTTGAGTAGCTTTACATCATCAGTGAAGAGAACGCAGTTGCTCTTAATATGATCACAGAGGTCATTTTTGTAGAGTATTTACAGACCCCTCACATCCTGGACATAAACTATTTAAATTCCTACCCTCAAAACGACACTATAGAGCCCTGCACACCAGAACAACTAGACACAAGGACAGTTTCCCCCCGAAAGCCATCACTCTGCTCAACAAATAATTTCCTCAACACTGTTCAAGTATTACAAAGTCTGCACTATTATTACTATTAACCTTCTCATTTCTCCTTATCACCCATCCCCTCCCACTTGTGACTGTATGACTGTAACTTTGTCACTTGTATCCTTATGATTTATACTGACTGTTTCCTAGTATGATTTGATTGCTTATTGTACCCTATGACTATCATTAAGTGTTGTATCTTATGATTCTTGACTCTTGATGAAAGTGTCTTTTCTTTTATGTATAGTGAGAGTATTTGCACCGAGACAAATTTCTTGTGTTTTCAACCACACTTGTTTTCAACCACACTTGGCCAATAAAGAATTCTATTCTATTCTGTTAAAAATTCTCTCTAGCCTTCTGTAACATCCAATATACTACATATTTTATTGTGCATATGTAATTATTACACATACACACACACACTTACACACTGACTGACTGACTGACTAGCTCACATAGAACTAATTTTGTTTATTCCAATAAACATTCTGTCCTCACATATTATTCACCATCTTTATATAATGAGACCTCCAAGATGCCTTCTAACAATGTTATTCTAAGTTCTGGAAGGAAAACACTCCAGTCCAATTCAAAAAGAAGACATAAATTATTGCATAAGAGCCCTCTCTGAAATTCCAATGGGTCAAGGGGCTAACTTGGTTCTTGAACTGAGGAGAAATTAATCTCTTGTTTATTCATGAAACGTGTAACCTCTCCTTCCTCCGAAAATTGCTGAGAAAGGTTTCTTTCCTTTATTGTGGAAACTGTTACTATATTGGAAAATCAGAAACAATGGCAGCAATTATGAGACTTGTGTATCGGCAATCCATTTCTGCTGCTGTTTTTCCATATTATTCCAGAATCAGAAAGCATCTAATATATCTCTGAACTCGCCCATAGCTAGCTTTACAGAAAATGGCATACAGCTTAATTTTGTAACATAGATCAATCAAGTACATTGCCCCAGAAATGATTGAGTACACAGAGGCTCTTTGTAAGCCTTTGAGGGATGTGAAGAAGTGAAGTAGAAAGCATTATTTCTATCCAAAATAATAGAAATAAAACCATAACTCTGCTGAATTAGTCAAAACCAGTTTTTACTCAAGTAGAAGAACAACAGTGTGATAGAGTTAAGGAAATTAGACAGGTACCAGCTTAACCCGGAACTAATAAGCTAACTTTGAACAGCCAATCAGTCTCAAGGAACTGTTACGATGTTGATAAAATCTCCATCTGTGTTGCCTGGGCCCACTAGATGAATAGTGAGATATTTACTTATTCATTATTATTAACATTACAATTTACTATTAATTTAACTTACAGTGTATGTACTATAACTTTATTTTTATTTTTTTTAATAATAATTTTTATTGAACTTTTCTACACTTTAAAAAGTCATATATACACTCCTTGCAGTATTGTGACTTCAACTTTTCCATTTGGGTTAATATACATATTTACATATATACATCAATTTTTATTCCTACTGTCCAACCACTTGCACCACTTCTACCAGACCATATAGTATTCCTTATCTTCTCTATGTTGCAATTCTAATGTGAATTTGGCCATTTCTGCACAATCCATTATTTTCTTTATTATCATACTATCGGGGGTGGGTGAGGTATCTAATTTCCAACTCTGTGCATAAGCGATTCTTGCTGCTGTCAGTATATGCATTACAATATATTTAATTTCTTTCTTAGATACTCCTTATTATTCCTAGGAGAAACATTTCAGGTTTGCATGCCTGTAATTTCCTGCAACCATTTCCTTATTTTGTTCCAATATTTTCTTGCTTTAGGGCAAGACCACCACATATGATAGAAGGTACCTTGTTTGTATTTATATCTCCACCATTCTGGACTCATGTTTGGGTAGATTTTGGCCAATCTTACCGGTGCTAGATGCCAACAGTAAACCATTTTATAAAGGTTTTCCTAATAGGCAGCAGCTTATAACTTACAGATTATAATTTATAGCTTAATTTACAGTGTATGTACCATAACTTTAAAAGAAAGAAAAAAATGCTGCACATTTCTTCACGATGTGGATTTATATACATAATTCATTCCCACAGGCTTGTATTTAAGAGTACATATAAATGTTTGGTTACGTCCAACATGGATATTCTCATCTAACTAACAAAAAGTTCGTTGTGATAAGGCAGAATGTGATAGAGAAACAGTAGAAACCTTTGGAAATAGCATCAGGTCCAATACATAGGAAGTGCCAAGAATGGAAGCCTATTGATTTGACGTGGGTTTCTTTCCTAGATGCTTGGGTCCCTTGAGTCAGAGAAAGGCAACAAACATTGCCATTGTAAGGTTGTCCCCAAACCCACCTCCCTTTACTCATGGGCTGAAATGGAAAGGAAAGATTTTCTTCGGGAAAACTCCAACACGTGGCCTATCTACAGTATGTTGCTGGTTATCCCATTCCATGCAGAGTTTATCATCTTCATGCAACATATGCTATTGTTAATCTTATGCTGAGTAAAGAAAACCCTAATGGGGACAAAACTAATTAAAATCTATCCTCATTTTGATAGATCTCTCTGCTTGGATGCAGTAGAATGTATCTTTAACTTTTTAACTGTAGCTTTTAACTGTTCTCAAATTGGTTTTAATGGTAGAACGTTGTGATGTTTACTTCCATTTTAACTATGCATGGAGGTGAGATGGGTAGCCATACTCAATAAACCAACCAACCAACCAATCAACCAACCAACCAACCAACCAACAAATTAATATATGCAGATACTCATGATAAGTACTTTGTAAATTAATCATTTGATTTATAGTTGATCTTTTCTCCAAGAGTTGAAGAATATGTTTAGACTGTAGCTCTCCCTTTTCCTACAGGTAGTTGTTGACTTACAACAGTTCATTTAGTGACTGTTTGAAGTTATGATGGCAGTGATAGTTTTTCACACGTACAACCTTAGCAGCATCCTCATGGTCATCTGATCAAAATTCAGATGCTTGGCAGCTGACTTATATTTCAATCAGAAATTATCAGAATAGAGCTGGAAGGGACCTTGGAGGTCTTCTAGTCCAGCCCCTGCTCAAGCAGGAGATCCTACACCACTGACCTCCTCTTCTTTGTGGCAGCCTTTCAAATACTGGAAGAGTGCTATCATGTCCCCCCTAGTCCTTCTTTTCTCTAGACTAGCCAAACCCAAATCCTGCAACCGTTTTAGTCTCCAGACCTTTAATATCTTGCTCTTCTTTACATTTTTTCCAAAGTCTCAACATTTTTTTTGTAATGTGTTAACCAAAACTGGATGCAGTATTCCAGGTGTGGCCTTACTAAAGCTTTATAAAGCAGTATTAATACTTCATGTGATTTTGATTCTATGCCTCCGTTTATACAACCAAGGCAGTTGCAATGTCCTGGGGTCATGTGATCATCTTTGTACCCTTCTGAAAAGCAAAGCCAATGGGAAAGCCAGATTCATTGAACAACCATTTTACTAACTTAACAACTACAGTGATTCACTTAACAACTGTGGCAAGAAAGGTCATAAAATGAGGCAAGTCACACTTAACAAATGTCTCACTTAGCAACAGAAATACAGGACTACCTGTATTTTCTCCACTACAACAATCCTGTGAAACGCATTGACTTGAGAGAGGAAAGTTGATCTACATCTTCTATTTCATCTCATAGCACTTCTGATTCACTACATGTACTTGACAAAGTCAGTTCTTATCTACAAAAGCAATTAGTAATTGTAATTATGTCAAATGTTAAAGTGCCACAGGATTGTTGGATTCACAAAATGACAACTCTTTATCAGTAGTATGGCAATATGATGATTACAGAACAAACATGTTATGTCCTTCAACGACACTTTTAATGCAATGAAAGGGTTCAAATGTTTCAAGCAATGAGTTTCCATTCTTTTTTTTTCTTGGTTCCATTCTGTTGAAGGTTTATGAAAGCACCTGTCCTAATGTATTCTCAGTGGTAATCTAGTTTATTGTACTAACATTTTTTCAAAGACGACTACTGTACAATGATTGGTGGAGCAATTCTAAAGCCTTGAACGAATCTATATGAGATTATGCACATGCATTCTGGAATCTTTTTCCAGAAGGAGCCCTTTGGAGGAATGTAATTTTTCCTTTTAAACTGCAACGTGCTTCTACTACAGCTACCTGTATTTTTGTTGGTACATTTTAGCTGCTATATGCATTTGTGAAGCTATGCAACTATAATAGGGTGCCTGGAACTGAATATGTTTACATTTGAATCCCAGGGCAGTAAAATAGAAAATACACAGTTGTAATGTAATAGATCAAGAGATTAAATATGCTTTTCCTTTACGGGAGAAATTATAAATGTTAGTAGACAACAGGTGATCCTTTGGGTCCTCATTTCAGAGGTATTTCCTTAGCAGATTCCTCAATGCCTTCAACAATGGCAGAGGTTCTAAAACACCTGAAAAGTTCCTAAAATTTCAGGAAGTTCTTCAGACATGTATTGCCTTGAAATTAGCCCTTGTTCAACTGCATAAGACAGTCAAACATCAGGAGTTGATTACAGAAAATGTTTGACGACACCTGGTACTATTCATAAAATGTTTAATGATAATTTTATGTCATGAAATGATTTATAAGATTTGCCAAATTTCAATTCCACAGAGTTATGGGGCCTGGATTTGGAATAGATTCTGTACATTTTTTGGTTCAAAAATCGTTGCCCTATGCTGCACTGTTTTTCCAAGTTAAAGATTATGAGAACAAAATATTTAATAGTAGATAAATTGTTAGTAATAATAGTGATAAACACTCTGGAAACCAGCTTCTGTTCCCTGCAGAGCTCTCTCCTGCTCCAAACCTACAAATATCAGGGCACCAATAAAAACCACCATTGGTTCCTAGACATCCATGCTCCGTTTATTTATGAGCCCCTCAAGTGTTGGAGGACTATCCGCCACTGCTCGGTAGCTTACCCTCTATGTTGAAGATAGTCAGATGAGGCCTACAGTGGAAAGCACCCATCGCGTTTCCTGCGCAGTTCATCCAGAGGCCTTGAAAGACCCAAGTTGCTGTTATCACTGAAGATGCTCGGCTGGTGACTTTCCATTCGTTTGAGGCCGTGGCGGCGATAATTGCTCCTATCCCACAGAAACAGAAAAGGAAAGCAACAATTTGTATTCCCGACATGTTCCACGGATGCCAATCAACTTCCAGTGGCTTATTCTGTTGCAACAGGGAGCAGCAAGCCCGTGTGCCTGTCTAGTATAACATTACCACATTACATGAGAACAAGTGTTCAATGAGTGGCAAGGCCAATGTAAATGCAGTCATTCTTCATATCCGACTGATATCCAACGCCACAAGCCAAGTACCTCTGTGAGACAATGAATACAAAATGCTGGGATCCTTCAGCTGTAGCCCCCAATTTAAAATGTAGCATAATTAATTTGTAATTCTGGGATGTTATTCTTTAATATTTTTCTGTTTTTGGTATCCTAGCCTTCAGTTAATGCTTAATATTTTTTTGTTAATCTGAAACACAACACATTTCTAACTAAAAAAAAAGAAAGAAACAAATAGGTGCAGAGTCCAAAGGGCACGTTTAGCATTTGGCATTTGTTTGGCCTAATGTGTTTAAATATTTTTTAATAGAAGGCTTTGTAAGCCAAAGCTTACATAAGAGAAGTTCTGCGAGGTTGCACCTATCAAACTCAGGACACTGTTGCAGGTGGAAATCCTATACTGAAGATAGGTAGAATCATAGAGCTGTCTGGTATGGACCTTGTAAGTCTTCTAATCCAATCCTTTGCCCAAGGCAGGAGTCTATCTACCATCCTAGAGGCAGAGGTGGTATTCAGCAGGTTCTGACCAGTTCTGAAAAACCGGTAGCGGAAATTTTGAGTAGATCAGAGAACCGGCAAATACCACCTCTGACTGGCCCCGCCCCCATCTATTCTCTGCCTCCCGAGTCACAGCTGATCGGCTGGGTCTTCTTTTGTTACTCTGCACAGGAGAACAGAACCGGAAAGCAGGTTAGCGGGATGGGGAAGGAATGGAGATTTTGCAGTAACCTTTTTCTGCCATGCCCACCAAGCCACGCCCGCAGAACCAGTAGTAAAATTATTTGAATCTCACCACTGCTTAGAGCAGGTGTCAGCAAGCTACGGCTCTGGAGCCACATTTGGCTCTTTGGGCCCTCTGCTGTGGCTCCCTGTTGTGTGATCCCACCACTGGCTGGCCCCGCCCCTCGCCCTCCCCTCCCAGTCACTCCTCAACTGGCCTGAGAAGGTAAAACACAAAAAACAGAAAGAGAGGGAGGGAGGGAGGGAGGGAGGGAGACCCATTTCCCACAGAAAAGAAAACACCGGGAGCCACAAAACCTGGGTAGGCATGGTGGTGGTGGGCTGTCATGTGACTGGGTGGGAGTGACATTGAGATGGTCACGCCCACCCAGGTTTTGTGGCTCCCGGTGTTTTCTTTTCTGTGGGAAATGGGTTCAAATGGCTCTTTGAGTGTTTAAGGTTACAGACCCCTGGCCTAGAGGGTTGCCCAAGCCTCCAGGAAGGCAGCACCCATGACTTTGGGAAGCAAGCTGTTCAATTTGATTAACCATTCTCACTAATAGGAAATTCCTCCTTATTTCCAGTTTGGCTCTTCCTCTGATAAGCCTCCACCCATCATTTCTTGTCCTGCCCTCAGGTGTTATGCGGAATAATCAGCCCCTTCTTCCCTATGGCAGCCATTCAAGTCCTGGAAGACTGCCATTGGAAATATGAGATGGGCTCAAGAACAGTGTCATTACAATTAGAAGGACACAGCAAATATTGAATACTTGAAGAAAATGAAGGATTATGTACTTATACAAATATGTATAATAATATTAGAACCATGTAAGTTTTGATTAATGCAGTAGTTTTTATTTGTATTAATATTATTTTTTTTATCAAAATGATTGACACTCAGACGCCACACTGTCCATGCAATGATATTGATGCATATTTAAAAATAAAAAACTTTACCACACAAAAAAAATGAAATATGAAATAGTCCTCAATGATATGGTCATTAGATCACCTCCTTGGGCTCAAGTTTCTAGTTCTGGGGAAAGTAGGGCCTCACTGTGTAACTGAGGTGGAGATAGTGATAATATCTTGAGGACAGAGTCCTAATCCTATATAGCTTGGTAGAGCCTAGAAGAGAGCTACATAAGGTCATTTCTTCCCCAAACTCTGCCCGTTCTTCTCCGCCATTGGTGACTGTCTCCATTTGGCCCTTAAACACCGTTCCTGATGTCATAGACCTATGATGGCAAACCTATGGCACGGTTGCTGGAAGTGGCATACAGAGCCATCTCTGTGCACGTATGCACACCTCCTGCCAGCCAGCTGATTGTCGGGTATCTGCTGCACATGTGCTGGGGGTGGAGTGCATGTGGGAGATGCATGTGCGTGTACAGGGGGGGGGGAGTGCTGGGAGTTGCCTGTGCATGCGCAGGGGCATGGGGAGGTTGCGCATGCATTGCATTATGGGTGCAGGCAGGCATGCACGCGCAGGCATGTGCATGCATATACTTTCAGCACACGATGACGAAAAGGTTAGTCATCGCTGTCATAGACCCACTGGAGCAACTAGGGCAGGGTATCAAATTCACATAATCATGGCGGTGTCGTGTGATGTAACGGGACTTCCCCCCTTTTGCTAAACCGGGCGTGGGCATGGCCAGAGCATGATGCATCAGGCCCGAGGACTGGGAGTTTGACAGCTCTGAACTAAGGTGTGCAGCCTCTTAAGCTAGATTCTAAGTTGCTCAAGTTTAAAACACCTGTGTATATTGGTGATATAAAGCCATTAATACCAGATATCATAATTGTGTAAACTAGCACTGTGTATGTCCCTAGTTTTGAAAAGCCAATGACCCCCTCATGTAATTTTAAATATAACATAATTAAATATAAGCGTGGGTCCATAACAGACATTATTTTGCTGGTTATAAACATTGCCACAGCTTTGTCCTTTTAGCTGAATGTAGTCTTTGTATAGGATCCACTTGGCCAGTTTCTTTAAATTGGTTCTATTCTTCAGGCAGTTTGGGCCATTTCTTTTCACGTAAATGTTTTGCTTGATTCTTCATAGATTTCTGAGGAAAAGAAGATGATAAATCCCAAGTCTATTAAGAAAATCATTTCTTCTGGCTGTTTCTTCCCTGCATGTTGTGGGTGTTTTGTTATTATTTTAAAAGGGATTCATCTTTGCAGCCATCCATTTCACTTGCCTTCAGATTTTTCAAAGTAGGTGGGAAATCCCAAAGATGCTTTTTTCAGGGGGCAACTGGACTTTCTTGTTTATCTTTGAAGAGATTTCGCTTTCTCATTCAAGAAGCTTCTTCAGCTCTGATTGGATGGTGGGGAATGAATTTATGTTCCTTGCTGGTCATTTGCATTCTTTTAAGAGAGTCGTTGAGGCCACTTGGAGGTTTGTTCTGTGGGAAATGGGGTATCTTCAGGACTTCTGCAAGAAACCTGATGCAGTCTTGATGTTTTAAAAAGAAGATAAGTGCAGATGTATTCAGAATCCATAAGACAAGACAGGAGTTAACATAAATAAATATATATATTTTTTGGATCAAAACGCATTGAGATAGAGGAGTCCTCTGGATATTGAGGTTACAAGCATGCTTCTTTCTGCAAAAAAATATCCCAAATTTTTTTTTTTTCTTCCTGTGGTGGAAATATAATTACGAGAAAAGTCTTCAGAAGGGAAGGGGATGTGGAAGAAACAAAAACAACAAAGCAGAACTCCAAGGAGATGAGAATTGGGCAGTAATTTCCTGTGCCTGATGCACACATACACTTGAAGCAATACACAGAGCCCTGGCCACTTACATTCAGCTCTTAATGATCACACATTATTCAGCCAAAACACTTAGAAGTCCTGAAGTGGGAGGAGAGAGTTAATCAGTCATTTATTTTAGAGTTCAAAGCTCATTTGCTAACCTATTTGCATCTTTACCTCTTCTTTTTAGGCACACATCCTAATAGATAAAAGGGCCTTTGGGTTGTAAGGAAGCTGGTGAATCACAAAGATTTGGTAATGATCTGCCATATTACTAACTTGAAGGTGCAATCAAGCAAATGGAAATAATAGACAAAGAGGAATTGGTCTCCAGAATTGGTCAGAACCTGCTGAATACCAACTCTGGTGGGGAGCGGATGGTTCACGCAAGCAGCCAGCAAGTGTGCATGTCTGTGTGCAATTCTGTTTGCGTGAGTGGCATCATCATCATCATCATCATCATCATCATCATCATCATCATCATCATCCCAGAAGTCTGCTCAAGAGGCAAATTTCTAAGGATAGAAAATTTGATGAGTTCTAATGAATGGATTCTTCTCTATAGTCTCTTATGGAGTCCCATTAAGTTCTGTTAGAAACCTAAGGTTGTGCAAGACACATTTGAAAAACCCTGCACCAGACATATGACTCACCACTTTGAGTGGCCACTTGTTCCACGGAGTCACAGCTTGTACAGTCAGGAAGTGTCTTATGTTTTTCTATTTTAATTATGGTGGTTGTTTTCCAAACTGTTATTTCGATATACCTTCAGCGATAGAACCTATGAAAGGAATGATTCCTTTTGGTTCCGTTCCACAACAGGGACCATCTACACAGAGATGCTATTCAGCAGGTTCTGACCAGATCTGGAGAACTGGTAGCAGAAATTTTGAGTAATTTGGAGAACCGGCAAATACCACCTCTGATTGGCCCCACCCCCATCTATTCTCTGCCTCCTGATACTCCTGTATCAATTTTATTGTGAAAAGTGTAATTTTCATTAAATTGTAACCAAACCAAAGTGTTATATATTTTGGTAAATCCAGGAGGTTCCAATGACTCAGCAAAGATAGACTCAAGATCTGGAAGGATCTTGACAGAGTTGAACATTGGGCCCTTTCCAACAAAATGCAATTCAGTAGTGAGAAAAGTAAGGCTTTATACTTAGACAAGAAATGTAGGATAGAAAGAGTGCAGAAAAAAGCAACAAAGGTATTAGGGAGCTAGAGGCTAAAACATATGATGAACGGTTGCAGGAACTGGGAATGTCTAGTTTCGTGATAGCGAACCTATGGCACGTATGCTGGAAATGGCATGCAGAGCCTCTTCTGCCGGCACGCAAGAGGCTGCCCAGAAGAGCCCCACTGCGCATGCTTGCATGTCCCCGCCAGCCAGCGGATTGTCGGGTATCTGCCGTGCATGCTCAGGGGGAGACACGCATGTGGGAGGTGCGTGCACATGCACAAAGGCATGCAGTGTGCGGGGGTTGCATGGGCATGTGCAGAGATGTGTGGTGCAGGGCGGTTGCGTGCACATTGCGTCATGGGTGTAGGCATGTGAACACACACACACACGCATGCATGCACCCTTTTGGCATACAACATGGAAAAGATTCGCCATCACAGGTCTAGTCTAACCAAGAGAAGGACTAGGAGTGACATGATCACAGTCTTACAATATTTGAAGGGCTGTCACAGAGAGGTCAGCCCAAGGTTGGGATTCCACCAGTTCTCACCTATTCGCTAGAACTGGTTGTTAACATTCTAAACAGTTCGGAGAACCGGTTGTTAGAAGAAATTACTGGCCTAATCCTGTAAGGAAGGCAGGAAGGAAACATTCTGGTGTTGCTTACAGAAACTGCCTCTCCATTAACCCTTATTACATTCTTGGCAGGACTAGACTTCCTGTCTCAGGAATTTCTCTGGAGTTTTTTTCCCCCTCCTTTGCTGGTACTTTGATTGTGTGGAGTGACCATTTAAAGTTACAATGACACTGAAAAAAGTGACTTATGACCATTTTTCACACTTACGACTGTTGCAGCATCCCCACAGTCATGAAAGGCCAGGTAAGGAAATGCGTGCCTCGTTGTGAGTGATTTTGAGTTGGCCACACCCAGCCAATAACATGCCCACCAAGCCACGCCTATCAACTTAGCCATGCCCACAGAACCGGTTGTTAAAAAATTTGAATCCCACTCCTGGGTCAGCCTATTTCCCAAAGCACCTGAGGGCAGGACAAACTAACAGATGGAAATTTATTAAGGAGAGATCCAATCTAGAACTAAGAAGAAATTTCCTGATTGGGAGAACAATTAATGAATAGACCGACTTGCCTTTGGAAGTAGTGGCTGCTCCAACACTGGAGCGTTTTAAGAAGAGATTGGGCAGCCATTTGTCCAGAATAGTAAAGGGTAGTGCTGGCGAACCTATGGGCTCTCTGTGGGCACATGCACCATTGTTGTCCCAGCTCAGCTCCACCATGCATGCACCTCAGCTGGCCTTTGGGCATGCACGCATGCATGGGGAGGCACATGCCTTACATTTTGAATATGCACACGTGTTATGATATGTACAGAATAATCCTTGAGTAACAAGGATATGCACATGGAAACATTTATGAGAGTAGTTATGAATAATTATTTAGCCACACATAGCTACACTAAATTGGGTTAAAGTTTACTTTAAGAAACAGCACCATCCAATAAATGGTCCAGGTCATATACGTTTAACAGTCCAAAGAATATCCAATTACAAAGTCTTCTTACTGGTTGCCTTTGTCATTTACAGTAAACAAAGGTATCTAAGTATAAGCACAAGAGAGAACCTTAGATAGCAATAGAATGTCAGAGATACAGAATGTCAGAGAGAGCAAGCCATGATCTCTAGCTCCCTCTTATGGCAATTCACAATACAATCAACCAATTGGAACATAGTACAAATCAATACAGTAACTTTGTCTTAAAGCTACAAACATACATTGTTGGTTTATATATTGCCAACCCAACTAATTGGTGGACAGATTCCGAACAACGCATGCGCACTTTGGGCACTCAGTGCCCAAAAGGTTCGCCATCGCTGGTATAGGGTCTCCTGCTCGATCAGGGAATTGTATTAGAAGATTGGCAAGGTCGTTTCCAACTCTGTTGTTCTGTATTCTAATTTATAACCCACACCTGACTTTGCAATATTCTTCCTTTAAACCTGTAATTGACTCTGATCAGTGTTAAATCGGAGCATGGGAGACTGGTTTCCCAAGCTGGTTACTGGCAAGATGCCGAGCACCTCTTGAATTAAAAAAAAACAAAAACCACAGATAAATGCCAGGTAGATCCTAATCCTTGAAGCTATTGTGGAAAGGGAACTTCATGAGGACAGTGGTGTCACTCAAGCAGGAAAAGCCCGAAGGGAACATCAGGCCAGCCATAAAACAAACTTGCATAGGAAAAAGGAATCAAATAAAAGGTATTAAAGAAGCCCTTTAGACAAAAGCCCAAATAATTAAGAAAACTAGGGAAATAAGAAAAGAAAACCTTTACAAACACAAGACATGCCAAATCAGCAAAACAAACAGACAGGAGATACAAAAATATATATAAATTACAAAGGAGACAGACAGGAGATTGCCACAAAACAAATATAGGAAACCATTAAAAACTAAAAGAGATTAGGACGAAGCTGATAATGCAATCAAACCACCCGCAAAGTTTGCCTTCCGCACCCCGCGGAGTTTACCCTCTGGCGGGAATAAGACAAACCCTGACAGGATTTGAAACATTAAGACACAAATACAAACACTCACACACAAAAGGAGAAAAGGGGTATAAAAATCAGGGACTTACCATACGAAAGCAGCTAGCCCAGGAATGCAGACTTCTCGCTATCTCTTGCCTTCCTGAATAAATAAAAAGATCCAGCTTTCAAGCAGTTGTCTGTATCCTTGCGCCGGAGCTCTCCCAGCGGGAAAATCGAATCCTCGGAAGAAAGGCATTTTGGCACCTTTCAACAATATTAAGGAAGGAGGCTGAAACATTTGATTCTGATTCTGGTTTTGATCCTATTTACTATAGAGTAATGCACATTTTGCAGTTTGCCAGGTTACACTGACAATACAATGCAGGGTTTCCCTATCACTCTCAAACTCTGAAACTTGCTCTCCATTGCAGGAACAACCACACCATGTAAAAAGTTAAGGTAACCCAGCACTTTCAATCATTGCAGGATTAAACAGGATTTAGATCATTGAAAATGCCAAAGTTATTTTTGGTATTTCTACACAACAGCTGAAAACAGATCTCCCACCTTCAATAAGCATAAACCCAGTTTTGTTTTCCAAACCAGTGGAAGTGATGGTCAGCTTGTCCTCTGGGATCCTTCTTTTTTTTTAAACAAATTTTATTAATTTTAAAGACAAACAAACCATCATTAACCATTAAATACATAAACCTCTTTCCATTATAAATTTTACAAGTCAAATAAAACATTATTTTATACAACATAATTCTATTTTAGACCATTTCCATATGAACATACAAATATCTCTTATCAAATTTCTCCTTATTTCTCTTTACTCTTATTCAATTTCATTATTATTATTATTTTTCTCTATATTTATCCAATTTATAATTATCATCTATTTCTCTCTGACTTGGTTACCATTATTCTCATCCTACATTCCTGCAAGGTTTTATTAATTCTCCCACATACATAAACACACAAAACACAAAAATATAAGACATCTTTTAGGAAAGTAACGGCCCCAGATACCTCTCTCTATATGGACTTCAGTTAAGTTCATGCTCATCTTACATGCCATTACCTATTTTATTTACCATTCTATATCTTCTAAATTAGCTTCCACACATTTCACTCTTCTTGATTCTATCTTATTTAATTCATTTTAATTTAAGTCATTATATTTGTATCTTTTGTCCATTCTTTATTATCCATTTGTCTCATTCCCTATAGTAAAAAGGAAAAAGAATTTCTGCTGAAATCACTAATCAGAGTATGATGCCTCTGGGATCCTTCTTGATCATTGGGAGCTAGCAAACATTTGTCAAACTTGGATCCACTCCACTGGGCACTGATCATCTATTGATTCTATTAACTGCTAACAGGAAATATTACACTCACTTTTCATGGAGGTGTAGGTGTTTCTTGGTGTTCATAAACTTTTATGTTTCCCTGTTTGGCAATTAATGAGTTGCATCTGGGGAAAACACCAGAGTCATGACAAGGGCCGGGGTCATGTCAGGTCAGCAATTAACAGTCAGCCACCTCTGAAATTGAGGCAACGAGAATCACTTTTTACATAGTATCAAAATAAAGTTTATATAAAAATAATTATCATGGAGAACCTGGTGATTTGATTCTCAGCCAGCTTCTTGCCAGTGAATCACAAAGCTTTTATGCCAAATGAATTTTTTTCAGATGTTCTGCTTTAGGCTACATCTTCATATTTTTGTCCGCTTTTTTTCAACAATTCTATGAACAATCTTGTTTTGCTGTCTCCATATTGCTAACATAGGGAAGTGTTTCCTGCCGCAAATCTTTTTTAAAAAAGTACTTCCTCCTCTGTTCAAAAGACTGCACATTTGAATTCTAGTATTTCTAGAAACTAGGCCTATGCATATTAGCACTGACAGAATTAAATGGGGTTTGATATTTGAAAAGAACAGGATCTGATTTAGATATGATTTCAACATAAGTGCACATTCCAATTTACATTGATGCCAACATGGCATAGCACTTAGGCTTATATAGCATTTCACCGTACTTTACAGCAGTCTCTAAGCAGTTTACAGAGTCAGCATATTGCCTCCCAAAATTTGGCTCTTCATTTTACCGACTTCAAAAGAATGGAAGGCTGAATCAACTTTGAGCCAGTTAGGATCGAACTCCTGACATCGGGCAGAGTTAACCTGCAATGCTGCATTCTAACCACTGCACTACCATTTATTATGCTGCCATGACACCAGGTTCATTTTTCCTACGTGCATGAGTATTGTACAAGTATGAAGGCGGCAGAATTCGGGTAGTGACATCATACTATATATTGTATTTCATCACTGTTCACTTCATCCCCTTCTCATGGATACCGAAGGATCTTAACTAGTTCAAGATTCATTTTTCAAAATTTGTTCATGGGCTATAATGTAGAAAACTTCATAATATCTGAAACTTATTTTTTTTAGTCCAATAAGAGATAGACCTATGAGAAGACAATATCCATACAAAGTTTCAGTATATGCCAGTGATGGCTAACCTTTTTGTCGTCACATGCCAAAAGTGTGTGCATGCACGTGTGTATGTGCATGTCTGCCTGCACCCATAATGCAATGCATGTGTGACCCCCATGCTCACCCCACACCCCCTGAGCATGCATGTGGGACCCTCTGTGCTCCCCCCCCCTGCGCATGTATATGCATCGCCCACATCTGCCCGCCCCCACAACATACATGGCAGATTCCTGAAAACCAGCTTACCACTCTCTGTATGGACTTTCTATTTGAGGCACTCCTAAATGCTCTCAATCGTGCCTCTGTAAAAAATGGCCAGGACAGAAGGAGAAAGATGTGCTCTCTTTATTCAACACAGGAGGTGCAAATGCTGGTTTGCAGGCGTCACTAAAAATGGAAAGTAAAACCACCAAAGATTAAACCTTGAATCTATATTCAGAGCTAAATTGTGCAGACAGAGTAGTATTTCATTTAGTGCAGTGTTTCGCAACCTGGGCAACTTGAAGATGTATGGACTTCAATCCTCAAAATTCCTCAGCCATCTTGAGAGTTGAAATCCACATATTTTCAAGCTGCTGAGGTTGAGAAACGCTGATTTAGTGCAAGAGGGATGACTAAAGGTTGAAACCACCCCATTTATAGGAGGATAAAATTCTGCCTGCTGATCAATAGAAGGGTAAATACGAGCAAATAGGATGTCTCTCATTTGAGAAGTCACATCTACTCACAGGCTTAACTCCAAGAATACACAGGAACAGCTTTCTTATTAGGTCTGTGCACCCGTTTGTTTACTGCTGATTTGCCATTTAATCCTGTCCTAGGCTCATCTGGCAAGTCTTCTGTTGTGCCTAGCAGGTCTTGAAGATTAACAGAGTTGGAAGGGATCTTGTAGGTCATCTAGTCCATGGCCCCTGCCCAAGCAGGAGACCCTACAACATTTCTGACAAATGGCAGCCCAATCCCTTCTTGAAAGCCTCCAGTGATGAAGTTCCCATAACTTCTGAAGGCAACTTCTGTTCCCTTGGTTGATTGTTCTGTCAGGAAATTTCTCCTTATTTCCAGGTTGAATCTCTCCTTGTTCAATTTCTATCCATTATTCCTTGTCTGGCCTTCAGGTGCCTTTGAAAATAGATTGACCCACCCTGTGTGGCAGCATCTCAATATTGGAAGACTGCTATCATGTCTCCCCTGGTCCTTCTCTTCACGAGACTAGCCAGGCCTGGTTTCTGTAACTGTTCTTCATATGTTTTAGTCTCCAGTCCCTTGTAAATCTATAAGTCTTTGAAGACATAACCCCAGAATTGCCAAATATAAAGAGACCTGTGGGGTCCTATCATAATTCACCATGGCCAACTCACCACAGGACAAGAATTACATTAATATCAAAGAAATGGTGGAATAGAATCATTAAAAAAAAGATGCAAAAGGAGGGACCGGATGAAATGTGAATGGCAAAAATTCAAATAATTTTAATTTATGTTAAATAATGAAAAAGAATTGTTAAATTGTTCTGCAGTGAATTGTTCTGTGGCAAGTTGGCCATGGCAAATTGGCTGTGGGAAGCTGTCCCATTCCCTGTGAGCCTCTCCTTCCTCTCTTGGACCACTTCAGTGGTGGGATTCAATTTTTTTTTACTACCGGTTCTGTGGGCGTGGCTTGGTAGGTGTGGCTTGGTGGGCGTGGCAGGGGAAGGATACTGTAAAATCCCCATTCCCTCCCCACCCCACTAACCTGCTTTCCAGCTCTGTTCTCCTGTGCAGGGCAACAAAAGAAGACCCAGCCAATCAGCTGGGACTCAGGAGGCAGAGAATAGATGGGGGCGGGGCCAGTCAGAGGTGGTATTTGCTGGTTCTCCGAACTACTCAAAATTTCCACTACCTGCTAAAAGATATTGGACAAAAATACACACATGGTTGGAAAAAATGATAAAACACGCAGTTTTGAAACCTGAAATATTTTTATTAGGAATGGTACTTGAAAGTTACAGTAAAGAAAAAACATATTTAATTATACATGCATTAAAAGCAGCTAGAATTGTATTTACTCAGAATTGGAAAAGCGATAAGATACCAATAGAGGGAAAAGTAATTGAGAAAATATTTGAATGTGCAGAAATGAATAGATTAACATTGGTAATCAAAGAAAAAGAAGAAACAGAATATTATATGGTATGGGATTTATTTTATCAGTGATTGGAAAATAAAACAAATTAAAGTGGATTAGATGAATATATAAAGTAATAAGATAAGATTGTTAAAAAAAGATATTTTAAATAACAGCTATAAGAAAAGGTGATTACTGTTATACTGATAAGAAAAGTATTAATTATAATTGTAAGCACAAGATATATATACCCAGTCGACACACGGTTGAAATGGAATGGAATTATTGTAAAGTATAATTTGTATAAAATTTAAAAAAACCACAAAATTTCCACTACTGGTTCTCCAGAACTTATCAGAACCTGCTAAATACCACCTCTGGACCACCTGGCTTCTTGAGAACAGCAAAAGGCCATCCAGTGGCAAATGTCAGTGTAACTTAAACTCAACAAGGGCAGCTAGAACATTATGGGGAACATTTTGTACTGCTGCTAAACCAGCAGGGTGTCGTGTCTGTCTTGCTTAGGGTTACCACTTGCTTTCGTGGGGGTGGAGGGTGGGGAGTGACCTTTTGTGCTGCACTCTGCCAATAGCTTTGACACTTCTGGTCCATGAGGTCAGTGGTGGAGACAGAGGCAATGGCTTGCCAGGTTATCCAGAATTGTTTCTGCCTTGTGGATGGACTGTGATGGAGAGAGGATGCTCGCTTAGGTGTCTCCTGAGCTGGGGTGAGGCGGTCAGCTGGATCTGGAAGGCAGTCAAGGCCTCATTGAGGGAGGGGTGTTTCCTGAGGCAACTTTAACAGCAATAGCACTTAGACTTATATACTGCTTTATAGTGCTTTTACAGCCCTCTCTAAGTGGTTTACAGAGTCAGCCTATTGCCCACTCCCAACAATCTGGGTCCTTATTTTACTGACCTTGGAAGGATGGACGGTTGAGTCAACCCTGAGCCTGTACAGATTGAACTCCTGGCAGTGGGCAGAATTAGCCTGCAGTACTACATTCTAACCAGTGTGCCACCATGGCTCTAATCCCATCTCTCTCTCTCTCTCTCTCTCTCCTCTCTCTCTCTCCCCCCCCCCCCCTCTCTCCCTCCCTCCCTCCCTCTCTCTCTCTGTTCAGGTGGTGGGAAAAGAATTTCAGAATACCTACAAAGGAACGGATGACCTGGCTTATCTATAAAGATAAGGCCGATCATCCTTTACGCATTCCAAGTCTTTAACTACTCCCAAACCATCCCTGGACGGGAGGGTGAATCCTTTATTTTTTTTAAATTTGATTTGTCAATCGCTTACAAGATAATAGGTATAAGAATAAACATAGTTATGAATCCATGAAATGGATACATATAAGAAAAATAAAAAGAAACAATAGGACAGGGACGCTTATGCACACCCCCTAGAGGCCTCTTAGGAAAGGGGTGAGGTCAATAGTAGCAAGTCTAAGGTTAAAGTTTTTGGGGTTTGGGGAAGAAACCACAGAGTCAGGTAGAGTATTCCAGACATTGACCACTCTGTTGCTGAAGTCGTATTTCCTGCAATCAAGTTTGGTGCAATTAACCTTGAGTTTGTATCTATTGTTTGCTCTTGTATTGTTATGGTTGTAGATAAAAGTATTCATTGACAGGTAGGACATTGCAATATATGATTTTATATAGTATACTTAGATCGGACGGAAGGCGGCGTAGTTCTAGGCTTTCTAGGTCTAGAATTTCGCATCTGGTGGCATAAGGTATTCTGCTATTATCCTTTGCAGACAGGAGTGACAAGCCAAAATGGGGGAGGGGCTCAGGTGCTATTCAATCAATCAATCAATCAATCAATCAATCAATCAATCAATCATAATCAAAATAGAGCGGGAGACCCTATCCCATTTCAGACAAACCAATCTCTTCTTTAAAAGCCTCCAGGTGATGGTAGCACCCACAACTTCAAGAGGCAAGTCGTTCCCCGGCTTCATTGTCCTCCCTGTCCGTCCGGAAACGTCTCCTTCATCCCAAGGTTGCTTCTCTCCTCGATTTATGACTTAGGGGCAAGGAAAGTTACAACTCAGGTAAACAAAGTCACTAATCTAAAGGAGGATTAGAGAGAGGAAGTAAACATATGTTAGACTTTAAGTAGAGATAATTAATTGTATGGATTACTGTGCTAAACAGTAACGAAAGTTAAGCAGTAACCAAAGTTAACCAGTGATGGAGGATAACTAAAAATGTGTATAAATGCAAGACTAGACTCCAATAAAGATCATCATGATTCAATTGTTCATGATCAAACAAGTCGACTGCCTCGTCATCACAACACAAAGTCACCCTGCCCGCTCTGGCTAATAAACTTCGCTTCGAGCTTTCCGCGGCCGGCTGATTTTACTCGGAGGAACCGAGGCGCGCTCCAGGTCTGGAGGGTGGTTTTGTTTTTTTGGCTCCCCCAGCAGAAGACCTGCCTCTCGGCTGGCGTTAGAAGGCGGCGGCGTTGGCGGCGTCCTCAGTCCGACTCAGCGAGGCTCGACTTCCGCGGAGGAGAGCCGAGCCAGGCGCCCACCGCCGCCGCCGAGCCTTCCCGGTGGGCAGGAAGGCGCGGACGCTTAGCGCCGGCGGCGGGCGGGCTGCCAGCTCTCTCCGGCCGGGGCCGGGCGGCTCCCTCTAGAGGCAGCCGCCGCGGGTGAGCCGGGTGTCGGGTTGCCCGGAAGAGCCTCCAGCTCTGCCCGCCGCTCGCTCGCTCGCCCGTCTCTTCCTGAGGGAAAGAAAGCTTGGCCACCCGAGGCCACGCGGGTCCCTCTTCTTCTTTCTCCCGGCGAGCGGCGTGGAGGGCTGCCCTCATGGAGGCGCTTCCCTCCCGGGACGAGAAAGCCAACCCTTCGAGGGATGCCAACTTCTGCTCGCGGCTTTTCTTCTGGTGAGTCGTTCCCCCCTCAACACCTCTCCAGCCCCCCCGCTGCCCTTCCGAATCAGCCGCGCTTCCCGCGAATGAATGAGGCAGCCGGCCGGCTTGGAGCGCCCCGACTCAGGAAGGCCATTATTTGGGGGGCGGCGGCAAGGAAGGTGCTTTCGCCATCCGGGGAAAAAGAAAAAAAGAAAGAAAGAAAGAAAGGAAGAAAAGAAAAGAAAAGAAAAGAAAAGAAAAGAAAAGAAAAGAAAAAAAAGAAAGGAAGGTAGATGCGAATCTCCGGAGAACAGGTGCGGGCAGCTTCGGCGCTCGGCTTCGGAGAGCGTCGCTCGGCTTCGACTCTCCCGGTAGAAGCGCGTCTGAACGATCGCAGGAGGCCAAACGAGCGGGTGGGAAACACGAACGCCACCCCCCCCCAACCCCCGAGCCTTTGACCGGTTTGGGCTAGAGGTAGTCCTCGACCTACGAGCACCATTGAGCCCAATAATTCTGTTGTTAAGCGAGACCCCCGGTTAAATGAGTTTTGCCCCACTTTACGACTTTTCTTGTCGCATTTGCTAAGCGAATCACTGCAGGGAAAATAAGTTAGTGACCTGGTTGTTAAGTAGATCTGGCTCCCCCCCCCCATTGGCTTTGCTGTCAGAAAGTTGCAAAAAACCGGATCACCTAACACAGCAAAAATAAATAAATAATGAACCAGCTGCCAAGCATCCCAACTTTGATCACATGATCATGGGAACGTTGCAGAGGTCCATAAGTCACGTAAAAAAAAAAACAGTCCTAAGTCACTTTTTTCAGTGCCGTTTTAATTCTGGATGGTCTCTAAATGAACTGTTGTAAGTCGAGGAATTCTCAAAAGCATTTGAGAATGCTTTTTCTAGAATAAATGGAGTTCTGGTGACCCTTGACAGAAACAACAACAGATTCTTTTTGATATTGTAGACAGGTAGGTCTCATCTTACAACCACAATTGAGCCCATCATTTCTGTTGCTAAGCAAGACCCGATTTGATGATTTAAGTGAATCATGAAGTGGTTAAGCAAATCTAACTTCCTGTGCTGTCCAGACAGTATATGGTTAATTAGGAATTGGGAGTTGTCCCCTTAAGGGAATGCCTCATGGTAAATGTAGTTAATGCCTCATGGGAAATGTAGTTCATTTCATGTGATCACATCTGTAATTCCTGATTGGTCACTGAATTGATCCTTGGTTGGGTTGGGGGAGTTTCCTTTATTCTTGCTCAGACCCCAGCATCGTGCTGGTGTCTTTCCCTTTGCTCCATCGTTATGGGATGAAGATAACTATATTTTCACACTATGAAGATGACTATGCAAAGATTGGACATTAGATGAATCTAGGATCCAATAAAGAGAACTTTGTATGGAAGCCTTTGTAGAGTTTACCTGACTGTCTTTATATTCAGCCAAGAAAGTTAAAGACAGAACACTTCCTCCGTTGACTTTGCTGGTTGGAAGCTAACTGGGAAGGTTATAGATGGTGACACATGGCCCTGGAACACCACAAGTGTCATAAATATGTGACAATTGCCAGGTGCCGAATTTTGTTCGCTTCACCATAAGGATGCTGCAAAGGTTGTTAAGTGTGAAAACTGGTCATAAGCAGGGGTGGGATGCTACCGGTTC
Source organism: Notechis scutatus (assembly GCF_049901735.1). Lineage (NCBI taxonomy): Eukaryota > Metazoa > Chordata > Lepidosauria > Squamata > Elapidae > Notechis > Notechis scutatus. The sequence goes on from NC_142013.1 coordinate 93,518,134, forward strand.
TGCCTGGTTCTAAAGAACCGGTAGCTCTGAAGAGCAGCAGACACAGAACCGGTTCTGTGTTTGCTGCTGTTTAGCCCACCCGCCCGCCCGCCCGGGCTCTTACCTGTCCTTTATTTCCTGCTTTTTCAACCTCAGCTGCTTTGCGCGGCACAGCTGAGGTTGAAAAAGCAGGGAAAAAGAGGCTTTTCAAATGCTGCACACCTGCACGCAGCACTTTTCAGCTGTCCAGATGGCACACAGCTTAAAGTTTTTTTACATGCGCGTGTAGTAACACCGGTTGAATCCCACCCCTGGTCATAAGCCACTTGTAACTTTGAATGGTAGCTAAACAGATGGTTGTTAAGTTGAGGGCTACCTGTACAGCTGTAGGATTGAAAGGCTGGAAGTGATTAGAAATGCATGATGTAATTACTTTCACTCACCACGATCAGAAATCAGTCACCTGGTTTGAAAGTGATTTGAAATCAACAAAGCTCCCAGAATAATGTATTTGAGCTGGGCAGTCATGTAGATCTACTGAATAAATAAACAGAATAATTTTTAAATTTGTGACTAAGTGAATTATCTGAAGAGATGAATGAATGAATTCTTTATTGGCCAAGGATGATTAGACACACAAGGAATTTGTCTTGGTGCGTATGCTCTCAGTGTACATAAAAAGAAAATATACATTCGTCAAGAATCGTAAGGTACAACACTTAATATAGTCATAGGGTACAAATAGGCAATCAAATCATGCTAGGAAACAGTCTATAAATTGTAAGGATACAAGCAACAAAGTTACAGTCATACAGTTGCAAGTGGGAGGGGTAGGGTGATAGGAGTGATGAAAAGATTAATAGTAATAGTAATGCAGACTTTGTAAATAGTTGGACAGTGTTGTGGGAATTATTACATTGGTAATGATGATCCCATTTTTAAAAGAAAAGTTAAAGCCGATTTGAATAATTATTATTTTATTGTGGTTCATTGTGTAGTCAGCCAGATTTTAAACTGGATTTGGCATTTTTATCCACCTGTTGAGTTTTTCTCATGGATGTTTGAGAGGGAGAGGTTGTTTGATAATATTAAGGGTATTGTTGCAGGATGGAAGCTGCTCCAAGCAAAGCTGACTTTTGCAATTGAACTAATTGTGATTTTCTCAATGTAGATGGATAGATAGAATTCTTTTATTGGCCAAGTGTGACTGGACACACAAGGAATTTCTCTTGGTGCACATGCTCTCAGTGTACATAAGAAAAGATGCATTCGTCAACAGTCAAGAATCATAAGGTACAACACCTAATAATAGTCATAGGGCACAATAAGCAATCAAATCATACTAGGAAACAGTGAATATAAATTGTAAGGATAAAAGCAACTAAGTTACAGTAATACAGTCACAAGTGGGAGGGGATGGGCGATAAGGAGTGATGAGAAGATTAATAGTAAATAGTAAATTTGTAAATTGTTGGATAGTGTTGAGGGAATTATTTCGTTAGCAGAGTGATGGCGTTCGGGAAAAAAATTGTCGTTGTGTGTAGTTGTTCTGGTGTGCAGTGCTATATAGCGTCATTTTGAGGGTAGGAGTTGAAACAGATTATGTCCAGGATATGAAGGGTCTGTAAATATTTTCACAGCCCTCTTTTTGACGTGCTGTATACAAGTCCTTGATCAAAGGCCGGTTGGTAGTAATTGTTTTTTCTGACCCCTTCCTCTCTGTGGCAGCCCCTCAAATATTGGAAGACTGCTATCATGTCTCCCCTGGTCCTTCTCTTCCTTAGACTAGCCATGCCCAGTTCTTGTAACCGTTCTTCATATGTTTTAGTCTCTAGTCTCACTTAACAAATGTGACAAGAAAAGCTATTTTCTAAAGCACCCAAAGGCCAGACAAGGAATAATGGATGGAAACTCTCTGTGGCAGCCCCTCAAATATTGGAAGACTGCTATCATGTCTCCCCTGGTCCTGGAGGAATGGAAGGTGGCCGATATAACTTCAATTTTTTAAAGAAGGGTTCCCAGGGAGATCTAGGAAATTATAGGCCTGTCAGCATAACATCTGTTCCAGGAAGATACTGGAAGTTTCTTTTAAAGATAAAATTACCAGATACATGAAACACTGACTTTGCTCAAGAATTCCTAACATGGCTTCATTAAGGGTGGTCCTGTCTAGCTAATCTACTAGAGTATTTGAAGGCTGTTAATAAATGTATGGTTAAGGGTGAGCAAGGAGACATAATCTAGTTAGATCAAAAAAGCCTATGACAAAGTCCCTCATCAACAACTTCTCAGTAAGTTTAACATCCATGGAATAAAACTGGATAAGCTAAACTAAGGCTAAAGAATAAAAAAGCAAAACAAATAAATGGAAATTTTGCCCAATGGAAGGATGTAGTAAGATTTATGTTGATTCTATCACTAAGTGTTGTATCTAATGATTTATGATGAATGTATTTTTATGATGACTGATCATGATTTATCACTTATTGTAGCTTTTATGTACAATGAGAGCTTATGCACTGAAGACAAATTCCTTGTGTGTCCAATGAATCACACTTGGCCAATAAAGAATTCTATTCTATTCTATTCTATTCTATTCTATTCTATTCTATTCTATTCTATTCTATTCTATTCTATTCTATTCTATTCTATTCTATTCTATGTAGTTAGTGGGCCTCCTTATGTTCTATTCTAGAGCTGGAATATTTTAAACTAATAATAAATAAAGTGTGGCTTCATTGGCTGTGGAAGAAACTGGGGAAGCGCAAAGTCCAGCTGGGCAGAGCAGGGAGAGGTAGAGCAATTCAGAGGAAGACCCAGGGACAAACAGAGAAGGGAGCAACATGAGTTGTGTGGCTTACGGGGGAGGAAAAGGCACTGATTTCCCCTCATTAGCTGTAAACACAGTGGAAAAAAGAGGAAGCTGCGCACAGCAAGTTGTTGGGAGCAAACGTGAATTTATCTTGTATCATCATGGCTTATCTGTGTTCCTGGTGTCTTCCCAACTGTGTGAGTTTTGCTGTGCTTTCAAGTTTGAAATTCCTTCTCTTGCCTTGTCAAGTTAATTACTGCACCTTGGTTTGTTTGGATTTTTAATTACACTTTGTACGTACTTTGTTTTCGGACTGAATTTCCTCCACTTAAAGACTGTTTCTGGGAGAGTTTTTCTCCAGCCGAAGGTTACCTGGATGTTGGGGGCAAAGTTGGAGATAACAAAGGGACTCTTATTGCTTATTTGGCTGTTTTGCCTTTGTGCCATGCCCCAGGTGATCACAATCTGCTGTCAAAAAAGACCAACAGTATTTAAGGCATAATCAGAAATAGTATTGCAGATAGAGATACAATATGATAATTTTATTTATTTTTATTCATTTATCAGACTTAGAAACCACAAAGATGTAAATCACAGGTGCAACCGTATCTGGAATGTTGTGTGGAGTTCTTGGTGCTTTGCCTCGGTGAGCTGCAGAATGTTCAGAGGAAGGCAGCTAAAATCTTCAGATTAAGGGTCTGAAGTTTCTTCCCTATGGGGAAAAGTTGCTTTATTTCTTAATCTAGAACAGTGGCCTCCAGAACAGTGGCCTCCAACCTTTTTGGGCACCAGGGATCGGTTCCGTGGAGAGAGGTTTTTCCATGGACCGGAGGGAGTCTGGTTTCACGAGCTGCCTGCATCCTGCGGATGGGACTTTGTGTGTTTGTGTGGGCTGGTTTCTGCCATGCCAGGACCGGTGTCAGTCCATGGATTGGAAGGGTTGGGCACCCCCAATCTAGAAAGATGATGAATGAGACGAGGCAGAATTATGGTCCTTCTCTTCACTAGACTAGCCAAGCCCAGTTCAATTAATTGCCAAGCATCTGGATTTTGATCTCATGACCATGGGGATGTTGTAAGTGTGAAAAATGGCCATGAGTCACTTTTTATCTGTGCCGTTGTAACTTTCAATGGACATGAACTGTTGCAAGTCGAGGACTAGCTGTATTGACTGTGAGTTTATCAGTCATTTGTTTCTTCAAAAGGTTTTGAAAACTTTTTTTTAAAATTGCTTCAGCTACTTTTAAAAGTACATTCCGTACCCGTAACCCGTAACCCTTGGCATGTACCCAAAGGGTCTAAAATCTGAGATTTGTAGACCTACTAACTTAAATAGGCAACCTGCCTCTGCGTTCAGTTTCTGTAGGGAGGAATGGAAGGTGGCCAATATAACTTCAATTTTTTAAAGAAGGGTTCCCAGGGAGATTTAGGAAATTATAGGCCTGTCAGCATAACATCTGTTCCAGGAAGATACTGGAAGATTCTTTTAAAGATAAAAGAATTATGCATGGTATGGATAAAGGAGAACAAGGGGAAGCTTTTTTCTCCTGTTCTTTTTGTCTTAAAAAGAGAGGTTGGAACAGATAGTGGAAGTCATGGGAATCAACAGCTTCTAGGCCAGGGGTGTCCAACCTTGGCAACTTTAAGACTTGTGGACTTCAACTCCCAGAATTCCTCAGCCAGCAAAGCTGGCTGAGGAATTCTGGGAGTTGAAGTCCACAAGTCTTAAAGTTGCCAAGGTTGGACACCCCTGTTCTAGGCGGTGTGGTTGCCTTTCAAGACAATCTGTTAGGACACCAGGAGGCTTCCTTGTGTTGACTCATATTGGACTAGCTGGGCCAAGGGTCTGATATAACAGGGGCACGACTTATATTGTTATATATTCTCAGGCCAGAATTATGAGTGCATCTATTTTACTGTGGTTAGCTAATTGTGAATTAAAACTGTGGAAAGTTAGCGCTCATCTCTTTCCTATAGAATGAAATATTTTGAGGACTATTTTTTTTTTAAAAAAAGGCAGGATAAAATATTTCCTCTAAAAGAGAAATAAAAATCTTAAGGGAGTCAGAAACTCAGATCCCCAGATTCCCCACAAGCAGATACTGAGCTGAGGCAGCTTTAGAAATGCAGATTTGGTAATCCATTACTCCCTGCAGCAAGGTGTGAACAAAGGTAAGATTAACCCACTATCATCTAGCAGCAGAGCTCACCACATTGCACAATCTCCTAAGGATACTCTCCAAACTTCCATCAAACTTAGCTCAGACAACCCACAGAGCCAGGTATGACCCCTTAATACATGTTCTTGCACAGGAACAGGAAGTTCAAGAGAAGGTAGAAAAACCCCTCTAGTCTCAACTCCATATGGTCAGCTGCCCAGAACTACCCATGTGGTTCTGCTTCATCAATAAATGGACCTTTTTCCAATCCGCCTCCAGCCTCCATTTTGTCTCCAGTGCCTTTCCCCCTGCCTGGAACTGGACCAGATGGATATTTCTCCAAACAAAACAAATTGAGTTTGAGCTATCTGTAGATAATTTTAGTAACATGGATCCAAGACTATGGCTAGATTAGGAGAGGACTCTTCTTTACCTCCATATTTAGTAGGGATCTCTAAAGAAAAAAACTCTTTTGATTCCCAGAGGATATTAATTGCTAGTAGAAATTATTAGAGCAGTTTCACTTGTTTCATCTTTTGATTACAGAAGATACTTTATATGGGGCTGTGTGAAGTCTAGTAGATTCACTTCTTGTCCAGAATCTCTGAAATTCCAAATTCTTTTTGTTCTGTTTTTACATTTTTTCTTAACTTTACTTTTTACACGTTGGAGATGTTATTGTCTTCCACAGCTGTTAACCTTGGAATCATCCATGTTCATTTTCTTTAACTGAAAAAAAAGAAACAATAAAATAAAACTTAGGGAGAGGCTAAAAGGTCAAAAGTAAGTAAGTACTCAGTACGTAAATAAATTAATTTATGTATTTAGATTTGGAAGGCTACCTGGCTCTCAAATAACTCTTAAGTGGCTTATATAGTTAAAAGGAAAAAAGGAAAAAAAAATAAACAATCGAATAGAAAAAGGGCACACAAAACCTTTGCTCTACAAAATAATTCCTCAAAAACAATCTATCCCATACCTGGGAGCAAAGCCACATTTCAAATATTTCCAAAACCTTTGTAGTGGAACTCTTGGGCGTGGGGGGATGCTGTTCCAGAAGGCATCAAGAGTTGGTATTCAGCAGGTTCTGACCAGGTCTGGAGAAGCGGTAGCGGAAATTTTGAGTAGTTTGGAGAACCGGCAAATACCACCTCTGACTAGCCTCCTGAGTCCCAGCTGATTGGCTGGGTCTTCTTTTGTTGCCCTGCACAGGAGAACGGAGCTGGAAAGCAGGTTAGCGGGATGGGGAGGGAATGTGGATTTTGCAGTAACCTTCCCCTGGAGTGGGGTGGGAGTGGAGATTTTACAGTATCCTTCCCCTGCCATGCCCACCAAGCCATGCCCACCAAGCCACACCCACAGAACTGATAGTAAAAAAAATTTGAATCCCACCACTGGAAAGCAGGTGTTATAACATAGAATGCATGCTTCCGGGATCCTACTAGATGACGTTGTTTAATAAATGGTACCTGGAATGCTCCGCTCTGCCAATTCTGCCCAAGCAACAAGAATAAAGAGGGGACTAGAGGATAAAACATTCAAAGAACTGTTACAGGTATTGGGTATGTTTACTCCAGGGGTCTCCAACCTTGGCAACTTTAAGACTTGTGGACTTCAACTCCCAGAGTTCCTCAGCCAGCAAAGCTGGCTGAGGAACTCTGGGAGTTGAAGTCCACAAGTCTTAAAGTTGCTAAGGTTGGAGACCCCTGGTTTACTCTAATGAAAAGAAGGACTAGGGGAGATATGACAGCAGTGTTGCAATATTTGAGGGGCTCCTACAAAGACGAGGGGGCTAAATTATTTTCCAAAGCACCAAAAAGCAAGATGAGAAACAATGGATGGAAACTAGCCAAGGAGAGAAGCAATCTAAAACTAAGGAGAAATTTCTTAACAGTAAGAGCAATCAACCAATGGAACACTTGCCTTCAGAACTTGCGGATGCTCCCTCAGTGAAGGCTTCCAAATAGAGACTAGACAATCATTTATCTGAAATAGTGCAGGGTCTCTCTTGTTCAAGCTGAGGGTTGGATTAGAAGACCCCCAATGTTCTTTCCAACTCAATTATACTATATTTTTTATGGCTGATCTTGAGTATATTTCCTATATTGCCTACTTTGTCACTGGGTTTTTCATCCTTCCCGTCACTCTCAACCTCATTGTTTGGCTGGTTGTGTTGGGTTTGTGCTTGGAATTAAGTGCCAAAGACCCTAAATATTGTCCCAGAGACCCTTAAAGATGGTCACCCTCCCTCCTCATTTTTAGTTTAAAGCCCCCCTCCTCCCCTTATAAGTTAACCCTGTTGTTTTCTGAAAACATTTTCCTCAGTTCCTGTGATGTGCAGCCCATCCCTGGCCAGAAGCCATTAATATAGGTAGTCCAGACCATGGTTTAGGACAGGGGTCTCCAACCTTTGCTGGCTGAGGGACTTTTGAAGTTCAAGTCCACAAGTCTTAAAGTTGTCAAGGTTGGAGACCCTTGGTCTATGAATCTAAAGTTCTCTTGGTGGCACCAACCCTTGAGCCAGTAGTTCATTTCTAAAAACCTTTGATCTCTCATTGGATGTTGACCTATTGTTGGGAGTACCAATATGTACAATATATCGATACCAATAAGCATCAATGTACAAATGATATCATTGGATATCTTTTGCATATTGATGATGCTGAACCTTGATGGATGACCTAACTCAGAGGTTTCTCATTGATATTAAACAGGAAGAGCATGAGCAAAAAATATTTGGTCTGCTCAACAGCCTGCCTCTTACAACACTGACTCCAACTCCAGGCCCTTCTACAGTTTTGAAGAATACCAACTGACCTTTAATATCTGCATATGGATTTTAAATTCAAGGTCAAGTACAAAGTCAACAGATAAACTAACACTTTCTGGCCTGCCATTCTGATCTGTGAGGCGGGCCTATCGTAGTATGCAGAATCATGTGAAATTCTCATCCAAGAATTACACAGCTGGCTCTTTTTATAGCTTATCAGAGGGCTTTAAACATTACTGTTTTATCTGACTATTAAGTGCATAGGATTTTATAAAGAACATTCATAAATGGTATTGCACCAGAAAGAAAATTGTAGCGCTAAACGACTAATCGAAGTGCAGGTAAAAATTGTTGCCAACCAAATATTTTTTTGTCACAAGGCAAACCTTCTATATATCTATGGGTCTCACTGAATTTGCTCCGTAAAATACCAACAGCTAGTAAAAAAGTTTGCTTGTACCCCAATATATGAACTATTTAAAAGGGCAAGCTACATAGCATATGCTCATTAATATTTTATGGATTTTTTAAAATAGAAATGAGTATATAAGATATGTCCTTCTTTATAGTTGAGTTTTAGCAGTAGTATCTAAAGAGCTGTTTTAGTGGAGAGAAAGATTTTAAGAAGGATTTGCTGAGATGTTCTGCCATGAAAACCATGAAAACCACGTAATAGGCTAAGTTTTATTTAAGTTATGCAAACTGTTTGACTCTTATGTCTGCTTCTATCTGCTGAGTGTCACTGAACTTTTTTGTGTTTTTCTTAACTGTTGGACAATTCTTATCAGTAATACTTGTTTCATGTGATAATTTCTGTAAACAGAACCAAAGGATTAGCTGGACAGTGGTTTTTTTTTTGCAAAGCGTTACCCTATTTTAATGGATTTATTATTAAACAAGTAACTCTTTATCCTAAAACTTGGTTGAACTGATTTATCATGTTGTTTTGACAGTTCTATTTTGATATTCAGTTCTAAGTGTTACATTGAACTGGAGTCTTTAAAGGCAAAGTAAAATGTTATATATTTAAAAGAAGCAGATATTTTCTTCCTGTTCTTATTTTCCATGTATCAATTTGGGCTTTAGAGTAGATTAATACACCTCTATTCCAGAGTTGGTATTCAGCAGGTTCTCACCAGTTCTGGAGAACCAGTAGCAGAAATTTTGAGTAGTTCAGAGAACCGGCAAAACCCACCTCTGACTGGAGATTTTAACTATCTTTCCTCTGCCACGCCCACTAAGCCACACCCACCAAGCCACGCCCACAGAACCAGTAGTAAAAAAATTTGAATCCCACCACTGCTCTATTCCCATGGACAGGATGCATTGTAGTGCATCCCTAAGGAACGAGTAAAACTATCCCACTTCAGATTTTTGTTCTGTTTTAAAGAAGTGCAATTCATATATTTCTGCTAGTTTAAAATATTTCATTTAGCTCAAACATTAAGGATCCTTCAATATAGGTTTCCAACACTGGTTTCTCATACTGGTAGGTGTGGAGGGGGAATTGTAACATCAAATATGCATAGGCCAGAATTGCTGATGCCCCTCTTGTCCTTCTTGTGTGTTAGTCTAGGACAGTGATGACGAACCTTTTTGGCACCGAGTACCCAAACCAGAATGCGTGTGCATGTGCGTGCCATACAGAGGCCTGTTTTTTGGCCATTTTTGGCCTTTTTTGGGGCTGTTTTCAGGCCATTTTTCAGGTTGTTTTCGGCCATTTTGGGGGCTGTTTTGGGGGCCTTTGGGGCTGTTTTCGGGCTGTTTTCAGGCCATTTTTGGGGTTGTTTTCAGGTATTTTTCGGGCTGTTTTCAGACTGGTTTTGGGCTATTTTGGGGGAAATTTTCAGGCTGTTTTTCAGGCATTTTTGGGCTGTTTTCAGGATGTTTTTCAGGATGTTTTTTGGGCGTTTTGGGGGCTGTTTTCAGGCTATTTTTGGGTTGTTTTTCAGGCATTTTTCGGGCTGTTTTCAGGCTGTTTTTTGGGCAGTTTTTTGGGTGGTTTTTGAGCTGTTTTCAGGCCATTTTGAGGGGAAATGACCTGAAAAAGACCCAAACTGCGCTCAAAGCAGCCTGAAAATGGCCAGAAAACAGCCCAAAAAAATAGCCTGAAAATGGCCCAAAAATGACTTATTTTTTTGGCCATTTCAGGCTGTTTTTTGGGCCATTTTCTGGCGCTCTGGCACCTACGAAGACCAGCTGGCCTGCACGCGTGCCCATAGAGAGGACTCTGCATGCCACCTTTGTCACACATGCCATGCATTCACCATCATGGGTCTAGGATAAAACTTTGCAAAAAAATAAATAAATTCCCAGACATTCTGTTTGCCCAGGCTACAGAAATTGCCAAACAAGTGCACGTAGTCCTTGACATACAACCACAATGGAGCCCAAAATTTCTGTTGTGAAGTGAGACATTTCTTAAGGGAGTTTTGCCCCATTTCTATGACTTTTCTTGCCACAGTTGTTAAGTCAATCGCTGCAGTGGATAACTTAGTAGCCCAGTTCAGTGGTGGGATTCAACATTTTTTACTACCAGTTCTGTGGGTATGGCTTGGTGAGCATGGTGTGGCTTGACTTGGTGGGCGGGGCTTGGTGGGTGTGACAGGGGAAGGATACTGCAAAATCCCATTCCCTCCCCATCCTACTAACCCGCTTTCCAGGTCCGTTCTCCTGTGCAGGGCAACCAATAGAAGACCCAGACGATCAGCTGGGACTCGGGAGGCAGAGAATAGATGGGGGCGGGGCCAGTCAGAGGTGGGATTTGCCAGTTCTCTGAACTACTCAAAATTTCTGTTACCGGTTCTCCAGAACTGGTCAGAACTGGCTGAATACCACCTCTGGCCCAGTTGTTAAGTGAATCTGGCTTCCCCACTGACTTTGCTTGTCAGAAGGTCATAAAAGAGCATCACGTCACCTTGGAACACAGCAAAGGTCATCAATATGAACCAATTGCCAAGCACCTGAATTTTGATGACATCATCATGGGGGATACAGCAAAGGTCGTAACTGTGAAAAGCGGTCATGCTGCTTTTTTCACTGCCATTGTAACTTTGAAAAGTCACTAAATGAACTGTTGTAAGTTGAGGACTACCTGAACTACTGGGAATAGATATCCAACTACTAAGAATCGAGGACGTTGATGCAAAAGGATGGCAGTTGTTCTTTGTTGTTTGTTTTTTTGTATTGGTGGTTTTTTAATTGCTGGTGTGAGTGACCTAGAATGGGACAGAGGGTAGGCAGAATATTCAGAATCAGCACTATGTGGAACTATGTGTTCTCTCCTTGTCAATATGCAACGCTCCTCAGGACGTGGTGATGGGTAGATACACAAAACGCTGTAGCTTTGATGACTTATTGAAGGGTTTCCCCCAAGAAGAGGCACGGAAGCTGGCAAATGTTCCAGCATGTCCTTCAGGCTGCTTTCCTGTTGACGTGGCTGGAAAAAGAGGGACTTTGAAGAGAATCTCAGGGCAAAATTCCTTCCTCTGTGGAGTCTTTCAGAGCAAGGCCTTGGCTGGGAGGGGAGCAGGGTATTGTTGTTGTTAGTTGTGAAGTTGTGTCTGACCCATTGCGACCCCATGGACAATGTTCCTCCAGGCCTTCCTGTCCTGTACCAGTCACTGGAATGTCAGATCCTGTGACTTAGAGAAAACAATCCTCCTCCTCCTCCTCCTCCTCCTCCTCCTCCTCCTCCCTCCTCCTCCTCCTCCTCCTCCTCCTCCTCCTCCTCCTCCTCCTCCTCCCCCCTCCTCCTCCTTTTGGGGACACTTTTTATTAAGTGGGATCCATTCAGGGGGTGGGATGCTACCGGTTCGGACCGGTTCGGGCATACCGGTAGCTCCAAAGAACAGCTGTCCTAGAACTGGTTCGGTCTGACTTGCTCCGAGGATCTTCAGTTGGGCCCTTCCACCCGCCCGTGGTCCTAAGTCCCTTTTATCCTCTTAGCTGTTTGGCATGGCAGAGTGGGTTGCTCTGCTAATCAGCTGAGAGGCTCAGGCGTTTTACTTTAGTCTTAGGACATGCGTGCGCAGCGAAGTGGGCGATCACTGAACTGGTTGTTATGCCGATAGCATTCCCACCCCTGGATCCATTCTAGGACTGCCTTGGTCCACCTGCCATCAGTTTTTCTTGCTATGCAACCGGCCCATTTCCATTTCAATTCTGTTACTCTTTTGATGGCAACGTATACTTCCGTTAGTTCTCTAATCCACCTTCTATCTTGTCTTGTGATGCCGAGCATGTATCTTTCCATGGCTCTTTGTGCCACTCATAGCATTTGTATCGATTGTGCGGTTAGTGTCCATGTTTCACCGGCATATGTTACTGTAGAGCAGGTAGAGAAAACAGAAAACAATGCATAAGTTAGTTTGGGCGATGTCTTGAGGATAAGGGAAGATCACCGGATGGATGGGCTCATAAATCAGGGTGCCAAATGTGCATCAGTCCGGAGGTATGTGCATGTTCTTATGGTCTCCAAAGCTCTTCAGCATGCCAGGGCATGAGCCTAGAGCAGGGGTGTCAAACTCGATTTCATTGAGGACCGCATCAGGATTGTGTTTGACCTTGGGGGGCCGGGGTGGGAATGGCCAACTCAATGTCACTCTTGTTGGGGGTGCCTGTGGTGGCCTGAGCATTCTGGCAGCAAAAACAGGCTCCTGAGCTCTGTTTTGACTGACAGAGGGTTGCAGGAGGCCATGGCAGCTGAAAATGGAGCTTGGGAGCCCGTTTTCACTGGCAGAAGCACTGCAGGCAGGTCCTTCACTGTTTCCCTGTAGGCCAGGTCTAAGTACCCTGCAGGCCAGATCCAGCCCCCCGGGCCTTGAGTTTGACATCCCTGGCCTAGAGCCATATTTGGTCCCCAGAATGGGCAGGTCCTCAAATATTCAGCCCAGCCTTAAAACATTTTTGGGAAGTTAGGATTTTGGCTGGAGGTGGCTTAAATCAACCCACTTTTGAGTACAGCCTTTGAGCCAATGGAAAATGGGTTCTGCCTCAGAAACCATAGGAGATCATTCCCCCTTAAATTTTAACTAAAGGCTGATGATGCAGCTGGCAAGATTGCTATCATCTAAATTGATCTCCATTTCTCTACAGATCTTAGAAAAAATGCTAGGAGCATAGATTTTCTTCTTCGGTGATAGAGGTTGTGTGTATGTGTGTATGTGTGTATGTGTGTGTGTGTGTGTGTGTGGTTATGCATACATTTCTGGAAATGGCTACTGGAATAATTCTCAGGTAATTCATTGTGGAAAGCTGTCTGGGCAATAAACCAAGTTAACATGCGTAATTTATGACAGAGATAATTAAAGGAAAAAAAAAAAAACCCCTGAAATGATTGCAGATTGCAGAACAATGTAGTTGTGACCTGTCAACTGACCCTGGTTTAGAAATGATGCAAAGTGAAATTTTCATACTTCTTTAATTTATATCATGATGAAAATAATAAGTAGTTGAATCCCCACCCATCCCTCAGTTTGGAAGCTTTTAAATGAAAGTCACAGGAATATAGTGCAGTCTCTGTTTGCCTCTAAGAACAAAACACCATATACTGTAAGGACCTGCCTCTCCTTCTAACTCAAGAAAGTAAAAACTCCTGAAATTGAGTATTTCAAAAGGAACCTTTTACTGAGTAGAAGTGAAAACAGGACAAAGGCAAAGCAGACTCTAAATCCCCTTAGGCAATACAGTTAGACTTAAGGCATTAGAAACCCCTCCCTCTAGTCCGATGTGGATTCAGCAAATCCACAGGTGTGAAGATGTTATTGTAATGGCTGTCCTGTGATAAGCAGGCCTTCCCAGGGCCATCTTCCTCTGGCTTTTAGAGTGAAACAACCCACATGGCCCTCCCCTCTAATACATTCCCCAAAAGGTGAAAAAATCTCAGGGTCCTCAGGTGCCAGGATAAAAGTTATAAAATAGCAGTTGTCAGAGGCAATAAGAAAGAATCACATTCGAGGTTCTCCCCTTCTCCCAATTGAATGGCAGTATCACTTTAAGGATCTATTCTTGTATTTTCAAGAATAGACCTGAGCCAAATTAAAAAAAATTTTTTTTTGCATCTACTTCATATCATTTAAAATACCGATTTATGCCACACACGTATACTTTTATACCTTTTTATTTGCAGAATTTATTCTTTTTTTAAGAGCTGTATTTGCTGAGTGTATTTGCTGGCTAAGTGATACCCTAAATACTTTCAAGGGCAAGGACAGTTCATTCAGGTTTTTTTCCTTTATTTGGTCATTGCAAATTCAAATTATGACTTGTGGGCCTCTATGAAATAGGGAAGAGGACCCATATGGCACTATAGAACATTATGAAATAATGTACAGTAGTGAGCAATGTAGCTGAGATCTCGTCACTGAAGTAGGGGCTTCCCTTGTCCATAGTTCCTTAATGAATCATTAGAGAATAGTAGAAGCAGTGACAGGCTGAGTATAGGCATTTGATTGGATTTAGTCCAGTGGTGGCTAACCTTTTTGGGCTCCTGTGCCAAAAATTGTGTGCACGCTCGCATGCCAGCACCCAGAAGGCAATGCGCCCCCCCCACACCTCCTGCGCATGCATGTGCAATCCCCACCCCCACCCCCTTACCTGCACTGTGCCTCACAGCTGATTTTTGGCTGGTTTGAGGCCTTTTTTGGCCTCCCAGAGGCTTGAAAAAAGCCTCTGCAGGACGAATAATAGGCCCGTATCATCACTTCCGGTATTATAGGAAGTGATGAAACGGGCCTATTATTTGTCCTGCAAAGCCTGCAGAGGCTTTTTTCAAGCCTCTGGGAGGCCAAAAAAGGCCTCAAACCAGCCGAAAAATCAGCTGTGAGGCATGCACAGGTGCAGTGAGGTAAGTTTGCCTGCGGCTCGCGTGCTGGTACAAATGGCTCTTTGTGCCACCTGTGGCACGTGTGCCATAGGTTCGCCATCACGGTCTGGGTCTACCAGAAGAGCATTTCTCTCTTCCCCAGATTGCTTCTCCTTAGCACCTGAGCACAGCAGGAATGACTTTAGTTATCAAGTTTATTTATTACTGTTTATTAAATTTGTAGTCTGGCCAAAAGAAAACACGATAAAACTGAAAATGAAACAAACAGACAAAAACAAATTAGGAACTAACATCCTAGGGAGACATTTCAAATGTCAAACATTTGAAATGATCAACTTTCTAGGCACATTATAGGTAACCAAGCATTACTTAATTACAAACCCCATGGGCTGCTCCAATTGCAACTATGTGTGTAGTCTAGACCTCGTTCTTTTTTTTTTAACAACACTTGCAACTGATTAAAATTTAGCTTCTTCAATAGAAATTTTGATAAATTGATCTGCATAATCTCCATTTTGGGCCATCAACTGGTAATAAGGGGAATATTAATTCAGAGCACCAAATCATGTGACATAGTACAAAAAACAGCACAGGAAAACTTGTAAAAAATGTCTGATGGTTTCATCCAAGTATGAACAGGGACATCCAGATAGGGGGCATCTTTGGATTTCTGTTGGGAAAATGCAGCCAGGCTGGAAGGTGGGATCAAGCAGGGAATTATCCTCGAGTTCTTGCATCATTGCAAGAGGCATAAGCTCCTCCCTACCATCCACACAATCTTATCTGCTTGTTCCCAGACGAACACAAGCATCTGGGAAGATTCTTGTAATCTTGGTAGTGAACAATAAAGTGGTATGTTTCAGCTATTTTTGAGTAGTACTGGTTGCTTGTGCCTGACAATTTCCCATCCAATACTTTTGAGGATAGGGACTTAAAATCTTGCTTAACACTCTTGTATGAGACAAGAAGGCATGTTGGAAAAATGGTTAAATTGTCCAGGTGACGAATGGATATTTTTCAGAGACAGCCAGGCATTAGAGAGGACGTGTTGGGTGCAGCCATTGATATTTTATACTAATTCCTTTGTAGTAACCATTTTCTCTGTTTTAACTAGTAATGTATACAGTACCCCAAAGTGACAGAGGTGGAGCAGAAACAGTATTGTTTATTATCTTTTCTGTCTATGGAGATTCTCAGACATCCAGATCATGGTTGTTCCAAGGATGCTTTTTTTTTTTCAAAAAGCAACTGGACTTTTTCTTTGAAGATGTTTCGCTTGTCATCCAAGAAGCTTTTTCAACTCTGACTAGATGGTGGGGAATGGAAGGATTGATACTCTTTGCAGACAGCTGGTCATTTGCATTCTTTTAGAGAGTCATTGAGGCCACTTGGACATTTATCTGTGTTCTCAGGGTCACCTGAGTAGTGCAAAAGGGTTTTTTTGTTTGGTCATAAATTATAATATATATAAATATAAAATAAATAAACTGAGCCTTCTTGGAACTACTGTGTTGTATACTGGAGATAGATTATGTTGTATCCCTCCCCTTCTGTTGGGAGAGGGCTGTTCAATTTTGACATAGATGGCCTCTTTGACCCCTCTTTCAAACCAGTGGTCCTCTCTTGGGTGATGAAATGTCTGCAAGGAAACAAGCAAGCTCAGGGAGCAGCAAGGATCCCGCATGAAACATTTTATGACATAATAGAAAATGTCATAAAACATTTTCTGTGCTCAACACCTGGTGGTTCAACATGAGCTATTTTCAAGACAGATACATATCTGAATATCCCCCCCAAATTTTAATAACTTTTCCACTACATCAGAAGCTCTGCCATTGTTGAAGGCATCAAGGAATCTGGTAGGTAAACACCTCTGAAATGATGATCACATGTTGTCTAGTATACACATACACAAACACATTTCTTTATATACTGACTATCTATCATCCATCCATTATCTACCTACCTACCCATCCATCCATCCATCCATCCATCCATCCAATTAGTCTGTCAGGCTACAAAGCAAAGAATTAACCTTTGGTACTTTTATTTCCAAGAATATCTGTGACTAACATGAGCTCTTTCATTTCTCAGAAAATAAAAATATAATGGCGTGTGAGAAGTTAAGGAATATGAGGGTGATCTTGAAAGACAAGGAGAAGAGATACTGCCTTGGATATAATGGGGAGGAGCCAGCAACTGAGTTACATCAGAGAAATAAACTTAAAAAGGACCCATCCTAATTAATCAGACAGTAAAAAGAGAGAGTGGCATTTATCCTTTCAGACTTGCAAGATTACAATGATGTAGCTTTACAATAAAGTAGAATTACTGCGACTGGTTGAGTTTACTGTCAGGTCTGTTTGGGAGGCTGACAAGCAGTTTCCACTGTGGCACTTGAGAATATCCTGAAAATCATGTGGCGCACCTTCATTAAGCCGTTTTGGCAATAAGCAAACCCCTCACAGATGCAGCCATTTTCATGACATATCGGCACAAAGGGAAAAAAAATAGCGAGGCCTGTTCTTACATAACAGGACAAAAAGAACAAGCATGTCCTAGAGACTCTTAACATGTTGTAACTATATATAGCTTGGTGTCCCTGGGAAATATTAAAAAAATGTTTACAAAACAACTAGCATTATTAATGATCTGTGGCTATTCTAAAAACACTAGCCCTCTGAAGGTTACTATATTAGGAATCGTATTGAGATCCAACATATTGTTATGTTTGTAATCCACTGTTATTTATATATTGCTAACCATTTCATGTTTTGATGAACATTTCTGATATATATAGAGTGGCGTCACATAAAAACTTTGTCCTCCTAATTTATTTGTAACTTCTAAAGTCCTCCCTGCTCCATGTGTTAGAATTTTATTGGAGCTTTGTGGGCATCCTCTCCAAAAGTGTGTTTTTATTTTTCTGACTGTGCGAACTAACGTTAAATCTCTTTAAAGAGATGTAGGTGTGTGTTATGAGAGGGAGAGGGAGGGAGAGAGGAAAAGGGAAAGAAGAAAAAAGAAATAACGTTAGTTTATGTCTGTCTTGTACAATAATTACATGGAGAGTAATCTTTCTTTTGACAGCTGGCTAAACCCTTTATTCGTTATTGGCCATAAACGGAAACTAGAAGAAGATGATATGTACAAAGTTCTCACTGAGGATTCCTCTAAGGTGCTCGGGGAAAGACTGCAATGGTATGTAAATCCCAATGTCTCAGTACAGATAGTTCAGTCATTTTGTTCTTGATAGTCCAATGTCAATAAAAGTAATATCCAAATCTAACAAAATGAAATTCAGTGGTGAAAAAAGTAAGGTTCTACATTTAGGCAAAAAAACCCAAAATGCACAGGTACAGTATATGTGGTACCTTGCTCAATAGCAGTAACTGTGAGAGGGATCTCGGAGTCCTAGTGGACAACCATTTAAATATGAGCCAGCCGTGTGCAGCAGCTGCCAAAAAAGCCAACACAGTTCTAGGCTGCATAAACAGAGGGATAGAATCAAGATCCTTGGTAAGGCCACACTTGGAACACTGCATCCAGTTTTGGCTGCCACGAGGTAAAAAATATGTTGAGGCTTTAGAAAGAGTGCAGAGAAGAGCAACAAAGGTGATTAGGACACTGGAGGCTAAAACTTAGGAAGAACGGTTGCAGGAACCGGGTATGTCTAGTTTAATGAAAAGCGGGACTAGGGGAGACATGATAGCAGTGTTCCAATATTTCAGGAGCTGCCACAAAGAAGAGGGAGTCAAGCTATTCTCCAAAGAACCTGAGGGCAGGACAAGAAGCAACAGGTGGGAACTAATCAAGGAGAGAAGCAACCTAGAACTAAGGAGAAATTTCCTGACAATTAGAACAATTAACCAGTGGAACAACTTTCCTCCAGAAGTTGTGAATGCTCCAACACTGGAAGTTTTTAAAAAGATGTTGGATAATCACAGGGATGGGATCCCTGTGATTGGTATAACTACCGGTTCTGTTGCTCTGCGTCGCGCGCGCATGTGCCAGTCGCATGAGTGCAATTTACAACCTGCTGAGCAGCACTGCGTGTGGGTGTGCAGCGGTTGGAAAAGCCCCTTTTTCCTGCTTTTTCAACCACAACTGTGCCACACAAAGCAGCTGAGGTTGAAAAAGCAGGAAATAAAGGACAGGTAAGAGCCCAGGCGGGTGGGTGGGCCAAAGAGCAGCAAACGCAGAACCGGTTCTGTGTCTGCTGCTCTTCAGAGCAACCGGTTCTACAGAGGTGGACAGAACTGGTAGAATCCCACCCCTGGATAATCATTTGTCTGAAGTGGTGTCAGGTTTCCTGCCTAAGCAGGGGGTTGGACTAGAAGATCTCCAAGGTCCCTTCCAACTTTTTATTCTATTCTGTTCTAATAGGACCAAATTCCATGTGAAAGAAGAAGTGAGCAAAACAAAAACTGAGGTTGAAAATCAATCTCTGGGAGTGGAATTGTGCATGTATGGCTATGTACACACTAAAAGAAAATACAATAATCAGTTATGGCCATTGCAAGCAAAGGGGTTAGGTCTATAAAACAAGAAAGGACTTGTTATTCTTCTCAGCGCAATGGAACATTGGAAAATAATAAAGAGAAGAAGGACCCTGCCTAACCAAATTTGGTATGGGAAAAAGAAAGACTAAGTTTCAAAAAAATTTCAATTGGCAGGGGATGTGAAGAAAAAAATAATCAACTCAGCTTTCTCCAGTTTGAACCAGAGGGAGGATGTTGGAGAAGCCATCCAAAAACCATTAAGATGACAAGTACATAAGCATGCTTTGAGCCCAAGGTGGCAGGAAATTATTAGAGACTCAGACTGGTGACCCTCGACTCCTTGGGCTAAAAGAGTGAGAGAAGGGAAAGCAAAAGAGTTGTGCATTTCTGTTACTGTACCTGTTGTGGTTCGCTAGCAGCCTGAGCAGGCAGCAGCGGAATCGGACAGTGGGGAAGAATGGGGATCAATCCGGGAATCTGGAGAGGACTCAGATGAGGGTCCTGCGTCCGATGGAGAGATGGGGCCAGGACCATCTGGGAGTGGGTGCTGCCTTTGGAGCCTTCGGAGTCTGGCAGCAGTGAGGCAGAGGACCCAGGGGAGCCTGTTCCCACTGCGCGTGTGCACAGAGCTGCTAGAAGGCGAGAGCAGCTGAAACAAAAGAGGCAACTCAGGAGTAAAGCTGGGAGGTGATTGCCCCTCCCATAAGGGATAAAGGACAGGCAAAGATGATGAAACCTTTGCAGGAAGCAAAAGTAGTTCGTTTGGTTCAGATTCATTCTTGTAGCTCTTCGTACTTCGGTTGGTTTTTTTTTTTTTTTCTAGTTCATTGGATACTTCTGTTATTGGCAGCACTTCACAGAAAAGAAAGGTGGGTGCTTATCTGGAGGGACCGTTTGAGATTAATTCCGGCTGGGAATGAAAACAATTTCCAGCATTGCAATAAAATAAGACTTGTTTTTAAATTAAGCGTGTGCGTAATTATGATCTAGGAAGCCTTGGTAGAACAGCACCCTTTCTCAACAAAATAAAATTTTATTTTTCCTATGGAATCTACTTTCTGATCAGGACAACCCTGAAGAGCTGATACCAATGCACTCCTATCCCTGTAAGTCTGTTAGGTGACTGCATGGACTGTTAGTGACTCCACTGTTCTTCCTCTTTCCTGATCACATGACCCATCACGATACCCTTAAGCCAGGGGTGTCAAACTCGATTTCATTGAGGGCCGCATCAGGGTTGTGTTTGACCTGGGGGGGACGGGGGGTAGTGGCCGGTATGGGCATGGCCAGGATGGGGGTGGCCAGGGTGGGCATGGCCAGCTCAACGTCACTCACTGAGGACCCATTTTTGGCCACGGCGGCTTACTTCAGCCCTCTGCCAGCAAAAATAGAGTTTGGGGAGGCCCGCCTAGGCTCTGTTTTTGGCCACAACAGCCTCCTGCAGCCCTCTGCCAGTGAAAATGGAGCCTCCCCAAACACCGCAGGCCAGTCCTTTGCTATTTCCAGGGCACCTCCATGGGCCAGATCTAAGATGGGGCCGGATCTGGTCCGTGGGCCTTGAGTTTGACACCCCTGCCTTAAGCTGTGTTCCTCTTTTTTCCCTTAACTTGTTATCACTTTACAACTTGAATTTTGTGCCTTTGCAGAGGTTGCGCTTTCTAGATCCAAGTATGATGCCAGGAGAAATCTTGAAATCTTGCCTTATTTCTTTCTGGGTAAGGTAGAATTTTCTTGAGTTGAACTTGGCTCATGGTGACTTCTGTTGAGCTGGAAAGTGTAACAGTGATAGGCTGAAAAGTGTGACTTCTGGATTCTTTCCAATGGCAACGGTAGAGAAGTGTTTTGCCACCACCTGTTTATTGATTTTTTCTCTCTCCAGAGTTTCCAGCATAGTCTATAGCCTTTGGCCACATTTCCAAATGCTAAGCAAATATGAATCTATCTCAGCTCTTCAGGTAGGCAAAGTCAAGAAACGAGCATGATAGGGATTCCTGGAAGCCTGTCCAGATTTATTTTTGTCCTGTTTTATAGTGACCAAATCAGGGCAGAGTTATTTTGAACTTTTTACCTCATGCTCTCCTATGATTTTTTTTTCCACAAAGTCCTCCTTTAACAGCTTGTTCATTGCTTCCATATCCCAAAGTCAGCTCTATAATCTGTTAAACTTTGTCAAAGTCAGTCAAGGTTAGTTAGGAGCTGTCACTTCTTATGACTACTATCAGAATGAATAAGCACCATGGACTTGCCGTGAAATCTTTGTGTAAACTTTGTACAAGTTTGCCTCTATACTTCTTTAACTTCACATGCTTCAGATAGGTTTTTAGGAATGTGGGACACTTAGCCAACATATCTAAGAATACAAGGTTGCAAAGGAGTTTGTTTTTGAATGAAGATTGATATTGGGCCATATCTCACTGTAAAGTTACTATTTTATGACTTGATTATGAGCTATAAGAAATGCCTGCAGATAAGATATATTGAATTTTTTCTGACTTCTCCCATCTAATTTTAAATCTTATATTTCTAGGTACTGGGATAAAGAAGTGCAAAAGGCTGAAAAAGAAGCAAGAACACCACGTTTGACAAAAGCAATTATACTTTGTTACTGGAAATCTTATTTAATGCTGGGTTGTTTTACATTGGTTGAGGTAACAGACTATAAGAGATGTACTATTTTAAAAAATCTGCAAGCAAAAATTGTGAAATGGTTATATTAACATGCCTACCCCCTGCTTAATGTTACAAGTTTTGTAGAAAATTTTAAGCAACTGCAAAAAGAAGAAGAAGAAGAAGAAATGGGGAAAATGAAAATGTATTCAATACTTCTTTTGGCACCCTTTACCTCTCTCTAATACTCATCCCACCGTACCAACTATATACGGACGGTTATAGAAATATAATACATGCATACATTCCAGAAGAGTTCCAAGTTCAAAATATTTTGAGTTCAGGATAATGTTGTGGTGCCTGCAGTTTGGAATCGTTCCTGTAAGGTTAGAACATTTGTAACCCTTTGCACAACCTCACTTTAGCAGCCTACACAGGAGAATAAAAATAATAATAAGAATATTTTGTTTCAATTGTTCCACTTTAACTGAAATTTTCTTTTCTTTTTCTTTTTTCTTTTAAAGGAAGTTCTGATACTTATTCAGCCAGTATTTCTGGGGATGATTATTGGGTATTTTGAAAAGATTGGTTCTTCACAAGCTGACGAAAATGCTTTGGCCTATACCTACGGCTCTGCTGCAGCCTTATCTGTGTGCACTTTGATTCTGGCCATCACTCACCATCTGTATTTTTATCATGTACAACGTGCTGGCATGAAGCTGAGAGTAGCCATGTGCCATATGATTTATCACAAGGTAGGTAATAGTTTTTCTTTATCTCAATAAACAGGGACCCCAAACATAGGTGAGTGCTTGTCTTGCATTGTGAGTGAAGCAAACAAGTGTTTCTAGAATCATTAGCTTAGCAGGGTGATGAAATACGTGGCTCTTCGTGAAAAGAATGTTAAGATTACATCAATGTGCCATATGTAAATTCTGTTCTGGGTGGACAGGACAAGGGCTGAAATCTCCAGGAAAAGCAGCAGGCTAGAAAGACGTTGGAAGCCGTTATGAATGGCTACTTCTATCCATGACTTTTAATGCAAAAAATTGGTTTGAGGTTTTATGCTTTTTATTTTAGAACTATTTTTAATTATATTGTGAAAGTTTTAATACTTTTCTATATTATATACCATGTAAGCCAGTAGGAGTTGTTGGAATTTGGCAGGAAAAAAAATACAAAATGCAAAGGAATATTTAAAATACAAGTGTTAAGTACGGTGTGATTAGAATAAATAAGAACATTTTTGTCCCATTTTCTCCTATTGGCTCCATAGTTTCTTTTTTTTACTGGAAGGATAACAGTATGCTAATATGACAATTTTGTTAAATTTTGAACATGTATTACTAAAATTGATGGAGTAATAACTGTGTTGTCATGCAAGATCTTGTAGTAAACCATATACGTACAGTGCATGAGAGGTCTGCAGATTTTCCCCTTAGCAAATGCATCACAGGAGCTTCTTACTTAAGGCTGAAGTCTACAATCAGAGAGTATCTGTAGTTCAGATAAGAAACAATATGTTGCAGCAATAGTACAGTGCGGTGGTGGTATTCTACTGGTTTGTCCCAGTTCTGCCAAGTTGGTAGTGCCAATGAGCAGCGGAGACCGAATCGTTTCTCTCTGACACTCTGCTGTTTGGACCACCCACCTGCCCGGGCTCCCATATTAACCTTTATGTCCTGCTTCTGAAATGCAGCTGCTTTGCGTGGCAGCTGCTGAAGCAACAGGGAGAATGCAGGCTTGCTGGAGGGGAGTCAGAAAGCCTCTGTGCTTGCGTGAAGTACGTGTTTGACATGCGTGCGCAAGGCGCGTCCACCAAGCCACGCCCACCAAACTGGTGGTAAAAATTTTTGAAGCACACTACTGATATAATGACCAAATAGTTATAATTAAAATTATATAATTATAATGTATAATTGAAAGGGACACGGTGGCTCAGTGGCTAAGACGCTGAGCTTGTCGATCAGAAAGGTCAGCAGTTCAGCGGTTTGAATTCCTAGCAGCACATAACGGAGTGAGCTCCCATTACGTGTCCCAGCTTCTGCCAACCTAGCAGTTCGAAAGCATGTAAAAATGCAAGTAGAAAAATAGGGACCACTTTGGTGGGAAGGTAACAGTGTTCCATGTGCTTTCGGCATTTAGTCATGCCAGCCACATGACCACGGAGATGTCTTCAGACAGCGCTGGCTCTTTGGCTTTGTAATGGAGATGATCATCGCCCCCTGACTGCTACCGCTGCACCATAGAGAGTATTTTAACTTACTGCACCTCTGTATGGTTTGCCAGTTGCACAGTGGCAGATGGGAAAGCACTCCAGAGGGTCATTGCCCAGAAGATCATTGGTTTTCCTCTCCCCTCTTTGGAAGAGCTTTATAGCTCCTGCTGCCTTAAGAACATCCTCAAAGATCCATCTCATTCTGGGAACTCTTTTTTTTTTGAAATATTACCATCTGGCAGACGGTACAGAATAATAAAAACAAGGACAAATAGGCTGAAAAACAGCTTCTATCCCAGGGCAGTAGCTCTTTTGAATTCTGCTGTATAGTGCAGTGTTGGTGTGATGTCGGGGGTTTTCAGTTCAATGTGTGGAGAGTGAAGGATGTGTGTTTGTGTTTATTTTCATGGTCATGGTCATGATGTGCACTGAAGATGGTGTTTGATTTCATTGTACGAGGTGCAATGACAATAAAGTAAACTAAACTAAACTAGAGCCGGAAATGACTAGCACATATGTGGAATGGAACCTTTACTTTTACCTTTAATGTATAATTAAGTCTCAATCTCCGTATTAGAATACAGTCAGAAAATACAGAAAATTTGGGAGCTAAATGGCAAGCTCAGAGAGCAGACCACTGCTAAAATCTAAAACCCGACCTACAAGTTTTTTTCTATTATTTCATACAGACAATTAGTCTGCGGTATTAAAAAAGAGGAAAAAAAAACAGGGAAAAAATAACTTCCATAGGCTAAAGTACGGGTCCCCAACCACCGGGCCTCAACCCACTACCGGGCCACAGCCTGTTGGAAACCGAACCACTCTCACATGAGTGGAGCTTCGCAACGACCACAAGTGTCTGCCGCTCATGCGTTTTGCGCGTTGGTACAAGCACCCTCCGCTGGCATGCAAAGCTCCGTTTGCGCAAGTAGAGTGCGCACACACCCACCACTCTCACAAATGAAGCTGTTTGTGTGCACGTTCGTCTGCCATTCACATGCTCCCCCCCCTCTCCTCGTGCCGGGCTGGGCCACCAAGCTGAAAAGGTTGGGGAATGCTGGGCTAAAGTGTCAATATTTAGTGTGATTATCCCTTTACAACAGCAGATATTTGTCTCCCATAAACCTAAATGGATGGGACCTTAAGTACAGTCATTGCTAATACCTGTATGTGTCCTACTATTTTATGCAAAAATGACTGCTATATCAACAGGTGTACAATACCAGATTTGTGCAAGGCATGCTTGAGCATCACATACAGCGCAGTCACATGTTTTATAAGTGTAACTTGTTGGACGCTTGGTAATGGGAGCCACTTTCAATCACATCATTCCAATCAAAATGCTGAAGATCACAGAATTTGACAGACATAAAATCATACTTTTACAGTAGCAAGGCTACTCTGAAAGGGAAATCAACAAACAAACTGGATATTTAAGACGTAGTACTCAAGACTGAAAAATAATTATGGATGTTGTCATTTGTAACTTTGCTAAAACAACAAAGAGGGTGGTGGCCAAAGACTTTTGGCCAGTACTATCTTTGCTATGATGCATTTGTAGAAAAGCTAAGTTTGTTTTTCAGCCTGCACACTCTTTCTTCTGATGCCTCCTAGGACTTCTGTTGTCATTAGGTAGGATGCTTTCTTGTGCATAAAGTCATCTCTGGGGAATTAATTTGTCATTCTGAATAATATTCTACAGAGTGTTTTGGGACTCATGAAACAAGCTTTTCAACCAAAGCTGCATCTAAAAACAAGAAACGGAGAAAAGCTTATTGGTTCGTGTTAGGCTCCGGTCTCTTTATTTTAGGTTTCTAATTATTTTTCCATTTTACCTCTCATTATTACAGAAGTCATTGAAATCACTAACTTTTTTTTCAGTTATGGAAAATTACATTGGAGGCACAATTTAGTGAATCTTAGTGCAATCAATTTTGCATGAAATAGATGATATTCTCATTCTATTTGTGTTACCATGATGTAGATTATATAATTTGTGTAATGTTGCTGCAGAGGACATAATTAAATAGTGGTCAAGAACTGTGTGTGTCCCTCCTCCAACTGGTTTACTAGAATTGAAATGGTAGTTTCATTATATTCACAAAGCCTCAGTTAATCAGCATATTTTCTTCTACTTTTAAGTGACAAAGGCTTAAAAGTCATTGAACCACACTAGTTTATATTAAAACATTTTTAAAGTTAATTGGAAATTCTATTCTCTAGTGATGTATGCATTGCTGATACCTTATTCCATTTCCCTACCGTAATAGTAGGTGATCATTGGAGCCCATGGAATTTTGTAATATTTTGTTTATTTAAAATATATATAACTTGTGTATACAGGAGATAGTAAACTATCTAGCAATTTCATGTATATAGATCTCCAGAGAGGACCCCATCAAAAGTATGTGAGCTTTCACAGCCTGAAACTCAGTTCTCTTGTTTATTTTATTTATTTATTTATTTGGTCAACTGCTTGCAAGTTACTAGGAATAAGTATAAACATGAGTAAGAATACAGGAAATAGGTACGAATAAATAGGGACAATAGGAGAGGGATGGTAGGCATGATTGTGCACTTATGCACGCCCCTTACAGACCTCTTAGGAATGGGGTGAGATCAATAGTGGATAGTTTAAGGTTAAACTATGTTGTCCCTTTGTCTTTTTCTGAAAAAATGCTATTTGTGGTTTTGAGACATTTTACACCTGAATCAGCTCATTTTGGCTAATGAGAACAGAAGAAACTTAAAGTGTTCATTCAGAAGATTTTTGGAAGATTTTCCCCTAGAAATGCATCACACAATACTAATAACAAATCATGTCCTAGACTTTGGCCTTCTGTCGCCTTATCTCCAGAATTATTGGAGTGCAAGTCTGATAGTTCCTGATTTGTATAATTTGTGACTTTGGAAAAAGGGAACTGGGGAGGATAAAGTAGCAAGCACTGAGCATTTGATTCACAAAAATATAACTACAAACCCACATACAGGGTTGTACGTGAAGGCACTTAACACCCAGGCCTTTAGAATGTTGAGTATAGCTATTTAACCTGAACTTAGGAACTTCTATTTTTTTAATTTGCATTTTTATTAGTTTATCAAAAGATAAAATAGAGATGTACAATGAAAAAAGTAAAATGAGGGGAAAATAAGGGAGGAAAAGGGGAAGAGAGAAAAATGTAAGGGAAAGGGGAAAAGGGAAAAAAAAGCATTGACTTCCGACTCCTTTTGATGCAGCAGAATAAGGTAAACATAAAAAACTCAACTTTTTACTATATGATAATACAGTATATGCTAACTACTTCTATAACAAAAAAAAATCTATCTGATCAGCAAAACCCAAAATCAAAGTTTCATTTTTTTTACCTGAAGCCCAAAGCCCAAAAGTGGTTTCCAAGTAGAAACAAAATTATGTTATTTTCTTTAATCAGGGCAGTCAATTTGCTGATCCTTTCAACTTTTGTAGCCACTTGTCCATTGTGAGTATCAAAGTATCCTTCCATTTTTGTGCATAAAGTATTCTTGTTGTCACCAACATATACAGTATACCATCAAGGTTCCAATTTTTTTTTCAGGTTCTTTATCCATTAAACCTAAAAGAAAATTCTCTGGTTTTATCTTTATATTTAAGAATCTTCTGTGTTAAGATGTGAATCCTTCTCAGTGTTTCTTTGTTTTGTCACATGTGACATGTCCATCATAAATGATAAAAAGTTCCTTCTTTATGCTTACATTTTTAACATTCATTTGAAGTGCCTTTATACATTCTTGACAATTTGGACACCAACAGTACATCATCTTATAATTTTTTTTAAAAAAAATGTATAATTTAATGTGAATTTTAGACCTTTCATCCATGTATTCTCCCATTTGTTTAAGCATTATATTATATCAAAAGTTTTTGTTCATTGAATCATACAATGCTATACATACTCATTCTCTACGTTCAGTTTCAACAACAATTTATAAACCTAATATGTTCATCACCACCACACAATAGTATTTCCAATTCATTTTTTACAAAATCAAATCCATAGTTCTTTTTGTTTAGTTTAAATCTTTCTTTCAGTTGCAGATATCTAAGCCAATAGCAAATACAGCCTTTCTGATTCCAGCTTCACTTTAGATTTAAGGATAGGATCACCATAATTAAAAGATATATATATTTTGACCATAAGTCCACCAGTCTGGCCTCACCAGCATTTCTTTTCTTTTTTTAAAAAAAAAGCAAGCTTCCTGGGAAGGCAGCCAAACGTTCCATTACTTTATATTTACACTAAACTCTTAGGATGGTACGCCTAACAAAGTGATAGTTTAAATCAACATTTACTTTAACCCTATCATGCCATAAATAGCTGTGCCATCCAAATCTTAATTCTAACCGTCAAGTTCAGGAATGTCAAACTCAAGGCCCGTGGGCCAGATCCAGCCCACAGGGTGCTTAGATCTGGCCAGTGGTGGGATTCAAATTTTTTTACTACTGGTTCTGTGGGCGTGGCTTGGTGGGTGTGGCTTGGTGGTCATGGCTTAGTGGGCGTGGCAAGGGAAGGATACTGTAAAATCTCCAGTCAGAGGTGGTTTTTGCCGGTTCTCCGAACTACTCAAAATTTCCGCTATTGGTTCTCCAGAACTGGTCAGAACCTGCTGAATACCACCTCTGGATTTGGCCTGTGGGGCTGCTCTGGAAACAGCCTGTGGTGCCTCTGCCTGTGAAAATGGAGCTTAGGAAGGCTGCGAGCTCTGTTTTTGCTGGCAGAGTACTGCAGGTCCCCCCAACACAAGTGATGTTGAACTGGCCACACCCAGCCTGGCCATGCCCAGCCTGACCATGCCCCGTGTCCCCCCAGGTCAAACAAAAGCCTGATGCAGCCCTCAATGAACTCAAGTTTGACACCCCTGCTCTAGTTCGAGTATTCTTTGATGTTGCAGTCACTCATTGCTTTAGCTAGACCAAACAATAGACATCAGAATATGAATGCCTATCCCTATGATTAGTTATCAACAACACAGTCTATCAAAATAGTGTGTTAGCCTTAAAGTCTTAATTTATAAATAAGCAGGCTGTTCCTGAATTTTTTCTTCTTCTGATTAATAAGACAACTGCAAGGACAGTAGGACTTCCACATTTTTTTTTCAATCCATAGGGAGGATTTGAGAGGGATTTGTCTCTATGTATTACTCTGCATTAGAGCTTTTAGACAGCATTTAGGTAGTTCACCTTTAGGTTTAAGGGTTTTTTTCTTTGCTTAAGTGAAAGATTTGTATATTATTGATAGAATGATACAATGTTTATCTGTTCACTGTTAAATCAACAGAATAGTCTTTCTGATAACTCTTGTATGTGATAATATTTCTGTGAAACAATGACCAAGTGTTATGCTGCTCTTTATCTTAAGTTTAATGTTTGG
Source organism: Notechis scutatus (assembly GCF_049901735.1). Lineage (NCBI taxonomy): Eukaryota > Metazoa > Chordata > Lepidosauria > Squamata > Elapidae > Notechis > Notechis scutatus. Next base: position 93,547,415 of record NC_142013.1, read on the forward strand.
TTTAAGGAAAATTAATTTACTACATAACTTTATCCTTAAGGACTCAGCATTCGGTGTGTGTGAAAATGAAATGCTTGTTCCTTTGATGTCCTATTCTGATTACAGTAGATGTTGTTATTCCGGTATTTTATGCCCTGTAGGTTGTGCCATGGAAATCACATTGTGGGAAATGTATTTTGAATTCATCATTTTCTACACATTTATTATACTGTGATTAAGCTCCACATGTTTGTTTACATTATTCACAAGGGTGTGGGATTGCATTATAGGAAAACTTCAATGAATACCATTTTAGAAATATAGAAGCATAGAGGTGGAATGGACCTTAGAGGTCTTCTAGTCCAACTCTCTGCTCAAGCCGAAGACCAGAGGTGGTATTCAGCCGGTTCTGACCGGTTCTGGAGAACCAGTAGTGGACATTTTGAGTAGTTCAGAGAACCAGCAAATACCACCTCTGACTGGCCCCGCCCCCATTTATTCTTTGCCTCCTGAGTCCCAGCTGATTGGCTGTGTCTTCTTTTGTTGCCCTGCACAGGAGAACGGAGCTGGAAAGCAGGTTAGTGGGGTGGGGAGGGAATGGGGATTTTGCAGTAACCTTCCCCTGCCATGCCCACCAAGCCACGCCCACAGAACCGGTAGTCAAATTTTTTGAATCCCACCACTGCTTATATCATCCTAGTCAAATGGTTGTCCAGTGCAGTTTTGATAACCTCCAGTGATGGAGTCCTCACATCCCCAGGAGGGAAGCTATTCCACTGATTAATTGTTCTCACTTACTTCTTGGTTGGATCTCTCTTTAACAAGCTTCCACCCATTACTTCTTGTCCTGTCCTCTGGTGCCTTAGAGCAGGAGTGTCAAACTGGTGGCCCACGGGCCAGAAGTGCCATGTGCAGGCCACGCCCACCCCAGCTCTGCAAATGGGAAAAATGTTGTAAAATGGCACATGACGGCAATGTGACACCACGAGTTTGACACCCATTCTTTAGAGAATAAGTCACTCCTCTCCTTTGTGACAGCCCCTTAAGTACTGGAAGACAATTATCATGTTTCCCTAATCCTTCTCTTAGACAGGCTAGGCATAACTAGTTACCTCAATTGTTTATAGAATAGAATAGAATTCTTTATTGGCCAATTAGCCTCCAGATACTTCATTATCTTTGTGGCTCTTCTTTGCACACTTTCCAGAGTATTATCATCTGTTTTGTATTATGGTGACAAGAACTGGATGTAGTATTCTAAGTATGGTTTCTCCAGTACAGTGTAATACACTTCTATTACTTCCCATTGTCTTGATGCTGTCATTCTGTTGATCCAGTCCAGGATTACATTGGCTTTTTTGGAAGCTGTAGCACACTTCTGGCTGATATCTAAGTCGTGGTTCACTAGGACAGGTAGATCCTTCTCATAGTTACTACTGTTGAGCCAGATACCACCTATTCTATATCTTTGCATTTGGTTTTTCCATTCTAAGTGCAGGGCTTACGTTTCTCACCACTGAACTTCATCCTTCTGAATCTTGATTCTAAAGTGTTAGCAGTTCTTCCCAGCTCTGCGAATTTGATGAGGTTCCCTTCTGTCCCCTCATTTGATCATTGATGAAGATGTTGAAGAATACTGGCCCCAAAACTGAACCTTGAGGTCCCCCTTCATGGTCCTCTCCATGTAGATGTAGTTCCATTGAGGACTACCTGCTGAGTACGGTTGATCAGCCAATTGTGAATCCATCTGAGGGTGATACTGTCTACCCTACATTGTTCTATCATACCAAGAAATAGGTTGTAGTCTACTTTGTCCTCAAAAACTCAGGATGCATTACTGAGGTCCAACTATATTATGTCCACAGCATTTTGCTGATTCACTAATTTGGTTACTTTATCAAAAAAGGGAATTGTTTTTTAACAAACCCATGTTGAACTTGTTCATCTTTAGGTGGTCACAAATCCTCCATTTGGTTATCTTTTCCAGGAGTTTCCCAGATATTGATGTCAAGCTGATTAGCCTGTAATTTCCTGGATCTATTCTTTCTCCTTTTTGGAGATTGGAACCAGACCAGCTTTTTCCCAGTTCTCTGGTATTTCCCCGGTGCTACATGAGCTTTGAAATATTACATTCAGTGGTTCTGAAATTACATCTGCCAGCTCCTTCCAAGCACTGAGATGTAAACCACCTGGCCCAGCTGATTTGTAACCATCCAGGGTGGCTAGGCATTCTCCTTGCCTATTTTGACTTGTATACCTGTTCTGTCTCTCTCATTTCTGCTTTAGATAGGTTGGGTTGCTTCTTCCTATTACGTAAAAACAGATACAAAGAAGGAATTAAGCGGTTCTGCTTTCTCCCTTCCACCCATCACCTTCTTGCCATTTACTTGATGAGAAGCTTTATTCTTTGATATACTTAAATGCTTTGCACATTTTAAAACAAGGACAAAGCTTCTGATATCAGATCTAATGCATCTGAGCTTGGTAGGTATTTTTCATACCTCTGGGTTAAAGTTCTATCAAGACGAGAAAAACTGGTTTTTTACAGAATATCACTATTGGGTGACACTTCCATTAAATCTTTAAAAAAACAAAGATTCCGAAGAATGATTTGACTGTGTGAATTGATTCTCAGGGTTAGCATGGACTGTGCGTGAGTACAAGTTGTTCCACTGTTTAAAGACCTTTGCTATGCTTGTAATTATCAGAAAATGCACCACAACTTGGAAAAACACAAACAGGAGTTCTGTCCTTAAAATGTTGCCAGCATTGTTGTACGAGAAAGGCACAGAGAGAAATTGACTCCTTTCTTTTATCTGAAGTAGATTTCCCCAAAATACTTTCCTCAGTTTCTGACTTAGCCTGTTTTTTTCTAGAGCAGAAGATGATACAGGGAGTCCTCGACTTACGACAGTTCATTTAGTGACCGTTCAAATTTACAACGGCACTGAACAATGGGAGTTGTGACCATTTTGCAGAGTTACGACCTTTGCGGCATCCCCATCATCACATGATCAAAATCCAGATGCTTGGCGACTAGTTCATATTTAAGACTGTTGCTGGGTCATGTGATTCCCTTTTGGGACCTTCTGACAAGCAAAGCTAATGGGGAAGCCAGATTCACTTAACAACCGTGTTCTGTCCTTTATAATTACTAGCTGAATTTAAGGCAGACAGACTTACTCCACAAAGGCATCCATACAAAGTCTCTTTATTGGTTCATCAGGCATCCTCATATATAATTCACGGTTACGTCGAGATTCATCTCAATGTCCAACTTTTTTCATAGCTGACTTTCTGGTGTAAAAGGATGGTAATCTTTCATCCCGTATCGAAGGAGCAAAAGGAGCAAGGAGGCGAGACCCAGCACACTGCTGGGGTTCAGGCAAGAGTGCCGGAACCTCCCACAACCCAACCAAGGGTCAATTCAGTGACCAATCAGGATTACAGATATGGCCACATGATATGGACTACATTTCCCAAGATGCTTTAACTGCATTTGCCATGATGCATTCCCTTAAAGGGACAGCTCCCAATTCCTAACTATCTATGCCAATTCCCATTAACTATATACTATATAGAGAGAGATCTCTATTTCCCTTTCCCACAAATCTTCTTGATCATTGCATCCTAACTCTGCCTCAGCCTCTTAGAATAGCAGCTGGATACTTTCATTGTCACTGTCTTCTGTGGAGTGCCTTCCTCTTAATCCTGGCCTTTGAATGAGAGTAACATCCTGGTTTATTTTCTGGCAGTTATTGGGGAAAAGTGAAAAACCATGTCCTAAGATCATCTCTTAACCATAAAGCATTGAGGCGTGCAAAGTAGACTTATTAAACCTTTCTTCCTTGAGGTAAATCAATCTTGCAAGGTAGACCAAATTAAATGCTATTAAAAAGGAGAATCAAATTGTAAAAAAATGTCTTTAGCATTAAGTATAATTATCTATATTATTTTACTTAATGTAGAATCATGTATGTTGGAAAAGAGAAATTACAGTGCTGTTCTGATCCAAAGAACAAATGCAAATGATACAATCACTGCTAATTCAGGAGAAGTTGAGTTCATATGCGACACAAAAGTAAACTCAGTAAATCGTAGCTATCTAGATTCACACAACACTGTAGACATAAACCATGATTTATGGACCAAAAGGACAGATTCACATAATGTAACTCAATATGATATGTCAGGGTCTTCTTTTTCACTATCTGTGACTCAATTTTTTTGAATCTTAGGTTTGATCCTGATTTTTGGAATTTGTATTATCTTACATTGTTTACATAAGGTGATTATTGCATCTTGGAAACTTTTTTGAATTCTATATGTAATTTAAAAAAAAGGAATTTTTGAAAAAAAGACAAAATGTACCTAAGTTGGGAAAATGCTGTGACTAAATATGATTCAGTGTATGACTGTCACATTTGAATAAGTTTGTTTCTGCTTTTAGGCGCTTCGTCTGAGTAATGCAGCCATGTCAAAAACCACAACTGGTCAGATTGTAAATCTTTTATCAAATGATGTGAATAAATTTGATCAGGTAAGCCCTGCGGGAGACATACATTTTGAATGATGTAGCTTAAGAGTGATCTTAACTAGTGGCCTTTTCTTTTTATTCACAGCAAAATAGAATGAAAGTTCTTGGGTTTGCATACAAGTGTATGCAGGGGATAAAAAGACTATATAGAACAGGGGTGTCCAACCTTGGCAACTTTAAGACTTGTGGACTTCAACTCCCAGAATACATCATACATTGCGGTGAAAGATGATTTCCAAACAGATGTCTTTTTAGAATTGAGGATTGTGATAAGAAGAATAACTTATTACAGTAGTCTCTAATCTTAAAGAGAACTTTGTTTTTTACCCCCTCTTTCTCTTTTTTGGGGTTGTGGGTGCAGTAGAGGTGGAGAGTTTATTTTTATTAATTTTATTTCTATTTACTTATATCCCACCTTTATTATTTTTACAAGTAACTCAAAGTGGCAAACATATCCAGAACACCTTCCTTCTATTTTTCCCACAACAACAACCCTGAGTCGTGTTTAGGAAGGCGCCACATAAACATGACTCACAGGACGGCCCAACGCATGCATTTCAGTAGAGAGAAATTCCCTGAAGTTGGATTCCAGAATGAGTTCAAGAGCTTGGAAGAGTAAATCTCTGGTTCCGGTGATCGACCCAAATTCAATTTGCATAATTCTGATATTTCATGGTAGCCAAGAAAGTATGAACCAGGTGTTGCTGTGCTTATTTTTAGTTGAGATCATTCAAGATCAGCTAAGTGTGAAGTTCATTATTTTATCTTGGGCAGTTCTCTTGGATTAGCCCTGCCTGTAGATCAGGGCAGGGGTGGGCTGCTGGGGGTTCGTAGGAGTTCGGGAGAGCCCCTAGCTAAGATTCTGTCCACTCCTGGCTGGTCCCGCTCATCCAACCTCTCCCCTCCCCTCTCAGGAGTCCTCACGTGGCCTGTTTTGGATGCAGGTAAATACACGGCATGAATGGAGGCTTGGGGAGGGCGAAAAATGGGCCTCCCGGAAGTTCGGGAAGGCTGGAAATGGGCCTGTTTCCAACTTCCAGAGAGCCTCCAGAGCCTGTGGAGACTGTTTTCGCCCTCCCGGAGGCTTGGGGAAATCCTCTGGAGGCCAAGGAGGGCAAAAACAACTCCCGCCATGGTACAGGTGGCCATCTAGGCCACGGTCACACTCACCCAGCAACCGGGTAGAGAACCCGTTGCTAAAATTTTTGAAGCCCACCCCTGGATCAGGGGTGTCAAACTCAAGGCCCGGGGTGTGGATCTGGTCCATGGGGTGTTTAGATCTGGCCCGCAGGGCCGCCCTGGAAACAGTGAAGGACCAGCCGGCGGCACCTCAGCCAGAGAAAACAGATCTCGGGAGGGTTGCACGCAGCTCTCCTGAGCGCCATTTTTGCTGGCAGAGGTTGCAGGAGGCCATCACAGCTGAAAATAGAGCTTGGGAGCCCGTTTTCGCTGGCAGAGCGCTCGGACCACCACAGGTTCCCCCAGCACGAGTGACGTCGACCTGGTCACACCCACCCCGGCCATGCCTATCCCATCCCCCCGAGGTCAAACACAACCCTGATGTGGCCCTCAATGAAATCGAGTTTGACACACCCCTGTTCTAGATGATTTTGTATAGATTAAAAGTAAGTATTCTGGTTTCACGAGATATGGGTTCGAACGCTCACAAACCAGACCGCATGAAACTTGTGTCATGTGAAGGTTTTCTTAAATGTCCTGGGTAAATGTTACAGTAAAACATGGACACTAAAGATATAGAAGTGTTTTGGCTCATGTGCCTCAGATGTGGAGATGACCAGAGATGTCAGAGTAAAAAGAAGCTATGTTGTAGGTAGTTGCTGAGGCCTGGAGATCCCATCTTAGTAAGAAGCAATTCCAGGACAGCTCGAGTGACATGCAGAATTCCCAAGGTATTTAGAGAAAACAACAACTTTTTTATATATAACCTAACATATCCAGATATAGATTATTTTGAGTCCCACAAGACTTTCCCCCACGCAGGCAAGAAATCTGTGGACTAAACTGGTAGCTGTCATGATATTTCTACTTCCAATTCATTTCGCGACTCATATGTATTTCTTTTTTTGCCTAGGTGACTATTTTCTTGCACTTCTTATGGGCTGGTCCCGTTCAGGCGATAGCTGTGACTGTCCTTCTGTGGCTTGAGATTGGCCCATCCTGCCTTGCAGGAATGGCGGTGCTAATTATTCTCCTTCCCTTGCAAACCTGCATTGGAAGACTCTTCTCGGCTCTGAGGTAAGTGATTGGGCTCCTCTCCCTTCAGAGTGATTTTAAAAAAAAAACCTTTTTCAACTCAACATGGATAGTTTTTCTAGCCTGTGGTTTTTAAAGGTTATATACTTTGAACGTAAAGGTTCAAAAACAGGTATCTTCTAAATCTAGAACCAGTAGAGTAGAGATTTTCTTTAAATTTCATCTTTATTATACATTCAAAGACATACACAAGACCCAACGTTGGTTTTTCTTCCTAAGGCAAATTACAAAGCAGAATTTTTTAAAAAATTACAGAAGTTGGAAAAAGGAGCATAGAAAGGGGCAGAATTCATGACTTGTAAGTTTTGATTACATTTATTAATTAGTTGCAGGACACAATCTGGGCAGGACACAATCTAACCAGACATTTTGTCTTCCAAGCTTTTCATGCTGGAGCCCATCTTCAGGGAACTTCTCTCTAGCGGAGTATGTACTGTTCTGTGAATGAGTGTTTTTCCCCATGAGAGCAGTCTATCAAGGCAACCTGGTCTACTCAAATATGGGACGGAGCATGCTTTCGCCTCTCAGCCCCTATCCAGGAGTTTTCGCAGGCAGTTGCTTTCGTGACAAACCTTTTTGGTGTTAAATTTATATTTTACCGACAAAGAAAGTTTGGAGCTTGGGAGCCCATTTTCTCTGGCAGAACACTCGGGCCACCACAGGTGCCCCCGACATGAGTGACGTTGAGCTAGCCACGCCTACCCTGGCCACGCCCATCCTGCCCCCCCAGGTCAAACACAACCCTGATGTGGCCCTCAATGAAACCAAGTTTGACACCCCTGCTCTGAACTAACCTCTAAAGATACTATATATTTAATGTTTAGCCGGATTCTCGGAAAAAGGCCTTGTGGTATAAAAATGGTAGATATGGTGAGATGTAGAACCTCAGATATGAAGAAGAAAATCTAGAAATGAGAGGAACATAGAACTCAGGAAAGACAAGGATAATACAGGTAGTTCTGAATTAGAATGACTTATAACCATTCATTCAGTGATCATTTGAAGTTATAAAGGCCCTGAAAAAAGTGACTTATGTCTGTTTTTCACACAACTATTATAGCATTCCCTATGGTCATGTGATCAGAATTTCCATGCTTGGCAACTGGCATGTATTTATGACAGTTGGAAGGTCACGTGATCACCTTTTGCAACATTCTGACAAGCAAAGTCAATTGGGAAGCCAGATTAATAGCCATGTTACTAATTTAACAACTGCAGTGCTTCATTTAACAACTGGGGCAAAACAGGGCAAAACTCATTTAACAATTGTCTCAGCAAAATAAATTTTGGCTTAGTTGTGGCCATAAGTCAAAGATTACCTGAAGTTGAACTGAAGGTGGAAAATATTTCTCAATTTCCCCCCCTACAAAATAGGTCTTTCTGAACTACTTTATACTGTAATTGTATACAATATGCAATTATATTCCATAATTGCAAATCTTCAGATTAGAAATATAGCCCTGGAACTAGCTGTTGCTTCCACAAGTATTTCAAGGTTGAATTTTGTGTGGCTCTTAGGTCAGCTAGGCTGTGGAATGTTTCAATTCTGTAACGAAACAATAATGTTTTGAGAAAGTGGAGATTTTCTTCACGTTTTTAAGGATAACAGATTATACAGTGCCCTGGTTGAATTTCCATCCTTTTAGGGCATATTCTTTATGATAGTTAATTTGCCATTTCATTTAGTTATGCGATTTTAAAATGCATAACATGTTTTCATTTCAGTAGTTTCAAATTATTATGATTATTATTGCATTAGATAACTGTATCAATATTTACAGCATTTTGTCAAATGCATAATCCTTGCATTTTAAGTTGGAATTTAAGACTTTTCAACTTTGCACTCTTTATCATTTTGCAGTAATCTCTTTTATTGCTAATCATAGTAAATATATAAAAAATAACCAAACAAGAAAATCAGTATATCTACATTTACGTTTTCAGCTAGGTGTCTGCATAAAATGTTTTGGTATTAAGCCTGAGAGTCATGAGTGGAATTTCAGCACTGTGAAATATTAAACTTGGTCTTCTGTTTATCTATTAAAGGACATTTCTCAATAACCCATGACCTTTCCCCACTGCAACTAGTTGATTGCTTTGTTGTTGTTAGTCATCAAGAGACAAAACATAGAATCGTAGAACTATGGGGATGGAATGGACCTTGGAGTCCAACCCTCTGCCCAAGGCAGATCTCTTTATACCATCCTGGACAAATGGATGTCCAATCTTTAGAGCAGAGTTCATAAGTTTGGAAAATCCTTCATCCTTGAAGGATTTTAACTTTTAACTCCATCTATGGACTTATCTATTATCTTACCTTTATCTATCCATCTATATGCAAATTCCATAAATTCCAAATTATGTCTTATGCCATTAATCATTTCTGGTTGTTATTGCAGTCCGTTACCTGACTGTAGTTCTTTGTTGTTATCATTAGTCTCTCATTAATTAAATTTGCAGCTGCCTGCAATTTGCAGTTCAAATCCCACCAGGCTCAAGGTTGACTCAGCCCCCCCCCCCCATACTTCTGAGGTGGGTAAAATGAGGAGCCAAATTTTTGGGGCAATATGCTGACTCTGTAAATTGCTTAGAGAGGGCTGTAATAAAGCACTCTGAAGTGGTATCTAAGTGCTATTGCTGTTAACTTTAAGGAGGATAGATGGTGAACAAGTGATTACCTTTGTCCCCGTTGTGGTTTGCTGGCATCAGGTGCAGACAGCAGAGGTCTTTGATAGCAAGGACTCGGATGACAGGCCTGCGTGTGATGCAGGGATAGGGCCAGGACTATCGGAGAGTGGGATGCTGCCTTGGGAGCTTCTGGAGTCTGGCAGCAATGATGCAGAGGACCCCGGGGAGCCTGTGCCCAGTGCGCATGCACGCAGGGCTGCTCATAGGAAAGAGCAGCTGAAGCAGCAAGGGCGACTTGGGAGTAAGGCTGGAAGGTGATGGTCCCTCCCATAAGGGATGAAAACCAGCCGTCGGGGATGTGTTCTTTGCAGGAAGCAAAAAAGTTATTTAGACTCATAGTTCTCGTCGAAGCCCTGCTTACTCCGGTTTGTTTTTGAAACTTCTGTTGGTGTATATTTAATCAGTAATTAGTCTTCTGTTCTTGGCAGCCTTTCGCAATGGGGGCGTGCATAAGTACACCAACGTGCCTACCATCCCTGTCCTATTGTTTCTTTTATATATTTTTTATTTTTCTTATATGTATCCATGTATTCATAACTATGTTTTTACTTATATCTATTATCTTGTAAGCAATTGACAAAAAAAAAACAACCTTGAAAGAGCTTGCTTTTGACATCGGACAGTTAGTTTTAAATGTCTCTTGGCTGGGGATGCACAGAATTTCCAGCGCCGCATTAAAAAAGGTTTGCTTTTTTCACAATTTGTGTTTGTTTAATTTGAACAAGGCTTGGGTCAGAACAGTCCTTTGCTTGCTCACTTTCTTGTGGCTTTATTACTGAGAGTGGGCAAGAGGTAATAGGTTCTCTTACCTGTTTCTATTTATTCTACACCTATACACCTTCTACTACAGGGATGTCAAACTGGTGGCCCACATGCAGGCCGCGTCCACCCCAGCTCCGTGAAGGGAAAAAGTTGCAATACATCACATGACGGCAATGTGATGCCATGAAATTGACACCTGTGTTCTATTAGGATGTAATAATCCCATAGATGTCTATGGGAGTAATACATAAGGATTGGCCAGTCCCAATCCTTGCTTATGTATATCTCCAGTTCTTCAAAGCAGTATGGCTATTAATGCTATGTGAAAGAATCCACTAAGCTTTTTTCATAAGCATCTTAATTTCACATATTTGTTTTCAGTTTTGTTCACTACCTCTTTATATCTGTAGTCCTTAAATTTTACTTTGGAGGTATGTGGGGGGAGAATGTTTTTTCATTATTGAATGTAATACAGAAATTCTCACAATAGATAAATGAAAATGTCTATCTGAATAATAGTCTTTTTTATGATATTTTTTTATTTTTAATATAGTCATTCCATCTTCAGTTGAACAATGTGTTGTCTGGGTACAAATATCTTTGTTAAACAATAATCAAAATTACAACATCCTTTGTTAAATTAATATTGATTCTGCAATATTTAACATAATAATATTCCACATATTAATTCTACAATATTAACATAATAATATTCAGTATACTAGTCATAATATTTACTTATCTCTTTTAACATATCTTCTTTATTTTGTTTCTCTGTTTGTAACTTCCATTTTATTACTTAACCATTGATCCCATACCATATTGTATTCAGTTTAGTCTTTCTCCTTAATTGCCAGCTTTAATCTGTTCATTCTAATACTTTCTAATACCTTCTAATCACATTCTCCTCTGTAGGTATCTCTTCACTCTTCCATTTTTTTTCCAAATACAATTCTGGCAGCAGTTATGAATAACTAAATATGCATTTTCCTTACTATATTTTTCAGGTAGAATCCCCAATAGAAATATTTCTGGTTTTAAATCAATATGTCTTATTTTATGAATTTAGAATTAGGTTTTTTAAGGTTATAACTTCCTATTATCTATTTCAGGAGCAGAACTGCAGCTTTCACAGATGCAAGAATCAGGACTATGAATGAGGTTATAACTGGAATGCGGATAATAAAGATGTATGCCTGGGAAAAGTCATTTGCTGAACTTGTGAACAACATGAGAAGGTGTTTTTATATCTCGCAGAAATTCTATACCTATGTTGCTTTTTACCTGATTTTGAACTAGAAGGTGGTGTTTTGCAATGCAGGATTTTTTTGAGTCACAACAAAAGAATCTGAGAATGTTATGGAGATAAAGAAAACCTGTTTTCCCCTTGATCATATAGCACCCCTTCCTGTAATAAGTAAGGCTTATGATTTAGCATAGCAATGAACTGAAATATATCACCTTTTTTGAAAATCTAAAACATAAAATAAAAGGCTATGTTACTTCCATGTCTAATTCCCTGAAAATTTGAAAATACGTTTCAAAAAATATTTTTTTTTCTTAGTTTCCCATCCCTTTCTGATATGTTAGAAACTCTGTCTCCTCACCCAAGTGCATATTAAATTCATTCAGTTTTCTGATTGAGAAAAAAAATATACATTGGACATTCATTTTATCAGCCATTTGCTTATAATCTGCCCATCAATTTATCACCCTGATCTTTCTGCATGCTTCCTATGGATTTATCCAAAACATATATTTATGTCAGTTTGGCCTAGTGGTTAAGGCAATAGGCTAGAAATCAGGGAAGAAAGAGTTCTAGTCCTGCCTTAGGCATGAAAGCCAGCTCTGACTTAGCCCAACTCATCTCAGTGGGTTGTTGTTGTTGTTATAAAAATACTGATAGTCCTCAACTTACAACAGTTCATTAGTGACCATTCGAAGTTACAACATGATTGAAAAAAGTGACCTATGATGGTTTTTCACACTTCCAACCATTACAGCATCTCCAGGGTCATGTGATCAAAATCTAGATGCTTGGTAACTGACTCATATTTATGATGGTTGCAGTGTCCTGGGGTCATGGGATCATCTTTTGCAGTCTTCTGGCAAGTAAAGTCAATGGGGAATCCAGATTCACTTAAGAACTACATGACTCATTTAACAAGTGCAGTGATTCACTTAACAACTGTGGTAAGAAAGGTCTTTAAACGGGGAAAAACCCATTTAACAAATGTCTCACTTAACAGAAATTTTGGGCTCAGTTGTGGTTGTAAGTTGAGGACTACTGTTCTGACCCAGGCTTCGTCCAAATTAAGGAAACACAAACTGAGTGTAAAATCAAACCTATTTTAATGCAACGCTGGGAATTTCTTGCATTCCCAGCCAAAACTCATTAGACACAATTCTCTGAGATAAGCTCATGCATTTCAGGGTTGTACAAGGCTGCCAAGAAACAGAAGTCCACTTAATTAGAATATGTAAACCGACAGAAGTTCCAGCAAAAACAAACCAGAGATCGCAGGGCTTCAATGAGGAATCAGAATCTAATGAACTTCTTTGCTTCCTGCAAAGAGCACGTCACCGAGGGCTGACTTTTATCCCTTATGGGAGGGGCAGTCACCTTCCAGCCTTACTCCCGAGTCACTCCCTCTGCTTCAGCTGCTCTTTCCTTCTAGCAGCCCTGTGCACATGCACTCTGGGAACAGGCTCCCCGGGATCCTCTGCTTCACTGCTGCCAGACTCCGAAGGCAGCACCCCACTCTCAGATGATCCTGGCCCCATCCCTGCATCGAATGCAGGACCCTCGTCCAAGTATTTGCCAGACTCCCTGATTGGTTCCCTTTCATCCTCACCGTCCGATACCTTTGCTGTCTGCACCGGCGGACCACAACAACTACCTGTAATAACAGTGAGATTAAAACAAACAAGCAAAGAAATCAACATTTGCAGGGGCTTCTATCCCTTCCTTCGCATTAGCCTTCTCCGGTCCACCATTCTTCAGAGTTTAAAATTCCCAATTTTAATGCTTGATAATGGTTTTCAAAATGCATATCCTGCCATCCCAGTTGGAATTTGTTCATGCCCCTGAGTAAATCACATCCTCCGGTTTGGGATTCCCTGTTCTTGGAGCTCAAGGGTAAATATATATCCATTCCCTCCTCCCATTTTCTGTGAGATAAGTTGGGCTAAGGGAGTGAATTGCCTCAAGTCATTTATGTATGTAACAGATTTCTATCTCTGCCCATCATGAAACAACTCTGGGTTGCTTAAACAACAATATAACTATAAAAACAGTAAGAATTGTATTAAAAAAAAGAAACCTTAAAAACCCTGGCACCATGATGATGCAGTGGTTAGAATGCAGTACTGCAGGTTAATTCTGTTGACTGACAGCGGTTCGATTCTTACCAGCTCAAAGTTGACTCAGTCTTCCATCCTTTCGAGGTGGGTAAAATGAGGACCCAGTTTGTTGGGGGCAAGAGGCTGACTCTGTAAACTGCATAGAGACGTTTGCAGCGAAGCACTGTGAAGCAATATATACTGTAAGTTTAAGTGCTATTTCTATTGCTCCCTGAATTGATCTCCCAGGATGCCCCAACCACTCCCCACAGCCTCTATCCCAGTGCCTGGGTAAAGAGCCAGGGTTTTAATGGCCTTCTGGAAAGCTAAGAGGATGAAGGCCTGCCTGGTTGCCATGGAGACGGTTTTCCATAAGGCAGGAGCAGCCATGGAAAAGGAGTGAGGCGGTGGCTAGAGGTGGAGCTCTTGCCTCCCAATCAGGAGGCTGTGAGTTCGATCCTAGGTAGAGGCAGTTATTTCTCTCTCTCGGCACGATAAAAATATATTTACTAAATATAACTCTGCATTGGCAAAAGGAAGGGCATCCGGCCAGTAAATACTCAGCTCCTTTCAGTTGCCCAGATTCCACCCCATAAGGGATCCTGGGCTCATTAAAAGATGACGATGATGAGCAGCCATGGAAAAGGCACGCTTGCTAGGTCCCATTAGATGGCACTGTTTTATGAAAGGGACCTGCAGCATGGCCATTTTATATGACCTAGTGAGAGGGGCAGGGTCTCAGGAAGAGGTGGTCCTGGGTAACATGGGCTTTAAAAGTTATAACCAGCACCTTGAATTGCAACAAAAAGGAAACTTCAAGCCAGAGGTGCTCAGTCAATAGGGGCTTTACATAGGCAAACCAAAAGGTTCCCAATACTATGTATACTGTGGCATTCTGGACCAGTTGTAATTTTTGGATAGTCTTCAAGGGCAACCCCATGTGGAGTGCACTAAAATAATCCAAACAGGAAGTTCCTGTGCGTCCATAGCTGAGACAGAGTTGAACCTGGCTGCTTAGGGCATTGTGGAGTCGATAAAGCAGTATATGCTATTTTTGTTTTGATGTTCTCGCTGATGCTGAATGGATTTTTTTTTAATAATGTGGGCTTTATTGTTATTTAGCTTTTCTAAACCTTTTAGATGTGCTTGGTTGAAGTTGTTTAAAAAGTGCTTGCAATACATTATGTGTTTTATCAAAATTATTAAAATTTTTATTTCAGAAAGGAAGTTTCAGTGGTTCTTAAGAGTTCTTTCCTTCGGGGAATGAACTTGGCATCCTTCTTCATTGCCAGCAAAATCACAGTGTTTATGACATTCATGACCTACGTGCTGCTGGGCAATCTGATTTCAGCGAGTCGAGTGTTTGTTGCCGTCACTCTCTATGGTGCAGTGAGGCTGACAGTCACACTATTCTTCCCGATGGCCATTGAGAAAGTATCTGAAGCACTGGTCAGCATTAGACGAATCAAGGTATTATCCAAAGGGGACATTCCATTGAATTTAGTTGCAGCATTAGAGATAATTAACAAGTTGGTTGCTCATGCTTTTCCTTTCAGGCAGCTCCTGTGTCTTTAATAGCTAGGGAAAGAGAATGCATAAATATTTGCCTTATGTAATTCCCTAGGGCAATTCTTAATTGTTGTGGATGATTATTTATGGTGCTTTTTATTGGCTCAGGATCTTTAACTGAATGAGTATAAATGATTTTCAAGGTAATGGGAATGATTATGGATAAAGAATAAAGGTACCGTGTTTCTCCAACAATACGGCCTCCACCAATAGGAAGCCCCAGCATGATTTATTGGCATAAAATCAAATTAAGCCCCTCCCCCCAAATTAAGGCCCATATTAAACATGCGAAATGGGGGAATGGCGGGGGGCTTGCCGTTTGGAAGTACTTTGTTGCATGCCCGGATATGGTGCTGCCTGCGTTGGTGGAGCACTTCATATCGGAGACCTTCCGCCACCGTTAATTTCCTTCTCCTGCTGCCGTGGCGTTACAGCAACGCTGCGGCGTTGGCGCACCACGTGCAGCCAGTCAGGGCTCCTCCTGCAACCGAGCCCTGAGGAGACATTTACTTCAGGCGCTCCTGTGGCCACCTTCCTTTGCCTTCGATGGTAAAGTGAATTATTTAAAAACCTCCGCTCATCACGCCAGGGCCGCGGCAGAGCCGCACGGGCTGGGCAGAACCAGGAAACACCCGCGGCTGCTTTCCGGCTCTGCTCAGCTCGCACGGCCCTGATAGGATGAGCGGAGGTTTTTAAAATAATTCACTTTACCATCGAAGGCAAAGGGAAGGCGCGCCACAGGGCGCCTGAAGCCAAGCGTCTCCTCAGGGCTCCGGTTGCAGGGAGGAGCCCTGACTGGCTGCACGTGGCTGCGCCAAACGCAGCGGCGTTGCTGTAACGCCACGGCAGCAAGGGAGAAGGGAAATTAACGGTGGCGGAAGGTCTCCCAACATCCAAGCTGTCGCCGCTCGCCCACCCGAGGATGCAAGGGGGAATAAGTCACCCCCAAAAGACGTCCTAGCCGTTTTTTCGGGGTCAAAAAAATAAGGCCCGGCCTTATTATGTGAGAAACACGGTATCGTTTTATCAGATAATTTGAAATACATGGAAAAATACAGAAAAAACCCTATAGAATAATGTGGAATAATACAGAATAAAAAATACAGAATAGTAGTGCAAGACTTTTTTTAGACACCCTTGATCAATAAACAGCAAATAGATTCTATTGCTAAGTCTCCTTCACTTTCATTATTTGGATCTGTAATGAAATTTAGGAACAATTCCACTAAATATTTTGATGCGGACATTGTAATCAGGCATTAGAAACCTGCTAAATAATGATGATAGCCTTTGTTCAACCCAGGAACTGCACATTTAGCACCTCTGCAAAATTAACAAGAGAACCAGATCTTTGTCAAAGGAAGTTGGAAAACCAATGCCAGGGCTACCAGAGGAAGAGAAGGCCTTGCATTTGAGAATTTCATTGTATCAGGCATTATAAGGCCATTATAATACTCTGAACTTTAATGGCTTAGAATAGAAGTTATAGAATAAAAGAATTGAACTTGGAGGCCTTGGAGTTCTTATAGTTCCACCCCTTGCTCGAACAGGAGACCCTAGATCATTCTAGATAAATGGCTGTCCAATGTCTTCTTGAAAACCTCCAGTGATGGAGCACCCACACCTTCTCTTGGCAAGCCGTTTCATTGATTAATTGATCCACTGTCTCTAACAATCTTCCACCCATTCCTTCTTTCCTAATAGTGAGAACAATTAACCAGTGGAAGGGGTTGCCTTCAGAAGTTGTGGGTGTTCCATCACTAGAGGTTTTTAGGAAGTGATTGGACAGCAATTTGTCCAGAATAGTATAGGATCTCCACCTTCTGCAGGGGGTTAGACTAGAAGACCTTCAAAGTCCCTTCCAACTCTGTCATTCTCTTATATATTATAGTGCAGTTCTTTAAATCTTATTTTTGGTGTGCACAGTTGAGGATGGGATGAAGTTGGTAGGATTCAGTGCCTATGTTTGCAGAAGACTGTGTGAAGCGAAACTGTTGAGGTAATTCCCTGTTAGGAGAATAAGCGCATACAGGGAGACGTATTTGAGAGAAGTGTTGGAATAATACACACACAGCACACAGATACACTGTACAGTAAATGTAGGTTTTTTTTTACTTCCAGAAATGTTTAAGCAAAGTTCAAAATAGGCAGTCCAAAGTCATTCACAGTTAAATCAGTCAATGTTCATTTCAGGGATAATTCCAATATCAAAGTCCAGAATCAAAAACAGTTCAGTATCAGACTTACATCAAATCCATAAATAGCAGTCAATTAGGAAAAATAGAGACTCACACTCTCTTCTGAGATTAAGACTAAGACAACCCAGGTTTCTGGCTCCATCTTATGGCCGTTTGAGAAACCACAACCAATTACAAATTTTGCATTTTCTTAAAGATACAGTTTTAAAATGTTTATCCTGGTTTATATATTGTCCAACCCAAATACCTGTTAGGTGACTTACATTCCTAACAGAAACCAGAACTGCTACTTAGATATATGAAGACACAGAATAAAGTTAGAAAACCACCTTTTGTTCCTATTGATATCAGATTTTCATTTGCTATACATGAAGTATTGTAAACTATAAACTAAATTATTAGTTAATCATTTATTTATTAATAATAAAATTATAAATCTAGATCACTGTGTATTTATTTAAAAAGAAAGATTGACTTGGTCAGAAAATTATTCAAGCCCTTTTGTAAAATGAACTCAGTTTGCCTATGGATACGCTCTTTGAATATATTGGAAGCCTTTGATTATGTGAATGTATTTCAGCAAAAAATAAACGAGTCTTTTCTGTTTTGTTGTTTATACAATCTTCTTTTTTTTCTTTCCATTGATGCAGAACTTTCTAATCCTTGATGAAATTTCTCAGTTTAGGCCACAACTCAAAAGTAACAGTGAAAATCCTTTCCTTAACGTACACGATTTGACTTGCACCTGGGACAAGGTAAATCACCTTTATTCTGAATGGCAATACAGAATCGGTTCACTTTTACAGCCCAAGTAAAGGATACAAAATTTGGAGATAGAGATGGCTATCCTCTGGACAAGCAACAGATGTTTTCCCTCTCAGGTTGTTGTTAGACTAAAAGTGCTTTTCTTCTCATTTCCAAATGAAACACATTCAGTAATGGAATGAAGAATGTTGCTTTCAGTAAGCAATATGATTTGGTGGCATCAGGTAAGACCTCTGTTTGAAATCTTTACCGCAAACTGACAAGCTGGCTTTTCATAAACCATTTGTTCAGATCATTTCCACCACTTCTTATGCTGATGCCCATATTGAAATTCATAATGCTATCCTGCTCTGTTAGATACAGATTAATGGAGTTAGAAAGGACCTTGTAAGTCATCTAGTCCAGTGGTTGCCAACTAGGGGGCTGCGGTCCACTGGTGGTCCGTGAGAAAATTTGGGTGGGCCGCAGAGAAATGTCCCCCCAAAGCTCCCCCCAAAGCAATTAATCCAGGCTGCACCCTGGATTATGGCCTGCCCACTCGCTGGCCCCCACCCTTCGGCCGAGCGCAAACCTGCAAAAGCAGCGCAGCCCTCGCCGGCCAGGATGAGGTAATGGTACTGTTGCAGCAAGAGGGGGCTGGCGGCACAGGCGGGCTGAAGCGGCGATGGAGATGGCCGGAAGGTGCAGGAGCGCCATGCTACTTGCATTTGCGCGGCACTCCCGCACCTTCCAGTTTGTCTCTCCCAGTATGGGCTCTTCGTCAATGGCCACGGGCTGTAGGGACAGCCCAGGACAGGAAAAGTACTGACTGCTGGTGGTGAGAGGGGGTGGAGTGGGCAAGTCTGCGCTCACCATCCAGTTCAGAGGTCTGGAATGGGGCCTCGGCGTCAGTTTCCTCATCCCTCTTGGTGCTCTGCTCTGCTGTCCTCCCCCGGCCCCAGCCTTCGCTGCCCATGGAAAGCACAGGAAAAGCAAGCAGAAACATACCTCTCGCTGGGGCAGAAGAGCTGAGATCGAGGAAAGCCACAGGCAAGAGAAGATAGAAGCTGCCACCTTTGAAAAGCGCCGTTTTCTGTTGCCCGTGCCTTCCGATCTCCACTCTTTCCCCCCAGTGAGAGCTATGTTTCTGCTTGCTTTCTTTTCCTGGGGGCAGCAGAAACATCAGGGCTGCTCTCCCCACTCAGCAATCCAGGCCTGGAGGAACGCGAAGAATTGCGGGCGAGCGCCGGAGAAAGGCGTGTTGGAAATGCCAATACACGTTTCCAGCACGCTCTCCTCTGTCCCGAAGTAGGATTGAGTGGGGGGCAAGGTGCAGGGGGAAGGGAAGGAGAAGCCCATCTGGCTTTCCTTTGGCATCCAATTTTTTTTTTTTTTGAGCAAGTCCACCACATATGATATTCCGTTTCCTTTTTCTGACAACCATGTTCCAGATTGTACAATTATATGTAAGTTACATTGCAGTTGGCTGAAAGTGGAATGTTTCTGTTGAAGTCAGTGCAAGATCAAAGTGAGGGAAAACCTTGATTGTATAACCAGAAAGTTTAAGTCCTTAGAAGCACTAAAAAGGAATAAAAATGAGCTATTTCCGCCACCTTGTGGAGATTAAAGCATAATGTTTAAGAAGGCCAATGGTGGAACAGTATTTTAGGATTAGAAACAATGCGTTATGTTTAATACCAACCTTAACTGGAATCTTGATTATTGCTTTAAATCCAATCAAGTTTAATGTTTAGTAACGTAGAAGGTACCTGTATCAAATAAAAGAGGATGAGAAAGTTAATATAATGGCAATAGAAGCAATTGTTTCTTATTTCTGAACATGAATAACATTTTCTCATGCTGATTTCTTGGTGCTTATGTTACTTTATGGCCTGATTAACACTGATATTATTTCTATTTTTTTGGGGGGGGCGGGGTGGCATTCTTGTTTACAAGAGAATTAGGTATGAATTAAGTATAAATAGGAAAAAAGCCTGTTAATTTTATAAACAACTATCAGTTTCATATCTATAAGGAATGTATATGTTATTTTGCATTTTTTAATCACATGTAATATTTCACAGATAATTAATTCTTTGGATCTTGATAGATGGGAGTAATTAAACCTTATACTGGGGGAAAAAGTAATACCCTCAAATAGATTATTTTCTAAAATGTTATGAATTTTGTGTGGAATTCCTATAAAGGTAGTCACCAGGAGCCAAGAATGACCGAAGGCATAAAACAATGAATAGAGTCAATTAATATATTTTTGTTTAGTTTTCTTCAGTTTTTATTTTTTTCATA
The DNA here is from genome assembly GCF_049901735.1 of Notechis scutatus. Classification (NCBI taxonomy): domain Eukaryota; kingdom Metazoa; phylum Chordata; class Lepidosauria; order Squamata; family Elapidae; genus Notechis; species Notechis scutatus. The sequence goes on from NC_142013.1 coordinate 93,567,815, forward strand.
AACATGTACATTGCTTCGTTTATTTGTATTCAGTTAATGAAAGCAAATAAATAAATGCATAAATGATATGGTGAAACCATATTAATTTCTTCCCAAATGAATAGAGCATGGAAATGACAACACTTCAAGACATTTCATTTACTGTCAAACCTGGAGAATTGCTCACCGTGATTGGCCCCGTGGGAGCAGGAAAGGCAAGTCTTCACTTTTTTTATTGTTACTTTGTCCCTTGGGTGTTCATTCTGAAGCATTTGAAAACAGAGATTTTGTCCACTCTGGGTTTCAATCTGTTGAGATGCAAGCTTGTATGTGAGTATGATGAGGTAACTGACCGATACTGACCTTCCCATTATCAGGTTATATGGGTGTGTGTGGTTAAGGCTTGTCTGTCTTATCCATCTTGCTAAAAAGTAATATGGGGCAGAGGGATGTATCCAGGATGGCTTATGGAAGTCAAAATCCATGGGCTCACCTAGTGAGGTAAGATTGCAACTTGGAACGAAGGAAAATAAATGGTAAAGAACATAAATTAGTGAAAGAAATAGGAGAAGGTAAAACAGTGTATCTATGCCTGTGCAACGAATAGAAAAGGAAAGAATGTGACTGAAATTGAGCTGAGTTAAGGAATGAATTCAGAAGAATAGATATGATTTAAGCATCAATTTATTCATGAATCCGCAACGAACAGATATGAATCTTCATTCAGACTTTTGACAAGCATGACCAAAGCCACTCTTTCCTCTTTTTCTTTGTTCCTATCTGGATTGTTTTCTCTGTCACTCTTGTTTCTTATTGTTTTGTGGGTTTTTTTTCTTTTTAAACGTTTAAATCCACCCCCCCCCCCGTGCCCCTGTTTTGGCTGGCAGGGTGCTGCAGAAGGCTGTCCGTCCTGTCTCCTCTCTCCCCAGCTGGCCCGTGGAGGACAACTACAATGCTGATCTAGCCCTCCAAGAAATCCAGTTTGACACCACTGGATTAGCTGATCAGATACAAATAAAACAATTAGCCAACTCCAATTAGGTCCACATAGAAATTAGTATTAGCTACGATTAATCCCACACTGTAGCCATTGAAGATATGGACAGAAAAAGCACAACGGTCCATAATATGACAGAACAAGAAAACCAAGGGAATCTTTAGTGCTGGTTCTACAAATAAATTCTGCTAATGTGTACAAAGAATGGAAAGTCTTAGGTGTGTTGTGCACCTCAGTATTTATAATTATACTTGTTTTTCTTCCTATGCTTCTAGTCTTCACTCTTGAGTGCTGTCCTGGGCGAGCTGTCTATAATCAGAGGTTTTATGGATGTTCAAGGAAAAATAGCTTATGTTTCTCAGCAACCCTGGGTGTTTTCTGGCACAGTAAGAAATAACATACTCTTTGGAAAGGAATATCAAAAGGAAAAATATGAGAAGGTTTTAAGAGCCTGTGCTCTTAAAAAAGTAAGTTCTACATCTTTAGATACATTTTGAACATCTTGTTTTTCATTTTTTGACAGTGAAAATTGGCAAAGCGTTATGCATGGAAAATTACAGGGTCCTCGTGGAAGCCTTATTGCCTTTGGATTCCCCAAAACCAGCCCAACATCCAAAATAAAACAATGTTTAAGAATTGATGAAATGCCAGTGAAATATAGGACGGCATGCATTGTGCAAAATAGCTCCATGTTTAAATGTAATTTAAGTTGGCTGGATCCATAAATAATTATGCAGACAGAGCTTTTTTGGGATGAGGCCTCAATTTTAAACAAGGGGTCAGAGGCTGAAAAGAAAACATCATGAAATTTGACTTGATTTAATTTAATTTTAATTAAATTTAATGAAATGTAATGATTCATATATGTGTTTACTAGATTTTTCCCTATTGCCGTATTAAAATTTTCAATTCAGTGATAATTTTGTGGGTTGTATACCCTGCTGTAATACTTCAAGATTTATCTATTTCCCATTTAAAAGGCATAAAATAACTCCTAGGAGAAAATAATTCAGGGTAGAACATCATTCACATTCCGTACTTGTGAGAATGAAGACAGAAATTGCAATGCCGTTGTATTTCAGAGAATGTCCTTCAGAACATTTCAACTTCATCTTTGATTTGGCAGGTGTGATATAGGACATTAAAATAGATTGCCAAGAGACAGATAATTTTGTTTGGCAACTTGAAAAATATTGTACACCAAATCCAGGACATGGTATTTGATGATGCCACTGGCAGGCTGAAGATGGATGAAAAGCAGACAGTTGGAAACCTTTTGCAAAACACATTTTCTAAAAATGCAGTTGGTCTCTTTTTTTTATAATCTTGTATGGCATTATGAAAACTGCTCATCATTCCCTAAAATCCATATTTAATTTGTAGTGGTTTATAAATTGTATAAACACACTTCTTCGGTGAGTGAAAATCTTACAAAGCAATTCTGATTAATAAGTTCTCCTTTTGAACAGAATGTGTGCATATTAATAATATTTACGACGGTTCTCATATCATTAAAAGGACAAATGCAAACATTTTTATTTAAATAATTCTCTCTTTTTGGTAGGATATTGAGCAGCTGGAAGATGGAGACTTAACAATAGTTGGAGACAGAGGAGCTACTTTGAGCGGTGGACAAAAAGCCAGGATTAATCTTGCTAGGTAAAATGGACTTGAATTTTATGAGACCATCTTGAACCTGCAGATATCAATGCATTTGGTGAAACTAAAATCGAAATTATGTACATTTCATGGTCATCTGTAAAAAATTAAAATTGCATCAATTAGTGATAACAAACTGCTGACAGAAATCAAAGTGTTGAAATCAAAGTCCTAAGAGCAAACAATGCTACGTTTTACAGGTAGTCCTCAATTTACAACAGTTCATTTAGTGACCATTCAAAGTTACAACGGCACTGAAAAAAGTGACATTTTTCACAGTTACAACCTTTGGCAGCATCCCCGTGATCTTGTGATCAAAATTCAGGTGCCTGGCAACTGGTTCATACTTATGACTATTGCTGTGTCCCAAGATCATGTTTGTAACCTTTTGACAAGCGAAATCAGTGGGGAAGCCTGATTCATTTAACAACTGGTTTACTAATTTATTAACTGTAGTGGTTCACTTAACAACTGTGGCAAGAAATGTCATAAAATAGGGCAAAACTCATTTAACAAATGTTAAATGTCTCACTTAACAACCAAAATTTTGGGCTCATTTGTGATTGTAAGTTGAGGATTACCTGTTCTGATTTAGACATTCTCAAAAGGAGACATTTTAGCATAATTTTATCACTTTATGGTAACTAGTATGGAGTTCCATTCTCCCTTATTCTCCACAAAATAAAAATACTATGATGGGTTTTGTGAAAGATATGGTCTTCAAGGTGAAAGAGATGATCTTTCAGGTGATCAGATCAGAGGTGGTATAGGGCAGGTTCTGACCAGTTCTGGAGAACAGGTAGCGGAAATTTTGAGTAGTTCGGAGAACCGGCAAATACCACCTCTGACTGGCCCCGCCCCCATCTATTCTCTGCCTCCCGAGTCCCAGCTGATCGGCTGAGTCTTCTTTTGTTGCCCTGCACAGGAGAACAGAGCTGGAAAGCAGGTTAGGGGGGTGGGGAGGGAATGGGGATTTTGCAGTAACCTTCCCCTGCCACACCCACCAAGCCACGCCCACAGAATCGGTAGTAAAAATTTTTTGAATCCCACCACTGGATCAGATGTTGGATGTTTATAGGACTTTGAAAAATATATGTGGGGGATTATGGACTTCCGGTTTGAGCTTCTTCAGCAACAGACAAAACCTCGTCTCTGCAAGGCTTCGATCCGTGCTCGCCTCTGGAGCGCCCCGAGCCAGCTGGTTTCGGGGCTAAGCCACCCTGTAGAGGTGGTGAAGAAGGGGGAGACTGCCTACAGGGTTGAGGAGATCCGCATCTCTCCTCCCCAGCTGGCCATTACTCCCTTTCCCGAAGGCGGTTGTAGCGGTGGTCAGAAATGGCCACCACAAAGAAGAACTTGACTGGAAAAGAATGTGCAGGAGGAAGATAAGAAGAGAAAGTTTTGGTTGACTGGGTCAAACAGCAAAAGCAACAAATAAGGTACCCTGGAATTGAAACTATTAAAAAAAACAATAACATTGTTCCCTAAGAAGATTTTTAAGCTGCGAAGGAGAGAGAAAAGGGAAAAGATTTGGTTTTTCCCCCCTCCTTTTCCTATACTGACAGCAAAGAGACTTAAGCAAGAAATTGGAAAAAAATCCACTTTGACATTAATAGGCATTTAATGCTGAAAATAAAAAGTCAAAGGGATAATAAAGATTTCTGGATAATCAAAAGCTTTTGAAAACAGGAAAGGAGAGAAAAAGAATAAAAGGGCAGGATCTGGAAGGGAGGAGACTGCCTGGAATTAAAAAGAACTTTCAGCAAAATCTCAACAAGACTTCCAAAAGATACATTCTAACTGAAATATCGCAACAAAAACCCCAGGAAGAGAAAGTTGAAAAAGAAATAAGAAGAAATAACTTGGGACTATTTGGATTACTTGATGATTTCTGGATTTTTGGTTATTGTATTTGAATGACTAAAATCAATCGGGTGGTTGTTTAAAACTGTTTAAAATGGCTCCACTTTTAGAAGAACTGAAAACGGAACTTAAAAAGTACAAAGAAGATGCACAAGAAAGGAGAGGTTCTTTTGGCTTCGTATTTCAGTTTTTAGAAATGGAGATTTGGAATTATGAGAAACAACAAGAAATGTCTGCAGAACAAGAAGATTGTGACAAAGAAGAACCCATCTTTAATGAACAAGTAATCTTAGGAGGGGAAAAAAAAGGAAAGGGGGGAAAGAGAATGGAAAGTTTAAGATTGGGAAAAACAACAACTGCAAAAAAATAGAGTGAAAAATAAATATAAAATCAGAAAGCAACAGAAGAGGGAAATGCAGAAGAGAGAATTATAACTAGAGAGACGGGGTAAAAAGGGGAGGGAGAAGATGAGAGGGAAGAAAGAAAGGAAAAGAAGTTATAAAGGACAGAAACAAAATATGGAGAAACAGGGCTTATTTAGAGATAATGGGTGAAAACTTAATGGAAAAAGGGATTCTGCAAAGGTACATAAGATAGTATTGTTATATTAGAAACAGAAATAATTTTAGAAAATATGAAACAATGTATGATTAAAATGTTTGATAAAATAGCTATCGTAATTCAGTGGAATGCTTGTCAGTAAATAAATGTAACAAAATGAATATTTAATGATTTACAAAACATGTGAAGAGAAATAAGGGAAAAATTAATTATGGAGATTATATGTGTCTTTAAGGAAGTATGATATTTAATTGAAAAGAAGTGTTAAAGATGTTAAGATTTTAATGATTATTAATTATAGAACTGAATTGGAATGTAATGAGGGCTTATAATTACATATATTTATAATCTTTTTTTAAAAAGAATATAGTGTGTATTATAAGAATGTACCAAGCAGAACTCAATTGGAAGCTATGTATTATGTATTATATTGAAGGTCATAACCTTAAGGTATATATAGAAGTTTAAATAAGAGTTGAATGGATGTAATTAAAAGATATAAAGGTGTCATACTCCAATTAGTAACTACAGGAGAAAATTTGTTTAATGAGAAAAGATAATATGAAATTGAAACAGAACAGACAAAAGTATAAATATAATGATTTGAATTGAGATGAGATAATCAAAATAAAATTGAGAAAATTAAAAGAGGGGAAAAACTATATAGAAAATGTAGAATAGTGTAAGATATGGAATAGAACACAAAAAGGAGCATGAAATTGAGTTTTTGTGTCTGTATAAAGAAGTTCAACCCGGGACCATGCCAGAAAAATATCCACCATCCTAAGAAACCCTAAAGACAAAATCGAGTTAGAAAACCAAGGAGTATACGAAATCCCTTGCACCGCCTGACCCACCACATACATCGGACAAACCAACAGAAGAATAAGTGCACGCATTGAAGAACACAAGAACTCAATCAAAAAAGAAGAACCGACCTCTTCCCTGGTCCAATACCTCAAAGCCACAGGACATGAGATTGACTTTAAAAATACCAGAACTACCGCCAAAACTGAACACTTCAACAACAGAATAATCAGGGAAGCCATAGAGATAGAAAAACGCCCACACAGCATGAATAAACGAGATGATACCTCCCGCCTACCAGCCATCTGGAAACCCGCCCTCATTAACAAACGAGTACCTAAGATGAAGAAGGACACCAGACCCACACCCACGAGGGCCACACAAGATGCTACCACCACACTTCCATGTAGAAAGCAGGCTCACACCCACACAGATGATGAGACACGACCATGGACTAGAAGCCGTACCGCAGCTGCATCACTACCCACTTCAAACCCCTCCGACCCATACATGAAGCGAACGGACGCCCACCATGAAGATGTGGCACGACCACGAACGCGAAGCCAAACAACAGGATCACAGCTCACCAGCTCAAATCCCCCGGCAACTAAGACTAACCTGAGCACAACCAAGCCCCCACCTGAACAGAACACACCCCCAGCCAATCAGAACACAGCCAACCCCCCAACCAATCAGAACATAGCCAAACCCCCAAACAATGAGAACACACCCCCACCCAATCAGAACACAGCCAAGCCCCCACCCAATCAAGTCACATCCCGACTAGCAGTTAAAAGGAAGAAGCAGCTGCAAGCTCACATTATTCCGAGAAGCACAAAGCCAAAGACACAAGCCTGAAGATGACGAATGAGACTTTATCGAAACGTCGCCTAGACACTTCCAATTTTACATGGGAGAAAACCTGAATAACCAAAGATAGATAGATAGATAGATAGATAGATAGATAGATAGATAGATAGATAGATAGATATGGAAACAGTAATGACCCAATAGCTGCACCAGGGCAGGAAAATGGAAACGAGAGTAGATGAGAGATCCCGCCTTTCACTGTATGGATGAGGCCTTTCTGCTCAAAAATGCACACTTGTTTCAGAAGCAACTTAATTGTTCCTCACTTGTCTGTTTTTTAGAGCTGTGTACCAGGATGCCGACATCTATCTGTTGGATGATCCATTAAGTGCAGTGGATGCAGAAGTGAGCAGGCATTTATTTGAAAAGTATGTAACTCCCCAGTGCACTTTTAAACATTTACATTTCTCTTCCGCGGTTCTCCTTTCTTAAACTGTACATGGAAACAAGGTTAACTTGAAACATTTAAAGACCCTCAGTGGGTTTTGTGACCTGGTGAATATATTATTGCTCCTATCTTATTCTAACGATAGAAAATCAGAATCATTTATGTAAACATTTCAAACAAATTGGGAGAAGGGGACTCAGTATTTCTGTCCTGAGAACAGCTGACATGATTATAAAGGGATGTTTTTGTTGAATAATAATATAAGAGTTATATTTCTCAATTAAAGAGAACAATCCTACGTTTATTTGGAACTGCTGCTGAACTCAGTAAAATCTTATCCAATGCTACCTGCATTATCCTTTATTGATTAATTCTTTGATTAAATGGTATATGGTCTCCTGCTTGAGGTTGGACTAAAAGACCTCCAAGGTCCCTTCTTACTCTGTTATTCTGTTATTCTGAACCATAAATGGTAGCTAAAGCAATTAGCTGACAAGAATATATACTTACATACATTTGCACACTATTGGCTTTTGGTCTTTTTGAGTAAGAGGTCCTAAAGTTAAAGTTAATGACTATGATTGTAGATTATTGTTGCTTTCCATGTCCCTTGAAAAATCATGGGGCTTTTATGGTGATGTTTTATAATATTGATTAATGGTGATTTCTTCTTGAAATTGTAGCATTCCTTAATGCTCCTTTACAAGTACTTCATCCTCTTCCCATATACTGTACTGTATTCCCTAAGTGTTAGATAATAGTTATTCTTGCATATGATAAAGATGGAATTGATATATCAGTATCCAGTCTTCTCTATGCAGATGACAGTGTTAATTTTCCAGATTCTGATTTGCTTAAGAAAAGCACTGCAAACTTAGGCCCATTATTTCATTTCTAAAGCTCTGGAAGTCAAGTCCATAATGATAGCCTTTGTGAAACATCCTAAAACAGTGCCCTCCCCCAAAAAACTTTTAGGAACCAGGCAGTGGTAGGATTGAAATTTTTTTTTACTACTGGTTCTGTGGGTGTGGCTTGGTGGGCATGGCTTGGTGGGTGTGGCAGGGGAAGGTTACTGCAAAATCCCCATTCCCTCCCCACTCCTGAGGGAAGGTTACCAGGGGTTGGATTCAACCGGTGTTACTACTGGTTTGCTGATTACGTTTTGCGTGTGCGTGCGCACTTCACAGGGCACACGCGCCAGTTGCACGCTACGTGCGCGTGTAATATAACTTAACCTGTGCCACCTGGACAGCTGAAAAGTGCTGCGTGCAGGTGCGCAGCATTTGAAAAGCCTCTTTTTTTCCTGCTTTTTCAACCTCAGCTGTGCCGCGCAAAGCAGTTGAGTTTGAAAAAGCAGGAAATAAAGGACAGGGAAGAGCCCAGGCAGACCAAATAGCAGCAGACACAGAACTGGTTTGGTGTCTGCTGCTCTTCAGAGCTACTGGTTCTATAGAGCCGGGCAGAACTGGTAGTATCCCACCCCTGAAGGTTACTGCAAAATCTCCATTCCCTCCCCACCCCACTAACCTGCTTTCCAGCTCCATTCTCCTGTGCAGGGCAACAAAAAAAGACCCAGCTGATCAGCTGGGACTCGGGAGGCAAAGAATAGATGGGGGCGGGGCCAGTCAGAGGTGGTATTTGCGGGTTCTTTGAACTACTCAAAATTTCCACTACCGGTTCTCCAGAACTGGTCAGAACCTGCTGAAGAGCACCTCTGGAACCGGGGATCGATTCTGTGGAGGGAAGTTTTTCCATGGATGGAGGGTGTGTGGTTTTGCATACTGCCTGCATCCCGTAGATAGGGCTTTGCCTGTTTGCATGGCCCAGTTTCTGGCATGCTGTAGCCAGTGCCCGTATACAGGCTGGGGGTTAGGGACCCAGTCCTAAAAGATATACAGGTGGTCCTCAACTTGCAACAGTTCATTTAATGACCACTTGGAGTTACGACAACCCTGAAAAATGGGACTTATAAACATTTTTTACAATTATGACCTTTGCAGCATCCCCATGATGATGATGTGGTTAAAATTCAGATGCTTGAACAAGTGGTTCATATTTATGACCTCTGCTGTGTCCCAAGGTCATGCCGACCCCTTTTGTGACTTTCTGATGAGCAAAGGAACCAAATTCATTTAACGACCGGCATTTATGACCTGCAGCGATTCACTTAACGACTATGGCAAGCAAGGTCATAAAATGAGACAAAACTCATTTAACAAATGTCTTGCTTAACAACATAAATTTGGGGGTGAACTGTGGTCAAAAATTGAGGACTACCTGTCTCAAATGATTTCAATTTATTTGGACAGATTAAATAACGAGGCATAGTTTTTCATACCATGACTCTGATTTATTGCTCTTCAAAATTATTTTATATATTTATTCAAGTTATGTGCTGCCCATCTCACCTGGATTAATTACCCTGATGAACATCCATTTATTTGATTTTCTATCTTCCTGTCTACCACATAAATTAGACCAACCTTTATGCTCTAAATATGATTTAGTATAAAAGAATATAATTCAGTATAAATACATGTTTGGAATTACCTTTTTTTCTCAGATAATTGCTATTATATTTTATGTATAAGAATCTGGAATGGTTTTTTGTTTTTTTTACTACTGATCTAGTTTTCCAGGTATCGAAGCCTAACAAACAGTACTTATGATGGCATAAGCAAGCTACAGGTGCTTCTCGACTTACGACCACAATTGAGCCTAAGATTTTGCTTGCTAAGTGAGAACATTTGCTAAGTGAGCCTTGCCCCATTTTACGACCGTTCTAGCTACGTTTGTTAAGTGAATCATTGCAGTTGTTAAATCAGTAACATGATTCTTCAGTGAATCTGGCTTCCCCATTGACTTTGCCTGTCAGAAGGTCACAAAAGGGGAATCACATGATCAGATAACTGTTGTAAGTCGAGGACTATCTGTATTTACAAGTTAATTCATTTTTTTTAACTTTTCTATGGATATGTGGACTACATCATCCTGGAGATTACTGCTCGATTTAGGCCTCGATTTACAACGGTTCATTTAGTGACCATTCAAAGTTACAACGGCATTGAAAAGAGCGACATGACTGTTTTTCACACTTACAACCATTGAAACCTCCCTGCGGATAATTGGCAACTGGCTCATATTTGTGACAGTCACAGCATCCTGGGATCACCCTTTGTAACCTTCTGACAAGCAAAGTCAATGGGATAGTCAGATTCACTTAACAATCATGTTACTAACTTAACAACTGCAGTGATTCAGTTAACAACGGTGACAAGAAAAGACGTAAAATGGGACATAGCCCGCTTAACAAATGTTTCACTTAACAACAGAAATTTTGGGCTCAGAATTGTGGTCGCAAGTTGAGGACTACCTGTATATACGCTTATTAATAAAAGTAAACCAGAGGCAAAATGAAAGTTCACTGTGCAGCATAAACTTAAAATTAAACTTAACTTTTTCAGTCTAGTGATGTCAAACTATTGCTGGCCTAAGCTTAAAAATGAATTAATTTTATTCTAGTACCGTACTCAGTGGCTAAGACGCTGAGCTTGTCAATCAGAAAGGTCGGCAGTTTGGTGGTTTGAATCCCGAGTGCCGTGTAACGGAGTGAGCTCCCATTACTTGTCCCAGCTTCTGTCAACCTAGCAGTTCAAAAGCATGTAAAAATGCAACTAGAAAAATAGAGACCACTTTGGTGGGAAGGTAACAGCGCTCCATGCGTCTTCGGTGTTTAGTCATGCCGGCCACATGACTACAGAGATGTCTTCAGACAGCACTGGCTCTTCGGCTTTGTAACAGAGATGTGCACCGCCCCCTAGAGCTGTAATAGGTACAGTTTGAGGAAGGATGGATTTGACTACTGCAGTACTTGCCTTTTCAATTTGTCATGGCAATTAAATAGTCTCTGTTTCCAGAATTCATTTCTCTGTGGGCAACTTACCTTTTATTTATCCTATGCCAAAATAACAATAATACTTAGACTTATATACCACTTTACAGTGCTTTACAGCCCTCTCTAATCAGTTTGCAGAGTCAACCTCTTGCCCCCAACAATCTGGGTCCTCATTTTACCCACCTCAGAAGGATGGCTGGCTGAGCCAACCTTGAGCCAATGAGACTCGAACTGCCAAATTGCAGGCAGCCGGCAGTCAGCAGAGGTAGCCTGCAGTACTGCACTTTAACCACTGTGCCACTGTAGCTCAAAATAAGCAAAATAAACAATGACAGATATTATTTATCATATTATTTAATTTAAAAAGGCTTTTGAAAGGCTTTAAGGCTACACTCATATATTATGAACATTCGTAGCTTGTGATTTCAGCTGATGCAACTTTCTTTGTTTTTGCTCTATTTGCAATCTAAACGATACAATAAAACTGAGATGGGTGGCAAACGAATTTAATAATATGTACTGTAAAATAAAAATAAAGGACACAGTTCCAGTTTAGCTACAAGCACTAGTTAATTGTCTTTTTTTTATGTTATTATAGTTCATTATAGAGGAAAACTAGGTGAGCATTTGCCAAAAACAGTTATGGGGCAGAAGAGGCTGCTTAATTCTTTCTTTGCCCATTGATTTGATTATGTTCCAGGGGTTTTTTCCCCTTTGCCATTTAAAAAATAATATTTTTATTAAAATATTTTAATACATCCAAAGGGAGAAAACTGTAACAAAGTATGTCAAAGAAAAAAAAAGGAGCGAGGAAAAACAGAAAAGACATAAATATAATTCTAATCAAACTACTCTCCAATTTCATCGTATTTCCCTTCTACAATTTATTCTTCCTAATCACAAATCACAAAATCATTTACCTTCTCGTGCAAAATGTCCATAAGTTTAATTAACCTTTCTCTAATCAAAGAAGCCAATTTGTCCATCTCCACAAGTTCTATCAATTTCACCAACTATTTCTTCATGGGGTAGGTAATGTCAAATCTTTCCATTTTTGTGCGTATAATAGTTTCACTGCAGTTATCATAGTTTGAAGTAATCCTCCACACCTCTTTTCTAACTGTTTATCCATCAATCCTAAAAAAGAAGTTGTGCCTTCAATTGCATATTAATCTTTAAAATCCTCTGTTTCAAAGTACTCTGGTTGCGAATGCTTCCGTTCGCAACTAATTCGGGTTAGCGACCAAAATTTCTTACCTCTAGTCGCGACCAAACACAGTCGTGGTGATTTGCTGTTCCATGCTGATTTCCCCTTCTGTGCCACACCATTTTTTTTATGTCCATGTACTTCTGGTGAGGACCAAATCGTGTGACGCTCGAATTCTCGGAACAGATTATGGTCATCACTTGAGGTTCCACTGTATATATTTGAATCCAAAATTTTTACCATATTTATTTATCCTACTTAGGGACTGCCCATCTCGCACACAGAACAAGTTTTTAATGTGTCCGTTGAGCATGCCAAATGGTCCCTTCATGTTGTTCATATTTCCAGCATATATCTGAGGTGCTGGACAGTATATCAATTCTGGACAATTTCTCTGGTGTCATATACCAACAATGCACAATTTTCCATCCGCCATTTTTATATCAGTTTTCCTGTACTGTACTCTGACAGAAGAAGTCAATTCAGAATTCAGCAGTTTATGGGGCAAAATATGCAGGTTAAGGAGAGAAATGAAAGTAATAGAGGAATTGTCCAAGGAAGGAAAGTGATTCTTAACCTTTTCTGCATCACGGACCCTCATTAGATACCTTTTGTGGCCATAGACCATGGCCATGGACCCCACCAAGACTTAATCCAAGATTTAAATCATAACATTTCTTCAGGCCTTTATGGACCCCATGTGATGACATCAAACATCCCCAGGGTCCATGGACCACAGGTTGAGAACCACTGCCCTACAGTATTGTTGACTATTTCTGTTGGCTCTAGTGGCCAATAGAAATGAGAAGGTGCAATAGACTGTGAGCCCAGAAGAGGCTATCCCAACATAATCTTGCCATATAGTTTTCGTTCTAATGTCTCCTCTCTCTACCCAAACAAGATTTGTGTGGATGTCTTTTGTAGGAATAATATAAATTGCAGTTCTGTGGTCATTCCCTACTTTGAGATATAGGGTTTATAAATTAATCTTTTTTACATAGGATTTAAGATTATAATCGAGAAGATGTGTATGCTATGAATTAACAGTTGCAACAATAGTTGTTCAGTGACATGATTCAGAGTACTTTGTGAGAAGTGGTTATTTTTTAATTAGATTTCTGCTGTTGAAATCATCCAATTCTGGAACATAATCAAATATTACTGGTTAGATGATTTAGGTAAAATTATATTATCTTGAGAATAATCCCAAACTTCTGGTTTTACTGTCTCTTGGTCTCTTTCACCATAAACTGTGTTTATTATTAAATTTTATATTTCCAACTATTGTTGGATCACATCAAGGAGGACATGCACTGCATGGACATCACCCCTGAAGAAGCTCTGGATTGAGTCAAGTGGAGGTGCCTTTGCTGATAAGCAGACCCTGCTGTGTGGGAATAAGGCTAAGAAAAAGAAGAAGATTCCAAACTATTGTAGCTTCAAGACCATTTACAATAAAAATGCATTCTATCAGTGCCAGAGAAGGGGAGCAATTGTGAAATTAATTATTTTTATTTAGCACTTTGTAAACTGAGTTATATCATTTGCATAAGATGTTATGGTTGCTGGATTTAGGGTCACATTCTTGATTTTTTTTTCAGAAGCAAGTAGGTAATGATTGAAGAGAAACCTTCATGCATAAATGTCCCCATGCTTAGTCTTTGCTGTAATGGATACGATACCTTATTGTGCCATACTTGTGACTTTCTTATTTTTAAAATACCCATTACCTTCTAACATTGAAAAACCAGGCTTTAATTGCTATGTAGAGTATGTGTGTTCATTTTTCAGGGATTAATGTGACATTTTTATTATTTTATTACACTTTGAAGCAAGTTTTTATAGCAAATTTAATTTAATGCCTGTAAATATCCAGCTATTAATTTGTATTCAGGGTCTAAATGCTACCTTGTGCTAAGAGACACCAAACTTAGCTTTGAATATCTCAGAGTGACACCATCAATCGTATATTTCAATTTGAGTCAGATTTAGGCCATAAGAATTCTCCACTATGAACTAGTATGCAGATGTAGCTTTTCAGGAAAATTGGTAGTTAAACTCTCTCATGGACATCAAACTTAATATAAGTTTGCATACATTTGTTATATATTCATTAGTTATATACTTATTGTATAAGTTTCCATTGCAAATGTACATTGGAGTATAAGTAAATACTGCTGAAATCTAAAAAAATTAAGATGGAATATTAGAGCTGTGAGACCACTACAGTTGTGACAATGTGAATGAAACACTTCTCTTCAAAGAAATTAAGAAATTAAGAAATTAATGTCCTATGGAAGGCTTGTGGGATTACTCCAGGAAACAGAGCTTCAGACTTATGCCTAACTTTAAGAGAACATTCTAGACAGATCTGGTGCCTGGGACTCGTACTCATCCATTCTTCTCCTCTGTGGTTTAAGGCACAGTGTATAGCAGGAACATCCCATAAACTGTCCAGTAAAGTGCTTTACTAAAATTATATCAATGATTTAGAACAGGGGTGTCAAACTCAAGGCCTGGGGGCCAGATCCAGCCCACGGGTGCTTAGATCTGGCCCGCGGGGCCACTCTGGAAATAGCAAAGGACTGGCCCGCAGTGTCTCTTCCAGTGGAAACGGAGCTCGTGAGGGCTGTGTGTGCCCCCCCCCAGCTCCATTTTTGCTGGCAGAGGGTTGCAGGAGGCTGTCTCAGCTGAAAATGGAGCTCAGGAGCCTGTTTTCACTGGCGCAGTACTCAGACTGTTGCAGACTCCCCCCCCCCACCGAGACAAGTGATGTCAGGCTGGCCAGGCCCATCCTGGCCACGCCCACCCCAGCCCCCAAGATCAAACCTGATGCAGCCCTCAATCGAGTTTGATACCCCTGATTTAGAACATAGGACCCTCCTTCTTTCAATTTCTTCTCCTGTTCAGCATTGTAATGGGTCCTAGATTGGAATTTTTCTTCTGCTCAGATATTATTTGATGCTATCTTTACATTCCATCTCCCGCCCCCTCCTAAATATCACTAAGTAGAACAAGAGCCAGAATATAGTTTCAAATTAGATACTGATGAATAGTGCTGTTTAGTTCTTTCCTAATTATCGTATAAAGAGGAGCCTTTACAAATTATTTTTAAAGCAATTTGCTCTACTGTTTTTAAGAAGTCAGCATTTCATTTAGTTTCATTTCTTTTGCAGGTGTATTTGTCAGACTTTGCATAAAAAATTGTGCATTTTAGTGACTCACCAGTTGCAATATTTACGAGCTGCAAGCCAGATCTTAATTTTAAAAGAGGTTGGTGAAAATAAAAATAATCTTTGGGGTGGTTGGCAGTGTTTCAGTTTGCTTTCTGTATTCTTAATATTTAAAGTTGAAGAATTACAAATAAGCAGAATAGCATTGTCAACCTTGCAATGTTACAAGTAATGTGTCTGCATGGCGTACAAAATTATACATTTATTTTACAGAACTAAATAAATGCCATTTTTGAATGACCGGTCAGGACTTTTTAAACCCCTAACTAAAAATTAAAAGAAGATAGTGTAAAAGATATCTGTCGAAGATGTTCAGCCACAGTTTTCAAATTAGTTAATTCAGTATTCTTGGGGCTTCAGTTCCCCATTGATCCTTTTGCATGTATGTCATACATACAATAACGTGCACTTGTTTAGATTAGAAAAAGAGCAGGAACTGTGTTTCAAGTGGACTTTGATTTTTGAGTCTCAAGAGCTACATTTCAAAAGGAGACAGAGCTTCAAAGAATTGACCAAGTGAATCTAGACTGAATTAGAACCAGCAGGATGTCCTCTTCAGAGGCAGAGCTGAAGTGAGATCTGAACTTCCTACTTGCTAGCATGGGAAAAATATGGTCTTTGTTTTACAGCTGCAAATATAAAATTTTAAAGCTGAAATTTGTAAGCATATAAGACATTTAATACTGAAATCTTTTCAGTTTCAGGGAAATAGATGTAGGCACCTTGAATCTAGACTGTTTATGTTCCATGCCTGTTGTTTGCTCTTTTATCCAAAATTAAATGAATTGCAAATAAAACTGCAAATAAAGTCAATAAAGATTGAACAGACATAATCTAATATCTCCCCTATTCCTCTGTTCTAAGATCACTAATAAATAAAATATTGTTATGTTGCTTTGCAGTGTGCCATTTATATTAAAACCTGTGAAAGAAATAAAGTAAATAAATTAACTAAGAAGCATATCCTGTTTGCTATAATTATCTTAGAATAAATGCCATTTAACACATTTTAATTGTTTCATATGTCCTTATACAAACCAGATATAAGAAAGGATATTATGTATTTCTAATTTACTTACAAGACTTGTAATAATAACTTTTTTATAATTTTATAAAGAAATTATTTTTGCTAATCAAAACTTGGCCATCTTTCCAAAGGAATAGCTAATTATTCATCTGTTACCAATATCTAATAACAATCAACTTTGCTACCATTAACACATGCCCTGTTGACACTTTATTTTTCAGTGAGGTGTTCTGATCTATACATAATTTGGTAATTAATGAGGACAATATTATAACTATGGAATTTCCTTTAAAAAGTCATCCTAAAATTGGGCTATCACATATACGTTGTTGACCCATGACTTTTACCACCTTTCCAACATATGAAATTTACTTCTATTATACAATTGTTTATCGTGTGATATCCCTTCTATAATGGGGAGACCCATTGAAAAAAATGCACTCTAGACTTATGTGATTAGGATGGCATGAAACTTTCAGATAGATCAGTTTCCAAAACGATATAATTCTCAAGTCACCCATAAAATTTACAATCGAAAGCTAACATTTAAAAACCTAGTTTTTAATAAAATAGAGTTTATTATCAATAAAATGAAATAAAATTAGATTATTGCATAAGCAAATATTTTAGTTTGGAGAAGTCTTCAAAATCTTCCATGGCAGGCTTCTTGCCTGACTTTATTTTTCTCCCTAAATTAATCTATTGCACAGATGAACAAATGTTGAATGTACATAGGGCTATCTTTATGGAGAAAATGGAAAAGAATGAATAACAAAGTTACTGATGGCCCCATTTCACATCATTTACTGTATTTTAGATCACAAACTCAGTCTGAAGTAACCCATTAACTAGATTCACCCAATAATGAATCCTAGCTTCAGTTCTGGCTTACTGAACATAAAGACGTTCTCCTTTAAAATAAAATTAAAAGTAGATTGCTATATTTCTCTTCAACTATTATTCAGAAAAAGATTGTGGAGAAGAAATTTATCAGTTGGGAGGATTGACAAGTAGGATAGTAACCTTCTATTATATTATTAGCATTTTCCAACTGACTTGTATTATATGTCTTTTGGGATTAGAGGAAAAAAGCCAGGAAATAAATAGTAACTAATAGGACACCTATTTCTATTGCTACCTTAATGAGAATAATTCAGTCAGTTGCTTTGGGCATCAAGATAAACCCTTGCTTATTAAAAGAGAATACTCCTTTTCTTCTTTCTGCTTAAAGCATAGTCAGAGTGCTGAAAGTTTTATTTCTTGTTTTATTTATGTAATTGTCAGTTATAGTTGCATCCAGACTCTAAAATGTGATCAATTTTAACTATGATTTGTTGAAATGTTTGCTTCAAAACCATGGTTATGAAATATATAGCTAAGATGTTCTAGAATTAAGATGTTACAAACAACTCGGATGTACAACGTCCAGCCAAAAAGGGTTGGTCTCAAAAGAGCTAAGCAAAGGCTGTAGACTAGAGTGGGAAGTTGAAGAAATGTTGTGGAAGAAAGCAACAGTTGACCACTTCTATAGCATGGTTAAGGAAACAATATGGGGGTATGGTTGGTTAATCAAAACCAGAAGGGTACATTTCCATCTCCTCATCAGTTTTCTGGAGAAGGAGAAAAATATCAAGGGAATATATGCATTATTGCTGTATTTTTCATTCCTAGCATGAGAAATCATGTTTTTAATTTTCAGCCTGGACTTTTACTTAGACAATTACTCACTTAATTGAGAGAGCCAGTATTGTGTAGTAGTTAGTTAGTAGATTTCTGGCACCAGAGATCTCCAGGTTCGGTTTCCTCTTAACTACAGAAGCTGCTTGGGTGAGCCACTCTCTCTTAGCCCTACCTGGTTGACAGAAATAATCCTATGTGGGGAAATAAAGGGGAGAGAACAGTATGTACTTCATCTTAAGCTTCTGGATGAAAGACAGGATATAACTTTAACAACAAAAAAAATGAAGAAATAAATGATAATTCATTACAATCAGAGGAACTCAGGGAAATATAATACACTGATGACTTAATTAAATGTTAAGAAATGATACTTTTGGTATGAAATGTCTAAGGTACTCTGTTATTGATTATTATTAATAAAATGTTTGGATCCACATTTTAACATCCATCCACTAAAGGGTGGACAGGTGGCTAGAATAGAGGTATAACTGATGAAATCTCAGTGTCAGCAAGAGGGATAAGTATGGTTTATTCAGTCATCTCTCTGTAGATCCCACACTTCCTTGAAATGTATCTTAATCATTTAAAACAGGTTGCTGGAAAGCATAAATGGTCGCAGAGAAAGGAGGACATTTACTAAAAGATTCTTCCTTCTTTTTGTGGAAGTGGAGCCTGGATTGCAGCTGACAGTTATCCGAAAAAAATTACTAGTATAGTTGGCTATTTTAGAACCATTCTGCACATTATAGTCTCTATGCATTTTCTTTCTAGGGTAAGGAGGTAGGGAAAGGTACTTTCTCAGATTTCCTTAAGTCTGGAGTAGATTTTGCTTCCCTTTTGAAAAAAGATGAGGATGATGATCTACCATCATCTCCAGGAACACCCAGCCACCAGCTGACTAGGATTCGTACATTTTCTCAATCTTCCTTGGGGTCGATAGAGTCTTTGGTTCAGTCACAGAAAGATGGAACTACTGGATCACCAGCTGTGAGTAAATGACACAAGTATAAAACAGTCTGAAAGTTGTTTTTATTTGTAGGATAAGAAACTGTTTCTTGTGTATGTCAAAATGTGCGAGTTTAAGTATCATATTCCGTGGTCTTGTGAAACATTTTTCCATTGGCATAAACATTTTTGCTGTGGAGTATGATACTTAAACTTGCACATTTTGGCATGAATAGCAAAGAACATTTGTACTCTAAGAGTATACATTTAATTTCAGGCATTTAATTGCTTTATATTAAAGATTGAGAAGAATGAATGGAAAGTAGGAAAGAGTTGTCCTTTCTTTTTATAATAAGCAGAACATCTTCTGAACTATATTAAATTTAATATTCTGGCACATAATTTTTAATATGCGAATATGCATGATCTGTGCATATTTGCAGTGTGCTATGCAAATAGGCATAAATTTTGTAATATGATATTATGTTAATCTAATCAAAATAATAATAAAAAATGTAAGAATTTAAATTATGTAATTAATAGCCCACATCAAATGTTGATCTTTCAAATTAACCTAGATGCATTATTTCCTCAATTGGGGAAGGTGACTAAAGAATTAGAAAATCTGTTTTAGTAACATATTTTTTGTTAACAAAATCCTTTTCCTTAATTTTCACTTCTGTTGTATTGTAGACAGGACCACTCCTAACCTCACTGCCAGAAGAAAGTCGATCTGAAGGAAAAATTGGCTTTACCATTTATAAGAAGTACTTTTCTGCTGGTGCAAATTATTTTGTAATTTTTATACTTTTAGTTCTCAATATTTTGGCACAGGTAAGCTTTTTTAGGGATCCAAAAGGAAAATATTACTGATAATTGTTGTTAATAGTTTAGCACGTACACTTTCCTATTCTGTATGTATGAAGTGAAGTAGCAAAATTTTAATGCATAAAAGAGATATTTTTCTCTTTGAAATAAAGTGGTCAGATTGCAAGTGAGTTTGAGATTCATTTTCTGTAAGGATGGAGCAGTGATCTATCTGTTTGCACAGAATTTCAAAAGAAAATATTCCATACAATATTTATTTGATTATAAAAAGAAAAAAGGTGATTGAAATTAGTCTTTCAAACATTGCAGTAGAATTTTCTGTTTATAGGGAAATACCTTTTAAAATATATGTAGTTAGCATAAATTAATGTTTAAATATTATGAATTGTTTAACTTCTAGATAGTAGTGGGATGTTTAGGGGTATAAGCTTTGATTTAGTGGCTTTCCATTCCACTCCAGGTCTTGGTAACTTTGTGAGATATTGAGGGGCTAAAGCTATTGATTCAGTGATTTCACAACTTCAGTCAGTCTCTTCCACAGACCTGGCAATAATACAGTGAAATTAAAAAGAATAATGAATAAACTTAGTCATATGCAACTAAATTCAAGGAATTGTATTACCATGCTTGCACTATAATAGTGAAAAAAAACCAATATTTTCTTGGCAGCATTACCTTTTCAGGGTGCCAATCTGGAAATTTAAGATTCAATTAAAGTCTTATTCTGAGTCCCCCATGATTCCCCTCTATAATATTTTCAATACACAATACACTTGAGAATCTCTGCTTTAGAATTTATTCCATTTTAGTTCTTAGATAATGCTGATAACTGCTTGATGGAAAACTGAGAATTTTTTTTACTGGGCATTCTTGAGTTTTCTTTATTTGGATGTCACAACTCCTACAATATGTAACGATGTGTCCAATGTACCATGTAGTCATAGTTGATGAGGTAACTTTCAGTTATTGTGAGGTAAGATTGCAGATAAGATGCTTAGCTTGGATTACTGTTACTTAGCTTATATTTTCTGTTTGTACTACTCCTACCACTAGCTGAAAGAGGAAGCTTGAAAAAGCTTAATACCGTTTTGAGAAAGGAAGAGTCCCAACCACAGAGAGTGAGGCAATGTTGTTAAGAAAATGCTGAGAATTGTGAGGATTATCAACTAATCTTCTATTCTTGAGTAAGATACATGGCAAGGAGCAATCTCTTTAAGGTGTTACATTATTGTATGAGATTAAAATAGAAGCAGATAGTCATTTTCTTCCCAGGGCTGCTATGGGTAGAGAGGTTTCTTGGCTGCTGACCTCTATTGAAAGAAAGATAGTGGGATCCTGCTCATTCTTAAGTCATGAAAGAAAAGATGGCTGGTCTACTTCAAAAAAAAAAAAAAAAAAGACTGTTCAGAACAATCTGAGTAGAGCTGAAGTGAAAATAAAATGAAGTTGGCAGTCAAGGATGTCTGAAAATCCAGAATGCTTTTTGGTGCATTTCTAGCATATGCAGTTAAAGCAGGGGTATCAAACTTGATTTCATGGAGGGCTGCATCAGGGTTGTGTTAGACCTGGGTGGGGGGCAGGGTGTATGTGCTCAGGGTGGGCATGGCCAGCTCAACCTCACTCATGTCAGGGGCGCCTGTGGTGACTCAAGTGCTCTGCCAGCGAAAACCAGGATCCCAAGCTCCGTTTTCGGCTGTGACTGCCTCCTGCAACTCTCTGACCGCAAAAACGGAGCTCGGGAGGACCGTCCATAGCTCGCGTGAGCTCTGTTTTCAGCTGCAACCGCCTCCTGCAACCCTCTGCCAATGACAACAGAGCTTGGGAAGGCTGCGGTCTGGTTCTTTGCTGTTTCCAGGGCAGCCCTGTGGACCAGATCTAAGCACCTTGCAGGCCAGATCCGGCCCCCGGGCCTTGAATTTGACACCTCTGAGTTAAAGTATATTTTAAAAAAATTAGGCAATCCAGTTCAAATTCTATGTTTAAATTAATCCCTAATGAATGGAAGCTGACACAACATTGCACAAAGTTAAATATCACATTTTCCTGAAAAATCTGAATGCGCAGTTACTGTTTATGTGCAGTTGTGCACAGATTGAGAGTAAGAACAGTGCACGTGTCAAGGGCAGAAGTTTGGGAACCCTTCAGAAGGTTGTGCTGTTTTACTGCATGTTTGAGACTTCTCTGAATACCTTCAGTAATATTCAAGTGTTGAGGACTGTGAAAGCCATTCCCAAATATTTACCTTTATTCAAGATTGATTTGGAGGTATCAATCCATCAAATCTTTATTTGGGTCATAGATTAGCACAAGATATTTTAATAATAACATTGAATCTTATGAAAGATAAAAATAGCACAAAGCTAGTGTTGATATCACAATACTGAACTATATTAAAATCTCCCTACAAAATTCTTAATACCAAGTCACCAACTTAATACCAACTTAAAACAGACAGAAGGGCTCTGAAGGCCACAAAAATATATTTGTCTATGGAGATTCTCAGTTATCCGGTTATGGTTGTTCCAAAGATGCCTTTTAAAAAGGCAACTGGACTTCCTTGACTAGAATAATGTAAAATTTTTGCATACAAGTATGTGCATCCATGTATTTATTTTTTGAATAGTGTGTACCTCTAAAAAGAAAAAGCTCAATAATAGTTTATAATACTTGAATCATGTTTTGAATTTAAACCACGAGACATTATATAATCCAAAATAAATGCTAAAAGAATTGTTCTAATTTTTTTAGGTTACTTATGTACTTCAGGATTGGTGGCTTTCTTACTGGTGAGTGATTGTTTCTATATAAATCATGTAAATGATCACTTTTAAGAATGCGGCAAATGAATATATCAGGACTTTTGATCCCTATTCTTTTCAAAAACAGGACAAAAATACTGTTATTCTTTGAGAATCCATATAGGAGTTCTTCATCATAGTATTTTTGGGAAGCATAGTTTGAATTTATGAAAAAATGCAGTCACCCTTTCGCTTTACACAACACCAAAACCATTATTTCATTTTTATTTTGTGCATTGTGTTTTTACTACCTTCCATTAAAAATATTCCAAAATTCTCTCTCTCTTGAAAATCTAAAAATGTGCAGCTGATTAGTATAAAATAAAAGAAAGCATTGTACAAAATAACAATTAGGAGAGCCAGAATTCCACTTCTTGGATGAATTCTGTGCGATCATTCAGATAAACCATGATTTTTCACAGCATTTAATGACTGCATGAGACTTCTAGCAGAGCAATCAGTATCTATATCAACAAGTTTTCTCTGATAATAAAAAGCCACTTTGTAGTTTTGTATTTATTTCATTTACTGTAAAATAAAGCAGAGACTACTCTTTTACTAGCTATGATTTTCCTAGTGTGTAATTTACACTTTTGAAAACCTTACTTCTTCAATTTCAATAGATATATCTTATTCTTAATAAAATGAGAGAGGGTTTAATGGAAGACAATTTTAAACTCTGGATTTAAAAATGTATATACAATAGACACATTTTTGAAATAATGTATGAAATAAAGTACACATTCAAAGTTAAAAAATACATTTGAAACATCAAAACAAAGCATACAGAATATGTAAGAGAAAATTCAGTTAATGAAATTGTTGGTGACAAATGCAACACTGTACCGGTATAAAATCTTTAAAGATTTTTGTATATCCTTACTTGTTCCAGCTTCTGCCAACCTAGAAATTCGAAAGCATGTAAAAATGCAAGTAGAAAAATAGGGGCCACTTTGGTGGAAGGTAACAGTGTTCCGTGCACCTTCGGCGTTTAGTCATGCTGGTCACATGACCACGGAGATGTCTTCGGCTTTGTAACGGAGATGAGCACAGCCCCCTAGAGCCGGAAACGACTAGCATGTATGTGCGAGGGGAACCTTTACCTTTACCCTTAACATGCATATTTTAACGATTGGATTACATTTACCATAATTTCTTTTTGACTATATGTCATTGATTCAATTAAATGAATTTACTGTGAGTGAATTATGCAGTTTATAAAATATTACATTCACAAATTTTGTTCATAGAGGCCATCTATTCTAATCCATCATGGGGTGTTCCAAATTTAAAACAGTCCAAGTAAAGAAGAGCCTTGGCATTTGTTTGAAAAACTTAAATCCCAGATTTGGATAGAATTAAATATTTTATCATTTTAAACTCTAAATGATACTCTACTGTTTTTTAAAGAAAACATCAGTGGTGGTAATTATATTTCTATGCTCTATGCTACCGTACATTGTTATTTGTTGAAAGATAATGCAAATGTTTTTATTAAATTACAACATAATTTGGAACAAACTGTTGAGGTAATTCCCCGTTAGGAGAATGAGTGCATACAGGAAGACGTAGTGAGAGTAGTGAAAAATAATACGCAGACAGCACACAGTAAATGTAGGTTTTTACTTCTCATAAATGTTTAAGCAAAGTCTAAGATAAGCAGTTCAAGTCATTCACAGGTAAAGCAGTCAGTGTTCAGTTCAGGGATAATCCAAATATCAAAGTCCAATATCAAAAACAGTTCAGTAACAGACTTACATCAACGATCAGTAACAGTCATTAGGAGGAACGGCAACTCTCTCCAACAGAAAGGAACAGAGAGACTGAGACTAAACAACCCAGGTTTCTGGCTCCATCTTATGGCCATTTGAGAAACCACGCCCAATTACAGTTTTAGGATTCTCTTAAAGACATAGTATTAAACTGTCTATCCTAGTTTATATATTTCCAACCCAAATAACTGTTAGGTGACTTACATTCCTAACACAAACTCTGATTTTTACTATTTACTTCCAAGGCAAAACTAAATGTTATGAAATACGTAACATTGCCAAAGCAGGTGATATTTCACATTGATGTTCCTCTTTCTTATTTAACATGGTCAAACAAATGGCAACTTCAAATCTCAACAAATAAATGCTCTGTCTTACATATTGGCAAAAAAAATCAGAAAATAAAATACAAGCTGAATAGTCAAGATCTTGTTGATGACCCATGCTCTGTAAAGGACCTTGGAATACTCACCTCTAATGATCTAAGTGCTAGAGCCCACTGCAACTACATAGCCAAAAAGGCATTAAGAGTTGTTAACCTAATCCACGTAGCTTTTTCTCTGGTAATATCACACTACTAACCAGAGCATACAAAACATTTGCTAGACCAATACTCGAATACAGTTCATCAGTCTGGAACCCACATTACGTATCTGATATTAGCACAATTGAGAAAGTCCAGAAATATTTCACAAGAAGAGTTCTCCACTCCTCTACTCGTTGTAGAATACCTTATGCCACCAGACTTGAAATTCTAGAACTAGAAAACCTTGAATTACGCGTCTTCGGTCTGACTTAACATGGTATATAAAATCATACATTGCAATGTCCTACCTGTCAATGAATACTTCAGCTTCAACCATAACAACACAAGAGCACACAATAGATACAAACTCAAAGTAAACCGCACCAAACTTGATTGCAGGAAATACGACTTCAGCAATAGAGTGGTCAATGTCTGGAATACTCTACCCGACTCTGTAGTTTCTTCCCAAACCCCAAAAACTTTAACCTTAGACTGTCTACTATTGACCTCACCCCTTTCCTAAGAGGCCTGTAGGGGGCGTGCATAAGCGCACCAACGTGCCTACCGTCCCTGTCCTATTGTTTCTCTTATTCTTTTATTTTTCTTATATGTACCCATTTCATGTATTCACAACTATGTATACATTTATACTTATTATCTTGTAAACAATTGGCAAATCAAATAAATAAATAAATAAATAAATAAAACATACAATAGCAGAAGTCCACATATGGTTTATTATTTCAGAAATTACAGAGTACAGTTGAAGAAGGACTGTTGTTTCATGCATTGCAAAGTGAGCTGTTTCAACTTTTCTGAAACCTAGAGAGAGACCTGAGATTTATTCCAAGCAATGTGTTCTCATGTGCTTGCAAACTTGTTTGAAATATCCTCTTTCCATGTATCCACAGGGCAAACCAACAAGTCATGCTAAATGTCACTAGAATGGAATATGGTGGACAAAATATCACAAAACACCTGGATCTTCCCTGGTATTTAGGAATATATGCAGGTAAAAATCTTTAAAATGTCACCATAGTTTGCAAAAATCTATGCCATGATCCTAAAACATGAAATTTTCCTATAATTTTTAAATGTTACTAGACAACCTGTGTCTCATTGGGTCATTTTCTAGCAATATTTCCTTATCATGTAAGTGTGCTGGTACATCCCCACATATTCTTCCCAACTCCTAGTGTGCAACTCCACAACTTCTATGAATCCTCTCTCACCTATGTGGCATCTCTCATGCACCCTGTGCATACTCCCTGATCTGCACACTGCTTCTTGCATCCTCCATTTTGTGTAGTGCTGACAGGAATAGTATGCAGGAATGTAGTGCAGATCAGGAAGGTTGTCAGGCCCAGGTGTGCAAGTGTGGGTTGCGGGAATTGGGAAGTTACACGAGTATATGGAGGAGCTGCCTTGAATATTGGGTGTGTGGCGATGTGGTGTTGGTCAGGAAGGGTGTGCGGAGCACCCAAAAGAGGCTGGAGAACATCAAGGTAGAGGGGGCTTGCAAACTTTTCCTACCAACTTCCCCATTGCTGATGCTCCCTGCCAGTTTCCCATAAGCAAAGACTTTGATTGTGAGAAGTTGGCCGGGAGCATTGGCAATCAACAATCAAGTTTACATTTCCTGCCGGCTTCCCCATTGACTTGTGGGAAGCTATCAGGGAACATAAATGACGATCACGTGGCTCTGACTGTAACAATGCATCTGTGCTGAAGCAGTGGCAACACAATAACACTGAAATTTATTTATTTTATTCATTTATTAGAATTTGTCAAACAAAAACAAGAACAAGAATAAAAAAATACAATGACAGGGACAATAGGCACGTTGGTGCACTTATGTACGCCTCCTGTACCAACCACTTAAGTGTGATGTAAGGTCCACGGAAGTCAATTTGTGACTGAAACTGTGAAAATTTGTAGTTGAAACAACTGAATCAGGTAGAGCATTCCAGACTTTGACAACTCCATTACAGAAATCACATTTTTTACAGTCAAGTTTAGAACAATGTGCAATGAGTTTAAAGCTGTTGTTAGCACATGTATTATTGTGATTAAAACAAAAATAGTCATTACAGGCAAAACATTACTACGTTTAATTTTGTATGCAATATCTAGGTCTGACCTCAAGCAATGCAGTTCTAAGTTATCTAAACTGAGAATTTCAAGCCTGGAATATACTACCTGACTCTATGATTTCTTCCCCAAACCCCAAAAACTTTAACCTTAGATTGTCTATTGTTGATCTCACCTCATTCCTAAGAGGTCTTTAACGGGTCCAACATGCCTACCGACCCTGTCCTAATGTTCCCATTTATTCATATCCATTTCATGTATTAATAATCATGTTTATATTTATATCTGTTATCTAATACATGCTTGACAAATAAATAAAATAAAATAAATAAATAGGGAATTCTACTGTGTACAGAAGCATGCGAGACTTTTTTTGTCATACTTCTAAACCTGCTCAATTGTACTGATGTCAGATTGCAAACATTTGGACAATACTCTAAGATTGGTCTAGCATAATTTGTTAAGTTCTAATTAGCAATATAATGTTTCCAGAAAGAAAACTGCACAAAATTAAATTTACAACACTTAATGCCTTTTTTTTTAGCAGCGCTGTTACAGTGAACTTTGGAGCATAGATCGTCAGAGAAAAGAACACCAGGTTCTTGACAAAGTGAGGGTCATCAGCTGGTTCAATGCCATCAAGCTTATACTTGACATTCTGATTACATTTACCAATATGTAAGACAGAGCATTTATTAATCAAAATTTGAAGTTGCCAGATATATGACCATTCAGACACATAGTCGAGATCACTTTGCAAAAAGCCACACTTTGCCCAAATTTCACTCCCATGAGTATAATGGCTCCTGGAATTCTGTAAGGTGCCTTGGTTCAAAAATGGCTTCCCTGTGATGTACCATTTGAAGTTTACAAAGAGACTGAAGGGTTTCAGTAGTATATAGGAAATTTGAAATTGGTCCTCCTTTGGCTATGCTTGATTCATTTTTGCTTTTAGAAGCTCCAACCCTTAAAAGCTGGATATATTTTCTTTCCATATTATAAGGAATTAAGAAATCACAGGCTATAAAACGGGGAACGATCACTTCAGCCATTCTAAGAAATTGGTTACTCATATTCAAATATTCTTGGCCTTCTCTTGCTGCTAATTCTTAACTGCCCTAAACATGCTACACTAAATCCACCTAATGACCAGCAGGATCTGTGTGTCTGTCACCAGCCTATGGTTAATGCACAAAATAGTATTCAGCCATTTTAAATGCATATTAAAATTTCCAGAACACCGACTTTAAAAATGTTTGCCTTCAGGCAATTTTTTTATTTAAATAGAGATATAGTTTGTAAAACCCAATTGAGGTTTAAGAAGCTATTGTTAAAATATGTGTTATCTTATTCTTCTCTGTGTTTTGCAGTTTATATGTTGATTAATCAGTGTCTATAATAAAGATTATCTGTCTATAGCAATAGCAACAATAGTACTTAGACTTATATATTGCTTCCCAGTGCTTTACTGGGAAGTAAACCTCTCTAAGCAGTTTACAGATTCAGCATATTGCCCCTAACAATCTGGGTCTTCATTTTACCCACCTCGGAAGGATGGAAAGCTGAGTCAACCTTGAGCCTGGTGAGATTTGAACTGCCAAATTGCAGGCAGCCGGCAGTCAGCAGAAATAGCCTGCAGTACTGCACTCTAACCACTGCACCACCAAGGCTCATCTAGCCTTTCATTGGACTTTTAAGGAATCACTGTGTATGCCAGGGATAAGCATTCTGCAGAATACAGATGGCCCTGTAGTCATTTTGTAACTGAGCAACCCTGTTGAAATCTGGGGCAAGTCGTCCATTTTTAGCTGAACATTTTTTTCCTAAAACAAGACATTTATTGCATGAAACTGTATTTTAATAGACTCATTTAATTTCTTTACAACTCCATCCCCAAAGTGTGCCCCATAGCACACAGATCTACCTGCTCAGAATCTCACTGGCCTTGTTATCTCGCCACATGCAAAAAAGAGAAAAATAAAATGAAAGGACAGCCCTACAGAAAGATTGTTCACCCTATTCTACTACAGGACTGTGATCAGTTCTCATAGAATAATAATATTAGCAATTATTATAATATTCAGTGCACACAAAGCCCAGTATTAGCTAAAGAATTGGCTGCTGTGAATTCACATTGTTGTGTATATAATGATAATTTATTAAATTATATGCTGCTGAATTCCCAGTGATTCTGGGCAGCTTACAATTGTGTAAAATATTTAAATTATTAAAACATTTAAAAACATTCAAAAAATATTTAAAAACAAAGAAAAACAAAGAATGTACAAGCCTGAATTGTTTGGCTGGATCCTTTGTTAATTGGCTGTCAGTGAAATGTAGGTCCATGAATGCACCTCTGTTAGTTATTTTATGTATGCTTGCCAACAAACGGATAAATAGCAGAGGACTTTCTTTCGGGAAAAGTATAAGGAAGAGTTTCCCAGACTTACTGCCAGACGAGCTGGGCACTACATGCATCCAATAAAAAAATAAACGAATGAATGAATGAATGAATGAATGAATGAATGAGTGAATGAATGAATGAATGAATAAATAAATAAATTTACTAAATTTACTTTAATGATGAACTTAAGTCAGATCATGGGCTTATACAAAAAGCTATTTGCACTACTTGTTTTGTCAACATGTACCTCAGTTACCTAAGCTAGAGGCAAATAACTTGTAAGAAATTTGGGCAGAATTACTTATTTTCTTGTTACAGAAGGCTTGTTAAATTAACAGTTAACGGTTAACAGTATTTGATGTTAAACAAATTAATGTCAAACTATTATCATTGCATCACATTTTTTTTAAAAAAGTTTGTCAATAGATTCTTGAAGTTGATAGATTACATCATGTAATGCAGCTCTTAATTTAAATACAGGTCTCACTGTGGCTACGATACTTTTCAGTATACTGAGGAGCCTACTTATGTTTCACATTTTGGTTAATGCAGCTCGGTCTTTACATAACAAAATGTTTCAGTCGGTTTTGAGAACTCCAGTGCTGTTCTTTGACAGAAACCCTATTGGTAAGTTTCTATCACTTTACAATAATGGAATACTGCTGGCTATTCTAGGGATGGGAAAGAAGAAGTAAATGATATGTGATTCAAGAAAGTCATCACACCATTTGAATGATGACATTAATTGCATGTATATTATCCATTTGACATCATTGTTGGTAGGTTGTAGATGTCACTTTTGAT
This sequence comes from Notechis scutatus, assembly GCF_049901735.1. NCBI lineage: Eukaryota > Metazoa > Chordata > Lepidosauria > Squamata > Elapidae > Notechis > Notechis scutatus. The sequence continues at coordinate 93,598,149 of NC_142013.1, forward strand.
GTATAGCAATAGTACTTAGACTTATATTCTGCTTCACAGTGCTTTACAGCCCTCTCTAAATGGTGTACAGAGTCAGCATATTTCTCCTAACAATCTTGGGTCCTCATTTTACCAACCTCAGAAGGATGGAAGGCTGAGTCAAGCCTGAGCCAGTGAGAATCAAACTGCTGGCTGTTGGCAGTCAGCAGAATTAGCCTGCAATACTGTATTCTAATGACTACTCCACCACAGCTCTTGTATGAATGATGAAAATATTTTTTCCCCCTTTATGCCACTTTTCAGCTAAGTGATATCTGCAGAACGTTCACATTTCTAATGTCTACTTAGTGTAGCTGGCAATTTTTTGCAGTGATGTCTTCTTCAGTTGACATCATGGCATATGCTTAAAAGTTCACTGATTGAGAAAGTGCAGAATAATAGAATAACTTTATCGTCACTTTCAATGTACAATAATCGGCATACATTAAAATGATGTATTTTGTTGCATACAGCTCTCAAAGGATCACTACCTCCAATATACACTACATAAACACATCAAAATAAATAAATATATAAATAAATACAAAATTATGCATATACACACATATATTAGATGACACAGAGAAAACATATTTTCACCCTCTAATTTATGGTTCAACTTGCAACAACTTAGCTTACTATGTAAACTCTGCTTGTTTTCTTACTGCCAAAAAGGATAAGATGTTCAGTTTACTTTATTCGTAATATCATCATCATAATTTAGTCATTGTCTTTCCACTGCAGAATAAAGGCCACTTCTGCATGTTTCCAACCAATACGGTCTTGAGCTTTTCTTTACCGGTTGGGCTTTCAATACTTGCTGATGTCGTCGATCCATCTTGCTTTAGATCTCTTTCGTGGATGCTTTTTATCAAGTGGGATCCATTCTATGATGCCTTGGTCCACAGCTCATTTCCATTTCAATTCTTTTACTCTTGATAGCACCGTATATTTTAGTTTGTTCTCTAATCCACATGCAGGTCTTTCTGTCTTGTCTTGTGATGCTGAGCATGTATCTTTCCATGGCTCTTTGTGCCATTCGTAGATTTTGTATCGACTGTGAGTTTAGTGTCCATGTTTTACCTGCATGTTAGAGCAGGTAGCACACACTGATCAAAAACTTTTCTCTTCAGGCATAGAGGGAGGTTGTGCTTAGCTTCTTGAACACCTACTACATTTAACATCCTCTTCAATTTTCTTTTTTGTATCACTTTCCATTGAGATCCATTGACCAAGGTATATGTAGTGGTCTACTATGTCTAGTTCTTCTCCAGATATAATTTTTTTTCTTTCTGTGGTGAATTTATTAATTATAACTTGGCCCTTTTTCGGGTTTATTTTTAAGCCAAATGGTTGTCCTGCTTTGTACAGCTCTTGTATGTGTCTTTGTAACTCTTTTGGGTCCTGTAAGAAGAGAAAAACATAATCTGAAAAACTTAAGTTGTATAAATAGGCATCTTGATTTTTATTCCATCTTTTGTCCAATCTAGTTTCCGAAATGCTTCTTCAAGGCAGGCTGTGGAAAGCTGATACTGTATCATCTTGTCATACATGTTGTTCTATGTTAATTTCTGCTTTAAGACAATAAAGGCACATTGTCGCTATTGTTTTTTCATATATTGGTTGTAAATTTATGTAAGCAATATAGTAGATTATAAATTCTTCTTTGCGTAACTCTGTGAGTATTATTCAGAATCTTTTCTTTCCTAACCTGGTACTTACCAGAGGTTTTGGGTTTCAGTTCCCCTCATCCAAAATCCAATGCATCTTCTCAGGAATAGTTACTGCCGACTTTATAACCCATATGCACACACATATACATACGTACACATATATACCAACATGTATGTATGTATGTATGTGTGTGTGTGTGTGTGTGTGTGTGTGTGTGTGTGTATATATATATATATATTTTTCTTAAGTTTTCGCGGGTACTTACATGTATGGTATTCAGCTTTGTTCGGGTATTTTCCCACGTCATTGTAGTTGTGCTTTTAAAGTTGTAGCAATGTTTCGGCAGAATCTCATCTGCCATCATCAGGCTTCTGTATTGTGTTCATCTGTGAACACAACAGACAAACACAATACAGACGAACACAACACAGAAGCCTGATGATAGCAGATGAGATTCTGCCAAAACGTTGCTACAACTTTAAAAGCACAACTACAATGATGTGGGAAAGTACCCGAACAAAGCTGAATACCATATATATTATACACACACACACACACACACACACACACACACACACACACACATAAGTATATACATACAGTGTGTGCACATATAGTTTTAGCTGTTTTGTGGATATAATATTTGACATTATTTTATTAGGTCTGTCAACCAAAACAGTAAATGAAAAATGAATTGGTTTGATTCACTGACTACTGTAATGTAAAACAAAATGGCAGAAAAAGTTATGCAATTAAGTTCTATACTAGATTTATCTTTTTGCTGTAATTATTCTATGGGAATTTTCTAAAAACTTATTTTCTAATAACAGAAGCCTTTAAACTGCTAGTCAGAACATTGTAATATAACAAAGAGTCCTGTGATTTTAGGCCATGAATAATTTTATAAAACTCAATCATGTCTTTTCTTTAACCATCTTTGTTCCAAAGTAAAAAGAGCCATTACTTGGTTCCTTAAAGTGAAGCTGTTGTATCCCACTGAGTATTTTGGTTGTCTTATTCTTTTACTTTTTGTATATATGTGTTTGTGAGTGAATTGGCTACCTGGACAAAACCTTGCAGTTTTCTGTGTAAGCTTTCAGAAGTGGTTTTCCATTGCCTTCTTCTTAGAACTGAGAGAGTCAGACTGGTCCAGCATTACCCAGCTGGCTTTGTGCATAAGGTAGGCCTCGAAATCACATTGTCCAAATTGCCAGAGAGGGAGCATGCTTATGATTTAAGTGTTTTTTTTCTTAAACTGTGACATCATTTCGAATAATGTTAACCTAACTCCATTTTTCTCACTTATTTGTCTGAAAATATTACCACCTAACATTTTTTTAAAGAGAAAATGACCTCAAGGTGGTTGCACTGGAAAATCAAAACTTAAAGGCAACTAGCAGTTTCATAGCATTAGTATAAAAAAGACAGTGTATCTCAGCTCTTGTATGCCCTGAATCTAGGTATGTATAGTATGTCTTAATTCACATATGTTTCCTTTTATTTATAATTCAATTTTAAGTCTGGTTAAAGACTGATTTCAAATTAGCACATGAAACCATGGCATGAAAGAGGCTTACAAATCTTAAGATTGCCTGAACCCAGAGTGTACATAGCAAGGATAACTCATCTGACTTGCCACTGAGGGGAGATGCCTAATAGCAGACAGCTCTTAATAATTTGAGATCTTTCCTCACCTTCTTTGTGGGTAAAAGGCAACTTCCGCTTCCTTAAAAGCCTCTTTCACTGTCAAGAGTTGTCTCCTTCCTCCCTTGAGTTCTGTCACCCACAAAGAACTTGGAAGAGAAAAAAAATATTAGAGGCTTACTAAAGACCATAAAATCAAGCCAAAAAGTATTTCTGACATTAACCAAGACTATTGGTTAATGTTTCATTCATTGCACAGTGAAAGTAGTTTTTCTGGTCCTTTTGCTTTTACAAGAGTATCATGCTAGTATCTCCCTGTGTTTTCTATAGGCCAAACCTCACTGGGCATGCTGCAGCATGTTTCTGACGTGTGCTGAGTTTCCAATTACAGTGTTCTATTTAAACTCTTAGAGCATCCATCATGCTCAGCATCTTAGTGGCACACAGCACAAAGCAAATATGAACCATGTAAAAATGAGAAAATGTGACCAGGAGTGGGTAGGGGTGGGGTGAGAGATCAGAAGGTTCCTGGTAGCTCCTTTTGTGGGGTAATATACGGTATTTTATTAAAAGGTATAAGTTGTTGCGAGTGTCAGAAGAGAAAAAAAGTGCTACTAGGCATCTGCTCTCCACCCTGAATGCCTGAAAGAGAGAGATTGAGAGATTTAATAGGTGAATAAATAACACATTTTTTATTGGTCACAATAATGGTAGGAAGAGCAGCATTAAGTAGATCTTTTTGATGTGCACCTTGTAACTAAGCTCCTTCTAAGGTTACTAGCTCCTTGTAACCTTAGTTGTCTGTAGAGATTCTCACTCATCCAGGTCATGGTTGTCCCAAAGTGTTTCAAGTGGCAACTGGACTTTCTTATTTTTTCTTTTGAAGATGTTTTGCTTCTCATCCAAGTCTGACAGTGGGAAATGGAAGGATTTATAGTGCTTCCAGACAGCTGGTCATTTGCGTCCTTTTAAAGGGTCATTGAAGCATTAAAAGGTTTATCTGTGTCCTTAAGGTCACAGATAAATAAGAGGTTTATCTATGTCCTCCTGGTTCCTGTAGTCTGCAATTTTTTTTTCTTTCCCTCTGGAAATCCAAGTGCTTCAACGACCCTCTAAAAGGATGCAAATTACCAGCTGTCTGCAAGGAACATACATCCTTCTTCATTCCAGACCTGAAGAAGCTTCTTGGATGAGAAACGAAACGTCTTCAAAAGTAAAAACAAGAAAGTCCAGTTACCTCCTGAAAAAGCACTTTTGGCGCTGCCAATTGCTGCTCCAGCTAAGCAAGCTGAGTGTGCAACACCCATTCTTAATCTTGGCAAAGTGCCTCTTGGCAAACTGCTGGTAAGAATTTGATTTACCAAGTTGATCTGGTCTTTGAAAAATGGCACCTTAAGAAAAGACTGTTAGAACAGCTGCATAAGTTGCAACTTGAATAATTATGTCTTCTGTTCTTTTAGCACAAGAGGGCAGCCTGAGCTGCTTTATTCTATCCTCGCTTTACAATGAATGTCCTTTTAATATGTCTTGACTGTTCTTAGTGTCATGTTTTGAGGAGCGAAATGTGTGGATGTAGATAAAATTTCGAAAACCTGACCTCCATTATTTTGAATGTAACGGGCCCTGAAGGACTATAGACACACTACCAATTAGTGTGAGCAATGATGAGTTAAATAGACCAAAGAAAAACGCAACTTCATATTCATATCCAATATCTTATAGGACAGGCAACTATATGAATTCTTAATGGTTAGAATGAAATGTTGACAATTCTAATTTGACTTAAGACCATTGCATGGTGCATTGTTTATTTGTTCACTCTTTTCAGTGTTCATCAAACCTAAAGTTTTATTACGTAAGTCATGTGGAATGCATTCCTTTTAGGGGCTCTGCTTGAGAACTTCCCACGGGATTAATTCAAAAAGTATCTAAAAGTGAGTGCACGTCAAGAAGCAAGGCCCGTGGGCTTATTTTCTTTCTCTCAAAAAAACAAAACAAACCAAAATAAAAAAAGTAGGAGCAGACCAACTGAGCTCGCTAAAAAGGAATACAGTACCAGAAGGAAGTTTGAGCTACAATTTGGCCAGATTGAATGGTGAGACCATTCACCATAATTTTTAGCAATCGTTGCTTGTTCACCCAAGTAATTCTTCTCAAATAGACAATGTGTTTAAAGAAGAAATACTGGTTGGAAGGCACGTAATTTTAAAAGCAGCTAGTACTTTTGATGGATCATATGAACAGGTTACAACTTTATATTAAAATATTCCATTGGCAATATCATTCATCAGCCACATAAGCTCTTAGGGACATTGCCAAAAGATCAGTGTGATGTCTGTCCAGAATGAATTACCAAACTGGTATCTCTTTTTTTTTGGGAAACTAGATGTATTTTAATATGTATTTATATCTATCTTTTAATGAAAAATGCATGTCTGGAGGCTTGATGGTTTGCATGTTTCTCTCATAGATCATTTAAAATAACTGATGGCTTTATTTCTACTTCATTTGACTGTGTATCTTAACTGTAGGCAGATCTTTTTACTATATATTAGTGTTCATTGCCTAGCAAAAGTTTACTCCTCCCATTAATAGGAATCTAATGGAAGCGATACCTTACAAAGTTAGACTCAGTGGAACGGCTTGCCTTCAGAAGTTGTGGGTGCCCCATCACTGGAGGCTTTCAAGAAGAGACTGGGCAGCCATTTGTCTGAAATGGAATAGACTTTTCTGCTCGAGAAGGTGGTTGGGACTAGATGACCTCCAAGGTCCCTTCCTACTCTCTTATTCCATGTTCTAATATTCTAAATGTTATTCCTGGGTGTTTTCTTGAAACAGTTAGTAGGCTGAAGTATAAGGTGTGGTAATTAAACCTGTTTGGCTGCCATATGTTTAAAGCAAAAAGAATACCTTAAATGTTTTTTTTCTTTTCATACAACAATGGTTCTGTGTACCTTAACCTTATCAGGGTGTGATACTGAATTATTTTTGTGGGAGTTGCTCTGTTACAGCTATTTGTATCATAATAGCTTTTGTTACAAGTTTAAATAGCTTTACTTACCCATGCATCTATCTGATTATAACTCTTGTGATTCTGTTAGCAATCCTTTGTAAAGCTGATTGCTCTAGGAGTTGGCTAAAGTAAGACAAATAATGCATTCAGGCTTTGTGTGTACTAACTATCTATTCATAGGGTCGGACTCTTTTTTTATGCCAAAACACTTGTTTTCCGAGATGTGAAGTACAGATTGTATCAGCTACAGAGCTGTGTGCATCCGATACAAAACGACTGTGTGGAGCGGAGCATTTCCTTTCCATCTGCACCACCAACCCAACATGGGATGCATCAAACCCACACACAAGAGGCTGAGACCCTTTGCTCGGTGTGCCTAATTGCTTGAAACTTGGACCCTTCCCAAGTCAGGCAAACATTCCAATCTGTGTTCTTTCTGAAAGTTTTGTCAACAACAACAGCCATGTCAGATGTTCAGCAGTGGTGGTATGCTACCGGTTTGGACCGGTTCACCTGAACCGGTAGTATTAAAAAAAAACCCTCAGCTGAGGTGAGAAAGAAGAGAAACGTGCAGGATTGTCTCTCTTACCTGCCCTCGCGCTTTCCCCTTCTTTATCATCTCGATTGGTGCTATAGGCTTCAGCTAGTGTGGGGAAAACTCGTGCATGTGTTAGGTGCGCATGTGTGCATGCGCACAATCACTAAACTGGTAGTGGAATCGGTAGGATCCCACTGCTGATGTTCAGGAAGGAGACTGAACTATGGGTAAGCCATGATGTGGCCACACCAATTCTCCGTGCCAGAGAAAGACTAGCAGAGCAGACAGAGAACTGGGTTGACCTCATAAGTTTCCTGCGGTCCCAATGAAAGAGAAAAGCATTTGGGGCTGCAGATTCAGGTGACCCAGTGCAGATTCTCCTCCCACATGCGAAGGGGGGGAAAGTCTGAAGGAGAATAGTTGCCTATTTCAGATTATTCATACTGGTCCCAATAGAAGTGTGAAGTAGGGAGTTGGAAGAAAAATAAGGCTACCAGCTGAGTCGCTGCCTTTATTTTCCTGGGCTTTCAGGAGAGGTATCAAGATTAGAGGAGCTCTGGGTCCTGTAAATCTAAACTCTCCAAAAAAAAAAAAAAAAGGGAGAAGAATATGTTCCTACATGTTCCTTGCATTCTTCTCTGTATTGTTTTTGGAGCAGTGGCAGTTTTCAAAGGTTGCAGTAAGGACCTTTTGTAGACTTGCAGTTATGGTAGCTTAGAGTGTTGGAAAGAAATCTGGTGAACAAAAGCAACAGATCAACTCACCTTCCCTCCTTTAAGATTTACCTTCCTCTTTCCGAGAATTGAGACTGAGGCTTTTGTCATCTCCCAGGATTTGATCTGCCCCACCCACCCGGTGCCAGCTGAAAATGAGGTATGTAACCCAGTAAGAAAGACACAGAGGATTTAGGCATGCCCTCCAGTAAAAGATGCTTGGGACTCAGTATGTCATTTTTAAATGACAGATCTTGACATTGGACTCTGCCAATGCAGTAAGAGACAGTAATATTGTCAAGGCACATCCGTTATTGAATGACTCGCCCATGGCCTGATTGAAAAGGGTTATTGTGAAGGAACTCTCAGCATCTTCTCAATGTAAAGAAAGAGTTGAAGTCTTTCAAGGAACTGAGTTTTTAACTTGTTTATAAACAGTCTTAAAAGTGAAAGAAGTAAAACAAAGAAAAAGCCACGGTATGTCATTGTAAATAGTACACACAATTCTATATATACTTAAAATGTATATGTTGCAAATATTCAAGTTCGTACAGAATATAGTTCTAATACATTCACCTCACTATTCTTTTTAATGTGCCTTTCTCTTCTCTGATATTGTATGTATGTTCATAAATCGTTTTGTATTTTGCTTTTTTTCGTATTCATTGAAAATTAAATTAAAATAGTCTTGATTTAGGGCAGGGGTGTGTCAAATCAAGTTGTAACTGTGAAAAATGGTCATCTGTCACTTTTTTCAGGGCTGTTGTACTTTTGAACGGTAACTGAATGAACTGTTGTAAGTCGAGGACTACCTGTATTTGTCTTGAAAGCTTAATGTTACTTCTGCAGGGAGACGGGGGTTGTCCCCATTTCCTCCTGGTGAACATCTGACTGCTTCCATGAGAAACAAAATGCAGGACTAAGTGGACCTGGGCTCTTTTAATCTTCTTTCATACATGTAAGATTAGTGTACATCGGTTTCCCAGGCACAGAAGTGATCTCCTGTGTTCTCTGAATTGTGTCTGTCAGGAATTTGTAGTCAGAGTTTCAAGGTTTAGACCTGGATAAGATTTATATTAAAGGTGGGCCCTAACGAAATTTCATTTGCTGCTCCCCCCCAATTAGCCAATTATTGAAATACTAGGGCAGCGGTGAGATTCTGTTCAGAGTATTGCAGAGTAAATTCAGCACCAGAAAAGTAAACACAGATGGCTGAGGCTTCATTTAACTTCTTTATAAACACATAAAGTAAATTTTACAATACTAGTTGTAGATTTTTTCAACATGGAGCAAACTCAAACAGAAGCAGACATGTTACAGGTTCAGAGCAGAACAGCAACTCAGGAGCTCAGAAACAGACATCAGCTTCACTTTAGTTCGGCAGGCAAGCAGAGGAGAGAAGCAGTTTCATTTTTAATACTCAGAACTTCAGTGCTGCAGAGCTTAATATAGAGCCACGCCTCGGCTACTTCTAGTTTCAGTTTCCAAACAGTCCTCATTGGCTGACTTAGTTGCTAGGCCTATTCATTGGCTGACCTTGTTACCATGCTCTATTCCAGTTCATGAATATACTCTGATAGATTCCACAGGTATAACGACCGGTTCAGTGATTGCATGCTTTGCACACACACACACACTTCGCACGCGCTCCACGTTTAAGAAAGCTCTAATGCTTACCTTCAATTGCAGCCCCTGTGAATAAAACAGCTGAGGCACGGCAAACTGCTCTGCTGTGTGAATCAGCTGTGCTCTAAAAAAAGGAAATGAGGCACAGGAAAAAGCAGAGGCGGGCAAGCGGGCCCACATGCTTGGCATAGTGAATCAGTTCATTGTCAGCTGATCTTCGGAGTAAGGGGTTCATCTGAACCCAGTGGTGGGATTCAAATTTTTTTACTACCGGTTCTGTGGGCGTGGCTTGGTGGGCGTGGCAGGGGAAGGATACTGTAAAATCTCCAGTCAGAGGTGGTATTTGCCGGTTCTCTGAACTACTCAAAATTTCCACTACCGGTTCTCCAGACACTGGTCAGAACCTGCTGAATACCACCTCTGCCTGAACCGGTGCAAACTGGTAGAACCCCACCCCTGTACTAGGATAAGCAAAATATTGAGGAAACATACAAGGCTGTGTGTGAGTTTTTTCTATTCCTCCATTAGCCCCAAAGTGAGGGAAGTACAACTACTACTCATGAAAGCAGCATCTTCAGTTCTGAAACTTGGAAACAGTTGTGAATTGGAATGCACTGAACCTCTTACAGTTAAAACTTACTTCATTAATAGTTGTTTTTGTGATGCAGAGAGGACGTTCTCCCAGATGATCCAGGGTAATCTATGCTGTAGCATCTGGATGAATTAATGCTTCTGGCAGATTTCATGCACCTGGCAGATTACGTAACAGATGTGGAGTGTTTTTGTGCTCAGGAGAATCTTCAAATTTTTTCCCTCCCCGAAAGCATTTCTTAGATTGAGAGAACCCAAACACATTCCGTAAATGAGAAGAGTGAAGAACTAGGACTATGTAAGATGGGAAGATATAAATTGTGAAATTGGAGTGATAGATATGAGCCAGTTCACTCATTGTAAAGATTCTGACCAAAATGCTATTAGAAAATTACAACTCTGTGTAAAAAATAGCTTAGCGCACAAAGTTTACTCCGTTTTATCAAATTAAGGCATATTGTGAATCTATATCCAGTGTAAAACGCAAGGATTTGTTGCATAGTATCTTTGCTTATTCCTAGATTTTTATTTATTTGTATCTTGTCTTTATTATGTTTACAATAACTCAAGGTGGAGAACATATCCAAAACACCTTCCTCCTCCTATTTTCCCCACAAGAACCCTGTGAGGTGCCCTTGGCTGAGAGTAGATGCACAGAGTTTTAGAATGGTTAAATATCCACAACTCTCTGAACTTTCAAGTGCGACATAGCTGATAATTTCACATTTTGACAGTTTACAGAGCCCTATAATTTAAAATGGTTGCTTCCCAAACATATATAGGTAGTCTTTGATTTACAACAGTTTATTTAGTAACTGTTCGAAGTTACAACGGCACTGAAAAAAGTGACTTATGACCATTTTTCACACAACCGGTGCATGTGATGGTCATGTGATCAAAATTCAGATGCTTGGCAACTGACTCATATTTATGACAGTTGCAGTGCCTTGGAGTCGTGCAACTGTGACCTCCTGTCAAGCAAAGTCAATGGAGAAACCAGATACATTTAATAACCCTGTTACTAAACTTAACAACTGCTTGATGATTCACTTAACAACTACAGCAAGAAAGGTTGTAAAATGGGGCAAAATTCACTTAACAAATGTTTAGCTTAGCAGCAGAAATGTTGGGCTCAACCTGTACAGCCATAGGTGTTCTGTAGATTATACAATGACATGATGCATATTGTGACATTGTTTTCTGTGTTTATCTGCAGAGTATGGTTAAAAAAATTCAAGTTGGCAGCCACAATAAAGCTATCAAAGCTTGTTTTTATTTGTATCACAAATACCTTAATTCCATAAATGGTGCAAGTGATACACTTTGCATCCATTTTGTCATGACATCATCATCCTGTGCTGTGGTCCAGAGGAAAGACTTTAGATAAAGATAATCTTTATTGTCATTTTTTTACTGCGAGCACACGCTTGAACACATTAAAAAATGAAGTTCTGTTGCCTGCTCTCAAAAGAAAGTATATGTCTACCCATACACATACCTAACACACATATGCATATGCTAAATACATACTGTATGTACCTACACCCATACATATAGATTAATCACTGTCCATTTTGAATACATAGTGGAAAGAGAAAACTTGAGAGTTCACAAGGTCGATACTATATGGAACAAAATGTTCTGACTTAGGCTTCTCCAACAGCACAAAGCCAAATCCTCATCCCGATAAAACCCTTTTATTTAATTTACAATGAATTCCACTCCAGCAAAGTCCCAGCCAACAGTCTTTTAAGATAGTTCACAATTACAGACCTTTAGCAGGCTTGGGGAGTGGCCAGGCTGATATCTTTCAGGCAGAGCAATACTTGGCAAGAATGCAGGAATGAACTAATTGTCTCCTGCACTCCCCTTTTGCTTCTCTTTTATTCCCTATGGGAGGGGCCATTCACCATCCACCTGTGGCTTTACTCCCAAATCGACCCTTGTTCCTTAGCTGTTCCCTTCTTCTGGCAACTCTGCACATGCACACACTGGGAACAGACTCCAGCTGTTCTTCTGACTCACTGATGCCTGACTCCGAAGGCAGCTGATAACTTTCACATGGCCATGGCCCCATCTCTGCCTCCGATGCAGAGCACTCGTCAGATGTTTCCCCTGTTCTTTCTTTTTCACATCTATGAGCTGAGAAACTGTCCTGCATTTCATAGAAGTGGATACGGAGCGATGAGGGGCTTGTTCTGCAACTGAGTCAAATCCTTGTGCACAAGTCCAAATTCAAGCAGAAGCAGAATCTTTGGCCAAGGCAGACTTGGTTGCACTACCAGCTAGTAATGGTAGTGTGACTAATTGGGACCTGCACACTTAAACAAATATATAAGAAAGTGCTATAAGTTAGACTTAACTCTAGTCACAGAGGCTAATTATGTAAAATGAAGTAAAGCTATTACATGCTGGTTTAGCTCATGTTTCATTATTTATGGGCTGATGAGCTGCATGCAAAAGCATTTATGGCATCAAACTGTAGTAAAACTTTCCTGTCTTTAAAAAGGGACAAACATGTAAGTACTTGTTCTTCAGTAGACTATAAACACATGAGTGACTACATTACATCAGCTTTTGGGTATTGTCAGATATGTGCTGCACATTAATGTTTATATTCACATAATTTATCCATTTTGTTGTGTTTCAGCAAAAAAATCTGTCTTACTAGTGAAGAGAAAATAAATATAGAGAAAGCTGGGCTATAGTGTTTCTCTGCCAAAAACAGTCAATAGAGCAATTTGATTCCATAATGTGCCTGTTCCTTTCCATTTGCTAAATGTGGTTGGCCAAGAAGTTTTGATGGAGTTTGTCAGAAAATAAATCTTGTTTTTTGAATGTGAGTGATTCTTAGTTAAGATAATATCTTAAATTCTTAGGATATATTTAGCATGGCATATTGAAACAGTATTGGAGTTTTGAGAAACATATATTGTAATTTGGTTGATTTTTGGTTGCAATGGGAGGGAATTGAGAAAAAGAATGTAGGTTTTAATATCACTATTGATTTTTAATTTTCCTAAAGATAGACTTTTTTACTACTTGGAACAGATAATCAAATATACATTTTTAAGGCAAGCTGTAATCTTTTACTGGGTTTTGAATCTAGTTCTAAATTCTGATGTCAAACATTTGCTGAGTCCTGTCCCAATTTTTAAAATTATTAATTATGTTAAAAGGTTTTTTTAAAGGCAAAAACTCATGCAAATTAATATAAAGTAAGGAAGAAAAAAATAAAAATAAAAAATGCTTTAAATGCAAAAAGAAAAAGAAAAATAGAAAAGAAAGAAAGAAGACACAAAGAAGTGACTTCCAATCTTCTTTCAGAAATTATAGTTATAAATGTACCTCTTTCTATAAAGTTACATCATGAGTATCCTCTTTCAATGATCTATACATCCCTTTTGTCACTTCCTGTATTTCCGGAAATACAGGAAGTGACAAAATGGGCCCATTTTTCGGCCTCCAAAGGCTACAGAAGCTTCCCTCGAGCCTCTGGGAGGCCGAAAAGGCCTCAAACGGGCCAAAAATCAGCTGGGAGGCGTGCACATGTGCAGTGCAGGTAAGGGGGCAGTGGGGGGATTGCGTGTGCATGCGCAGGGGGAAATGCACATTGCTTACTGGGTCCTGGCATGCAAGTGCAATTTTCAGCATAGGAGCCCAAAAGGGTTAGCCACCACTGTTCTAGGTTGAAGATCTCATTGGTTTCATAATAGATGAACCAGAGTATCATTCCATTAAACCTGTGTTCCAAGCTCATTAAACACAATACATGCATCTGGAGAGTCAATAGGAGACAAACTGCAGCCCTTTTCTCTGAATGCATCAACAGCTGCTGTCTATAAAAATGCAAAAGTAACTTGTCTTCAATTTGCTATCAAAGCCCTGCTGTTGCTTGACAATGTCTCTGGTCATTCTTTAGCCTGCCTGCTCCTGCCCACTAGACAACACCACCTCCAGACAAGGAACATGGTGACTTTCAAGTCATGCTACACTTATCATACCTTCAACATTAAATTGGATCACATAGAAGATTCTTCTCTGTCACCAAGGGATTTCTGAAGGGGCTACAACATTGCAAGTTGAAATTATTGCAGCAGCTTTTGCAGAGATCAATGTGGAAAAAGGTGTCGCAGAACAGTCCCCATCTGCTGCATCTGTTTTCATGGATGAAGGGTGAAGTGATCACCAGCATTTGTAGAGAAAGCCATGAAGATCTGCTACTTGAGGTGGAAGACCTCCATTCCAACCAGAAAGACCTCATTGAAGAAGAATTGGAGGAGCTGAGAAAGAAGTAGAGAAGAAAGAGGGAAAGATTCTTCATCCAAATCTTTCTCCGGTAAGAAACTGGCTGAGATCCTACCGTGTGGCAGACAGGGTGTTTGAATTCGACCTTTGATATAGAGGTCAGTCTTCAGTTCAAACAGAAGCTGGCTGCTGTTTTACAGCCACACAAGGACATCTATTTGGCTCAGCAAAGCAAGACTAGGCAAGCATCGTCATCAGCTACTTTGTAAATACGTCTGGGTCACCTTTAGAATGTGAAGTGGCTTGGAAGAGGAGGTTGAAAGTTTTCCTGCTTCTTTGCTTTGATTTTGCTACAGGCCAGAGACTTTGGAGAGATGATGTCCTGCTAACTCCAGCAGTGAGGTGAAGGAACTTTCTTGGTGTTTGTTTGCTGCGGGCCAAAAGCTAGAGAACATTTTTCTATGCAATGTTCTTCATTCTTTACTTGAATAAAGACATAATGGGTGGCCAAGGCACAGTGTAATTCATGTTTATAGCCCTTGCAAAAAAAAAAATTCCTAGAATTTTTGATATTCGAGGGGTAATATTTTTAGTCATTTTTGAGTACTTCAATGACTAACCTACCAGTTCATGTAGGCTTGGTGTCTTGTTATTAGCAATATCATCATCAGCAACAAGGCCCATCTGCGTTATATATTTGTTGTACTTACTTCTCGTATATAAAGAATCTTAAAGCAGGTGGTTAAAGAAACATCATGATTAAACACATAGGAGAAAGCAAGTAGCCGTAAAACATATGAAAAAAACATATAAAGAACGGTTACAGGAACTGGGCATGGCTAGCCTAGTGAAGAGAAGGACCATGGGAGACATGATAGCAGTCTTCCAATAATCGAGGGGCTGCCACAGAGAGGAAGGGGTCAACCTATTTTCTAAAGCACATCTAGGCCAGACAAGGAATAATGGATGGAAACTGAACAAGGAGAGATTTAACCTGGAAATAAGGAGAAACTTTCTGACAGTGAGAACAATCAACCCATGGAACAGCTTGCCCTCGGAAGTTGTGGGAGTGCCATCACTTGAGGCTTTCAAGAAGAGATTGGACTGCCATTTGTCAGAAATGATGTAGGGTCTCCTGCTTGGGCAGGGGGTTGGACTAGATGACCTACAAGGTCCGTTCCATCTCTGATTATCTGTTATCTGAAACTCAATTTGAAAGCGTAGAAGAACAAAAGCATGCCTGTGATCAAAGAACCAGAGGCCATTTCTGAACAATACCAATAACACTTAGACTTATATGCTGCTTTACAGTGCTTTACAGCCCTCTCTAAGCAGTTTACAGAGTCAGCCTATTGCCCCCAACAATCTGGGTCCTCATTTTACCCACCTCGCAAGGATGGAAGTCTGAGTCAATCTTGAGCCTGATGAGATTTGAACTGCCAAATTGCAGGCAGCTGGCAGTCAGCAGAAGTAGCCTGTAGTACTGCACTCTAACCACTGTGGCTGATCCATATAGTTAAAGTGGGAAGCTGGAATTTCAATTTTCTGTTAAATATTAAGTTCACTGGTGATGTGGGTGGCAAGCAAGACATTATATTGTTCTCCAGTAGGATTCCCACTGACAAATACTTTTGTGGTTCCTGAAGGATGGTACAATATGCCATTGCCAGAGAACTTTTACAGGGATCATCTTACAATTGAGTCCAACATTTCTGTTGCAAAGCAAGATAGTTGTTAAATGAGTTGTGCCCCATTTTATGACCTTTTTTTCCAGAAATCAATAAATTTGTTAAGTGAATCATGCAGTTGTTAAGCAAATTTGATTCCTCCCATTGACTTTGCTTGTCAGAAACTCCTTAAGAAGGTTGCAAATAACAATCCCAGGATGCTGCAATCATTGTAAAATACCTGGCTTTCAAGCACCGAAAGTTTGATCACATGATTCTTTGGGGATGCTTCAATGATCATAACTAAAAACTAGTCATAAATCTTTTTTAAAAAATTTTTTATTCTAGAAAAAAATATTTATTTGACATACAATTAAAACAGACAAATCAACATATATATATATATATATATATATATATATATATATATATATATATACACACACACACACACACACACACACACACACATACATATATACATACATACATACATACATACATATATATATACATTTTACAGCATATATTGAGCAATGGTTAATTTTTGTTTCTTTATCTTTATCATTGATGTGATCTGCCTTGTTACAATAACTCCTTCGTTCTTTTAATGTTTTAATTTATCTATATAGTTTATAATTAAATGCATGTCTTCTGTCATTTCCATAACTTATCCAAATACCAAATATTACCTTTTCTTTAACCAATCATACCAAATGTTCCATATTTCATAATAGTCACTATCTTGTTTATTTTTTAACAATTTGGTTAGGCTATCCATCTCAGCACATTCATGTATTTTTTTTAATTACCATATCCTCTGAAGGAATGAAAGACAGTTTCCAGTTTTGTGCATAGGTTATTCTGGCCGCAGTTATAATGTGCAAAATTAAATATTGATATTTTTTCTCCATGTTTAAATCTATCATACTTAGCAGAAAGGTTTCGGGTTCAAGTTTTAAATTTTGTTTTGTTATATTTAAAATCCAATTTCTAATATTCCTCCAAAACTTCTGAGCACATGAGCAAGTCCACCATATGTGAAAATATGTTCCTTGTGCGTAGTTACATTTCCAACAGTTGGGTGGTAGGTTGGGGAACATCTTCGCCAGTCTCGCAGGAGGTAGGTGCCAGCGATGAACCATTTTGTATAAATTTTCTTTATACGAGACTGACATGATTAATTTGTAATTTGTTTGCCAGATGTGTTCCCACTTATCTAATTCAATACTATGACTCACATTTTTAGCCCAAATTATCATAGATTCTGTGACTATTTCTTCTTTTAATTTGTAATCCAAAAGATATTTATATGTTTTACTAATTGTTTTCTTTTCCTCTCTTAGCCATATTTTATCTAATTTTTGTGGGGTCATATTAAAGCCAAATTGTTCTCTATCTTTTTTATAATGGGTTTGTATTTGTGCAAAGGGACACCATACTATCTCCTTTCCTTGAATTTGTATTTGGTTCCTATTTTTAAGCTCTCCAGTATCATATAGTAAATCTTTATACCTGACAATATTTTCATAATCCAATAGATTTGGATATGTGACTGCTTCCAATGTAGATAGCCACAGTGGAACCTTTGGGTAGTGGTTTTTTTTAATCTTTCCTCAGATATTGAACAACACATTTCTGACATGGTGCCTTTGGAAATATGAATGTTGTTTAGATTTTCCATCCCACTTGAAGGCGTGCCAGCCTTCATTATTTTCAGTGCTGCTGTAACTTTAAACCGCCATTAAATGAATGGTCGTAAGTCAAGGGCTACCTATAGTTTACCCATGGCTACCTGAATAGACCTGGCAGTATCATGATATGTATTTTCACTGAGGAAGATACACCAGTGTCTGTTAGACCCTATGAACTTTATAAGCCCTGAGTCTCACCCTTGTTATTCCTCAGAATATCAGGGCTCCTGTAGTTACCCCCATTTAAATCATGAGTCTCTAGCCAGATTTTCGAAGCTTAAAGAAGATTTATTAGGAGAAGACATGCTTGTGCTGCCTGGGTGTAGCTGACTCTGAGACATATCATTCATTGTCACCCTTGACCCTGGTTTTCCCCACCCCCTGGGTGTATCATAATTCATATTTCCAATGGGACATATGCATAGACAAAGTCATACTCTCCAGTTAGAATTTTGCAGGGCAGAAACTTTGGTTGCCTGGAAACTATCTATGAAAACATTTATGGAATGCAGTTTGGGTTTTGCAAGCTGCTACACTATTCCCCCCTCCCTTTCTGTTGGCAACTTTAAAAGACCAGAGAAATATTTTATGAGTTGACATTTGGCTCCCCTCACTTCTTGAAGGTGACCTGTACAACATAAATTTATTGCAGGTATAGGACTTAGGGTTGCGAACCACCCCCAGGCTTGGTTGGGTTTTCTGCATGAAACTCATGATGAGACCAGAGAAATATTTTATGAGTTGACACAGAGAGTCAGAGCAAAGAAAGAGGCTTGGATCACCCATACCCAGAAATCTCTTCTTCTACTACACAGCTTAGACTTTCTACCAGTGGTGGGATTCTACCGGTGTAACAACTGGTTTGGTGAGCTCACATGCGGGGTGCATTTGAAAACAGCTCTGAAACTTACCTTCTAGTGCAGCCCCGGTGAGTAAAATCAGGCATGGCAATCTGCTCTGCCGCGCCTATCAGCTTGGCTTCAAAGAAAGGAAATATAGGACAGACTAGTGCAGTAGCAGGTCGGCAGAGCCAACTGATTGCTGGATCTACCAATTTGCCCGAACCGGTCCGTACCAGCTGAATCCCACCCGTTTTCCACTCCTTCTCCTCATAATAAGCCCAGAAATAGGGCTGATAGTAAAACTTCCTTTTAGAGTATAAATTATTCTAATTGTTTGGAGGAAAACCAAATGACTTAGGAAACAGCTGGAATAGAATCAAAAGGCCTTATAAAAAGCTCATATGCTTCCCTGAGTATTCTAGGTAGGACAACAAAGAATATTAAATCTCATAATGACAAAACTGTGGTGGATTGAAGATGAAGCAAAACAGTGTTTCGATGCCTGAGGCTGATAGTTTTGTAAGACAGACGTGGTTGTACCAGACAGATAGTCTCTCCTCTCTCTCTCTCTCTCTTCTGTCTCTCTCTCTCTGTCTGTATGTGTGTGTCTGTATGCACACGTGTGGATCTCGTCATTCTCAATGTGCTTCCAAATGTGGCTGCCTCTCCATACTCTTATTTTATCTTCAATATCCTTTTCTGTTTAAATCAAACTGCTTTTAGCAATGACTTGGGGCCAGAGGATCTCATTACATTTAGATGTGCGACTTAAGCTGTTGATATTGTTTCAGTTGGAGGAAAGTAGCAGAGGGGAGGAATGAAGAATTCCTTGCCTTGCCTTTTCTCCAGCTGTTTTCATCAAGTGGTGAGTGAGTGTTTTTGCAGTCATGTTCCTCAGCCAGGTGTTGGTTTGGGAATATATTTGAGGCCCCACAGAGAGAAGAATGCCCTTGCCTCCATTTTGCTTCTCAAGTCAGCTTTTTAAGTATGTGAATACAATCAGTTGAGTTAGAGATATAGTCAGTGCCGTTCTGTGTGTATTCCTTGGGTGATTTTACGTACTTCTTCGCTGATATTTTTGCTGTCCACTTATGGAACAAAGGATGGCCAATCCTGAACCTGCTTAGTTAGCTTCAGCAAGATTGCTGCATCGTAAACCTTAGATTTCCCCGCATTTCCACTAGTATTTAAGTTGCAATGTGTGATTACAGTTGTGTGTCAAATATAATTTAACCTTTTGACACATGGACATCACCTCTGTGTACATTGGCAATTGGATAGCTACTTTGGGGTACATCTGGAGAACTGGCTGGGCTAAAAAAGCTAAGTTTTTTTTTGTCATGCGACACAACAGGTCTCAGGTATGTGCTACCTTCAGCCCATTTTCTTCCCAACCATTATTTTCAAGGCAAATGAGTACCTGTCTCTGCCTGAGCTTCTTGGTCTGCCCTGGGACTGCTTGTTCAGCAGGATTGCTTCCTCAGTTGCTTCCCTTTGTAATAACCTTGTCAGATGTTCATTATGCCTCATTTTTTTTAAAGTGGTGCATGTCTGTCTGATGTCAGGCATAGCAATTTTGAGTTGTTTATTTGTTATACTATTAATTACTTTGTAAACTGCAATTGTCTAAGCAGCCTACAAAATAAAGCAAAATAAAAATGGGTGCTGCGGTTAATAGTACCTAATTCTTGTATAATTGCTGGTACTAGTAAAAGGGGGAAAGCCCCTCAATAAATCATGTGAAAGAGCTAATGACATTATTCCAACCTGCGAACATCTAATCATTTTGCTTAAGCTTCATTCCTCTGTTGTGTTTTTGACTGAGATGTAATCTGCAATATTATAACTTTTTGCTTTCTTCTGGAGATTGCTAATCCAATAAAGAAAACAGGTAATCAATTTACAATCATAGTTGAGCCAACATTTTTGTTGCTAAGCAAGACAGTTGTTAGGTGAAACTCTGCAGTTAAGTTAATAACATGATTAAGTGAATCTGGCTTCCCCGTTGACTCTGCTTGTCAGAAGGTTGCAAAAAAGTGATCAAAGGATCCTGGACATTGCAATTGTCACAAATACGTGCCAGTTGTCCAAATTTTGATCACGTGAAAATGAGGATGCTGCAGCAGTCGTAAGTGTGAAAAATGGTTATAAGTTACCTGTTTTTGGTACTGTTGTAACGTTGAACAGTCACTAAACAAATGGGTGTAAGTCAAGGACTACCTGAACAGTGGAATAATGGATAGTCAGTCCCCTGAGGAATTTCCTCAGTTGTTTATAATTTTAGCAAAACATTTCAGTTCCTTTTTAACCCAGTGCTTCATTGCTATTGACAAGGTTGATTTTGAATAGCAAGTTTTTACTTGATGGTAGCACCAACTGACTAAACTCCAAAAGGACTCAAAGCCCAATTAGCTGTATTGGTTGTACTTCATTTGTAGTATGCATTTCCCATAATAAAAGAGGAATGGTTTGTGTTTAAGAGCAAAATATCATTGAGTACCAATTGAGAGATTAATTAAGAGTAGTATAGTGCTAGGAGGCCCAACCCATTGCAAGGCACAATGAGAACAAAGGAGACTGGAAGAAAACTATAATTTAATTCTCTGAGGTGAAGGGACGTATTTTGGACATCAAAATTTGAAAAGGCCAGGTTTTATAGCTTTGTTTATAGATAAAAAATGAGACATGGGAAGAAGGGATTATGACAGGGGTCTCAAACACAATTTACCTGGGGGCCGCTGGAGGCAGAGTTTGGGTGAGGCTGGGCCGCATAATATTATACTTTATATTATACTTTATATTTATATCATACACTAATATTATACTTTCATATCACGGTGGGGGCCACAGGATATTGTCCTGTGGGCCGCAATTGGCCCGCGGGCAGTGAGAATGAGACCTCTGGGTTATGATATTTTAAGAGAAGGTAATAAGTTACTAAAATTATAGTTGAAGGGGACGTCATTTCTCTATATATTTCTTTTTCTTGACTATTCATATTTTTTATTTTTTCCATGTCTTCTCTGTACCTTTTATTTATTATTTTTTTAGTTTGTAGTAGCTTTCTATTGTAAGTATCAATATTAATTACTGTCTAAAAAAACCCAGGAGTACTAGAGTTACAGCCAAATATGGGACATAATTTGAACTGGGTTTTCTTGAACAACCTTTCTCCTCATAACATAACATTCAAACCTTTCTTTTCCCAGCCTGTGACTGGCATCCTGTGTGACTGAGAATCTTGTTCAAATAATAAATTAATTGAGGATATAAAACACTACAAATGGGTTTGTTGAGTCCTGAAACGGCTCAGTACCATTAAGTCAGGACAGTGATTATGTTCTTGTTACTTTCTGTCTTCTGGCACATATTGTGAGGTGGGGGAGGAAACAGAGAAAATCTGCATGTATTTTTCTTATTTGTATTTTGAGGATCCCTGTAGCGAATCCAGTAATAACTGCATAGTAGTGTGTATGGACAGGCGATGTTAGTAACATATTTTTTAAAAAGATAAGATGCCTCTATAAGCATTTATTTATAAGAACATGGAACGGAAACTAGAATAGATCAGTAATTGTCAACCATTCAAGATACATATATACATATTTTTAGTTTTCTCTATTTTTTTCCGGAAACGAAACTTGGTTCCTTTCATTGCTTGAAACCCAATTTTAATGGTTTGATGGTTTAATGATTGTACTGCGTTGAACTTCACTAGCATTGCTGTGGGGTGTGTTTTCTGTCAGCAATTGATATGGACAAATTCAATTATTTGTCATTGCCTTGAAAACTGGAAAATGCTTAAACTAGCAATAAAAACATTTTAGTGATGTAGCCCTCCCCCACACCAGTTTCTCTTAGAGAAGAATGGATATACAGTAGAAAAAACTGTTTAAATGTTCCTCTGCAACCAACCCCCCCTAATCTGGAATCATCTCCAGATGTAGCTGACTTGGCTGGGGAATTCTGGGAATTTTAATTCCAGTTTGGTAGGAGCACCAGAATAAGGAAATGCAATACTTACTATTGTAAGTATGTGGTATGGTAGGTGGGTATGACCAGGACAATCAAGGGGTCAGATTAAAGGCAGTTTAGGCCACAGCTGGGTTGTGGGTGGAACAAGACACTCAGAATAAATTCTCCCTAATTTTTGAGCACTGTTTTCAGGAATAAAAAAAATCCTGTTTAGTCATATATTGTGACATATGTGTTGCCAAAAATAATTGTAATGTAATATTAGGTTGGTAGAAGTAAAGGCACCTATGCTTTCATATCTTCCATTAACCTTGGTTTGTTTATTATTTTCTTATTAAATTTATATGCTGCCTATCTCACTATCCCTAGCGACTGTGGGCAGCATAGTTATCTGGAATGAGAAGTCTACCTGAATTGATTTTGTTAATATTATTGAATTGGTTAGGGAAAGCCTACTTTTTAGTATAAATTTGGAGAAAGTATTCCAACCATATTAGAGTATATGGTTCTGTGAGTTAAAAGCAACCAGGCCATACATGTCCATGCTTGCTACTTTATTGTATTCTGCCTATTATGTAGGAATCTTCCCAGACTGGCAGCCCCAGCCTGGGAACAGATAGATAAGGTTTCATGGAACTTGGAGAAGGGGATGTCACTTCTGGATTTCTTGTGACTGCACAAGGACTGGATGTTACTTCTGTGCTTGAGGCCTCTCTCCTGCCTGGGTGGGCGTTTTCCAACAGGTTCTAATGTTATCGAAAATGCTGATGTGACAAACGGGACATAGGGAAGAAGAAAATGGTAAAACTGGGTGTAGTTTGTTGGAGCACATTTGATCATTTGATGGGTCTTTTGCTCCACTTCTAAACTTTAGTACTCAAGAGTTGAATGGTAGGGTTTTTTTTTGTTTTTTGTTTGATCCCTTGATGAGAAAGCATGAATGAACATTTTGAAGTAGGTGATTGGATTGTGATGTGCATCCACTCTTGAGTGTCAACAGACAGCTGCAAAAGCCAGGAATGGATGTGAAATCACCTGAGCACATTCTGATTCCAGCAATTAAAGCAATTTACAGAGCTTGTAAGAAAAGAATATCACATACTGTCTCCTTTATGAAGAACAAAAGCGTTTTGATCCTTTCACTTCAAGTTTGCCCAAACTATTATATAGAGAGGGAGGTTTAATGAATCATTGTTTAACTTAGATACAGCGAAGTGTTTGACTGTAGAATAGTCCCAAATATGTACATAGAACTTTGCTGACAGATCCTTATTTAATTATGATTAATGGACATTGGAGAGGTATTTAATTACTTAGGTAGAAATCTCAAATGTGTGTGTGTGTGTGTGTGTGTGTGTGTGTGTACGGTATGTGTGTGTGTTCCAGCCATATTATTTACTGTGATAGTATTAAAGTCTCTGGAATTAATATATTCCTTGTAAAAGCTAACTTTCTTTGTACAAGGGAAGCAAAGAGTTTGAAAATACCCTAAAAGTATTAGGAATGTATACAATCTGGGATTAAGCACACTGCAATGTAATGGGATATAGTTCTCCTGACTTCAGAGTTCTTTTTGTAATAATTTCATAAATTGTGTCAAATGTTCTATAGTTTTAAAGAGCAATATGCATCTCCTGTGTTGTCAATGGCAAACAAGTATTTTAATGATAATTTCTCCATTATAAAAATGAAGAGTTTTTCTCAGTCCACCCTCCTTGAAGTGCATGTTTTCTTTACATATTCGTAATTGTAATCTGTACTAATGTGAAATGTGAAAACTGTTGATTCTGAGAGAACTTCTTCTGATAATTAAACGATGTGTTGTTTATCCTTTACAGTAAAGTCATAGTGATGAATGTGATCTCCCCTTTTCATTTTTCATGGACCACTACAGAGGTGGTACTCAGCAGTTCTGACCAGTTCTGGAGAACTGGTAGCAGAAATTTTGAGTAGTTCGGAATGCCACCTCTGACTGGTCCCACCCCCATCAATTCTTTGCCTCCCGAGTCCCAGCTGATCAGCTGGGTCTTCTTTTGTTGCCCTGCATAGGAGAATGGAGCTGGAAAGCAGGTTAATAGGGTGGGGAGAGAATGGGGAATTTACAGTATGCTTCCCCTGCCACATCCACCAAGCCATACCCCCCAAGCCATGCCATGCCCTCCAAGCCACACCCACAGAACCAGTAGTAAAAAATTTTGAATCTTACCACTGGATCACTAGAATAGAGTGGGATTGAACCAAAAAGGATTTTGACTCTCTTTAGTATGTCACATTATATTAAACAGGTAGGGGGGCACAGATGAACTGTATCCTCGGGTGAAATGTTGTAGCAACATTTGATGACCATTTCATATATTCTGTTTTAACCCATTGAATAATAAATATTCTCTTGGTGCATTACGCTTTCTCAAAATCATAACATATATAAACATCAAAGGTCTCTTGGTGGTGTTCTGTAGACCAGAGGCCCCCAACACACAGTCCATGGATCGGCACCGGTCCACAGCATGCTGTTAAGACAAACAAGTAAAGCCCCATCCGTGGGATGCAGGCAACATGCAAAACCACGCCCTCTTCGATCTGCGGAAAAACCTCTCCACAGAACCGGTCCCTGGTACCCTAAAGGTTGGGGGCCACTACTGTAGATCAATGTTCCTCAACCTTGCTGGCTGGAGAATTCTGGGAACTGAAATCCCTACATCTTGTCAAGGTTGAGTAGCACTGCTATAGTTAATCTAGGCCAGAGGTCTTCAAACTTCAAGCTATGCTGGCTGGAGAATTCTGGGAGTTGAAGTCCACAAGTCTTAAAGTTGCCAAGTTTGGGGACCCCTGATCTAGGCAGCTACTACGATAAATGACTGTACCTGGAGTGCGCTTTGAATTGTGCTTGTCTGTCAGAATACAGGTCTTTAAACACTGACAGACGAGCCCAATTTGATGTCTCCTTGAATGGTGATGAAACGTTTGTAACCAAATTGCCGTGCTCGGAGCTCAAACCAACAACCTCACTACCAAACTGAACTGCTAATATTCAAACACATTTCAATTGTTAAGTGAGTTGTGCACCATTTTACATTCATTTTTGCCTCGTTTCTTAAGTGAATCACTGCAGCTGTTAAGTGAACCTGGCTTCCCCTATTGACTTTCCTTGTTGGACACCAGCTGGGAAGGTTACAAATGGTGACCTTGGGACAGTGCAACTGTCATAAATACATGCCAGTTGCCAAGCAAATTAAATTTTGATCATATGACATGGGGTGCTGCAATGCTGGTAAGTGTGAAAAATGGTCATATGTTGCCTTTTTCAAAACTGTTGTAACTTCAAATGTTCACTAAATGAATGGTTGTAAGTCGAGGAATGTTATGGAATACGCTCCCTGTGAAGATCAGGCTGAATGACTCCCTCTTTGTTATTTTTTTTGAAAGCTTCTAAAGATCGAATCTTTTGAGAGCCCTCCTCTGATCTGAGGTGCTGTTCCAATATTTTTTACAATAGCATTATAGTAGTTTTTTTTAAAAATATACAGGATTTTTATTACATATTGTGATGACTCGGGGCATGGCACAAAGGCAGCACAGAGAATCAGTAGGAGTCCCTCTATTAGCTCCAACTTTGCCCCCAATGTCCTGGTTACTTTCTGGCTGGAGAAAAACTCTTCCAGGAACAGCCATTGGCTGCAAAGAATCAAGTCCAAAACATGGTCAACAAAAACTGTAATTATAAGTCCAATCAAGGCAAAATGAGATAATTAGTCCAACAGGGTAGGATCAAGAATTCGAGATGTGAAGGCACGGCAATAACTCACCACAGTTGGGAAGATGCCAGGAACACAAATAAGCAAAGTCAACACAAGATAAACTCACGTTTGCTCCCAGCAGCTGCCACACTCAGCATGCAGCTCTTTTAAACTCTTATTCCCAGGTGTGGCTAATGAAGGGAATCAGGGCCCTCTCCTCCCTCATCAGCCACGCAACCCACGTTGCTCTCTTCTCCGTTCCTCCCTGCGTGCCCTAGGATGAAGAGGGGGTTGCCCTGGGTCTTCCTCTGAACTTCCTCTCCCTTGTTCTATCTCTCCCCTGCTCTGCCCAGCTGGACTTTGCCTTTCCCCAGTTTCCTCCACAGCCAACGGAGCCACACTCCCATTCTCATCAGCTGTTTGTCTTCCTCCTCGGACTCAGACTCTGACAGGGGCATGACACATATTTTATGTGTGCCAACAATATTTGTTTTTAATTGCAGCAACATTCAAGTATGTTTAAGAAATGAATAAATGTACTCTCTTGGACACCACTCTCTGCTAAGCGGTGTAATTTCAGAAAGGCCTATGGTCTTCTTGGTAGAGTTTTCATTACATGCTGCAAGTTTACAAAAGATAGGCCTGTTTTGTAACGCAAAACAGTTTCAAAATTGTTATCTTGCTCTAGAGCGAAGCTTTCCGAATGATGTATCACTGAATCCCTGCTACATTCGTATTTATAATTGTGCTCATGTACCAGGCCTTTCCAAATCATATGCCTCTACTCATCATTCCAAAAATTAACACGTGAATTAGTCAGATTAAAAGGGCTGTTCACTTTTTTTTTAACGGATCATTTTTCTAGGCTGAATAACTTCCATTCCCTTGATTTTTAAAGCAAAACTATTTTTCCCTACTAGAATTTCTGGCAAACATTCTTTTTAAAATACTGCATTGCTTAACAAAACATTGCAAGCCTGACATCAAAGCTACAGTTTGTTGGACTTGATTAGCAACTTGATTACCCATGAGAACTAAGTAGTCATTTTAAAATGGGAATATTGCATATAAATAATCTTCCTTTTGCAATGATTAGTACAGCTATTGGCTAGGGTGGATACTCACTTGGCTCTGAAGCAAAATTATATTATTCTGGCACTCATTAGCAGTTCTCATAACTTTAGATGTTACTTTACACCATACTAGTTTGGGTTAGAGAGCCAAGACAGAGGTTTTACAGTGTTTATCTCGTAAGCTGTATTTATTGCAAGCTTTAAAAAGTTTATGGAGGAGCTAATACACTTGTAAAGGAAAAAAAAAATCCCATCCTCCTTGAAAGGAGAAAGAAACCGGACCTTGTGAAAAAATTGGAAACAAAGCCTGACATGTTTTGCATTATGAATATTTATCCCATATTCCACAGGCCAGCTTGTGGTTTGCATACAGTTTTTCCATACATCTCAAGAAACAATATGAAATATATATGTATTCAATATATATGTGTATTGTATTACAGCTGGTTATATATTACTGACCTGCATGAATAACAGAGAGGAAGAAAACAGAAATGATCCCAAAGATTTATAAAGTTATAAATGTTTATTATTTTGCTTTTTTAGTCCTTATGTTTGTTTTGTGTGTCTATGTATGTGTGTGTGTTTCTGTCCCACAGTAATTAATATGTGGAGTAAAAGCAGTGAGATCCAGATTATAGTCCTCCCTTAGCATGGAAGCTGGGTGAGTGAATTTGGGCCAATCTTACATTCTCATTGCTAGGATGGTGCAGTGGCCTAGAGGTGGAGCTCTCTCCTCACAATCAGGAGGCTATGAGTTCGATACTAGGTAGAGGCTAATATTTCTCTCTCTGGGCAAGATGAGAATATATCTGCTGAATATAACTCTGCATTGGTGACAGGAAGGGCATCCGGCCAGTAATCACTCAACTCTAATTCAGTTGCCCAGACTTTACCCCGCAAGGGATTATGGAATCATTAAAAGTTGTTGTTGACGATGATACACTCTCATTGCTAGACTGGGAAGTCTATCCACCAATCTCCACTGGATCAGAGTGTACGTGACATCCCATAAGTTTCAATAAAGAGGCCTTTTGTTAGAGTGGATTAATTCAAGATGATTATGGTGACAGTCATCATCACTATTATCTATTGTAGTGTTTATGCCTAAAGTGACGCAGATTAAGTCTTACGCATGCCAGCAAACATTAGTGAAGTCAACAAATTCATATATTTGAAAAAGTTGGGTTTTTTAAAATTTTGAAATCATGAAAAGTAAGAACCTCAGGCTAATATGAAGACTAATCAGCTTATAATGTGCCATACCGTACCATTAGCTATGAGGTGATAATCTTCTAAATAGTAGAAATGTTGGCATATATCTACTGTACCATGCTAACAAAAATTACAGAACTGGAATTTCCAAATATGATGACTAGGAATTCATCTTGTTGTAACCCCTACATCTAGAGGGCACAACATTTGAGTAACAGAAAAAAAAATCCCACTATCTGACTGGTTTATCATCTGTGTGGGTCTAGAACCTTTGCAAAAGATGAGGAATTGTCATTTTTAATGGAACAGAAGAAAATGAAAACTGAAGAATTATACATGGATTCTAATTATATTAACTGTATCAGAAAAGGAAGGCTGTAAATGTAAGATACATATAATGCCTTCATTTCATTATATATGCTTAATTTGATTAAATTTAAATCTAATTAAATGAAATTTAAATGGTACTGTTTTTTTTCTTTGTTCTAACTTTGCTTTTTAGAGTGCACTCTTCATCATGCAACTTAAAGAGAGATAATGTTAGTTGTCTCAGTAAGCCTTCGTTGGTTGTCTGAATTGTTTTCAATTGATTGATATTTGAACTCACATTTGAATTTGAATTCCTTGTCAAGAAATTCAAGGCATGAAATTCCTATTCTCCGTTTAAGTTTTGCAATTTAAATAATTCATCAGATCTGGAATTAATCAGAATAGCTGTTCTAAATCTGAAAGAATGTACTAAGTTTTTTTTTTTTTTTAGTGTCTTTTGTATCTTTTTGTGATGTCTTTGTGGCAACTGTGCGTATTCCATTGCAATCGGTTACCTGACATTGCAAGACTATCCTGTAGGTACTTTCTCTGAAAAATGTCTTGAACATAACTTCTTCTCCCAACCTTTCCACAATATTGTGTCCATTCATAATTATTATTTATTCAGTGCAACAATATTGTGTCATATTTCAGATTCTTTGAATGTTCTACTGATACATAAAGGGAATCTGAGTGAACAAGCAACCAACATTTCACTTATTTCATAAACCAAGTCATCTAATATGCTACGTGTCAGCATGATGACTTCCTTTTATTCAATTCAGAGTGATAACAAAAGACCAGTTGGGTGAACACTTAGTTAAACATTTGGTCTGTTTTGGACCAGTCCTGTCCTTGCATAAACCTCACAGAGGTTGGTTAGCTCCATCAGAGTGAGTTACATCATTTGTCATTGAGGGGGGAAAATGAAGATCTTCCTAGAGCTTTGAGGCACCACCAATTGAAGTGGTGGAGTTTTCAGACAATACAAATCTCCCCAAGAATGGCCAACTTGAAAAAACCATGTGCACAGCAAATGTCACTGTTGGGAGAAACGGTCAACACAGACACAAGTAACTGCTCCTTTAGTGTCTTCTTATTAAGTCATAATAATTTTGAGGCAGTATCAGTGGTGGAATTCAGATTTTTTTACTACCGGTTCTGTGTGGGCGTGGCTTGGTGGGCATGGCTTGGTGGGTTTGGCAGGGTAAGGATACTGTAAAATCTCCATTCCCTCCTGACTCCTGGGGGAAGGTTACTGCAAAATCCCATTCCCTCCCCACCTCACTAACCTGCTTTCCAGCTCCGTTCTCCTGTGCAGGGCAACAAAAGAAGAACCAGCTAATCAGCTGGGACTCAGGAGGCAGAGAATAGATGTGGGGATAAAAAGGAAAGGCGGGAAAGAGAATGAAAAGTTTAAGATTTGAAAAAACAACCAAAAAAAAGAATAGTTTGAAAAATAAGTATAATATTAGAAAGCAACAGAAGAGGGGATTACAGAAGAGAGAATTAGAAGTAGAGAGACAAGGAGGTAAAAAGGGAAGGGAGAAGAAGAGGGGGAAGAAGGAAAGGAAAATAAGTTATAAAGAACAGAAACAAGATATAGAGAAACAGAGAAAAGGTATAAGAATTGAAAGTATAAACCTGTTTAGAGACAATGGGTGAAAACTTAATTGTAAAAGGGATTCTTCAAAGGTACATAAGATAGTATTGTTATATTACAAATAGAAATAATTTTATAAAATATGTTTAAAATGATGGATAAAATATTTATCGTAATCTAGTGGAATGTTTGTTAATAAATAAATGAAATAAAGTAAATGAGAGAATTAAATTAGAAAAGGATGGGAACATTTTAACTATTATTAATGAAGATGTTAAGATTTTAATGAATATTAATGATAGAACTGAATTGGAATGGAATGAGTGCTTTATTTATATATATATATATATATATATATATATATATAAACCTTTTTAAAAGAATATAGTGTGTATTTTAAGAATGTACCAAGCAATTTGATTGGAAGTTATGTATTATATTGAATGTTATAATCTTAAAGGTATACATTGAAGCTTAAATAAGAGTTGAATGGATAAAATTAAAAGATCTAAAGGTGTCATACTCCAATTAGTAACTACAGGGGAAAATTTGTTTAATGAGAAAAGATAATATGAAATTGAAACAGGACAGACAAAAATATAATATAATGATTTGAATTGAGATGAGATAATCAAAATAAAGTTGAGAAAATTAAAAGAGGGGAAAAACTATGTACAAAATGTAAAACAGGAATAAGATATGGAATAGAACACAAAAATGAGCATGAAATTGAGTTTGTGTCTGTATGAAGAAGTGATAACCCGGGACCATGCTATTTTCAAAAAACCATGTTTTATTTGTATTATGTTTTTTTCTTTGTGAAAACCCAAATAAAATTTCAAAAAAAAAAAAAAAAAAAGGAGGCAGAGAATAGATGGAGGTGGGGCCAGTCAGAGATGGTATTTGCCGGTTCTCCAAACTACTCAAAATTTCCACTACCGGTTTTCCAGAACTGGTCAGAGCCTGCTGAATACCACCTGTGTGCAGTATGTTCTCTGAGCACTTCCCTGGTATAAGTATGATTGGAAAAGGCTGTCTAGATTATTGGATTCAACTCCATGCTCAGGGGTTGAAATGGGAATTCCTGCTTGTCCAGGAATTCAGATTAAATCATCCCAGACCAGATGGTTGTCTAACCTCTGCTTGATCAAATAACATGAGGGGGAGAGCTCACCACCCATGTAGATGAAGCTTGGTATTAACCAGTCAGTGTTTTGAGAGACCTGCATAGCTTTGCAAAATGTTAACATGCTTCTCCAAAGTTCCACTTTGTCATAAACATTTTAAAGGAATAAAAGTAAAGGTTCCCTTAGCACATACATGCTAGTCGTTTTCAGCTCTAAGGGGCAGTGCTCATTTCCGTTACAGAGCCAAAGAGCCAGCACTGTCCAAAGACATCTCTGTGGTTATGTGGCCAGCATGACTAAATGCCGGAGGCGCATGGAACATTACTTTCCCACCAAAGTGGTCCCTATTTTTCTACTTGCATTTTTACATGCTTTCAAACTGCTAGGTTGGCAGAAGCTGGGACAAGTAACGGGAGCTCACTCCGTTATATGGCGCTAGGGATTTGAACTGCCAAACTACCGACCTTTCTGATAGACAAGCTCAGTGTCTTAGCCACTGAGCCACCACGTCCCTACTTTAAAGGAATATTTCCAAACAATTAAAAATAGGATTGTAGCTTTAATGAATAAGGGCTTCTAATTTCATCAGACAAGTTATTCATTCACAGAAGAAATCTGTGTTTCATGCCCTTATAGTAGATTAGTCCAAGTCCATTAGTCCAAATCCATTAGTTCATTAGTCTAGTTGAGCTGGACTTGCATGGTTGGATATCTATTTATTCCTGGAATTTATTTTCATTAATCAAACTAATAAAAATGATTTCAAAAATATCTGTAGCTTTTAGAGAGGTATACCTTACAGTTTAGCTGCCTATACAATGTTCAAATATAAATATCTTCAGATTTACTAAAAGGTCTATCACTACCAAAAGAGAAAGTAGGTATATAATGTGTTTTCTTACTTCATAATTATCTTAAAATTTTGATTACTATAAACATTAATTATTGAAATGTTAAATAATTTAGACCAGGGGTGTCAACTTGTGGGCCCCAGGCCAGATGTGTCACGTGCTGGCCCCGCCCCGCCCGGTTTAGCGAAGGGGAAAGTCTCAATACGTCACTTGACTATACTGTGACGATGTGAGTTTGACAGCCCTGATTTAGACCATTGAACAAAATGTATTATTCTGCACAGATTTAAATTAGTTTGAGCTGAAAATGTATTTATTACATGTGTGTCCTGATTCTTTTGGAGCAGTTGGAATTGTTATTTGACTTGATTGTCAGGTTGACTTGAACTTCTGTAAGTCTTTAGACTTGAAGACATCTCTCAGGAGCAAATACAGTGAGATGTATTTCCAAGCTAAGGTTCAGGTTGAGGTTCACATTTCTTTTCTCCATTCTCATTTTTTTTAAATTATGAAAAACAAACATTTTCCCCTGGTTTTTTTTGTCAAATAACCCTCAGTTTTGTTTTATTTTTCTTATAGGAAGAATCCTAAATCGTTTCTCCAAAGATATTGGCCATTTGGATGACTTGTTGCCAATAACATTCTTGGACTTTGTACAGGTAATCTAAGAATAAACTTTTGCAGATTTAGGTTTGGGGTATCCTAGGTCTTGACGTTGTGTGTGTGTGTGTATGTATGTGTGTATAATGAGTTTAGTGAAAGTACTTGTTTGAGAAGGGTGTGGTCCAAAACTATAGAACAAGTCGTAGTGACTGGGGAGAAGAAATTAGTAATAAATGGCTGGTAGGAGTGGCTCTTAACAGTTTACCATTATGTCAGGGTTTCAGTATGTAGTAGTTTAATACTTGGTAAGTTGTACCTGGTTTGCCTTTGAGACATTTGGCAAGCTTTCTGCATGTTATGAAACATATCCACAGTAAAGGAACAATCAGCTCACATGAAAAGATAGCACTGATTAACCTAATTATGCATGTACTTCCTCAAAGAAGCCAATGTTTACTATAGCTGTTTGGGATTGAAATAGGTGTGGTTATTTACAAAGAAGAGATTAGTTATAATACTTCTGAAAAATAATAGCTTCAATGGAAACAAAAGAAAGAAGTATTATAAATACAAAAAGGTCCTCTTAAGTATAAAGTAGTTAATGGATTAATTTGTGGCAAAATATCTGGGTTTCAGCAGAGTCTCAAATGTCTTTTCTGGAAACTATGTAGGAAGTACAACACATGAATTTACTTTCTCACTTATGATATGGTCTTATTCGGAAGATATTCATAGTTCTTAAACCCTCAGCTAGTGATAGCAGCCTAGTGCTTGAGCTCAAAAGGCTAAACAGGATTGAACTTAATTACTCTTGGATGGGAAATCAATCCTGAAGATTGCAATGGAAAACCATTTTCATATTGCTGCCAAGATAACACAAACATGGACATATTCTTATCAGGAATTAAGTGAACTCAATGGAGAGTTTATTAGTGACATCAAGATATTACCATGTGTCCAGACAATGTTTTACTTACTGTAGTATATGTTTATATTTATCTGAAGGGTGGGCCATATTGATGGTGAGTGTAGTTGCATTGATAAAGTTAACACTTATTCCATTACCACATTTATTTCCAATGTTAGCCAGTAATCTAGCAATAGATTCAAAAGACAGATTAAATTGTTTGTGCATCGAATAGTTACATATTCATGGCCATTACTAGCAATCTGTTGAGGCTTGACCTCTGTTCTTTTCCTTGTTTTTAAATAAAATTAGTTTTGTGTCTACAGTAATAGAAGAGGGGAAAAAGTTCAACATTTTATGAAAGTTTTAGCTTTGCTTTCTAAAGCTCCAGTCCAGCAGATTTTAGAAAAATATTCCTTTGTAGAAATCTGCCTTATAAGCTCCTTTTCTTTTTGAATGGTCATAACACAATATGTTGAACTCTAAAGCTCATATATTGAAACATACAAGAAAGTAATCCCTTTGCAGCGAACTATGGATTGTGGCCATTTTATTTCATTTCAGATATGGGACTTCTTCAGACGTGATAGTACAGTATTATGTGGTAAGAAGGCCTAGTCCGTAGGGCCAAATTATCTCTTTAATCACATGAATGGGCATAATTTACTTTATTGTAAATTTACTAATTTTATAATTTACTAATTGTTGGGCATAATTTACTTTATTTCATATTGGTATCTCCTCAAAAATTTACAATCTTGGAAAATGATGCAACAATCCTAAAAAACATTATATTTAGGAAAGGAGCCCCTGAATTTTTTATGCCAATAGTTCAGAGGTGGTATTTAGCAGGTTCTGACCAGTTCTGGAGAACCGGTAGTGGAAATTTTGTGTAGTTCAGAGAACCGGTAGTGGACATTTTGAGTAGTTCTGAATACCACCTCTGACTGCTACCCCCCACCAATCTATTCTCTGCCTCCTGAGTCCCAGCTGATCGGCTGGGTCTTCTTTTGTTGCCCTGCACAGGAGAACAGAGCTGGAAAGCAGG
The DNA here is from genome assembly GCF_049901735.1 of Notechis scutatus. Lineage (NCBI taxonomy): Eukaryota > Metazoa > Chordata > Lepidosauria > Squamata > Elapidae > Notechis > Notechis scutatus. The sequence continues at coordinate 93,632,865 of NC_142013.1, forward strand.
TTAATAGGGTGGGGAGGGAATGGGATTTTGCAGTAACCTTCCCCTACCACGCTCACCAAGACACATCACACCCATCAAGCCACGCCCACAGAACCCGTAATAAAAAAAATTGAATCCCACTACTGCAATAGTCCCTACCATTAGCAATTCTGTATTTTATACTCTAAGATACAATGCAAGGATTAGTTTTGTCTTCTGATGAATTGACTTTCCTGATGTGTAGTTGGTTTAATGATCCAGTGCATACTTGAACAATTAGTGCCAGGCTAATTTTAATCCTATTAATTTTAGTCAGTTTACTCCATCAACCTAAGGACCAAGTGATTTTCTAGATTAAAAGATCAAAAATGAATCCCGTGTTCCTTTTTCTAGCACAAAATCCTTATTTTTTTATTTACCTCAGGTAAAGTAATGAAAGACCCCACAGACTTTATGCTAGTGAGGAATCATTTTCAGGTAGTTTTTAAAAAAGTGTAGACTGATCAGTAACAGTTACATGTCTAGCCTACTCGCTTAAAGAGGGCTTTGAATAGATATGACAAGGGTGAATTTCTTCAGTTTCCTCCCGGTGTTTTTTGTCAGTGAAAAACATAATAATTCTTAAATCTTCTCCTTTGTAACCATACTTCTGAAATGATTTCAGATGTGTGAGAAAGTAAATGGGATGTTACCAGCTTTCAGTTTATATATTACGTCCTTAAAAAATTTCCCTGTCTTAATTGTGGGCAGCATTGATTTAGTTGAAGCGTTTTAGTTGAATTGTGATGGGTTTCTGGTTTATTTGTGTCTGGAGAAGCCCAGCTTTGTACAATGGATCCCTATTACTGAATATGATAAAGATCTTTTGTCATTTGTTTTGTTTGCAGGTGTCTTTTATAAGAGAACCTCTAATCCTTTCAGGAAGAAATATTTTCTCTTTCTTAAAAAAAAAAAGGGGGGGGGGGAATCAGTATTAACTGAGAATAAAAGCACTGAGCCTTTGCTATTGTTGTTGACAATTTGAGAGACATTTCCCAATAGTCATTGTTCAAATGGTTGTCAGGAGGAATCAAGTGAAACTCGATAAACAATGCTGTAACCAGTTCTTCACACTTTGTGTGCAGAAGCTTTTCTTGAGACGATTTGCATTGAAGAAGTGGTTCATTTTCCAAGATGTGGTAGGGTCATTTAGAAGCATTGCAGGGTTTTTTTTCCTGCTTTTCTAGCAGTTGAATATTTTAGTTTTGCAGGAATATATCTATATGTAGACTGAAGGAAAAAAAAATTCCCATCACCCAACTCTGCAGTAAATACTAGAATGTTGCTGTCACCTTCTACCAGTATCTTTGAAAGTGTGCGAATTTGTTTTCAGTGGGATTTATTTAATGATAATATATATTACTGAAAACTTAAAATTTTATTTTAAAAGAACTGGAGTTGTAGAAATTTGAGAGTACAGCAATCCTTTTGACTCTATACTGCCATTTAAAAAAAAAATCCCTGATAAATTATGCCAAATGTGCTAATCAAAATTTGTTTTTTCCCATTTCTTTTTTTTATACACACACAGTTTCCTCCCTCTTTCTTTTTCACTTCCTGTTTTAAACACTGTATGGGTATGTTTCTTTCTAAAAGTGTTAACATTGTCTTGCAAAAAGCATTTTCAAATTTTCTTTAATGCAGCAGACCGACTGCAGGGTTTGGTAGAATGTTTGGAAATATACACCTGTTAACTTTAATTTATGTTCCTGCCCCTTCTAAATGTTGCATTAAAAAAAAAAATCTTAAGATTTTGTTTTGTTTCTGAGGGGAACATTGTGTGCTATCTACAGCTGCCCTTGGATGAGAAAGAAAAGGCCAGTGATTTATTGAAGCTGGTGAATTGAAAAGCCCCTTTTTCCCTCCCCAAAATCAACAGCTTGACTGAGTTTAAATAACTGACTTTTCATATCCTTTCATTGCACACAAAGACCTAATCCTGAGACTACTTGAGCCACCAATGTAGAATGTGGACAAGACCACCACTGGAAATGTCATCTCTTCTCACCTCACACAAAAACACATTGACTGCAGCTTTTATGAAGTGAAAATGCCAAAGAAAAGGAAAATGCAAGTGCGGTGGTTGCAGTAATTTTTTTTTTCAAAATAAAATAAAAAAAGGCTGCTGTGTTTGGATATTAAGAACAAAAAGGGCCTAAAATGACAACAATGGCTAGGGTCGCTTGCTTTCATAGGTGCAAATGAGTGAAACTGCTTGTTTGTTTCAATACCATTGACCCTTACATTTCATTGTGTGGAAATGTCAGGGAAAGTGTGTTCGAAGACATTTCAGCATCTTTAGTTTTCAATGTGGTTGTCATTTTGAGATGCTCAAGGGCCTCTCCCATCTGTCTCCTTCCTTCACCACAATTCATTGGCAAAGTAGACTTCCATGGATTGTTTTTATCTTCCATAATAAACTGTCAGTTCTCTGTTTTGTTTCTAATTTAAAAACTGAATCAAAATCCAGTATACACTTAGTATTTTTTTCCAGAGCACTCTTGTTTCAGCTTATGATGGTTCACCCATATCTGTGTTTTATGGGTTATTCCAATGATTATGGGCTGATAGAAGAAATACCTATTTAGGTTTATGTCCCCATAACAACTCAAGGGCCTTTCAGGGCAGAGTCTGTAGCCCGAAAGAAGAAGAGAGATTGATGGCAGTGGTGATCAAAGAGCAGGGTCCCCCTGTTGATATGATCTAACTTCCTAGCATTTGTATTTTTTAATTAGTTTATAATATAAAATACAAAAGCAAAAAATAGGAAAAATGGGGAAGGGAAAGAAAAGAAGGGGAAAAGAAAAGTCGTTGACTTCTGACTCCCTTTGGTGCAGGAGAATACTATAACATCAAGCCTCAACTTTTTTTACTTTTACATAATAGTATAAACTAGCCATTTCTATTAAAAACAACAAATCTATCCAATTGGTAAAACTCAAAATCAAAGTTGCAGTTTTTTTCCACCTCAAGCACAAAGTCCAGAAGAGGTTTCCAAGTAGAAACAAAAGTAGTTGTCTTTTTTTCTTTAACCAAAGCAGTGAATTTAGCCATCTCTGTGAACTCTTATCAGCTTTTGCAGGCATTTGTCCATTGTTGGAATGAAAATGTCCTTCCATTTTTGTGCATAAAGTAATTTTGCTGCCATGTAGCTTCTCAGCATTTGCAAGGGGAAAGTTTGGACAAGTTGGATAAGAAAGAAGGAGAAGTTGGTGGTAGTGAAGAACCCCTTTGGCCTTCTTTGCCTTGTCAGTCTGGCAAGGTATGACTGACTGAAAATATTTTGCTGCCCAAAACAGAAATAGATGATGCTCCTTGTTGAAGCTAAGCCGATCAAATTATTTTGGCATCTGAAAATCGTGTTAAGTACCTCTTCCTGGCTGCCATTGTATTGTCTCCACCCAGACCTCTTTGAACACTGTTACACATTTTTACTTTTATATATTCTTTGTGAAACAATGTGATTGAAGTTGGTGTTTTACTGATACCCTTAAAAAAACATTTGCAGTAATTTTGTATATGAAAAGGGTCTTGCATTCTTTTATAAGCATCTGGAATTCACAATGTGGACCATATAATTTCTTTATGTTGACTTCATGCACTTTAATGCAATATGCAGAAGAAGGAGTTTCCAAATTGCAGAAAAACAAAATTCCATGATGTTTAAAAATATTCAAAATTCTATCCCAGGTTTGATGTTCACTGAAGGTAGTGAATGTTGATGTTTCCTAAAAGTTTTTTTTTAGATAAACTATTTGTATCTGAAAGAAAGATTGGCAATTATTCTTTTCTTCCTCTTGCACTCTTGCATTTTGCATTTTCCAATTCTTGCTTGCATTGTTTGCAGTGGCAACCAGCCATTGTTTCCCTGGTTTTTTGGCTGATGGCAAAACACAAAGTTCGATAAAGATTTCATGTCCTCTTAGTTCTCTTTTTGCTTTAAATTGCACCACTGCATTTTAAAACTGTGTGATACTACTTTCCTGGTAGCATTTACCACAGTTGAGGTAATGCAACACTAAAACAAAGACATTGATTTACATAATACCATAATTGGGATTTGGTTATGTGCTAAATTAAATGCTTGCATGTCTGCATTTTAGAGGGGTGAACACCTTTGAATATCAATCACATTTAGATTATTCCCTTTAATTGTAACTTGGGGGGGTTGACATAACCACCCCTGCATTTCAAAAATGTACATTATTATCACTGCTGTCATAATGAATGATATTAATGACTGATAGACAACCTCAAGGCTTAGGAGCAGCTGTCAGTAAATAAAATGAATGGGAAGCCAGGATAGGGAACAAATTGGGTCTCCTCTACGGACTTGGAAGAAGCTGTTTTATGTCTACCATGGCCACACATCACAGGCATTAATTAATTAGATGGTTACAATCAAAGAACAATTCCTGAAGCTAGGAGTTGGGTGGTATCACAGTCACCTCCCAAAATAAAATTCTGAGAACTGCCTTAGAGGACGTTGTAGACCAGCCATAGGATGAGGCTAGCATTGCTGCTGGCCAAGAAGGAATAGCAGATCCTGTTTTCTCTTGATATGATGGTCTTTCCACATCAGGGGAATAATCTTGTTCTCCCACTTTTGCTCTCTTAAAAGCTTTAAATAAAACCTTGGTGAGGCAGCCTTTAATTATAGAGATTTGGGTCTCATATCCATATCCTGGAACGTGGCTTGCATCAGTAATGTTTAAGAACCTGTGGGCCATTTGCTCTTCAGCATTTGTTGGTCTCCTGATCTTCTCATGCCAACAATGAATATGGAGTTGCCTTAAACCCAGGGTTCCCATAGGCCAGTCAAGCATTCTCCTGCTTTTCTAAATTGCTCCATCTTTCTTTGTCTACATTTCTGATTTCTTTTTATAAAAGGCTATGATTTTATCCCTTCAAAACATTTCTATGAACACTGTAACACAATTTCCTGGCAGGAAAAAGTTTCTGTGGCAGAAGGAAGAAAAGATCAAGTGATTCCATTAACATTTCTAACAACTTCTTAGCTACTACAAATCTTTTAATTCCCCTGTCACTCATAGAGTGTAACAATCCTGTTTTAAATGGTGATAAGTACAAATCTTTTACATTGCCTTAAACTACTGATATACTATGGATGTATTTATAAACAAATCCCCCCTGTTTGGCATAAATCTCAGATCTCAGATTTTATTTTCTGATTCAAAGGGAGGGTTTTTTTGAAGTAAAATTACCAGTGTACATTATCAATATTGGCTCTCAAGGGATAAATATAAGTAAGCTAAATGAATCTGAGGGTATGACTTGTAAAATATTTGTATAGCTTTAAACACATGCTTTCGTTGAGATTTAAAGATTTATATCTTACTGAGCACAATGTAAAGTTTCAGTGTGGTTCAGCTAGGTGGCAGCACTAATCAACCTTGATGGATCTAGAAAGCTACACAAAGCCCAGAGCTGTAGGCTAAACTGGAACATTAATAAAAGTTCTGGGAATCGGCTGTAATAGCAAGGTAAATCCATATTGTGCCCAAATCCCCCATGGATGTGTCTACGTAATTCACCAAATACCAGCTTTTAAAGCCCTGAATACTCTGGAACCTGATTGTCCAAGGAATCTGATTCCCTTTGCAGTGCTAACCTGTTTAGCCATTAAGGTCTGCAGGAAAAATTCTTGAGATAACATCTTGTTACCTGTTTTGGTTTTCTTTTAATATTTAATATTTTAAACTATTTTTTTTTACTTCTTACATGTTCTTAGTCCTCTTAAATATTTACTAGTGTAGAAAGGCAATGTGTAAATCAAGCCAATGAACATATGAAAGTATTTTTCTTGCTGGTCGCAAAGATAGCACACCCTGATTCTCGATAAAAGAGAAACTGCATAGAGAGAGGTGGGCCAAGGGGGGCTGGGAGAGTAATCTTTCTTTTACCTGGTCAGTCCTTGTCAACTGGAGGAGAGTTTATTTTAAAACCTGGGCAATGTATTTCAGATAAGATAACCTTTACCACCACTTTTTTTCTGTATAAACACTGGCACACATTAACAATGAAATTCGGATGCATTCTCTCAAAAGAAGTATAGCCAAAAAAAAAAGTCAAGAGTTAACAAGGTTGATACTATATGGTACATAGCTATTATGGAATCTAGTTGTTCCGCTTTGGAAACTGCGAGGCCTCCTCCCAGAAGGTAACAAAGAAAGCCAGTCATGGAGAGGACGTCTAGCGTCCCAGACAATACTGCAGGCCCTGGTCAAGCAGCGCTTATATAGGGCATGTCCCGGATAGAAGGAAGTGAATTTCCAATTGTTTTTTTTTCCTGCTGTCCTCACCACTCTCTGTTCAGCCTTCCTGTCCAAAGTAGTAATACCTTCAAGCCAAACTGTAATACAATACGAAAATTGTATTACTTAATTACTTATTAAAATTGTATTAATACAAAAGTGGCAATGATAAGGGAAGGAAGATAGGCTCTTCTCATATGATAGAGAAAATTCAGGTGCTGCTGTGCAAGCTTCACCAGGGTCTCACTGTTGAGTGGCCAAGCTAACCCAGAAACTCAATATTGCTCACCATCTGCACAGTTGAATCATTAATGCACAGAGGTATATGGCTGCGCATGTCTTTCCTGAAATTGATAACAATCTCTTTTGTTTTTTTCTACACTTAGAACCAAGCTGTTCTTATTCCACCAGTCCACCAAACCCTCTACCTGCTCCCTTTTTAGCTCCCTTTCCACCCTGCCTAAACATCAAACCAAATACTTTAGATCAGCTTGATTCACCTCCTTCCCCCTCTGTGTAGAAACTGCAGTCCTCATAATGATAGTTTAAAGAAAGGTGGCTCTGAAAGAAAAGGGAGAGGTAAAGTTTAATTCATTATGAAATGGCCATGTGTTTTCCAAGGATATTGTTCAGTTTGCATAAGTTGGGAAATCAGATGCCTTCTCTCTTTGTACAGGGCTTGGTTGTTGCATGTGCAATAAGGTGTCTGCTTTTTGAGACTATTTCATTAACAGTTTATTTGCATGCAAGTTGAGTTTTTCATATGCATGATATTAGAATGACCCACCCTTTCATAAGTTTAATGTTAATGAGGCTTCTGTAAAATTCCTTCCAAAGATAGGATGTGTGTCAGACAATGGTGTGTCAGAACTTCATCATCCTAACAATATCCCCTCTCTTTTACTTTCCTTCCACGATGAGGTTTTGTTCTCTGCACTTTGGCAGGCATATTCCCATCTGAGAGATTTTGTTTCTTAAGGTTGTAGCTAAACATGATCCTGAAACTAAAGGGAAAATTTGTTCTCTAATTCATTCACTTCAAGCATACATCAAACAGGTGCATAATGGTTAATTTGGCCTGTGTATAAATAAAGCTTTGATGAGGCCATTTTATAGTTCTGGGGACAAATAAAAAAACAAGGTAAGAAGAGATTAATTAAGCAGTACACTAAAAAAGTAGAACACCCTCCCCTCCAAAAAATAGGCAATAGTGGTAGAGATAATGTTAAAGCACTGGGAGAAAATAGCCCAGTACGTGAAAGTTGAGATAAGCCCCAGAATCACAAAAAGCTTTGCTGAAAGGAAACCAAAAGACTAGGGAGCTTTATGGAGTTAAGACCAGAAGACAGAGGCTTGGAAATTTTGGAACCTAGTTTAGGAGAAAAGAATTTTGGTGTTTCTGACTCTGCTTGATTTCTATGATCTTATTTGGAGACAAGCAAGATCGATAAAAAGTGGTGGCAATTTCATATATTGCATTCAGCTGTGGGCTTCTGGAATTTAGTTACTGTTTTTTTTTTAAGCTCCTGAAGTATCTTTCAGCCATCTTTACTGTTGCCCTTTAGTTCAGTGATCCCCAACCTTTTTGGCCGCGCGCCCAGTACCGGCATCAGCTGGGCGCCGCGGCCCGGTACCAGCATCAACTGGCGCCGCCATCTTTTTGACGAAAAAGTGCTTCCGGTGACCTCACCGGAAGCACTTTTTCGTCAAATGGCGCTCAGCGCCCGGTGAGCTTTTCGGGTAGAAATGGCTTTCTACCGGAAAAGCTCACGAGCGCAGTGCCGCCATCTTTTTGATGAAAAGTGCTTCCGTGAGCTTTCTACCGGAAAAGCTCACCGGAAGCTTTTTACCAAAAAGATGGCGGCCTCAGCAACCAGCGGCCCGGTAAGACTTGTTCCGCGGACCGGTGCCGGTCCACGGACCAGCGGTTAGGGACCCCTGCTTTAGTTCATTAACATCAGTACCCTGCAGATTGGGGTGAGCAGAAATGATACAGCAAGTGGGACTTAGTGATTTGCCAAACTTTTTGTCCCTTTGATTTTGTTGTAAAATTAGAAAAACGGGCATGTTGTGAAAGGACCATAAATGAGTTTAGGGGTGTTAGTAGAAATCATTAGAAAATGTTTCCCAAATACTATGTTCATTTATATGACTGTATGGACTTTGGGATGGTCTATTCTGAACATCACTATCTCTTGGTATGTGGTGTGTAGGGCTCTCAGAAGAACTTTTGAAAACTAAGATGTTTGATGATGATTCCTGTTTACTTTTTTTCCTGGCAGACCTTTCTTCAGGTGTGTGGGGTGGTTGGCGTGGCGATTGCAGTGATACCCTGGATTCTCATCCCATTGGCTCCTCTTCTTATTGTTTTCATATTTCTTCGACGCTACTTTTTGGATACATCAAGAGATATCAAACGTTTGGAATCTACCAGTATGTGTTTTTAATTTTAACAATTTGGGGATGGTTGCGGTCCTTGCTGCAAATTGTTCACATGCAGGTTTGGTTTTCCTCCCGTACATACACTATTTCCCCAAAATAAGACTTGTCCTGAAAATAAGCCCTAGCATGTTTTTACACTGGTATATGTGTATTTTGGTAGTGATTTTGAACACTCTTTTGGCTTATTCCTTCTTGTAGCCCTTCATGACACGTATAAAAATCCATTTCCAGCACATATAAACTGTTCCATTTCCAGGACCCCAAAACCTCTTAATTTCTTGCTCTCAGTAATAGACACAATATATGTCCCTTTTTCTCTCACCCACTGAGCACACCCTCCCATGTGCTTTGCCTATATTTGACATTAGGAATGCTTGAGAAATTTGCTGAAATAAAAAGTGAAGGAAATGTTTTCAGCTCTCACAGTACTTAATGCACCAATTTTGTTTTAAACGAACAACTTCAAAAAGAGGTGGATGAGCCCTGTGACCATTGGAGACTGAAAAAAAAAGGAATGTGACTCTTGGACATCAAAAGGTTGCCTGTCTCTGATTTTTTTGAAAAAAAATTGTCCTGCTTTCTCTTTTCTCTTTATTTCTATTTCAACAATTCAGCTATGAATTATAATTGACACATCCCTTATTCCTAATAATGAAAATATATGAAAATATGGAGTTAGCACTAGCACTTAGACTTATATACCTCTTCATAGTGCTTTACAGCCCTCTCTAAGCAGTTTTACAGAGTCAGCATATTGCTCCCAACACTCTGGGTTCTCTTTTTACCAACCTTGGAAGGATGGAAGGCTGAGTCAACCTTGAGCTGGTCAGAATCGAACTCCTGACAGTAAGCAATGATTTAGCCTGCAATACTGCATTCTAACCACTGTGCCACCACAGCTCTTGTTGCAAAAGAAGCAGAGGAGATGCTAGGAAGTTGCAACCTACTTAAATACTGTATATTATAGATTGCTAAATGATTGTACAGAATAACTGTAGCATAAAGACTACATTTTCTTCATTATTCATTTACCCACCACCACAACTCTGCCTTTCTATCACTAGTCAGCATTTCTATCTACCTGTCTCAGAATATTGCCTGATCAGCCTCTGTGCCAGACTGGTGCTGAATAGGTATGAATAGATAGATAGATAGATAGATAGATAGATAGATAGATAGATAGCGCAGATAGATAGAATTATTTATTGGCCAAGTGTGATTGGACACACAAGAAATTTGTCTTGGTGCATGTGCTCTCAGTATACATAGAAGAAAAGATACATTAATCAAGAATCAAGAATCATCAAGTACGACGCTTAATAATAATTGTAGGGTACAATAAACAATCAAATCATACTAGGAAACAGTCAAAAAATCATTATGATACAAGCAACAAAGTTATGGTCATACAGTCATAAGTGGGAGGAGATGGGTGAAAGGAAAGGAGGATTAATAGTAATAGTAATGCATAAAATAAAATCATATTTATAAAAAAAAAAAATCATATTTATAAAAAATCATACAAGGAAACAGTCAATAAAAATCGTTAGGTTAAACAAAAACATTATTCTACTTTATTCTAACCTCTGCTTTGTGTGTTTCACTGTGAAAGATGTCAGTGGAATACATTGTAAATCACATAGATATTTCTGATTGAATCTTGTTACTGACTATAACAATTCAAGAGCAAGATAACCTAACCATGGATGTATGTACATCAGTTGAACATCACTCCCTGCAACTTCTGCATTATTTATTTTTTGGTTTATTTATTTATCAAATTTATTTGCTGCCCATCTTGCAGTTCAAATGACTCTGGGTGGCAGTAATTTTATAATAATTTTTAAATGAGCATTAAAATAATTTTAGGCAAACACTGTTTTTGTTGTATCAGTAATAAATATTACACATTGATTCAGATAATATCTCATGTACTTCTAAAGGTCAGCATAATGAAAGAGTTTTCTTGAAATATGACATCTTTTAATCTTCATGTTGCAGCTCGAAGCCCAGTTTTTTCTCATTTATCATCGTCTCTTCAGGGACTTTGGACTATTCGTGCTTTTCAAGCACAGCAAAGATTCCAAGAATTATTTGATGCACACCAAGATCTACACTCAGGTTTGTAAAAAAGATCAAGGTAATTAATTTCCAGTTCAGCAGAACCAAGAAGAAAGATTCTTCCTGCAGTATACTATTTCCTTAACTACTGAATTCACTAATTGAGTAATGGAATGAGGCAGGAGAATGAAGCAATATTTCATCTGAGGCATGTGTTCGATGTCTCCTCAAAAATCTCATTGAGATATAACAGATAAAAGATAATCAGAGTTGGAAGGGACGTTATAGGTCATCTAGTCCAACCCCCCCCGCCCAAGTGGGAGACCCTACACCATTTCTGACAGATGGGAGTCCAATGTCTTCTTGAAAGTCTCAAGTGATGATGCTCTCACAACTTCCGAGGGCAAGCTGTTCCATTGGTTGATTATTCTCACTGTCAATGTCTCCTTATTTCCAGGTTAAATCTCTCCTTGTTCAGTTTCCATCCATTATTCTTTGTCTGGCCTACAGGCGCTTTAGAAAATAGCTTGGCCTCTTCCTCTCTGCCCCTCAAATATTGGAAGACTGCTATCATGTCTCCCTTGGCCCTTCTCTTCACTAGACTAGCCAGGCCCAGTTCCTGTAACCGTTCTTCATATGTTTTAGTCTCCAGTCCCCTAATCATCCTGGTTGTTCTTCTCTGCACTCATTCTAGAGTCTCAACATCTTTTTTTATAATGTGGTGAACGTACGACCACAATTGAGCTCCAAATTCATGTTGGGAAGTGAGAAGTTAAGTGAGTTTTGCCCCATTTTATTACCTTTCTTGCCACAGTTGTTAAGTGAATCACTGCAGTTGATAAGCTAGTAAGCTGGTTGTTAAGTGACTCTGGCTTCCCCATTGACTTTGTTTGTCAACAAGTGATCACATGATCCCGGGATGGTCATAAGTATGACCTAGTGGCCCAGCATCTGAATTTGGATCACATGATCGTGGGGATGCTGCAAAGGTTGTAACTCTGAAAAATGGCCCTAAGTTGCTTTTTTCAGCCCTATTGTAACTTTGAACGGTCACTAAATGAACTGTTGTAAGTCCAGGGCTACCTGTACAGGCAGTCCTTAACTTACAAGCATTTGTTTGGTGACTGAGGTTACAACGCCACTGGAAAAAGTGACCCGTCCTTGTACTTATGACTAGCATCCTCATGTCAAATGACCAAAAATTGAGCATTTGGCAACCGGCATGTACACTGCTCAAAAAATTAAAGGGAACACAAAAATAAGACATCCTAGATCTGAATGAATGAAATATTCTTATTAAATACTTTGTTCTTTACATAATTGAATGTGCTGACAACAAAATCACACAAAAATTATCAATGGAAATCAAATTTAGCAACCCATGGAGGTATGGATTTGGAGTTACACTCAAAATTAAAGTGGAAAAAAACACTACAGGCTGATCCAACTTTGATGTAATGTCCTTAAAACAAGTCAAAATGAGGCTCAGTAGTGTGTGTGGCCTCCACGTGCCTGTATGACCTCCCTACAACACCTGGGCATGCTCTTGATGAGGTGGTGGATGGTCTCCTGAGGGATCTCCTCCCACACCTGGACTAAAGCATCCCCCAACTCCTGGACAGTCTGTGGTGCAATGTGGCTTTGCTGGATGGAGCGAGACATGATGCCCCAGATGTGCTCAATTGGATTCAGGTCTGGGGAATGGGCGGGCCAGTCCATAGCATCAATGCCTTCATCTTGCAGGAACTGCTGACACACTCCAGCCACATGAGGTCTAGCATTGTCTTGCATTAGGTGGAACCCAGGGCCAACTGCACCAGCATATGGTCTTACAAGGGGTCTGAGGATCTCATCTTGGTACCTAATGGCAGTCAGGCTACCTCTGGTGAGCACATGGAGGGCTATGCAGCCCCCTAAAGAAATGCCACCCCACACCATTACTGACCCACTGCCAAACTAGTCATGCTGGAGGATGTTGCAGGCAGCAGAAGGTTCTCCACGGCGTCTTCAGACCCTGTCAAGTCTGTCACATGTGCTCAGTGTGAACCTGCTTTCATCTGTGAAGAGCACAGGGCACCAGTGGCGAATGTGCCAGTCTTGGTGTTCTCTGGCAAATGCCAAATGTCCTGCACAGTGTTGGGCTGCCCACCTGTGGACATCAGGCCCTCATACCACCCTCATGGAGTCTGTTTCTGACCGTTTGAGCAGCCACATGCACATTTGTGGCCCGCTGGAGGTCATTTTGCAGGGCTCTGGCAGTGCTCCTCCTGTCCCTCCTTGCACAAAGGTGGAGGTAGCGGGGTTGTTGCGCTCCTCACGGCCTCCTCCACATCTCCTGATGTACTGGCCGTCTCCTGGTAGTGCCTCCATGCTCTGGACACTACGCTGACAGACAAGCAAACCTTCTTGCCACAGCTCGCATTGATGTGCCATCCTGGATGAGCTGCACTACCTGAGCCACTGTGGTTGTAGACTCCGTCTCATGCTACCACTAGAGTGAAAGCACCACCAGCATTCAAAGTGACCAAACCATCAGCCAGAAAGCATAGGAACTGAGAAGTGGTCTGTGGTCACCACCTGCAGAACCACTCCTTTATTGGGGATGTCTTGCTAACTGCCTATGCTTTCCACCTGTTGTCTATTCCATTTGCACAACAGCATGTGAAATTGATTGTCAATCAGTGTTCTGTTGATTTCACAGAAGTGTGATTGACTTGGAGTTACATTGTGTTGTTTAAGTGTTCCCTTTATTTTTTTGAGCAGTTGTATTTACAGGTGAAACTCAAAAAATTAGAATATCGTGCAAAAGTTCATTTATTTCAGTAATACAACTTAAAGGGTGAAACTAATATATGAGATAGACTCATTACATGCAAAGCAAGAAAATTCAAGCAGTGATGTGTCATAATTGAGATAATTATGGCTTATAGCTCATGAAAACCCCAAATCCACAATCTCAGAAAATTAGAATATTGTGAAAAGGTTCAATATGCTAGGCTCAAAGTGTCCCACTCTAATCAGCTAATTAAGCCATAACACCTGCAAAGGGTTCCTGAGCCTTTAAATGGTCTCTCAGTCTGGTTCAGTAGGAATCACAATCATGGTAAAGACTGCTGACCTGACAGTTGTGCAAAAAACCATCATTGACACCTTCCATAAGGAGGGAAAGCCTCAAAAGGTAGTTGCAAAAGAAGTTGGATGTTCCCAAAGTGCTGTATCAAAGCACATTAATGGAAAGTTATGTGGAAGGGAAAAGTGTGGAAGAAAAAGGTGCACAAGCAGCAGGGTGACCACAGCCTGGAGAGGATTGTCAGAAAAGGCCATTCAAAAGTGTGGGGGACTTTCACAAGGAGTGGACTGAGGCTGGAGTCAGTGCATCAAGAGCTACCACACACAGACGGGTCCTGGACATGGGCTTCAAATGTCGTATTCCTCTTGTCAAGCCACTCCTGAACAGAAACAACGTCAGAAGCGTCTTACCTGGGCTAAAGAAAAACAGAACTGGTCTGTTGCTCAGTGGTCCAAAGTCCTCGTTTCTGATGAGAGCAACTTTTTCATCTCATTTGGAAACCAAGGACCCAGAGTCTGGAGGAAGAATGGAGAGGCACACACTGCAAGATGCTTGAAGTCCAGTGTGAAGTTTCCCCAGTCTGTGTTGATTTGGAGAGCCATGTCATCTGCTGGTGTTGGTCCACTGTGCTTCATTAAGTCCATGGTCAACGCAGCCGTCTACCAGGAGATTTTGGAGCACTTCATGTTTCCTTCTGCAGACGAGCTGAATGGTCATACTGACTTCACTTTCCAGCAGGACTTGGCACCTGCCCACACTGCCAAAAGCACCAAAACCTGGTTCAATGACTGTGGGATTACTGTGCTTGATTGGCCAGCAACCTCGCCTGACCTGAACCCCATAGAGAATCTGTGGGACATTGCCAAGAGAAAGATGGGAGACATGAGACTGAACAATGCAAAAGAGCTGAAGGCCGCTATTGAAGCATCCTGGTCTTCCATAATATCTCAGCAGTGCCACAGGCTGATAGCTTCCATGCCATGCCACATTGAGGCAGTAATTGCTGCAAAAGGGGCCCAAACCAAGTACTGAGTACATAGGCAATCTTATACTTTTCAGAGGTCCAGTATTGTTCTATGTACAATCCTTGTTTTATTGATTGCATACAATATTCTAATTTTCTGAGATTGTGGATTTGGGGTTTTCATGAGCTGTAAGCCATCATCATCACAATTATGACAAATCACGGCTTGAACTATCTTGCTTTGCATGTAATGAGTCTATCTCATATATTAGTTTCACCTTTTAAGTTGCATTACTGAAATAAATGAACTTTTGCATGATATTCTAATTTTTTGAGTTTCACCTGTATGAGGGTTGTAGCATCCCAGGATCACCATTTAAGACTTTCCCAGTTGACTTCTAACAAGGAACGTCAATGAAGGAAACCTGATTCGCTTAAGGGCTGCCTGATTCACTTAACATCTGCAATGATTTGCTTAACAGCTGTGGCAAAAGAGATCATAAAATTGGGCGCAATTCGCTTAATAACTGTCTTGCTTAGTAACATAAATGCTGGTCCCAAATGCAGTCATAAGTTGAGGAGTCCTGTATCACCGTATGTTTATTTATTTATTTATTTATTTGTTTATTTGATTTGTCAATCACTTACAAGATAACAGGTATAGGTATAAACATGAGTAAGAATAAAGGAAATAGGTACGAATAAATGGGGACAATAGGACAGGGACGGTAGGCACAATGGTGCACTTATGCACGCCCCTTACGGATCTCTTAGGAATGGGGTGAGGTCAATAGTGGATAGTTTGAGGTTAAAGGAGTGGGAAATTGTTGAAAGAAATATCCTTCTGGGTTCAGTTCCAAGTGGGGAAAAAGACACTGGAAACATGGAGGCTGTTTGGAAAGATGGTTTAATTGTGGACAGGACCACATGGTTTGGAGCTCTAAAGTGAAAAGGACAACCACATGTTTCAAGATGTTGGGTGAAGAAAAAGAAGGAAAGGGGCAAGATGCTGAGAAACCCTTAGTTATATACCCTCTGTTGGGCTCCACCTTAGTGTTTCCTGTTCCTGTGTAAGAAATGTATCCCATTGGCTGTCAGACTCCCACATGGCTTCACCTGAGTGCTGGCTGATGCAATCTTTTCAGGCCAAGTGGTGAGGTGGGCAGAGGCCTTTGTTATGTAGAATACTCTGGCCCAGGCCTTAATGGCCCACCCATTAACAAAGGTGTGTGGGAGGGTGAACTTCTGCCTCCTTTGAGTTTCTACTTCCCTTTTAGGGGAAATATTTTGTCTTTAGAGGTAAGATGGAACTGCCTCTGAAAAATATGTTTCCTTCCTGAATTTCCAAAATCAGTTTCAAAGATAAGCCTGAATTTATATAACCCAATTGTTTCAGCCCTGCTAATGTTGTATTTGTGGCAACAATTTCCCTTTCTTCTTTTTGCTTTCAGAAGCTTGGTTCCTATTTCTGACTACGTCTCGCTGGTTGGCTGTACGCTTGGATGCCATCTGTGCCATCTTTGTGATAGTGATGGCTTTTGGCTCTTTGCTACTTGCACAGGGTAAGTTTACTTGTTGGAAAACATCATACTATTATCCTATTATCTACTCTCGTTTGGCTTCTCATATTTTTCTAGCTATGCTATTGAGAGCAAGTGAATACATTCTTTTCACAAGCCAGTTACTGGTAATGAGACAAGACTTCCTCCAGATAATTTCTGGGTAATGTGGTTTGTTTGGATTGTTCTCCAACTGTGCCATCTTTTCTTCTTTGTTTTTACTGGTGAACCGCCCAATCATTGGAAATCAGGCAATGTAAAATTTTAATAAATTAAATCAACCAGTAAGTTTAATTTCTGTAAATATTGTGCTGCTACAAATAAATAGACACAATTCCTCTTAATGTTCTTTATTTTTTATAAACAATAGATTCCTCTTTGTTACAATTCTTTATTTAAGAATATCCCCCCCCCCGAGAACATATTCCCCATGCACATACACAGCCCATGTGCATATGTATTTAATTTGCGTAATTTAACATGTTTTATATTTTCAATTTTCATAAACTAGATGATTATCTTTTCTTTTTATGTACACCAAGAGCATATGCAGCAAGACAAATTCCTTGTGTGTCTAATCACACTTGGCCAATAAAGAATTCATTCATTCATTCATTCATTCATTCATTCATTCATTCATTCATTCATTCATTCATCTTAAAGAAAAAATAATTTATTTTTTATTTTTTACATAGACTTAAACATAACATAAACATAAAACATAAAACCATCTTTCAGTTACATACAGCGTGTCGATTGGTACAAATCTCTTGTGCATGATCTCTATAGTCTTTCCCTTCTGATTTGAATTAATCCTCATATTATCAATCAACTTTCTATATTTATATTATTATCATTGTTAATCACTTACTAGACATTCCATCATTTTATGCGAGCTAATCACCATTTTAATTTAACTTACATTGTAACATTCATTTCATCTCACTAATCAATTCAATAGTAATATACCCTTACATTGTTTTATCTCTACAATTCTACTACACTTATGTTATAGAGTATTATAAAATATTTCATTTCCCTGTTTTTTTTATCTAACCATTGATAAAATAGATCCCATATCTTATACAATTGTTTATCTTCTTGCTCTCTAATTTCAAATGACAATTTACTCATTTCTGCGCACTCCATTATTTTCTTAATAACTTCATCTTCTATTGGAATTTTCTCATTTTTCCAGTTTTTAGCAAATACAATTCTAGCCGCTGTTAATACATTTACAATCAAAAATATCAATTCTCTACTGTATATTTCAGGGATAATGCCCAATAAAAATATTTTTAGTTTTAAATCTATGTGTTTTTTTGTCATTTTTTCTAACCATGTGTGGATTTTAGTCCAATATCTTTTAGCCTCAACACGTGTCCACCATATATGATAGTATGATCCAGGTATCTGATGACACTTCCAACATTTCCCCGATTTGTTCTTAAATATTCTTGCTATTATATTATAAATGCCACCTGTAAAAGATCTTACACAGATTCTCTTTATATGCTCTTTATATATTAAAATTGTTCATTCAAAATTATTTACACTTGCCTACTTTCTTGTCTCGCAGCTCTTGATGCTGGAAAGGTGGGCCTTGCTTTATCCTATGCAATCACTCTCACAGGAATGTTCCAGTGGGGAGTTCGGCAAAGTGCAGAAGTTGAAAATCTGGTAATAAACAGTTGTTTCTTTAAAGTATGCAAAAACCCTGTTACATTGGAAGCCCAAAGACATTTTGCCCTGTTGGTTTCCTTGCTCTCAAACTCGTGGCATCATGTTGCAGTCACGTGAGGTATCACAACATTTTCCCCCTTCGCGGCGCTGGGATGGAATGTGGCCTGCACATGACGCATTCAGCCTGTGGGCCGCAAGGTTTGCCCCTCTTCTCTAATACATCTGATGTTGCCTCCTTCCTTTTGTGTTGTGAGGAGGTGAGTTACTCTGAATACAAAAAGTCAAGGTCCACTCTGGGTCAATCCTAGTGACCGACCCAGATTGGATCTTGCAACATTATCCAGGGACACATATATTTGTTTCATTTATGACAAAAAAGTCAGTTGAGAATTATGAAAGAACTTTCCATGAAGGAAAAGAAAGATAACAACCCCTTCTTACAGGTCATGTTAGTCTTTTATACAGAGAACGTAATGTAAACCCAGCATGGTGAGATGAGAAAAGAAAGAGATGAACGTGTACATACATTAAATTCAGGGGTGGGATTCAAATTTTTTAACAGCCAGTTCTGTGGGCGTGGCTTAGTTGGTGGGCATGACTTGGTGGTCATGTGACTGGCTGGGCGTGGCCAACTCAACATCACTCGCATCGAGGCATGCATCTCCTCACCTGGCCTCTCATGACTTTGGGGATGTTGCAACAGTCGTAAGTGTGAAAAATGGTCATAAGTCACTTTTTTCAGTGTCATTGTAACTTTGAATGGTCACTCCATACAAGCAAAGTACCAGCAAAGGAGGGGAAAAAAACTCCAGAGAAGTTCCTGAGACAGGAAGTCTAGTCCTGCCAAGAATGTAATAAGGGTTAACGGAGAGGCAGTTTCTGTAAGCAACACCAGAATGTTTCCTTCCTGCCTTCCTTACAGGATTAGGCCAGTAATTTCTTCTAACAACTGGTTCTCCGAACTGCTTAGAATGTTAACAACCGGTTCTAGCAAATAGGTGCGAACTGCTAGAATCCCATCCCTGATTAAATTACTGTTATTATTACAATATATATTAAATTAGTATTATTATCTATAATGTTATTACCATTATATAATTAATTTTAATTTTATTATACAATATTATATAATTAATATATAAATAATACATATATATGTTATTATATAATTATTCAAAGCTGCATGGTGGCCTAGTGGTGAAGACACTTCCCAGTTGGAAGATTGAAATTTCAATCCTAGGTAGCAGCAGATGTTTCTCTCCAGGGTCACAAAGATAAAATATCTGCTATGAAGGCAGGACGAGAAGTAATGGGTGCAAGATCATTAAAGAGATTTTCAACCTAGAACTAGGGAGAACTTTCCTGACAGTGAGAATGATTCATTAGTGGAATGGCTTATTGTTGGAAGTTGTGGGAGCTCCATCACTGAATGTTTTCAAGGAGAGACTGGAGATCTGTGATATAAGGTTTCCCACTTGAGCAGAGAACTGGATGAGAGGGTCCCCGATGTACCTTCTAACACTATTATTATATGTTCTATGTTCTATTTCATGTTTGTCAACTAATACACTGTGAACAGCTTCACAAAGCAAGCTTCCAGCTGTCCACTACTAACACAAGGATATTTAAGATATGCAGTGTAGCACACCGGTAAAGAAAAAGGTTCACTGTATATTTTGTTGCTGTCGTTTAAGTCAGTGCACACTGAAGAGGGATATAATTAAGGTTTATAAGTCCCACAGCTGTGGTGTGTTGTTTTCAGATGTAGAAGACACAGATTAACACTAAGATATATTGAAAGTTTGTTACAGATATATAAAAATAAGACTTTTTTCAAAATATTTTTCACCTATTGATTTGATTTATGCTCCTCCCCTTTTCCCCAGAAGCCTTATCTATTCAGGTAGAAATAGCTGTGGCAAGTATTGAATCTGATTCTACTTAAAGCCTGAAAATTAACCCTCAAATGATTATTGTATTGTAAATCAATATATACAGAGGTCCCCAAACTTGGCAACTTTAAGACTTGTGGACTTCAACTCTCAGAATTCCTCAGCCAGCATAGCTAACCCCTGATATATACCTAGGAATCAACATTTCTTTCTCTTTTTCAGATGATATCAGTGGAACGAGTAATGGAATACACCGAGTTGGAACAGGAAGCACCATGCCATACAAACAAACGTCCACCAGTGGAGTGGCCAGCTGAAGGAGTGATCGCATTTGATGACGTGAACTTTGCTTACAGTGCAGATAGTCCTTTCGTGTTGAAACATTTGTCTGCTTTAATTAAATCTAGAGAAAAAGTATGTATGTGTTCATTTTACTTTTGAGTCAGAATGGTAAAATGAGCCTTAATCATGGTTGGGTTCCATATTCTTGATTTCACATGTGGCATACAGGTAGTTCTTAACTTATGACCACAATTGAGCCCAAAGTTTCCATTGTTAAGTGGGACATTAGATTAAGTGAGCTTTGCCCAGTGGTGGGATTCCATTTTTTTTTACTACCGGTTCTGTGGGCGTGGCTTGGTGGGCGTGGCAGGGGAAGGATACTGTAAAATCTCCAGTCAGAGGTGGTATTTGCCGGTTCTCCAAACTACTCAAAATTTCTGCTTCTCCAGAACTGGTCAGAACCTGCTGACCTACCAAGCTGGTAACCCGGTTGGTAAGTGAATCTGGCTCCCCCATTGACTTGGCTTGTCAGAAGGTTGCAAAAGAGGTATACATGACCTTGGGACAACGGTCATAAGTATGAACCCATTGCCAAGCATCTGAATTTTGATCACATGATCATGGGGTCACAACTTTCAATCATAAGTCACATTTTTCAGCATTGTTGTAACTTTGAATGGTCGCTAAACAAAGTTGTAAGTCAAGGACTACCTCTATTTTGTTGTTAGAAGGATCGGTAATGTTAGTCTCAGGGAACTTCTTTTCTGCCCTTCCCCATCTCTTCTCTATATTTACAATTCTTTGTCATTTGGGCAAAGATCAAATTTCTCATTCTGGTCTCTCATTTTAGCTGTTTTAGAGTCTAAAGAGGAGATGAAGTATAATGTGTATTTGTCTTGCAATTACTACTCAAAACAACTTTGGTTGACTTGAGAAATTGGAAAACGTCTGTCTTTGTTTTATCCATAATCTGATTTTTCATTGAATAATAATTAAGTAGATTTTGGAATAATAATATTGTTAAATGATTTCTATTATTATATTAATAATATATTAATATGATAGTCTGATGTAATACTTAGGATGTTAGACTAGGACTGGGAACACCTACATTCAAATTCATCCTCATTGGGTGATTGGGGCCAGTTTCTCAGGAAACTTAGACTGTGAGAAATTTTAAAAGCTAAGAGCAACCACCTATGTTCCTTTGAATCTTAACATACTGAAACAATTGGCTTTCTTTAGCACCCACTTTATAGAGACTTTTGACAATCTCTCATTTCCTCAGTATTTACAAGCTGTTCATAATGATACCGTTTAGGTCTTTTCACTTCTTTTTGCTTATAATTCCAACATACTGCATTGCTATGCTTTCTGCAGCAGCTTGTGAAATCTTCTAGGAACTGACTATTAATAGAGTCTATAAAATTCTTGTGTAATTGTATTAGCTATTTCTGTCTTCTATTTTCTAGTCATTTTGGTTAACAGTATTAAACAGTCTTATTGCCTATTAGCATGAATATTTTACTACTTTCATATTTTTATTTTTTTTATAGATCGTGTAGAATAATATTGTATCACACTTTATTAATTCTATAATAGTTTGCAATGATTAGCTTATACATTAATTTTGATAGGTTACTGTATGTATGCTTAATAAGAATCATGTTACTTAGTTGTACTTTGTAGATTTAAGCCTTATAAAATGGATTTTCTAGGTCTAGGCTATAAATTTAATTTTTAATTACCTTTTTATAGTTTGTATTATACAGTAGATATTAGGTTTGGAAAGATTCATGATTATCTAGTTTTAAATATTATCCTAGGCTGGTCCTGTACAGAAATATAATAAATCTGAAACCTTGGATTAATTCAGCCCAGGATTGTTTGCCCTACCTGAAGCACTGGAGGATTTGCAAGGATGGTTTTAAAAATACCATAAAACAGCTTGAATGAGCAATTAGAGAGGGAGGTTAGGTTTCTGGTTAGGTTATGAGTCTCTTCAATTCTCTTCTCAGATGTACCTCCCATTTTATAAAATGCTGCTTCATTCCCCCTAATTCCTGGTTAATTTCAGAAAGAATAATTCCACTATTAAACTAGTATTTATGTAAACCTACTATATAAAAGTGTGGCTTTTATTTTGCAGAGATGACTTAATGGGGAAGCGGAAGCCTTTAATAATTTATGCAGGATATCTCTACCACTTTCATACTTTTATTTGCCTTTGGGTCAACTCTTGCAGTAGTCATACACTCTTCTAATAGCAGATAAGGATTCAGATGCCATGCAAAATAACAAACCAAATGAACATGACTAGGAAGAGAGGGAATATGTTGCTTAATTGTTGTACCTGGGCTGTTTTCTTAGTAGGAATAAGGAAGTGGTTTGCCACTGCTGCTTTTGGAATGTATTCCGTGACTTTTACAGTCTGGGCTACACTTCTGAGATCTTCTTGTGGTTTCCCTTCTAAGAAAAGATAGATCTGACTTTGTTTAGTGTTTTTGTGATTTAGCCAAGGTTCCCTCAGGAGCTTCCATCTGCAGCGATTAAGAGAACTGAAAGAGAGATTGCTGAGAGTTTGTCTCAACTAATTCTCCAATTATTCTGTCGATGCAAAGAGGAAGGTAAATCACGTTGCCCCAAGTGAAGAAAAACAGCTGGTGGGCTTTGGTGGCTGAGAGGGAAGTTTGAAGAGTGTTGCTGTGATCTTATGCTAGGTAGCACCTCCTACTGAATGTGAATTCAGAATGTCACTGCTCCTGACTTTACAGTATAGTTCTTGATTTAAAAAAAAAATACCGATGAAGATAAAAAGCAGCATTTCCCAATTAAAGATGCAAGTAATATGAGAAATGCATTCAGAATTCTTTTTTTAAAAAAATTGAGGGTTAATGCAGAAATGAGACTAAATGGTTTCCATCAGGTGAAATTAACTTTGTTGACTTCTCAGCTCACTTGAAAAAAAAATTATTAGGTTTACATATCTTGTTTTTGATCTTTTTCCTTTTCCTCTAATATGGCACAAATGTCAGGGATAACATTGGTTTTTTAAAAAATAAAAATTCTAAAGTGTAATATCTATTTTAACATTCCTGTATTTTAGGAAATCAGAGTAATTTGAAGCACAATTTTGATACTTTAATTATGAAGTTAAAGTCTAATTCAGTTTCAGTATAGTTATTTGAATTTAAAGAGGACAATATTAGAAAAAATGTTTAGATGTCCAGACCTGACTGTATTTGCAAAGATTAGAATTGTTCATCATAACCCCATAGGGTTACAAAACCTGGAGTGTGAAAAAATAAGATAGAAAGAGCATCTGATGCTTTTAAATTTTGATGTTGGAGAAGACTTTTGAGAATATGATGGATAACTAGAAAAAAAAATCACAAATCAATCCAGAATTTTCACTCAAGACATCAGTGACTGGACTCAAACTGTAATATTTTGACAGGTCCTTTGAGAAGCCCATAATTCTGGGAAAAGTTGAAAGAAAGAAAAGAAGTGGATGATTGACAGCAAGGTGGATAGATTCAGTTTTCAGCAGCAATGAATGGAACTAAAAGGCCAACTTGAAGACAGATCATCTTGGAGAGAATTGGTCTGTCACTCAAATAAAAGTTGACACCAACTTGAGGGTAGTTAATCAGTTGATTAATCAATCAATCACTTGTTATTCCTATCTGAAAGCAAATGTTAATAATGTTTTATAAGCTACCCAGGCCCAAGTTCAGTTTAAACAGCTGAAATCAGACAGTTGTGCTTTAAGGGTGAGAGTAAAAATCCTAATAAGCTGTCTCTTTCACATGTGCTCTAAGGGAAAATATTTGTTTGATTACTACTTCACACAAGGAAAATGAACTAAAATCACTGTATTATCAAACAATAGGTTTACATCATTCAAATGCTGTGTAAATCTTCCTTTTAAAGACAACATTTATGCATCTTTTGTTGCCTAATGTCTACCTTGTTCATCTTGCCTTACAAGAAGCAAAATAAGATAATTAGAAGTAGTGCTTTATAAATGCATTCTTCCCCTAGTATATGTTTTTTTTCCTATTTTTTGTCTTTCAGGTTGGAATAGTGGGAAGAACAGGAGCTGGCAAAAGCTCTCTAATAGCGGCTCTTTTCCGGTTGGCCGAGCCCCAAGGAAGAATTTGGATTGATAAATATTTGACATCAGAACTAGGACTTCATGACTTGAGGAAGAAAATTTCAATCATACCTCAGGTATTGGTCTGCTCTGAGTATCAGCCTATTTTAGAAGTCCATCCAGCGCTCTCCAGAAACCTTAGGGTTGTAAATTTTTCTTTATCTTTCTTTTGCACTCTGCTGGTTATATGCCAGGAATCTTATAGAGTAGCGTGATGTCTCTGTGCATGTTAATCCTCTCTTCTTGAATGATGACTGAAAATGAAGTGAAATTATTATGACTATTTTAAGAGGTTCATTATCTATGTTTCTGTCATGCCCAAACAGCTTTCTTTCAGCCATTAGTTATGACTACAGATTGAATTTAGTTTAAAGACTGGAATGATGCATTCTGTATTGTGGACATAAATTATTTTAGAGCAGAAATTATTCTGACAAATAGAAGAGAGTATGTTTGTGCACGTGCATATGTGGGTGTGCGCGCACACCCAATGTCTTTGTCCTCTCAAATATACACCATAAAACAAACAAGATTTTATGGACTGGGGTGTTGTGAATCAGAGCCTGTTCCTGGCATTTTAGACTGAGAATATAATTTCAGCTAGTAGAAAATTGATAATTTTTATTTGGCTTTTGAGATATTCCAGAATGTGAATGTTTTATTCTCAGCAGCCTTGGAAGACTCAAAATGACTATTTGGAGCTAAAACATTTTTCCTCATATGTTCTGAAATGTAGCAAATTAACTCAGTTTTTGCTTTGAACAGCTATCAGCTCCAATCTCCCAGGTTCATTTGTGCCATTCTAAATATGTCACAATATAAACACACTGAGCAGTACCATTGCCTCAAAGAAGCTGCAGTGCATCCCTTTAAAGGAATGTGTCTGGCCATTTTTTCTGTGAACTATGTTCTTCAGATTGAAGAACAATCCTATCAGTCCCCGTGAAGACTCAGAGGTAGGGTAGGGTAGGTCTCTAATCCCTCCGCCCTGTAATGTCTTCCTTATCAAGGCTTTCTCTTTCTTCCCACTTTAGATTGTTGTTGTTAGTTGTGAAGTCATGTCCAACCCATCGCGACCCCATGGACAAAGTTCCTCCAGGCCTTCCTGTCCTCTACCATATTCTGGAGTCCATTTAAGCTCACGCCTGATGCTTCAGTGACTCATCTGGCCACCTCATTCTCTGTCATCCCCTTCTTCTATTGCCCTCAATCTTTCCCAACATTAGGCTCTTCTCCAGTGAGTCCTTCCTTCTCTTGAGGTGGCCAAAGGATTTGAGTTTCATTGAGTGTCAAGGCTAAACATTACTAAAACACAAAACATAAGTCAGCAAGCAAACATGTGGCGACAGCCACATTCTCCCTCAAAAACTGGAACAGGGAGCTTCGGCCAGTTGCCCTTTGTTGAGTTGTGTACTGTTTCACCTGACCTGGACCTGAGGCTGATGAACCCATATTAAATTACATGATGCCTGGAATGGTGCGTGTGAGGGTTGGAGGGCTTTCTGTGAGATTTCTCTCCCCCCCCCTTTTCTCTTTAATTCTTTTGCTTTTTGTTTCGAACTACCGTGATTAAAAAAAAGTTAGGCAAGCAGCACGGTTCTCTAAAAGCCCTCGTTGCCTTATCCTCCTTTTGCCCCTCTGCTCGAAGAATAGAAAGCACACAGAAAGAAGTAGGTATGCTATTACTAGGAAATAAATACAATTGGATTGTGGCCTAATGCAAGCCCTCTCTTTGTTCCTGGATGCTGAAGGTTTCATTAATGCACAGTAGCGCTGCTGAGTGAAGTTTGATGACCCTTTTGTACCTAAGAGAACTTTACATGGACTTAAATTCTTCGGCCTTTGTGTTTGCACAATATTCTTTTCTCTGGAAAACAGATGACGAACTGTTCATTCAATAGCTGCAAGGTTTTGAAAGCTTTCCTAGTTGTTTCAGGTGGAGACCGTATTGTATAATACTGGAGGGTTTTTTTTCCCCATGGGGGAGGGAATACATACATTTTTAGAAGGTAGGATATTTTCCTACCCTAATTTTATTTTCCACCCTATTTATTGTTACATACACGATCGATATATTAAATTCCTTGCATAAGAATTGCACTTCAAAATAAAACAAAAAGTGCCTTGTCTATCATCTTGTCAGTATAAACAAGATTTAATTAAATTCATGGGGGAGAGTTTCATGTGTCTAAACGTATTTACTTATTTTTCACATTAAAGGAGGCTTTTTTCATATTGTCAGTGGAGCATAAAAGTCCACAGAGTTGTAAGTTTGGGCTTGGAAGATGCTGATAATACCAATGACAAATTACATTGGGTTATTGTGTTTGTGTTGAAAACAGCTACATAATAGGACCATAGGCAGTATATTTTCTAATTCTGTTTTGCACAAATTCGGCCTCAATTTTTGCAATGTTAACCATGGTTTTGATGTGTGTATGTGCTGCTTGGAAGATATTTGATTCGTTTGACAGGTTAAATTTGATTGACAAGTGAGATTTAAGGTTTTGGGATAAGATTTCCCAATATTTATTATTGCATCCAAATAAAATATTTTGAAGTTGATTATAGAGTTCAGCTTTGATTAGTTGGTTGATTTCATTCATGTAAGGCACCTTACACACCAGTTAAATTCAAAAGACGGGATAAACCGTTAAAATAACATTGTTTGCTAAACTGAGTTATCCTCATCTCTCCCATTGAAAAGCAAACCTATGGATGTATTTTCTAGCTCCCACCTATTAGCTGCTTCTTATGCTGATTTCAAGGAACCTTAAAATGCAAATAATGCAGTGTTCAATAAAAATTCCATACATTCTACTTTACTGTCGTGGATGCGATGGGAAGGCTAATGTATTTTGCTATCACATTCCTTCATGCATCTCTAAGTATGAATACGCTGGTAGAATTATGCATAAAACCTGCTTCTGACCACCCAATTCAATTCAGAGTCAGATAAATATTGCCTTTTGTTGCATTTTAGTATAAATCAATCTAATTTGACCTTCTGAGTGATTACATGAACCAGAACAGATACATTGTTACATTTCTCCAAATTTTGCAGTGTAATTATATAATAAAAATGGATATACAAAACATGTCCAATATGGAAAATAATTAATTAATTAATTAATTAGATTTAAATATTGCATGAGTCTCAGCAACTCTAAGGGGCTATAGCATACAAACACTTGATTAAAATGTACATGGGCTTTTCTCTGGGTGAAAACTCACATGTATATGTCTGTGGCTGTGTGTGAATTTTTGTGAAGATTTTATAGGCAATATTTTATGAATTACTCAAAGTGTGCCTTAGAAAAACAGCTAGATTTGTCCATTTGAGTTTTCCTAGTAGCTAGTCCATCTTTTATTGATATAATATCAATATATTTATTGATATTTTTATTGATAAGAAGCCTGGTTAGTTTTCGTGGAATATCTTTTGAAAACAATTTCTCATTTGAACAAACTGAATCACAAAGATGCTTGGGCATCCTTGTCTCTCAAGTGCGGCTTCTCCCTCCAGATCTTGGCTTATGCTAATCATAGTTTGTCCTAAAATCTAAGTTTCGAATAATGTTTTTAGGCAATTTTTACTATGCTATTTTTGATTTTCAAAAAAGAAAGAAAGGAAAGAAAGAAAGAAAGAACTAGAAGAGAGCAAGGGGGAATCCATCAAGAAAAAAAGAGAAATTATGAGATTCTGCAGAAGTGCTTCTAATTGCCAATGCCTTCTGAAATTAAAGGTAAAGGTAAAGGTTCCCCTCGCATATGCATGATAGTTGTTTCTGGCTCTAGGGGGCAGTACTCATCTCTGTTACAAAGCTGAAGAGCCAGTGCTGTCCGAAGACATCTCTGTGGTTATGTGGCCGGCATGACTAAATGCCGAAGGCACATGGAACGCTGTTACCTTCCCATCAAAGTGGTCCCCATTTTTCTACTTGTATTTTAACATGCTTTCAAACTGCTAGGTTGGCAGAAGCTGGGACAAGTAACGGGAGCTCATTCCATTACGCGGCACTGGGGATTCGATCCGCTGAACTGCCGACCTTCCTGATCGACAAGCTCAGCATCTTAGCCACTGAGACACTGCGTCCCTCTTCTGAAATTAGGGTACTACAAATAGTATTTTTCAGGATAAACCTATTGGATGGGTTGATTCTGGTTGGAGAAAGTGACTATGAAGCAATTGTAGTACCAAGCCATAAAAGGCTTTATTGGATAAAAATAAGAGTATCACTTGTCCCTAGAATCCTATTGGAAGTCAATGCAGGATCAACAACTCCACAGTAATGTAGCTCAGATAATGTGTGATAGGTAACACTGGAACTGTTGTATTCTGAACCAACCAAGTGGCATTTAAAGATAGTCATATGTATCACAAATTGTAGTGGTTTCTTAGATCTATACTTACAATGATTACTGAGCTAATAATGTTCCAGAAGTTGTAATGCTGGTGTTTTTTTAACCTTGGAATCTAGAAGTTGAATCCTGTCAACTGGACTTCTTTTTTTCTTTGGTTTAAAACATTTTGCTACTTATCCAAGGATAGAGAAATGTTTCAAACCAAAAAAGGGATCCAGTTGTCATGACTCATCTTCCTGAAAACTCTACCTGGATCGCAGAGAAACTTCACGGACATATTCAGCTTTGAAACTAAGATGTGTAGGCTTCAACCTCTAGAATTATTCAGTCAGCTTGCCAGCTAGGGAATTCTGAGAATTGAAGTCCACATATCTTAAAGTTGCCACAGTTGAAAAATATGGGTCTGATTGATTCTTTAGATCAGAGGTCTCAACCAGTGGGCCATGGCGCACTATGGGGCCATGAACTATCTGCAACTGGGCTGTGTGAGTGGCAGGTCATGTGCATGCGCATAGCCCAAGTCATGTGAGTGACGGGGGCCAGTGTTCGCAGCCCCACTTGCACGAGCTGGGTGTCCAACTGCCCCACACACAAAACAACCCTTCTTCCCCTCCTCTCCCCCACACCGGGCCACCAAGCCGGAAAGGTTGGGGAAGGCTGCTTTAGATGCTACCTCATGAAACTTTTATTAGTTAACACCAGTCCTTTGAGGCAAAAATATCTATTTCTCTGACTATAATTTATCATTTTTATAGGTTTAGCTTATGAGCTTCCTCTCATGAAACAGGCAATTTTTATATAACTATTTGCCAGGAGTTGAAATTAAAACTATCCTTATCTTCTTCGGCAATACTCATGTGCTCCTACTATTTTATAGCAGTTATAAAGATTTTATGAATTGAAATTTTCCATTTTGCTAAACTATTAAAACATTGAAATGGAAGTTCATCTCCACAATATCTGAAATGTACATCTAATACCATTGATAGATTTAAAAAAAAAAAAAAATAAGATTTTTTTATATTTTAAAAAAGTCAGCATTTTTAATGTTTTATTGAACCCATTTAATCAAAAGCTTTTGTAATTAAAATTATACGGCAGGAATTGCCATTTTTGAAATGACTATTTCATTGTCTTGTATTTTAAAGGGGAGTACAAAACCATATTATGCTGCACATTTCTTTTGCCTGTGATGATTTTACGGACCTTATAACTTGGCAGAAATGCATTGAAAATATTTTATCCAAAGAGCTTTGCAACTTGGCATACTTTACTACCCCATTAAAATAAAAATAGCTTCATGGGTTGTAATCTGTTGGCAGTTAATCATTGCACCGCGCTCTTTCTTTACCTGTGTATATGCTTCTTATGAAAACGATTAAAGACACTCAGGACAGTTGAATTACCTCTAGGCTATGTTGAACTATTATGCTAAGCCGCAATGTGTATCTTTAAGTGAGCCTGTCAGAAGAAACTGAAGTCATTTCACAAGTATACTAGTCACCTATGGGGCAAATTGCAGTTTGGAAGTACATAGTTGAACCTTTTGGGCTTAATTTTACAAATGTGTTATTATAATTATTATTGCTGATTATTGTAAGTGGCTTTGAAGCATTTATTCAAGGCAATCTCTCCTCTCCGTCGCTGCCCCATTTTATTTATTTTGGGAGGGGAGCTGGCATTAAATTTAATTGAATTATAAGACTGGGATATTATTGTAATGTGTAAGAGACATCAAAAAGATCTATCTTTTGGTTAAACAAGTCATAATGTGCCCTGACTAGTGCGCCCATGTAGCATTTTGAACTGGGATGTGACAAGGCTGTAGATGCTCATGTGTTCTGTGCACATATCTTCACCTATGCGTGAACTCTGAGATTTACAGAAGTAAATTTAGCTTCTTATAGGAGGCAGAAAAGTGGATACGGAAAGTGGCTGAAATGGCAAAACAGTAGCTGATCTGAATGAGATATTTCTAATTTTAATAATTAAATAAGTATTTAATACTATAATAATTCTTATTAAATCATAAGATAATTCTAATTAAAGCCAATACTTTAGAACAGGGGTGTCAAACTCAAGGTGGGGTGTTTAGATCTGGTCCACGGGGCCATCCTGGAAACAGCAAAGGTGTGATGACCCAAAGGGGCGTGACACAAAGGCAACACAGTCAGATAATCAGTAGGAGTCCCTTTATTAGCTCCAACTTTGCCCCCAGTGTCCTGGTTACCTTCTGGCTGGAGAACAACTCACCCAGGAACAGCCTTTGGCTGCAGAGAATCAAGTCTAAAACGTGGTCAAAAAACTGTAACCATAAGTCCAATCAAGGCAAGATGAGGTAATTAGTCTGGCAGGGCAGGAGAAGGAATTCCAGACGTGAAGAAATGGCAGCAATTCAACCTGGTTGGGAGGATGACAGGAATACAGATAATCAAAGTCAACACAAGAAAAACTCATGTTTGTTCCCAGCAGACGCTGCACTCAGCTTGCATCTCTTTTAAACTCTCTTCCCAGGTGTGGCTAATGAAGGGAATCAGGGCCCTTTCCTCCCCCGTAAGCCACGCAACCCATGTTGCTCTCTTCTCCATTCCTCCCTGTGTGCCCTAGGATGAAGAGGGGGTGGGCCTGGATCTTCCTCTGAACTCCATCTCCCTTGTTCTACCTCTTCCCCTGCTCTGCCCAGTTGGACTTCGCCCTTCCTCAGTTTCCTCCACAGTCAACGGAGCCACACTCCCACTCCCTGTCAGGTGTTCATCTTCCTCCTCGGATTCAGACTCCAACAGGGGCATGACAAAAGGACTGGCCTGCAATGCCTCTGCCAGTGAAAACGGAGCTCAAGAGGGCCACAGGCGGCCCGCCTGAACTCCAATTTTGCTGGCAGAGGGTTGCAGGAGGCCATCACTGTGGCACACTTGTCATATTCCTGTTCTGTCACTAACCTAAGAATCACTCTACTTTCAACAAAATGTAGTGTTTACTTTAGCTCAGGAGTGTCAAAGTCACATCGTCACAGCAGCGTCACATGATGTATTGAGACGTTTTCCCCCTTCACTAAACCGGGTGTGGGCATGGCCAGTGAGTGACGCATCCGGCCCATGGGCTGGGAGTTTGACAGGCCTGATTTAGCTGAAGTAGAGCCACCAACTCTAGTCAATCTACATTTTATTTTAGTTTCACCATGGAATGAAACTAGACATCTCCATCACTAGTGATGGATTGATAATTTGTAGGCTGAAGTCCCCCCCCCCCTCTTTCAAATAGGGAAGGATCTACAGTAAGTGAAATCCACATTGTGAAATGTATAATATATCAACATTCTACAATCTGGTGTTGTCCTATGTACCTCAGGATCCCTGGCTGTTGAGAGCTGTTTTATCAGGAATCTGTAATAAGGAAATAAAATAGAGGTAATCCTCGATTTACAACAGTTCACAGTTTTTTGTGCCTTCAAAATCAATGATTAAAAGGAATGTGGGTAAAAGAGTGCAAATGCTGACAGACACAGTTCCCTTATAAAGCTTAATTTTACTATTATGTTCTAAGATTAGAATTGGGTAGCAATAAACTTGCATTTAGCAAAGAATTTGCATGTTATACTCTTATAATTTTAAACATTTATTTCAAGCAATTTTGTAAAATGACATTGCTAAACTAAATAGGAGCTCTGTATCTCCTGCTTATCTGTTTTTCTCCCAAAGGATGTCAGATATAGACATGGAAGACAAATACATTTTAGTAATCCTTCAGAGTGGAAATGTTTGGGAAGAGAAAGTTGCTTATGGAAAAATAGTTGGGAAGGAAAACCATTAGGATTTCTTTCTATTTTCTCTCAACACCTCTACGATATTCTTCTGTCTATCTATCTCACAATTTTGCCTTGGGGAAAAAAAATAGCTGTTGGGACTTTATCACATTTCTGTTTGAACATGCCTTCCTGTCATATTCTATTTTTAGTTATCCTAAACATGCGAAGAGACTTTAACTTTTGTTATAGAAACATCAAGGTTAATTAATTAAAATAATTTGCCTGGAAATGTCTTGTTTTTCAGGAGCCAACTTTATTTACTGGGACTATGAGGAAGAATTTGGATCCTTTCAATGAATATAGTGATGAAGACTTGTGGAATTCTTTAGAAGAGGTAATTTTTCTGGAAAACAATGCTTTCCAATGTATTCTAATATGCAGAAGACTTCTGTTAATTTTTTTTTGTAGCCTTGTTTTAACATCATGGTAAGTTAGAATGTTGTTAACTTGAGCAGGAAATCTGATGTCCTTCAAATATTTGGGATTACAAATGCCCTGGTCCCTCATTAGTGAGCATGTTAGCTGCTACTGATGGAAGAGTTCAGTATGTACAACGGGCATCTGGTAATGCACCCCAAATTGAACTAATCATATAGGCTATGACCATATCTTGTTAACTCATTTCAATCAATGAGTTTTGGCTTTCTCTGTCTCTCTCTCTCTTAATGTCATAAATCCAGTGGTAGGATTATTATTATTTTTACTACCGGTTCTGTGGGCATGGCTTGGTGGGTGTGGAGTGGCTTAGTGGCATGGCAGGGGAAGGATATTATAAAATCTGCATTCCCACCCCACTCCTGGGAGAAGGTTACTGCAAAATCCTCATTCCCTCCCCATCCCACTAACCTGCTTTCCAGCTCCATTCTCCTGTGCAGGGCAACAAAAGAAGACCCAGCCGATCAGCTGGGGCTCAGGAGGCAGAGAATAGATGGGGCCGGGGCCAGTCAGAGGTGGTATTTGCCGGTTCTCCGAACTACTCAAAATTTCCGCTACCTGTTCTCCAGAACTGGTCAGAACCTGCTGAATACCACCTCTGCATAAATCCATAATAAACTATGACCT
This sequence comes from Notechis scutatus, assembly GCF_049901735.1. Taxonomy (NCBI): domain Eukaryota; kingdom Metazoa; phylum Chordata; class Lepidosauria; order Squamata; family Elapidae; genus Notechis; species Notechis scutatus. The sequence continues at coordinate 93,666,499 of NC_142013.1, forward strand.
GCTTATTTTGAAGCACTTTTTTAAAAATAAGATGGTATGGATATTTTGAAATTAGATGTGAAGCACCTTAATGGTCTCTTTAAATTTTTTAACTTAGAATTAATGTTATGAATTGATTATAGGTCCAATTGAAAGAAGCAATAGAAGATTTACCTGACAAACTGGAAACACAATTGGCAGAATCTGGATCTAATTTTAGCGTTGGCCAAAGACAACTGGTGTGTCTTGCCAGGGCTATCCTGAAGAAGAATAAAATACTGATCATCGATGAAGCAACTGCAAATGTTGACTCGAGGTAAACAGGAAGTACAATTTATCTCTGATATTGATCCATTGTAGTTGTATGTCATTATAATTTACACAGAATCTCAGTGTCTGATATGAAAAATACATACAAAAATGCCTACTGCAATGGCAAAAATCTATTATAAAAACAACAATGTTAATAATTATAAAAATAATAAGTAGATAATTAGAGATGAACACAAATAGAAAAGCTGATTACTCTTAGGGTAATCAAATGTTCATTTTGGCAAAATATCATGTTCATTATCAATGGACCTTGCTTGGATCCTCTTCTCTCATCAGGTCTGTCTGTCTGTCCGTCCATCCATTGATCCATCGATCCATTGATCCATCCATCGATCCATCCGTCTATCTATCTATCTATCTATCTATCTATCTATCTATCTATCTATCTATCTATCTATCTATCTATCTATCTATCTATCATCTCTTTCTACATCTCAGGAAATGATTTAAGAATATGCATAAAAAATATATTTCTAATCCAGGTAGTCCTCAACTTAAAACCAGCCACTCAGTAGTTTTAGGGACAAGGGACCCCAAAAAAGGTACTTAACAATCCAGATTCAAAGTTCTGATGCTACCTCTCCCTTCCATGGTCACTTGATTGCTTTTTGGGCACTTGCATTTATGGTGGTTGCAGTGTTCCATAGTCACATGACTGCAATTTATGACTTTTTCTGCCAGAAAAATGTTTATTCCGGTTTCTACTAAAAATGCCTATTGTGAAAAATAAATTTACTTAATCACCATGGCATTTGCTTAACAGCTGCAGTTTTGTTTAGCAACTGCCACAAAAAATGTCATAAAATCTGATTGGCCATATGATGACTTGCTTAACCAGCACAATTTACTATTACAATAATTCTGGGTTCAATTATAGATGTAAGTCAAGGATTACCTGTACTATATTAAGAACCGAATACATTGATAATGGTTTATGGAACAAGAAGACAAAATTCCATTCTCTGTGATTTAATTTGATTTTTTTTAATGAATAAAGCACATTTAAATGTAGTAATTTAAAATAAATAATTATTTTAAATATTTTTAAAGGATGCTTTTTCTATGTATGATATTTTATTTTTATGGCATCAATATCAAATTTTAGTTAATCTTATCCAGTGCTTTAAAGAAATATAGATTGGTCATTCAATGAACCATAATTAAAAGATGGGTCTCCAGTAAATTACAGTTAAAAGAGCAAAGAAAAATTCTAGTTCTCTGTAGATTCAAGACAGTAACAAAGAAAGCTTATTCTCCTTTAGAGGAAATCTGATTGAGAATTCTATTTAATTAAGACCACTGGAAAGTTCTTTAGTGTCATTAGTACTTATGATTAATTTTTAAAATCATTTCAACATTTAGAAACTTGCTTCAATATATTACTGATGTTATTTTATATACTGTTTATATTATTTAAGGTTGACCTATGGAAAGGTAGTTCAACTGAAACATTCATCACTAATAATTGAGATGCAAAAAAACCCTTATTCCTAGAGCTGGCTCAATTCCTAGCTATCTACTTAATAGTGAATATGAAATATATAAAGACTAGTGTCGATTTTTAATGACAATTGTAGCAACTCTTTATGAATGTACTCTCCATGAAATGTGCCTTATTTGATATAATTGGGGACACATCAAATTATGGACACTGAGTTTCATTTAAAAGGGGCTAAATATACCAAAGAGAAAGAAGGAAGAGAAAGCATTGCATTGAGAAATGAATTATTTGAGAGACTGTACAGATTGCATTAGCTAGCCTTATGGTAAGCAATGATGCTTTTGGAGTGTTTGGGGCCAGAATTCTTACATTTCCTTGCCACAATGAAATTGTCAGCGTTCCAATGAAACTCCCCATTCAGCATTTAAAAACAAAGTTCATCCAAGTAAGAATTTATTAGAGAAGTCATATTGGCATAACTGAGCGTTCCAGGTTTTCCCTCTGCAAAGAAAATCAAAGATACATCCCCTACACCCACCATCCATCACATGGTCCAATCACCCGTTGTCCCAACTGGAAACATTCCTCAAAACACTCCCCTTCAGGTACAGGGTGACATGTCCTTGACTTCCTGTGAAAGAGGGTTGTTGACTCTAATCTTCCACCACTCTATGAAATCCCCCCCTCCCAAATTCCCAGGCACCAATTGTGGTAACCTCAGCACTTCTGAGTAAATGTGGCTTCCAAGGCTGATAGAAATTTTAACTCAAAAGATTGTGGTAGGTCTGATGTAAACTGTCTTTCCACCAAATCAACTTTTCACGCAATGAGTATGATTCATTAAAAGAACGGAGACTTTCAGACCCTACTCTGGCCTCAGATTTGCTTAGTCAATCAGAATAGAGCTGTAAGGGACCTTGGAAGTCTTCTAGTCCAACCCCCTGCTGAAACATTTCAGATAAGTGACTGTCTAGCCTCTTCTTGAAAACCTCCAGTGATGGAGCACCCACAACTTCTGAAAGCAAGCTTCCCACTGGTTAATTGTTCTCACTGTTAGGAAGTTTCTCCTTAATTACAAACCAAAACCCTACACAAATTTCCTAACAAACATTACTGTATGTTTATACCTGTCAGCAAATACTATTTGGTCTGAACACTACAGAATTTGGTTATATGAACTGGAAAGCCCATTTGTCAGTGACACGCATTTTGCATATTGTTTTTAGATTCAGTCAAGGAAATGCAATCCTCATTTTCCTTCTCCCCCCCCCCACTTAAGAAACAACTGCCTGCAAAGGGCTATAACAGGCTGTGTTGTAGTGTAACATAACACTTTGACATGTCTAAAAGGCACTTTGCTGCTACAGTTTATTAAAACATGTTGACATAGAGCTATGCCAAAGAATGTAAAAAAACAAAGTGCCTAGAAGCAGAAACTGTTTTGCTTGTTGCATAATCTCTTCACATTACTTGTGTTGTTTATTTCAGAACAGATGAGCTGATTCAAAAGACAATCCGTGAAAAGTTTGCCCAGTGCACTGTTTTGACAATTGCACACAGACTGAACACCATCATCGACAGTGACAGGATTATGGTGAGCATTAAGGGAAAAGTATGATCCCAGAGTAGCTGAAATGGCAAAAAAATTTATGCAGACTCTCCTTATTAATTCACTGAGTTCACTGAGAAGTTTGGTCAAAGACGTTTATAAATATAGGTATACGTAATATGTGTGGTCAGACACAAATTGTTCATTTTCAGTTATGCACATGAGTATTGATGCATGTGACATAAATCACCTTTCTGAATTAAGAAGGAAAATTTAAGTTCTTCTAGAATTATAGTCAGAGACTGAAGAAAAAATTATCGGGACAAATGAACAACTAAATCAAATATCTTTCCCAATTTCATCTCCTCTAGGTTGAACTTCAACCTAACATGCAGGCTGGCAATTCAGGGCATCTAAATACTAAGTTGGAGAAGCGTGTTTTGCTATGTCTCTTTTTCAATTGAGGAAAAGAGTATCAAAAATCTTGCTGAATGCAGATCCTTCTATTCAGCACCAATTGCCATCAGCCACACATGGAAGTTTGAGGCCATTAGTGGCTCTGGGACCACTGATTTATCTAATTATCAAACTCCATAGCATGGTTTCTCACAATTTTGAGGTAGAAAAACATTGCAGTATATACTATAAAAATAGATTTGGCATAAAGGCAAAAAGAAAAATTCTGAGTTTGTCCATGCCTGTTTACGACATGGTTTGGCCCACCATAGCCCTTGCCAAGTCTCCAAAGATGGAAGACAGGAAAAAAGTTCCCACACCTGTTCTAAATTATGATTTTAAGTCCTGGTTAAACTAAACAATATCCTAATTTAAATTGTAAATTGTAATTTGTTGCTTCTTCAACCTGTTTTCTCCACAGCTACATAACTAATCGGACACAGGCAGAGGAATGTAGGTTTGCAAATCTTAAGCATGCAAAAGGGTAAATCTGGGGTTTGGTTGCATTTGTGACATTTTGGCAAAATTGTATCAAAAGACACTATTTACTGCCCTCATCAGAACAGAGATTTCTGCATGTGGCATAGTTACAACGAGATCTGGTAACCTAGTCTGCTTTTCTTATCATCTTAAAAAGTACTATATGACATACAGAGCCACAGGCAGTGGAGGTCCTCACACATTATTTCATCTGTTTAATTTTTTTTCTGTTTTGCATAACATTGCTTATTGTGGAAAGTGTGATAGATATTTATGGGCAGTTGAGGTGAATATATATAGATATAGATGATATAGATATAGATATAGATATAGATATAGATATAGGTCAACTGTGGGATTTGAAAAACTGACTTGGAATGCAAAGAATAAATTATTATGAACTAATAAATGAACTAATAAATACCAATAAAAAAGAATATTTGTAGCTCAGGGTTGAAATGAGGGCTCCTTGGTGATCTCTGAGCTTGCTTGCTTTCTTGTAGACGTTTCATTACCCAAACTAGGTAACATCATCAGTGCTATTAAGGGGTGTGGTTTGCTGTCAGTTTATATTCTAGTGGCTTGCCCTGTCAGTGTTGGTGGGGGTTGTCTTAGATATTCTTTGGTTGGGCTGTTTACTGATGGCTTCTTTGGCAGTTTCTTGATTGGGGTATTGTTTAGTTCAGGGGTCTTCAAACTTGACAGTTTTAAGACTTGTGGACTTCAACTCCCAGATTTCCTCCTCCAATCATGTTAGCTCAGGAAATCTGGGAGTTGAAGTCCACAAGTCTTAAACTTGCCAAGTTTGAAGACCCTTGGTTTAGTTGATTATTGGTCTGATGTTAATCTATGAAGACCTGGGTGCTGATTGCTGGTGGAGAGGTGCTTGGGTCTTTTTGTTCCCTTAGTCTATACATGCTGTTAATGTCTATGTGTCTATTGATGGCTAATTTGTCAGAATTCCAGGCTTCTAGAGATTCTCTCACATTTTGGGACTTGGCTTGGTCAAGGATGGTCACATTTTCCCAAGTAACACTATGGTTAAATCTGTTTACATGCTGTGACGTTAAAGCATTTTAATATCTTTTGACTGCTAATTGGTGTTCATGGATGCATTCTGCCAATCTTCTGCCTGTTTGTCCTACATGGTGGTTGCTGTGGTCATTACATTGTATGTTGTGGGTCACTCCTGTTTTTTTCTTATGGGGTTGCTGGGTCTTTTGGTTGCCTTAGGATGTTTTTGAAGGGCTTTAGTTGGCTTGTGTGCTACACTGATCCCATATGGCTGTAGCTGTCTGTTGGTGGTTTCTGAGATGTTCTTGATGTATGGTAGTTTAATTCTTTTTAGGGTTTATATTGGTTGTGCTATATTGGGTTGGCTGGTCAGACACTTTTTGATAAAGTTGTGTGATTATCCATTTTGTTGGAATGTGTTGTATAGATGCTCCATTTCCTTTTTCTGCTGTCCTGGGTTTCTGCATGCGTTTGGGTTCATCTAAATAAAGTCCTTACACAGCTTCTCTTGTGGGAAGTTGGGTTGTTGGTTTGGTAATGGACCACCTGGTTGGTATGGGTGGTTTTTCTGTACACTTGTGTTTCTAGTTTGCCATTGTGGTCTGTCTGATCAGGACGTCCAGGAAGAGTAGCGAATTGTTGCTTTCATCTTCTCTAGTAAACTGGAATCCTTTAAAAATGTTATTGATGGTTCTGTGGAAATTCTATAATTGGTACTTTTTAATTATGGTGAAGATGTCGCCTACATATCTGATCCATATTTTGAGTTGTATTTGTGGCAGTGTGATGCTTCTAAGACATTGCATGATGACCTCCACTCTAAACCTTGAAAGCAGTGATCTGGTAATGTACCTTTAATTTGCTAGTAAATTTGTGAATCAAATTAGAAGTATGTGGTTGGGCAGAGGTTTATGAGATTCATAATCCTGGGTGTTTTAACTGTTGTGTATTTGGGTAAGTCAGGTGTGCTGTGGAGGAATGGGATCATGGATTCTTTGGCTAATTCTGGATCTGTGAACATGAACAGGGCTGTGACATCAAATGAATGGATGCCTTTGAACTAATAAATGAAAGAAATTAAAAAATTGGCATGTTTGTGAAGTTGAGAGATAAATGAAACATAAAATAAATCTGATTGAATTGACTGATTTTGTGGAATTGAGTTGAGGTCTACCTGCAGGGAAGAAAAGGTGTAGGTTTAATTTTGAAATGTATGTCATAAAATATGAATGAGTGTAATCTAGGTTCTTATAGGTGTGTATGAAAGTTGGAATCCTTAAGATAGCGGCATATTATGCTCCTATGAATTACCATATTTTTCAGTCTATAAAACACTCTAGATCATAAGACACATATTAGCTTTAGAGGAGGGGAAAAAAAATCTGCCTCTGCCTCCCAGCATCCATCCGGTATTCATCTGGCTAGCGTCTTTTACAGCAAACAGCAAACAGCCTGGTCAGCTTAAGCAATGTTATCGCAACCCCAGCACGTGGCTTGGCAGGGCTTCACTCCATTGCGCCCACCATTGGTCAGCTGAGCAACAGCTGGATCCCAGCTTCCTGTAGCCCCACTGATCAGTGGGCTGGCTGGCTGGAAATGCTGCCATTGCTGCTTCCTCTGTGTCTGCTACCTTTGCCGGGAATACTGGAGCCTTCACTGCCAAGCAGCTGATTGGTGGTTAGATCAGCCTCCCAGAATACAACTGATGAGATGTTCTAAGTGGTGGTGATTGGTGGCGGCGATCCCTGCTGCCTAGAACAGCTGATCGGTGGTATTCCGGGAGGCTGATCCAACTGTGAATCAGCTGCTCGGCAGTGAAGACTCCAGCGTTCCCCAGGCGCCACCACACCAACCCCTCTTCTGCCGCAATATTCACTCTATAAGACACACAGACATTTCCACCCACTTTTTTTTGGGGGGGGGGGCAGTGTGTCTTATAGGCCAGAAAATATGGTAGATTGTATAAATAGAAAAATTAGGAAGGAAACCAGGTAGAAATATTGTGTAATATTCACTCCAGAAGTAAAAGAATGTATCTTCAATTAGATGGCATGAATGGGTAAGGAAAAATTTAGGAAAGGCAGAAAAAGTTAATAAACCATTTTTTAGACCCCAAAGTAAATTAGAATAATGACCAGTGAGTATCTGCCTAGAAAATGTTTGTTTTGGACATTAACGTCAACTTAGTTTTAATGTTTGTAAGCCACCCAGAGTCATCTCTGAAAGGAAGGGCGGCACATAAATTTAATAAATATCTGTATGCATGAAATTAATGTCAATTTTGTGATTGAAAGTTGAGAGAATTAATGAAAGATGCAAAGAATGAGAGGTTATGAACATATAACAGGCCATTTTTTTAATGTCCAGAAAGGACCTTGAGAGAGAAAAAATAAACACAGAAAAAGAAGAGAAGAAGTAATGAAACTAGGGAAAAAGTAGAATGTCTGCAAAAAATGAGCCCTGCATGAAAAAAATATTAGAAGGTTGACTAATCTCACAACAGAATGAAATGAAAGCAGATGTAAGGAAAGAGGATAAAGCAGCTGCTTGAAACAGCATGAAAAAAAAATTGATGTTACGGGATGCCATAGAAGAGTGTTAAGCTGGTGGGAGATGTGGAGAAGAATGTTTAGTGGAATGATCTGTCTGTCTGTCTATCTATCTATCTATCTATCTATCTATCTATCTATCTATCTAATCTATTTTATTTATTTACTTATTTTATTTATTTGTCAAAAGCTTACAATACAACAGAAACAAGAATAAATGTAAGTTTAAATACAAGAAATGGGAACTAATAATTGGGGACAATAAGACAGGGACGGTAGGCACGATTGTGCGCTTATACTTATCACAATGATGAAGAGGAAGACCTGAAAGAGGAATACAAACCATACATGGAAGCAAGAGAAGGAAGATTGGCTTCTAGGTAAGAGATAAAAAAGACATGGAGTATAACCAGGAAGGGCATTTCTCCACAGATATTTAGCTACAGATGTTTAGCAACAGAAATTTTTTATTCTTACCTTATGCCTTAATTTTTTTTGGCTTACTATTTCTTACCCTAGAAGAGTTCTGTTTCAATAGGGCTCCTCACTTCAAAAGCCTGGTCTGCTGTAGTTGCTTATTCCTCAACCTTATCCAAAATACAGTTTTTTTATCTCCCAAATTTGATCCTGAAGATTTTCTAGTCAAATTAGAATCCATATACAAACTGTCCAGCCCAACTTCGTTATCAGAGGTGCTATTCAACCGGTTCACACCTATTCGGGCGAACCGGTAGCGGTTATTTGGCATGGGTCGTCGAACCGGTGGCAATCCCTGGCTGGCCACGCCCCCAACCTGGTCGCCCGGTAGCTCACTTGCGATCGCTCTGCTAGCTCTCCGTTCCCCACGTCCTCTTTCTCCCTGGGGAAAAGGAAGAAAGGCATGGACGCTGCAAGTATCACTTTCCCCTTGTGAGTTAAAGTGCTGGAGTGAGAAGGAGTGTGGTCTGACAGAGGGGGGGTGGGTGAATCGAGCCTTGGAGCACTTTTGCAACGTAAAAGAAATGCATTTTGGAAGCAGGTCTTTTAAAAACTTCTCCAAGGATTCCCCATGGACGCTGCAAGTATTGCTTTTCCCTTGTGAGTTAAAGTGCTGGAGTGAGAAGGAGTGCGGTCTGACAGAGGGGGGGGTGGTGGAGGGAATGCCACTCCAAGCCTTGGAGATTAAATTTGAAAGGAGTGCTGCTTCCAAAATGCTTGTCTGTTAAGTGCTCTCTCTGTGTGTGTGTGTGTGTGCGTGTGTGTGTATGAGAGAGAAAGAAAGAAAGAAAGAAAGAGAGAGAGAGAGAGTGAGAGAGAGGGGGGGAGGTAGAGAAAGAAAGAAAGAAAAACAGGAAGAGAGAGAGAGAGAGATAAAACTCTGTGCTATTATTTTTAAGTGTTCCATTATTTATCACGTGTTAATATTTTACACGGTCCCTACACCTAGAGTGATTTTTCTGCCTTTCTTTTGCCCAGGGCTACCACAGATTTTTCAGGGTTTACATGCATTCAATGTCAATAGTCCAGAGCATAAAATACACATGTGTTTAACAAGAGTTGAAAGGGACCTTGGAGGTCTTCTAGTCCAACCCCCAGCTCAGGCAAGAAAACGGAGGATGCCAAACTCTGAGTAGAAATCCTGGGAAAGGTGTCAGAATAATACTTAGAAGGGACCTTGGGGTGAACCCTATACCGTTTCAGAGAAATGGCTGTCCAGTCTTTTCTTGAAAACTTCCAGTGATTGAGCACCCAGAACTTCTGGAGGCAGGCAGTTCCACTGGTTAATTGTTCTCACTGTCAGGAAGTTTCTCCTTAGTTTTAGGTTGCTTCTCTCTGTTTAGTTTCCATCCATTGCTTCTTATTTGCCTTCTGGTGCTTTGGAAAATACATTGTCCCCCTTTCTTTGTGGCAGCCCCTTAAAAGCCTGTTGCCTATCATACTCTTGAGTAAAGCATGTGAGCCATTTCCTCCTTTCAGTGGTCCAGGAAAGTACATCTATAGTATGCAGATAATAAAGTCAAAAAAGGTGAACAACATTTTTATAGAACTATAGATAAGTTGAGATTGGGTGACAAGGAATGGCTGGGAGGGGAGGGGCCAAGTGAGGCACCCCTTGATGTGAGTGACATTGAGTTGGCCACGCCCACCCAGTCACATGACCACCAAGCCATGCCCACCCAGTCACATGACCATCAAGCACACCCACCCAGTCACATGAACACTAAGCCACATCCACCCAGTCACATGACCACAAGCCACGCCCACCAAATAGGCCACGCCCACCAAATAAGCCACGCCCACAGAACCGGTAGTAAAAAAAAAATTGAATTCCACCACTGTTCGTTATTCATAGAGGTGTTCTAAGCAGCTTTGGGATAGCTAAGAAATCTTTTATGTTCTATTTTGACACCTTTAATTTAAAAGGTTACAAAAGGTGGGGGAATGCTGTGCCTGATATCCCACAGGACCACAACTCATCACTGTGAATGTGCATAATCCCATGTAGTATGTAGTAATTTGGTGCTAAATTGATTTGAAGAACCTTGTTGGCTTGATTGCAGAATGTTTAATTTGAGGGCCACAATTATACCTTATTAGCCTCCTTCATCCAGGTGACCTGTTAAATCTAAATTGTTTTGTGTCCCTACCCCCTTTAATTATCTTATTTGTCTCTAACACCATTTTCAGTGCTGATTGCTCGCCCTTTTTGGGCAAGTGAGTCAATTTGAAATTAGAAAATCCATGATATGATCATTCAGGGGAATTGCTTATGATGGGGGGACGACACTTTGAGCATTCACAAAATGGCTACCGCAGTCTCAGGATACATGCTATCTGGCCCCTGAAGGTAGATACTGTCAGTTCCAACCTTTACCCCTTTTCCGGGCAGCAGTGCACTTGTACAAAGAAAGCAATGGGCTGGAGTTGTCCTCCTTCTTTAGCTTCTCGGAAGAACTATGAAGCTTATGTGGCATCCAAGTGCTGGAAATGAAGATGATTTTGGAGACTCATGCTTTCAATATGTTAATATGAAAAGTTATTTTATTTTTAAAAAATTAAATGAGGGCAAGGGACCTGGCCGATGGCAAAAGAGGAGCCCATATGAGCCATGTTTAGCAACCTACTGGCTTTCAGCCTTTCCTATAGATTTTTTTATCTTAGTGTCTTGAAGTTTCTTCTTTTATCTGTAATATATAAAGACGTTACCTGTTACTATTTATCACATTTGAGGTTGTTCAGCTTGTGATTTAAATCGAATTTACCCAAATATATACTATACCTCCAATTATTCATGAAACAGAATAAGACTCTACTGTGATGTCTACATTTTCCAATTTTGCAGTGCAGTTTTTAGTTTTAAAAAAATTGTGCAGAAATTGAGGATATATGAGAGAGAGGCAAGGTGTCCAAAGGATGCCTTGTTATTAGGAAACAAGTATGTATTTGGCCACCCATATTTCAGAGATTATTTAGGAGACATAATTATATCATATATTTAAAAGGGTTTTCTAATCAAAAAGAAGATGTATTTTTTCTGAACCTTTGTCAGGAAATATGAATAATCTTTTGGTTCCAGAGGAATTCCCTCAAGTTTTGACTCATTAATAAAACAAGAGGAACAATGTGCAATAAACAAGCAAGATCAAAAATCCTTTCCTTAATAAGGGTGTTTTCTTATTTTCATTAAAATGGCATAGTCTTAATGATACATAATTATTTGGGTTTGTTTTTTTGATTTAGTTACTGCAGAATAAAGATGAATTAGACCTCTCCATTCATCTCTTATTATTTGTTCTCTGATTACTGGAAATGTTTTATGAAGCGTTTTACAGCCTAAACTTTGAAAACATTCTTCTTCTTCATCCTTATTAAATATATAATAACTCTGTTGGTGAAATACTTTGGCTTATAGTGTACTTCATGTATAACGTCATTTGTCTCTTCATGTCAAATATATTTTAAACACTAATCTCGTCTTTTCTGGGAACAATTCATGTTACCCTCATGATTGATGCTCATCTCCAAGTCCAGTTACTTGGACCTACCTACACTATTCTTGAATAACTCTGGTAGTATTACATTAATAACTAGATCATACAAAACATTTGCTAGACCAATACTCGAATACAGCTCATCAGTCTGGAACCCACATTACATATCAGATATTAACATATTCACTTCCCAACAAGAATAAAAAAACAGGATTTATCACATAAAATTCCCGGCCTTTTTCATTTTTTTATCATTCATAATTGTGGGTCAGGGTTTTATTTTTTATAGCCATTCCACAGACGGTATGAACAAATGTACCTGTCAACAGTGGTGTCCCCCAAGGCAGTGTTCTAGGACCAACTCTTTTCATACTCTACATAAATGTCCTCTGTGATCATATCAAGAGCAATTGCGTTCTCTTTACTGATGATGTAAAGATATTCAACACCACAGACAATACTGCTACCCTTCAAAAAGACCTTGACTATGTATCAGAATAGTCAAACAAATGGCAACTTCAAATCTCAACAAATAAATGCTCTGTCCTACATATTGGCAAAAAAAATCAGAAAAAAAAATACAGACTGAATAGTCAAGACCTTGTTGATGATCCAAACTCTGTCAAGGATCTTGGAGTACTCATCTCTAATGATCTAAGTGCTAGAGCCCACTGTAACTACATAGCCAAAAAGGCATTAAGGGTTGTTAACCTAATGTTACGTAGCTTTTTCTCTGACAATATTACACTACTAACTAGAGCATACAAAAACATTTGCTAGACCAATACTCGAATACAGCTCATCAGTCTGGAACCCACATTACACATCTAATATTAACACAGTTGAGAAAGTCCAGAAATATTTCACAAGAAGAGTTCTCCACTCCTCTACTCGTTGCAGAATACCTTATGCCACCAGACTCGAAATTCTAGACCTAGAAAACCTAGAACTATGCTGCCTTTGGTCCGATCTAAGTATAGTATATAAAATCATACATTGCAATGTCCTACCTGTCAATGAATACTTCAGCTTCAATCATAACAACACAAGAGCAAACAATACATACAAACTCAAGGTTAATTGCACCAAACTTGATTGCAGGAAGTACGACTTCAGCAACAGAGTGGTCAATGTCTGGAATACTCTACCTGACTCTGTGGTTTCTTCTCCAAACTCCAAAAACTTTAACTTTAGACTGTCTACTATTGACCTCACCCCTTTCCTAAGAGGTCTGTAGGGGACGTGCATAAGCGCACCAACGTGCCTATCGTTCCTGTCCTATTGTTTCTTTTATATATATTTTTATTTTTCTTAGATGTATCCATGTATTCATAACTATGTTTTTACTTATATCTATTATCTTGTAAGCAATTGACAAATAAAAATAAATAAAATAAAAATAAATAAACTATGAAACAGAGCCAGAAGGGATTCGGAAGAAGTCACATCTTTGTTTATAAAGATGTAAACTGAATTTTTGTGCTGAGTTTTTCTTTCATTTCGTCATGGCAAACTATGGAATTTAAGAGTTGCAAGGAATCCTGGGAAACCATCTACTGCAACCCCATGCATAGGATAAAAATCACACAAAAAGTGCTGTGTCAGAACACTATATGGCAGGGTGAGAACGCACTGTAGTACCTAGCAAGCTAAACAATTGGGAAGAAGGTACTTACATGAACAATTCATGCGGAATGAGTACCCACAAGCATTTATTACAAGATGCTTGCAAAGGGGATAAAGGAAAAAAGAAAGCATGAGGCCAACTATATGGTACACCCTGCCGTACATCAAAAATATTTCGGAAGCAGTAGAACACAGCTTCCGATATATGCAAGTGGGTATCGCACACTACCCTACAATGCTACCATACAAGGACAAATCATGCATAGCAAAGATCTCTTGGAGATGGGAGATATTTCTAATGTAATCTACCAGATTCCCTCCATAGATTACCCCTGTGACTATGTAGGACAGGCAGGGAAGAAGCTAACCACATGACTGAAAAAACGCAAACGAGTGGTGAGACGAGGAGACCCAAAGTCATTGGTAGCCTCACACTGCAATGAACAAGGACATAAATTAAATTTTGCAGCTATTAAGTTTGTTGGCTGTGCAGGCATAAAGATAGTCAGGGAAATGGTTGAAGCCTGGGAAGTTGGCCTCTTGTCATTCAACAGGAGTGCTGGTTTACTACCAGCTTATCAGGTTCTTAGAAAATGAGGGTTTAGCAGCACAAGGAAACAACAACCAATCATCTGCCATGAACACACCAACCAATGGGAATGCACCACATAAGTACGAAGCATAGAATATCCCAAAGCACATATACCAGTAGACAGAAGTTCCCTGAAGATGAGCTCCAGCATGAGTCCAGTAGCTTGGAAGATTAAACCTCTGGTGTTAGTGATTGATCCAGATTAGATCTTGCAATTTACTTTTTGTAAAGATTTTGTAAAGAAGCATGGCATATTGGGTGTTGTTGTTATTTTGGACGGGGGATACAGATTACAGAGGTATATATGTTAGTTGGAAGGGACCGTATAGATCATCTAGTCCAACCCCACTCCCATGCAGGAGAACCTATACCATTTCTGACAGGTGGCAGTCCAATCTCTTTTTGAAAGCTTCCAGTGATGAAGCTCCCACAACTTCCGAGGGCAAGCTGTTCCATTGGTTGATTGTTCTCACTGTCAAAAAAATTTCTCCTTATTTCCAGGTTGAATCTCTCCTTGTTTAGTTTCCATCCATTATGCTTTGTCTGGCCTTTGTCCGGTGCTTTGGAGAATAGCTTGACCCCTTCCTCCCTGTGACAGCCCCTCAAATATTGGAACACTGCTATCATGTCTCCCCTCTAGACTAGCCATGCCCATATAATAGGAGAATCAACGGGACAGTCCTCTGGTCAGTCTGCACTATCTTAAATCAACCAGGAACATGGAATCTGAAAAACCTGAAGTACCAGCATCTTGACTTTCAGAAGACAGTCTTCAAAAATTGAGCAATATTTAGCAATGGGTGGGCCAACTTTTCTTCCAGCCTTGTATTACACTTATATGTATTTCTTAATGATCAGAACAGAAAAGTAGGTTGCACAGAAGCCAGAATGTCTGCCATTGTTTTGAGATGTAATGAATACTCTGTGTGAGCAGATCTAATCTTAAGATTCCTTTGTGAAAACAAGTGAGAGATGTTGCAGAACTTTTTCTGAGATGGCACTGCGATTTAACGTTCTTGGAGCAGCCATCGAGGGATTACAACATAGAGGTTAATTGTGTGGCTTGCATCTTTGTCATATAAATTTGTTTTGTTCTTTTAAATTTAATCCCAGATGCTGTGGGAGGTTCCCTTGGATTTTAATACACAGGGATGGAAGGAAGTCTCTTTTTCAGCCATAGTCCAATTAAAATGGTTGCCCCTGCACTTCAAATAGAGATTAAGGGAGGTGAGAGACAAGCCGATTGGTCCTAATTATTTTTTCTTCTCTCTCACTTGGTTTCACGAAATATTTCTTGTATCAACTGATTAGAGGGACCTGCATTTCTATGCTGATGACTGGTAAATAAGATGCATCAGTGCACACCTCTAGCTAAATAGATGAGATGACTTTTACTTTTTTTTCCTTTAGGCTGAAAGAGGAACTTTTCACCTTTCTTTTTTTTTTTCCTTATGAGAAACCCATGAGCAAATGTATAAAAAGGGATCAGCACCAGTGTGAATGTGTGTGCAAATGTGTGGTGAGTGAACATGAATCAGAGCGACAATTCACCTTCCTTTTTTTAAAAAAATAAAAAAATCAGGTTTTATTTTCCCTGAATGAGAGGAGTCTCCTGAGAACAAAAGAAAGAAAAGAATGCTCTTTACACAACTGCAGACAGAATTGGCCTAAGGAACTGTTTAATTCTAGTTTATTCTCTCCTCCTTCAGCTTTCACAATCCCAGTCACGCCTTGAAGAGAGTATCTCCACAGTATCCTTCTTTTAATTATAAGTACGCAGATCAAACTTCAAACAACTTGAAATCATTGAGAGGATCTGTATTGTGTAAGGTGATACTGTCCTAAGACAATCACACCAATGATTAATAACACTTTTCTCTCATGCTCTGCCTTTCATCTGGGAATCTTAAATCTTGTTACAAACATTAATTAATTAATTAATTAAAAGTCCATGACATCCTTGCCAGATAGGGAAAGAATTATAGACCTATCAAAATCAGGATTAGAAAAGATAGAGTTATTTTAATAATGCTTGGGTGCTGCTAGTGCTTTTCTAGAATACAGGACTGTTGATGTTGTGGAATTTAAATTCAGGTAGTCTTCTGCTTGCATCCACAATGGATCCCAAAATTTATGTTGCTAAGTGAGACATTTGTTAAGTGAGTTTTGCCCCAATTTACGACTTTTCTTGCCATGGTGTTAAGTGAACCACTGCAGCCATTAATGTTGTAACATAGTTGTTACGTGACTCTAGTTTCCCCATTGACTTTGCTTGTCAGAAGGTTGCAACCGTCATAAATATGATCCAGTTTTGATCACGTGACCATGGGGATGCTGCAAAGGTCGTAACTGTGAAAAACATCATAAGTCACTTTTTATCAGCACCATTATAACTTTGGATGGACACTAAATTAACTGTTGTAAGTCAAGGACTACCTGTACTTAGTAACTGAGGTAAAATATTCTAAACTGTTCATTATTTTCCATAGGCAATGCTGTCAGTTTTTTTTTAAATGGAGAACTCTCTAGTATATTCAGCATTTTGTCATGCAATCTTGGAAATGTTGATGAAACCTTGTCAATTACCTAGAAAGTTATCAGACCTCAAAGGCCTTTCTGAGTTCTCACTTTCTCCATCCTGATTAATTAGCCCCCCAATAGTGGCTACAGGCAATTTGTGCATTGTGATATCATGGCACTAGCTGCATCAGAATATCACATGCAAATACACAAAAGGGAAGAGTTTGCATTCAATGCCTCTTCCACTTGTTGGGGGCAATGTGCTGACTCTGTAAACCACTTAGAGATTGCTGTAAAGCACCATGAAGCGGTATATAAGTCTAATTTATATTGCTATTGCTCTTGTGCTTTTCCTGCAGGCATCTGAGGCTATGAGGACAGTAGTGGTATTAAATTTTTTTACTCCCGGTTCTGTGAGTATGGCTTGGTGGGCATGGCAGGGAAAGGATACTGTAAAATCCCCATTCCCTCTCCACCCCACTAACCTGCTTTCCAGCTGCATTCTCCTGTGCAGGGCAACAAAAGAAGACCCAGCTGATCAGCTGGGACTCGGGAGGCAGAGAATAGATGGAGTCAGGGCCAACCAGAGGTGGTATTTACCAGTTCTTTGAACTACTCAAAATTTCCACAATCAGTTCTCCAGAACCTGTCAGAACTGGCTGAATACCACATCTGTATGAGGGACCCTGGAAAGATAGCATTAGTAGCTGCTTTATTATAAGCAGGTGGACCTCCAAAGCCACCTTAATGGAGAACTGTGGAGCCTGTTTACAAGCATGCTCAAGACCCATTGGAGTTTATGAACTGAGAACTGGCCTTCCCAACTCTTCTGGCCACTGTTGTAGTTGAGAAAAAAGAGAAATGAGGAACAACATTGGTTGGCTTTTGGGGCAGATTTATCTGTGTTTCCATATTGCATGGTGCAGTACTACGACAATTCAAAGCCAAACGATTCTTTGGAGTGTGCAAGATCTTCCTGCAACTCCATAAAGCAACTCTGTCTTTTCCTACAGTTGCGCAGCTGCTCTCCCCAGCAACAGCACAACGCCATGAAAAGGCACAGCCAAAGCTTCGAAGAGAGTTAGAGGTTGGCCAAGTGAAGTGCAGAAAAGTGCTTCCTGATCATCAAACTCTCCCGTGAAGTGTCAAACCTTACTGAGAAATAGAGCATCCATTCCCTAAGGAGGCAATAAGATTTCAGCTCAGCTGGGAAATGGATTAGGATTGATTATTTGTGTTGCCAAGTATAAGCCACACCTTGTACTGTAGACAAATTGGCACCACTAAAAGATTTCCCTAAAGAAAGCGTCAGCCTCAGAGTTTCAGTGGGACGCCTGAAATGAATCTGACTTCACCAGAAAAAAACACCTAATTGGCAGGTCCACACCCTTGTCCTTGTAATGTTGAAAGGCTATGCGTGAAACGGCGAATCGGTCTTTGAAATAGCACTTAACCAAAGAGACAAAATAAGATTTGCAATACATTCAAAGGACAGATCATGCCCTTACACAATTGGCTCTGCTATTCCTAAGGCAGACCTTTTCATTGTGGCCTCTCATTTTCAACATGAGTGTTGAAGAAAAAAAAAATGGAAAGAAGATGGGTAGATGGAGAAAGAAAGAGAAGGCAGCTTGTATGTGGCAATTCAAATTGAAAAGATCTAAAAAATAATAATCGATCAGTTGCAAATAATTGGAGTTATGTAACATAAAGGGATTAATTAATTTAAGAAAAATGGTTATAGGATCAGCATGGGATAAGTTTAGGATATACAAGTTGAGGCAGGACGACAGCCAAATGCCAAGTTAGCAATACTTATTTAAAATCTTATTTTAGCCTACATTTTTCATCTCGGAGGTTCCTAATGTACGGTACTAGCAATTCACTAAAAGAAAGCAGATATAAAAACGATTATTATTATTTTTTGTTTTAATAATTTTTATTCTTTAAAAACAAAAAATACAAGAATCTCATTTCCATTAACAGTTACTGTGTCATTGTATATACATGTTTCTTATATTGTGACTATACATTATTTTTATCCTTATCCTTCACCCATTCGTACCACCTCTCCCATGTCACATAGTATTCTCGATCCTCTTTGCCTTTCAGTTCCATAGTGAATTTATCTAGTTCAGCACAGCCCATTATTTTTTGAATCAAAAACTTCATCTGGTGGTATTTTATCACTCTTCCAATTTTGTGCTATCGTGATTCTTGCTGCAGTTAAGATGTGTACAATAAGGTATCTTTTATCTTTACTCAAATTCCCTTTGATCATACCTAACAAAAATGTTTCGGGTTCCAAATTCAATTTATATTTTGTAATCTCAAAAAGCCATCTCTGTATTTTCTTCCAGTATTTTTGACCTCTATACATTGCCATCACATATGGAAAAACGTTCCTTTCTTTTGTTTGTACTTCCAGCATTCTAGCTTCAAGGTTGGATACATCTTCGCCAGTCGTGCCAGCGCTAAGTGCCATCTACAAAACATTTTATATTGATTTACTTTGAATGCCGTCGACAAAGTCAGCTTCCAGTTCTCGGTCCAAGTCTTTTCCCACTCATCCAAATTTATATTATGACCCAAAAAATGATTATTTATTTCAACTAGTTGTTTTTTTTGAAGTTATTAGAACAAGTTAAAAGAAAAAATTCTGGCCAAACTAGCTGCTCCCAAAAGGGAATCCTCTTGCAAGAATATTACAACAGAGGAACGTAATTAATCTGGATCATACATTATTTATTTAGTCTATTTAGCTATTTCTAAACTGTCGGAGTCTACAAGGATTCTGAGTAGCATGCAAAATACAACACAAAAGAAACAATTAAATAATGACATTCAACCAGCTATGGAAAGCATCTGAAGGGGAGTATGGGCCTTAAAACCTGTTGGAATAGTATTGATTCAACTTGCTTTCTAAAAGCTAGATGGGTTAGGGCTATCCCCTTAAGTTAAGGTGCTATAAGTGGCTGGGTGTCTCTGGAAAATATTGGGGCCTGCAGGGAGAATCTGTATGAAAAATTGCAATTCTAATTGTTTTAGACCATGGTTATTAAGGGTTTTAATGTTTAAGGGCAGTTTGTATTTGTTAGCAAATTTGCATTTGGTCTGGATTTTCTGTAATTCCTTAATACTGTTTTATTTCAGCCTCCATCAACTGTGCCCTCCAAACTTTAGTTTTTATGAACTGCAAATAATTTGATCCATAGTAGCCTAATCCTGATGGAAGATTGGTTTTTCACAGTTTATAGAAGCCATCAGCACTCCTAAACTCAGAAAAGAAAAACTTTTGAGTCTTTTAGTAGATTCAGTGAATTTGGCAAGAATGAATGATGAAGTCTTGATTATCGTGGTTGGCACAAACAATGCAGACCTGAAGCTTTTGTTGACTTCAGTTGCTTTGACAGCAAACATGACTGAAAGAGTTCTAATACTGAATATATTCAGATTCCCAGTGAGATTGTTTCTGTTGAAATTGGGGGTACATACAGTTGTCTGGCATATCATTTAATAAATATTGTTCAATAAACATAATGTTAATTTCAATCAAATAAATTGCATATAGCTATGTTTTGCCTTCTCTACCTTAAGATCTTCCAGATGTATTGACTAAATTTCCAGCATTACTCCATATATTTTTCCACTAGAAAAATGACTCAGAGTTGAGCAGCATCAAAGCCTGATTGATTGATTGATTGATTGAATAATTGAATAACTGAATGAATGGATGGTGAGACCTGGAGAATAAAATTCCCAGAAGCAGTTCCAACTTTCTGGAGTCACCATGTATAAATTGGGTGGCCATATAAATTTGTTTAATAAATAAATAAAAAATAGCTCCCCCACCCACTATGTGGCCAGATAGAATACTATTCTAATGTCTTTCCATCAAATGGTGAAGACGGTCATTTTTGGAAGGGTGATGAAGATCAGCCTTTTGGGAATGATGTATTTATACTAGCTTTTATTCATCAGTATTTAGTCATTTTAACCGCTTATCATGTTTTATGGATACTGCAAGAGAAGACGGGACATTCAAATAATTGTAAATAATAAATTTTACAGTACAGGTAGTCCTTGAGTTACGACCACAATTGAGCCCAAAATTTATGTTGCTAAGTGAAACATTTGTTAAATGAGTTTGCCCCATTTTATGACTTTTCTTGCCACCGTTGTTCAGTGAATTATTGCTTTTGTTAAGTTAGTGACACGGTTGTTAAGTGTAACTGGCTTCCCCATTGACTTTGCTTGTCAGAATGTTGTGCTGTTGTAACTTTGAATGGTCACTAAATGAACTGTTGTAACTCAAGGACTACCTGTATATAGTGAAATGCACACCCCTGTAATATGGAATTAAGCCATATTCATATTTTATTATACAGACTGTATAGGACAATAATACTTTCCAGGATTTGAACATGAAGAAGCATGCTATTAGTACTTCCAATTAAATATGGTTAGTCTTAAAGCCTAAACATCTTCTAAAGGGATTTTCCCCTCCTATCAGTGGTTGTATTCCCTTACTAGTGAGAGAAAGTTCATAAATACATCATTTTAATCATCTTTGATAGTCAAACCATTAGGGATTAAATCATTCTTCAAAACTGTGCTGTTCCATTAATTTTTCAGACAAAGGAATTTTCTACACTTCTAGGACCTTTAATCTTAAGAAAGATATTTTTTTATTATTCCGTTGTTTTGCTAGAATATAATTAGTGGCTAACCACAAAAAATGAATAATTGTTTTGCGTTGTCGATTTCATATGTTCTCAGGAAAATGTACAAGATAGCTTATAGGGCTCTTAATTGTTAAGAAAGCTGTGGGGGTAATCTTTCCGATCTCTTGAAAAAGTTTCATACGGAGTAATTAAATGGGCTACGCCAGTTAAGATGGCAGTATAGAAAACAAATATTTTTTTCTGTTGAACTTGACAAGCTTGTAATTTTCTTGGCAGCAGTTCTAAAGTAAGTTCACCACTGCCTTCTTCCCAGTCTGATGGGATGGGATATTCAGGTCTGACTTTGCACACAGCTTCTGCCAAAATTGGCCACTAACACCTGCCTGGCTGCAGTTTGATGACATAACTTCTAGAAAGACTTAGATTAATACAGTTTTAATACAGTATCCTTTATGAATACTTTTATAGTAATCTCTTAATAACTTTATGATAGATCAGGGGTGTCAAACTGGTGGCCTGTGGGCCGGATGTGTCACATGCAGGCCACACCACCCCAGCTCTGCAAAGGGGAAAAATGTCGCAATACGTCATGTGATGGCAACGTGACGCCGCATGTTTGACACCCATGTGATAGGTGATAGATAGATCCAGGGGTGGGCTGCTGGGGGTTCACAGGGGTTCGGGAGAGCCCCTAGCTAAGATTCTGTGCAGCTTGGAGAACCCCCAAATCCCACTTCTGGCTAGCTCCGACCTTCCCCTCCCAGGAGTCCCCACACAGCCCGTTTTAAATTCAGGTAAGTGCAAGATGCACACGGAGGCTCAGGGAGGGGAAAAAACAGGCCTCCCAGAAGTTTGGGAAAGGTGGAAATGGGCCCGTTTCTGGCTTCCAGAGAGCCTCCGGAGCCCAGGGAGGCCGTTTTCCCTTTCCTGGAGGCTCGAGGAAAACCTCCGGAGCCCAGGGAAGGCAAAAATGCCCCCACCTGCCATGTTGCAGGAGGCCAACTATGCCACACCCACCCTAGCCACGCCCACCCAGCAACCGGACAGAGAACCCTTTGCTAAAATTTTTGAAGCCCACCCCTGGATCGATCCATAGATGGATATAGAGGAATAGATATCATAATGATTTTTTGACCAAGTTGCTTTGGTTTTGTCTTAAGGATTTTTGTTTTGTTTTGTTTACTTTCCGCTATTGGGATATAAAAATAATTTCTAGGTGCAAAAGTGCAAACTTACCGCAGCAGAATTTCTAGAGAAGTTGGGCTGTTTTGGTTATCTTCAAGAACAATGCTTTTATTATGTACTAAGTTTTTATTGTTTTAAGTTGCAGAACAAATTCTCACTTTCTAAACATTCATGATTGCATTGTTTTAGTTTTTACTTTTATTTATTCATCATATTTTACACCACCCATTTCATTTAAGTGATTTTAGTTGCCTGTCTGAAAGTATGTCAGGTACGGCGCATTCGTGCTGCCGACTTCTTAGTTGCTTCCGCTGCCGAGGCTTCTTTAAGGGCATCGGTAAGGCTGATGTCCCCCTTAGCCATGATTTTGCTCTGGATTGTGCAATCCTCTAAACCCAGAACTAGGCGGTCCCGGAGGGCTTCTTCTAAGTTGGAGAACTCGCAGAGGCCTCCAAGGTTTCGAAGGTCTGCGACGTAGTTGGCAAGGCTTTCGCCCTTCCGCTGGCCTCTCTGGTAAAATTCGTGCCTTCTGACTAATGTTGGCACGGTGGGCGCGTAGTGGGCCCGTAGCAAAGGCTCGAGGACATCCCAGTCCATTGCTTTTACTTCGGCTGGCTTGGCAAGTGACTTTGCCATTTTAAACACAGTAGGCCCACAGTGGGTTAGAAAAACAGCTCTTTTTTTGCTGGCCGTTGCATCTTTCAAGTTGTTGGTCTCCAAAAACATCTGGAACCTATCCATGTATGACTCCCAGTCTTCGGTTTCTGGGTTGAATGGAGCGGGTGGTACGGCACCGCTGGCCATGATTGCCGTTGATGGTGCGTGTTCGACCATGTGCTCTGTTGGTTGCTCTGTAGATCAGTCAGCTCTTCGGTCTCCGCATCCCACCTTGTCGCCAGTGTTATGTTCGAAGAATAAGGAGACCAGACATCTGACCAGTGACTTCAACTCTTTAATAATAACAGGAATAGGAATAGAACAGAGCAACTCTATGGGCAGCAGTAACCCTTTTATAGGGTTGGCTGCTACCCTATTAACCAATAACCTTTGTGATAAGTTCAAATAATAACCAATCAGGAGTGGCCTCATCCTGACCAATCCCTGTTCGTTGTTTGAGGACCAATCAGGTGTGTAGGCCTTCAAACCCTACTTTGCATTTTATGCTAGTTACTTTTATAGATTCATAACAAGTTGTATTTGTTTCCATAAGTTTGTTTCTGATATTTATATTCTATTGCGCTTAATTCTAATTGTTAGTTTTTAAAAGCAATATCATATATACTCATTTAGAACTAATCAATTAAATACGTAAAAACCTTACTTTATGTGCCACTTACATATTCCTTATTTATCCAACTATAACCTGTTTTTCCTTTCCTTTCCTTTCTTCCTTCATTTTTGATTATTATTATTATTATTATTATTATTATTATTATTATTATTATTATTATACACAAAAATGACAGTATACACAGCAGACGAGATAACCATGCTGGGTTTCATATCACAAATCACTAGTCAAACACTTCCCACTTGTTTAGGACTGTGTGATGTATTGGCGGATTATGCGAGCAGATCCTAGTAAGGTGGCCTTCTGCAGCTGATCTTGTCAGCTCCAATTGTTTTTAAGTGCTTGCCTAGGTCTTTAGACACAACACGCAGTGTGCCGAGTACCACTGGAACCACCTGCACTGGTTTATGCCAGAGTGTCTGCAGTTCGATTCTCAAGTCCTGATATCTGGTGACTTTTTCAAGTTGTTTCTCATCGATTCTGCTGTCACTAGGTATGGCAATGTCGATGATCCACACTTTTTTCTTCTCCACAATCATGATATCCGGGGTATTGTGTTACAGAACTTTGTCAGTCTGTATTCGGAAGTCCCACAGTAGTTTTTCATGCTCATTTTCGACCACTTTTTCAGGCTTATGATCCCACCAGTTCTTTGTTACAGGCAAATTGTTATTGTTGTTGTTGTTGTTGTTGTTGTTGTTGTTATTATTATTATTATTATTATTATTATTATTATTATTATTATTATTATTATTATTATTATTATTATTATTATTATACAAAATGGTAATATCAGCAAAACAAATCTGTACCACAGTATATAATTATTTGACAAAGGACTTTTGAAATAAGGGCATCTCCATTTGAAAGTACATTCCATTAAGATGTATTCCCAGATCTCATATATTTCACTTCAACAAAACATGCATTGTGGAACAGAGAATTAATTTACTAATACATATCAGAATCAGATCACTGAAGAGAACAATGACATTTTTTTAAATTTGAGGGTGTTTAAGACAATTTAATGAAATGTATTTTGAGTGTCACATAGTGGAGGATGTAATTTTTTTTCATTTAAGTCTGAACAGTTATCAGCAATAGACCTGAAGAATCCATACTCTAATAATCTAATATAAAGATGACTAGACAAAAATGTTACTAACTAGATTTATAGGAGAGTGCAGTTAGTTCACTATCTAAAGATGTCAACTTTTTGTAATGGCTGTTGCTCATTGAACTTTAATTCTAACTTGAAGAACATTTCCAGCATCTTTCCCATTAGTGTATTTACTTTGAGAAGGAAATGTCACTACTGTGGCACCTGAAGAGCTGCGTTGAACAGTTGCTTTCTCTGAATGAACTTCTGTTTATTAGCCTTAGACAAGCACTCATTTAACTGACCTCTTCAGCTGAATTTGATGCAAAAGAAGTTGTCAAGTGAGTGAGATATTGTCACTGTATGGATCATGTTGTGAATCAATAAAAAGTAACTAGGCCCAAATGCAAAGCAGGTTTGGAAAGCCTGCACACCTGATTGGTCCTTAAACAAGTCACTGGTCAGATGTCTGGTCTCCATTATTCTCCAAACGTAACAGATCAGTTATCTGATTCAAAAATATTGAGGTCAAAGTTGGATCTCAAGGATCGTGGAGCCCAAGCCACTATATCTTGCTACCAACATTCAGAATGGAATAACTGTAAAACAATGACTGACAACCCAGCCATTCTTTCATGACGTGATTCCACTGAACTTGGTAGACAATTGTTTCAACACTTGATAAGAGGTCTAGAGGTTTTTTGTTGTTGTTGTTTTTAAAAAAACTTCAGACACAGATATTTAATCTGAGCACTTGCTGATGTGGGTTTATATAATCAGTATCTTCCAAAAGTTCCTAGAACAAATTATGTATCTTTCTGACATTATGCATTACCTCATTAAGGTAGCATGTTGTTCACTCTTCAAAGTAGTGTTTACAAACTGCTAGAATGTGCAAGTGGTCAGATTAAGATGTTGAAGTGTTCTGTTTTGCTAGAGAGACAATTGTTTTGAAGAGCCCATTATTATGGGTTATTCCTTGATCCAGATATTTATGATTAAACTTTTGGAGTTGTTCTTGCCTACTGTGTTTTTAACAGCTTAGGCTGATATTATATAAAGTCAAACCTTGGTTTTATACTGTATATGGAATTAGATACATGGAGCTCATCTTCCAAAAGTTTCCAGTACAATTCTTTTCCAGCCCTTCATAGTAACGTCTGCAAATTACATGCTCTCTTATTGATTTAATTTGAAACAACTAATAAATTCACATTTTTAATATTACTGGAATATTTTTCTTTCATTGAATTGATTTTTTTTTAAAATTGCTGTTTTGAGTATATCATCTTAAACTGTTCTTAACATGTTTTGAGACAAAAGGTGGTATCTCCAATTTAATTTTCTGTGTCCTTTCTTGGGACATTCGTATATCATTGTTGATCCTATTGCTTGCTCTTCATGGAAGACCTCAATTTTTTTTAAAAGGGTCCAGAGAAACCCATTACACATTTTTCCCTGCCTGAATATGCTAGCATGACTTTAGCATGCTATTTGCAATCAAAATATCTATAAACTAATTAGGGGATGCAGCCTCAGGCTAACATGCCAACCTAGAAGGAAGGGAAAAATAAGAAGGTCATCCATATGTATTTATCAACAACATTGCAATGCCATGCCTTTGTAATATACTAAACCAAGGTTATATAAAGCAGTGATTTTATTTTTGCTCAAGGTTGCTCAACATGATGCCATTGCTTTCCTGGGAGCTTGAGTATACTATTTGTTGTTTCCATAATAATACATAGAATCATACAGATAACAGATAGTCAGAGTTGGAAGGGACCTTATAGGTCATCTAGTCCAACCTCCCACCCAAGCAGGAGACCCTATACCATTTCTGACAGATGGCAGTCCAATCTCTTCTTGAAAGTCTCAAGTGATGGCGCTCCCACGACTTCCGAGGGCAAGCTGTTCCACTGGTTGATTGTTCTCACTGTCAGAAAGTTTCTCCTTATTTCCAGGTTAAATCTCTCCTTGTTCAGTTTCCATCCATTGTTCCTTGCCTGGCCTACAGGTGTTTTAGAAAATAGCTTGACCCCTTCCTCTCTGTGGCAGCCCCTCAAATATTGGAACATTGCTATCATGTCTCCCCTGGTCCTTCTCTTCACTAGACTAGCCATGCCCAGTTCCTGTAACTGTTCTTCATATGTTTTAGTCTCCAGTCTCAACATCTTTTTTATAGTGTGGTGACCAAAACTGGATGCAGTACTCTAGGTGTGGTTTTAGCTCTACAGCTGGGACCTTGGAAGTCTTCTACTCCAACCCCCTGCCCAAGGCAGGAGACCTTATACCATCCTGGTCAAATGATTGTCCAGTCTATTTTTGAAAACTTCACCCATGGAATATCCCGAACTCCAAGAGGCAAGCTATTCCATTGATTAATTGTTCTCTTAGTCAGGAAGTTTCTTCCTTAATTCTACAGTAGGTTGGATCTCTCTTTAACAACATTACTTCTGGTCCTGCCCTCTGGTGTTTTGGAAAATAAAACAATCCTCTTTTCACTCTGACAGCCTGTCAAATGCTGAAAGTCAGTTATCATGTCATCCCTAATCCTTCTCTTTGATAGGCTAGCTCATTCAACCATTCATCATATGAGTTCACCTCCAGATCCCTTATCATCTTTATGTTGTTAGCATTGATTCCTCCCCTTTGCTTGTGTATTGCAATTTGCAAAGCCCAAAACCAGAGGTACATATGAATAAGGGTTTCCTTCTAATGCCAAGTTGTGCAAGAGGAAAAGAAACTTATTTTAGAGGGCAGAGTAATTGGGGTATCTGATTACCCACAGTGGCTTATAGACAGCTATAAGAACAGGATACCTTCCAGACAAGACTTGTTACTTGTTTAGGTTTTGGTCACATGACTGATCTGAGTTGATAGCAAATATTATGGAATTAAAGTCATCAGTGCAAATGGGACCATTAAGATCTTTTTCTTTTCACAGACTAGGGTAGATGGAAATCAACTGTCCAGTTGGACTGTTCAGTTATACATTCAGAGCAGCTGTTTTGTTCCAGTTCTGGTCTGGTTGTACTGACAATCTGATTTCTAGTTTCATGATTTCAGTTTCTTTTAAATACCTGTTAAATACCTGGGGAGTGTTCTCTTCTGATCTGAATTTTCTTCATTTGCCCAGAGGTTTAGACTCATTTGCACACATGGCAAATTTGATTTCCTGTTTCTGAGCCAGGTGCCTTGTGGGGAAATGCCTACACTGGGGAATGTATTTTACTGAAGTGAACTACATTTCATTATAGTTTTAACTACCAAGTCGAATTGTGTCTTTTTATATCAAGCTTTTGGAATGCCTTGGTGGATTGGATGACCTTTGATTTCCTCACAATTTTAGCTTGGTGGTTGTGTCAAGGATCATTATTATTTATGTGCTGGGCTGATAGGTTGCTCAATCAGAACTAATTTTGTTATAGGCCTGTTACCTTTATGCTATGACAAAAAAACAAAGCAAAACAAAACCCCGTCTGTTCTACCACATTTTATTACTTATTTAAGGAGGAAAATTCTAGAGTTTAACCACATTATAAAATTTGAAGGAAATCTATAAATAAACACAGAATGTGAATGAGAAGAAGTGGTTTACAGATATTGTGAAGGGTGTACCCAGGAGTTACCCTAGTTTTGATAACATCTCCTGGCTAGAAGAAAAGAATTTGTGTGGTGAATCTGTGTTGGATTTTGCTGATTAACTCACTGGAGAATTTCTTCCTCAACGTTTTACCTAACACAGAGAAACCTCTAGGATTGCAGCAGTTGTAGCAATCACTGAGGTATATTGCAATCTTGCTTTAGTCCCCATAGCAATTGCTAATATTAAACAAATTTCAGTGGAATTTCAAAACAGGAAAGGCTTTTTTTTTAATTTAAGGGATCGTATATGCATACTTTAAAAAACAAACATCCAACTCTATGGCCTGAGCATCCTTTGTGTGGGAGTAACTATACTAACCAAACAGATATTCTGATATCTTAGAGATATTAGAAATTGAAAATCCACAGGCTGATAATCTACAGTTGTTATTCTTCCAAGCAGTTTCTTTTGTATCCTGTGAGGCTAGCATGGAAATGATTTAAACTGAAGACGAAAAGCTGCTCTGATAATCATAGATCATCCCAAGGGTGAGCAGATCCAATTCCTATCAAAGAATTGCATTAAAAAAAATACTATTCTTAAATTTATTTCAAGGTGCAGTACCTACAGTTTGTAAGTATGTAGAAAAATAATATTAAAGATGTACTTATAGAATAATGCACAAAAAACTCTAGTATAATAATCAGACTCCTGTGTTTTATGTGAGCACTCCAAAGATCTATTTGGATAGATAACTTCAGATTGATTGAAATCAAGGCTCTACATTACTTTCATCAATTGTGTATTTATGAATAACAGGCCTCTTAAAGAAAACCAGCCTTATAGTTTTCTAATGAATAACAGCTCATTGGCACAAAATAGACAAAAACATGTAATTTTCTTCATTCCATTTCATAATTTATCACATTCACACAGGAATACAACAGAGGTCCCACCAATTTCTTACAAAGATTGAATGACCTAAGAAAATTATACCTTTCAAAAATTCTGTTTTTTACGTGGTTAGAAAGACATAGGGAAGTTTATTGCTCTAAAATAGGTATATTAAACTTTTCTGCAGTAAAAAAATAGTCATAGAAGAAAAAAAAATATATTTACTTTTTTGGGGAGGTCAATGCAGCAAAAAATTTCCCATGATTTATAGAAAAACCTCCCTCTCAGGGTATAGCTTAGCTTGTGACTATCAAGTTGTACCAACTACCTCTGTCATAAGAATTTATCTTAACTGCTTAACCATTTATGCTGTCAAAGGCGTTTAGAATTTCTTGAATATTACCCTATCCTGAACTGGGAAGGAGAAACATTGCTCTGAACTCTTATCTCTGTAAACATTATCTATAAAATTATAGATATGCTTAGTCAACTGGACCATTTAAACTTCTTGGCAGGACAAGCACTTCTATAAGTTCAAGGAAGTGGATTTTTTCTCCACTCTCACTGACTTCATAATTATTGACAAATGTACAATAATAACTATAAGAGAAATTTCATTTCATACAAAGGGGATAGGGAGGGGAAATCACTACCTGCATACCTCAGCCTTGCTTCCTAAATCACCCCTTCTGATGATACTGTTTTAAGTTTTGATTAAGCTCTCTTAGTATAAGCTGCAAGAAGCCAAAAGTGAGGGCTAAGGTAGCAGCTAAGTGAGAAAGCTAAGTACTTTCATGTTCAAGACTCATTTGTTCATATTTGGTGAATAGCCTAATCGATATTTCAGGAAAAGGTCACACCATTTATGTGAAATCCAGTACTCAAATCATGTTCTCTGGTTCAGCTTCTCTGTTGGAATACTACTGCCTTCCTATCATTTCAGATTATTTTTGTCTCATCTTGTATCTCAGGAACGGTGTCATTTGTATGATGAATGTAGCAGATTTTGCATTCTGTGGCAGTTACTGAAACAAAAAATTAAGTTGTGCAGAAGATATGAGCCCTCCCATCTAGGTGTAATTTGATGACAAAGAAATTAAATACAAATAGTTAATGGTTGGATTCTGCCCCATTTTTTTTTCACTTTACAACAGTTGTTACAGGTAGGTTCCCTTCATTCTCATCGCTTTGGTTCCTGAAACTAAGTTTTTTCTCAGACTAAGCAAGAATGTCAGAAACTTGGCTGATGTTTAAGCTTTTGATTATAATTTATATATGCATTTGTTGGAATAGAAGTACCTATCCCTTGCCGAAGGCTCTTCTTCAACATCTGTGATGTGACCTCACATAGGTTGCTCATACAGCCTGCCTGCTCCCACCTTCTTCTCTTTAACCATTTCATTCCAGCGAGTTATTTTCAAAAGATATGCAGACCTCAGAACAATTCTCAGAGGATGGAAATTTCTGCTGAACTTTATGTTTATGTAAATACATTGAAGAAAATCACATGATCTCTTTGGCTCTTGTCTCTTCACAGTATAGGTTCATGTTGGCAAGTTTTATTTTATTTATTTATTTATTTATTTTTATTTTTATTTATTTATTTTTGTCAATTGCTTACAAGATAATAGGTATAAGTAAAAACATAGTTATGAATACATGGGTACACATAAGAAAAAAAAAGAAACAATAGGACAGGGACGGTAGGCACATTGGTGTGCTTATGCACGCCCCCTGTAGACCTCTTAGGAAAGGGGTGAGGTCAATAGTAGACAGTCTAAGGTTAAAGTTTTTGGGGTTTGGAGAAGAAACCACAGAGTCAGGTGGAGTATTCCAGACATTGACCACTCTGTTGCTGAAATCGTATTTCCTGCAATCAAGTTTGGTGTGGTTAACCTTGAGTTTGTATCTATTGTGTGCTCTTGTGTTGTTATGGTTGAAGCTGAAGTATTCATTGACAGGTAGGACATTGCAATGTATGATTTTATATACTATACTTAGATTGGACCAAAGGCGGCGTAGTTCTAGGTTTTCTAGGTCTAGAATTTTGAGTCTGGTGGCATAAGGTATTCTGCAACGAGGAGTGGAGAACTCTTCTTGTGAAATATTTCTGGACTTTCTCAACTGTGTTAATATTAGATGTGTAATGTGGGTTCCAGACTGATGAGCTGTATTCGAGTATTGGTCTAGCAAATATTTTTGTATGCTCTAGTTAGTAGTGTAATATTACCAGAGAAAAAGCGACGTAAGATTAGGTTAACCCCTTTTTGGCTATGTAGTTACAGTGGGCTCTAGCACTTAAGTCATTAGAGATGAGTACTACAAGATCCTTGACAGAGTTTGGATCATCAACAAGGTCTTCACTATTCAGCCTGTATTTTTTTTCTGATTTTTTTTTGCCAATATGTAGGACAGAGCATTTATTTGTTGAGATTTGAAGTTGCCATTTGTTTGACCATTCTGATACATAGTCAAGGTCTTTTTGAAGGGTAGAAGTATTGTCTGTGGTGTTGAATAGCTTTACATCATCAGCGAAGAGAACGCAGTTGCTCTTGATATGATCACAGAGGACATTTATGTAGAGTATGAAAAGAGTTGGTCCTAGAACACTGCCTTGGGGGACACCACTGTTGACAGGTACATTTGTTCATACTGTCTGTGGAATGGCTATAAAAAATAAAACCCTGACCCACAATTATGAATGATAAAAAAATGAAAAAGGCCGGGAATTTTATGTGATAAATCCTGTTTTTTTATTCTTGTTGGGAAGTGAAGGTCCCACGAGCATTGGAAAAATCATGAGTTGTAGTTCTGAGCTGCTTTAGGGTTGGTGGACCACAAATTGCTTGAGTCGGGCTGTGCAGTTCTTCAGAACTGAGCTCCAAGAGTGCTTGGATGGTGTTTGTCAATAATATTTGAAGGAACAGTACAATTTTCTCTAGGATCCATATTCTTTACTAAAATTTGCATGTTTGCTGTTATCTATTTTAAATTTTAGCAAGGTTTCCTGTATATTGTTGAATCTAAATTTTTGAAGCAAAATAAACTATGCACTATGAACAAATCTATAGGGAATTGAAATACTGTACATTGTTCAAGACAGATTTCCTTACTTTGTAGCATAGTTACAGTATTTCATTGTTTGTTTAAGATGCGTATAAAAGGTAAAGATTCCCCTCGCACGTACATGCTAGTCGTTTCCGGCTCTAGGGGGCAGTACTCATTTCCATAACAAAGTGGAAAAGCCAGCGCTGTCCGAAGACATCTCCGTGGCCATGTGGCCAGCATCACTAAACATCAAAGGTGCACAGAATGCTATTACCTTCCCACCAAAGTGGTCCCTATTTTTCTACTTGCCTTTTTACATGCTTTCGAACTGCTAGGTTAGCAGAAGGTGGGACAAGTAACAGGAGCTCACTCCGTTACGCAGTGCTAGGGATTCGAACCACCGAACTACCGACCTTTAAGATGTGTATGGTGATCTTCAAAATAAGGCAGAGTATATTGCTGTAAATGGGAAACTCATCAGATTTGCAGGTGACTCCAAGTTGGGGGGGAATAGCCAATGCTTTAGAAGATAAACTCAAGTTCCTAAAGCAATCTTGACAGACTTGAACTTTGGGACTTATCCAATAAAATACAATTAAGTGGTGAGAAAAGTAAGGTCTTACACTTAGGCAAGAAAAATCAAATGCAGAGATGTAGAATAGATGGTACCTGGCTCAACAGCAGTAACTGTTCCATGCTCTATGTATAGGTATATCCTTGAAAAATAGTCATCAATTTAGCTCACCTAAGCTGGGGTCCCTTTCTCCCAGTGTGGGAACCTAAGCATCAATAAGATTTCATTTATATCTTCAGATGTCCTCCTAACTTCATCTGTGAGGGTGTTTTCTAAGGTTCTGTCTGTAATCTTCAAATTTACATCTTCTGATAAGAAGAAAAAAATACCTATAGTTGAACAGTTTATGTGCAAATTGCACCAACTAAACATGTAATTCACCAAGTCAAATCTAGCTTACCCTTCATGAATTATGACATTAAATGTTAAGAATGATAGGTGTTTTGCAGATATCATACCTAAAATAAGATTTTGAAGTTTACAGTTAGCAAGGTGTGGGAAGGAATTTGAGGAGGGGAGCTTTTATTGTCAATTGATGCATACCCAAAACCCTAAAAATCCCTGGGCTCATAAAATAGAAGCAACTTTACTTTCAAGAGTTGACAGAATTACACTCACAAGATGCCAGCCAGAACAAATATGCAAAATATGCCAAATATTGTGAATGTTTTAATCCTTAAAAATAAAGTGCTAGCCAAAATTATATTTCTGAAAATACATATTTTTATTTTAAAAACATATCTATGTGGAAAATAGCACATTGTGCCTGCTGTGTGGTGTGCCTTTGTGCTCTTTTAATATCCTAATCAATTTCAAATAAACAATACCATTTTAATGGCCCATTTCATAATTCCTTCTGCAAATATATTCAGCTCCCTGAATAGCCTCCTCCTCCTCCTCTATATCTACTTGGTGAATTGGGATTTTACTCCTGCTCAAACAGGAGACT
This sequence comes from Notechis scutatus, assembly GCF_049901735.1. Taxonomy (NCBI): domain Eukaryota; kingdom Metazoa; phylum Chordata; class Lepidosauria; order Squamata; family Elapidae; genus Notechis; species Notechis scutatus. Next base: position 93,700,323 of record NC_142013.1, read on the forward strand.
CTATACCATTTTGGACAAATGGCTGTCCAGTCTCTTTTTTGAAAACCTCCAGGGAAGGACCACCCACAATTTCTGGATTAATTGTTTCACTGATTAATTGTTCTCACTCTTGGGAAATTCTAGATTGAATCTCTCTTTAATGATCTTCCACCCATTACTTCCATGTCCTGCCCTCAGGTACTTTGGAGAATAAGTCAGGCCATTCTTCTCCTCAAGTACTAAACTATCACCCTCAGTCCTTCTCTTTGTTAGACTAGACATACCTAATTCCCTCAATGTTCATCATAATCAGGAGTGGGATTCTACAGGTTCGCACCTATTCGCTAGAACCGGTTGTTAACATTCTAAGCAGTTTGGAGAAATGGTTGTTAGAAGAAATTACTGGCCTAATCCTGTAAGGAAGGCAGGAAGGAAACATTCTGGTGTTGCTTACAGAAACTGCCTCTCCGTTAACCCTTATTACATTCTTGGCAGGACTAGACTTCCTGTCTCAGTAACTTCTCTGGAGTTTTTTTTCCTCCTTTGCTGGTACTTTGCTTGTGTGGAGTGACCATTTAAAGTTGCAGTGGCACTGAAAAAAGTGACTTATGACCGTTTTTCACACTTACAACTGTTGCAGCATCCCCACAGTCATGAGAGGCCAGGCAAGGAGATGCCTCGATGTGAGTGAAGTTGAGTTGACCATGCTCAGCCAGTCACATGACCACCAAGCCATGCCCACCAACTAAGCCATGCCCATAGAACTGGTTGTTAAAAAATTTGAATCCCACCCCTGATCATAATCACAATTAAATTTAAACCAAATGGATGGTTAATTGCAGTAGTGGGTTCCTACCTTGGTCGCTACCATTTCGGTGGGTGATTGAGCATGTACATGCTTGCGTGCCCCTAACATATGCGTGTGCACCCCTAATGCACTAATTAGCTGAGAGGATGAAGAAACAAAAAGCTAGGAGTTATTTTTTAAAGCACCTGAGGGCCAGACAAGGAATAATGGATGGAAACTGAACAAGGAGAGATTTAAACTGGAAATAAGGAGAAATCTTTTGACAGTAAGAACAATGGAACAGCTTGCCTTCGGAAGTTGTGGGAGCTTCATCACTGGAAGCTTTCAAGAAGAGACTGGACTGCCACCTGTCAGAAAAGGTGTAGGGTCTTCTGCTTGGTCAGGGGGTTGGACTAGATGACCTCCAAGGATCCTTCAAGGTCCCTTCCAACTCTGTTAATCTAATTCACACTGTATATCCTTGAAGACCTTCAGGCTTTGGGTGATCCCGTGATTACTGTGTGTTTAATATTTTTCCTTTCTGTTTTATTGCAATTTTGCAGGCTGGCATATGGCCACATATTATGTAATTAATAGCATTGCTCCTTTGTTGCTGAAAGCACAACACACTCACACAAAAATAATAGGACAGGATTTTTTTTTAAAGCACAGCTTAAGAAAGATGTATATAGGAACTGGTGGCCACTGCAGCCACACAGAGGCTTATTTTCATGCAAAGCGTGTTATGCTCTATTTAATGCAAAGTGAAAACGTTTCACTCTTTGGAAAGATGAAGCCTATATTTAAAGCCTGGATTTCCCCCCTTTCATTTCTAAGGGAGTGGTTATTCAATAAAGGGCTTTGCTTTTTAAATTACACATTCAAGGCATCTAAATTGGCTTGCAAAATTATAGGACATCTTGATTGTTGTGCTGATGCCCTGCAGATGAAAGTCGGTTATCTTTAAACCCTTCAGAAAGGTGATTTTAATTATAATTAAACATAGTCAATGAGGGTGCAATGAATTTAAGATTGGTAATGTGTTCTTGTATGTGTAAATAAAACAGAATAAAGAGAAGGAATTTAAATCTGTGTCGAGAATAGTAGCCCTGAGATTACAAGAATATTTGCAGTGTCATATAATATTAAAGTGGATTGCTAAATGAATAACCTTAATTAGACTGTGATTCTAAGCACACTTGCCAGGTGAAACAATGGGAGTTACTTCACATCAGCATATGTAGGATTGTGTGGATGTTACAATATTGTTGTGAGGTGTGTAAGGATGTGGGGGTTATTTCCAATGGACTCTTTTGCTGTTTCACTGGCTGTTTTCTCTCTCTTTAAAACGTAATTGAAAAAGAAGTGTCAAGTGCTACTAAATTTTTATGACCATAACTCCATTCATGGGTCTTCAGAAAACCATCCTTATTTTTTAATTTTTTGCAAGCAACTTATTTTCATTGGGGGAAGGCAAATTGTGTCATATATTTTCAAAATCACATGGGCGAAGCTACACATTTATTCCAGCAAGTTAATCTTTCTGGAGCTCCGTTCAGCGTGAGCGGGCTTTCCATGAAGGAGCTGCGGGGAAAATAAGGCAGAAGCATTTACAGGTAGTCTCCACTTACCATCCACAATTGCTAACTCTATCACTAAGCATCATGGTCGATAAGTGAAACATCACTTGTACACACAGACTTACGATGTTACTTCCCATTCAGTCATTACGCAAGTCCTCATGGGCCTTTGAGAACAACACGTAACCATAAGTTGTAAGTTGGCCGCCAGCATCTTCATTGATTCTGTTGTTGAAAGCCAGTTGTGAAACATACAGATGGCGATTATGTGACTGTGCGACACTGCAATGAACGCAGATACCTGCAGATTGCAAAGTACCCAAATCTTGACCACTTGACTGTGAGGACACTGCAACAGTCAAGAGATGATTGGTCATACTTTTTCAGCACTGTTGTAACACTGAGCAGTTCCTAAATAGAGCAATCACTACGTCACTAAACAGGGCAATCACTAAGTCTTCCTTTCAACATGTTGATTGTTGAGCAGAGATTAGGGAAGGAATGGATGATTAAGGGAGGAGAAACACTAACTCAGTCTTAAGAAAATGAAAAGCATGAGAAACAACTTAAAATAACTCTGCCTTGATTCTGTTGGCTATAAGATGGGGCAGATGAAAACTTTGACAGAATTCAAGGTTCTGTTATTAAACCTCTGAACATTTTTGTAGCACTTTTATATTGTTTTTTTTTTAATGATTTTGAAATGTTTGTTTCCTGACCTTGAATTTCCTGGCATTTCCACTCCTTCACAATGGTGTCTAGAAACATTGCCAGTTTATGAATGAGACTAACATTTCCATGGGGGGCTTCATAAGGTAAGGTAGCCATGAAGATACCACCCCCAAAAAGGAGTGAATATCAGGTACCTCTAAACAAATAGGCTAATTTTTAAAATGTGTGTAATTTTGGTTTGATCCGCTACTCCTCACAGACTTTTGTGTTGTAGACTTTTGTGCAATGCATGCAAGCAAATCAGTATCGTATTGATTCAGTGATAGTGAGGATTTTCAATTAGAGAAGTTATATTCCATAGGCCATAGCAAAAAAAAAAAAGTGAGTTTTAGATGGCATCCTAAGAGCTGGAAGTTATTGGAGAACATGCACAGAATCTCTGCAGCAGAACCACAATGCTGGATAATTTCAACAACTCTTGCATTTAACCATACAAGTTGTGGCGGATGGGGATAATCTTACACATCTGAGAAACAGCATTTCCTTGTTCATTGGTGGTATGCTTGATACCCTGTTGCCCCCAAAATAAGACCCAACCGGAAAATAAGCCCTAGCATGATTTTTCAGTATGCTCGTAATATAAGCCCTACTCCAAAAATAAGTCCCAGTTAAGATAGTCAGCAAGATGGACACATGTAGTACGGAATTTCCCTGAAAATAAGAACTAACCAGAAAATAAGCCTTCATGCGTCTTTTGGAGCAAAAATTAATATAAGACCTGGTCCTATTTTTGGGTAAATGTGGGTAGTTAGAACTGTTTGATAGATACACCTGAAAAAAGAAAGATTGAACATTTGATTGCAGACTATTGTGATTGCCACTTGAGTCTCCTTAACAACTGGCTGGGTGTCCAGTCTCTTTGTGTTGTACAAGTCTTTGTGTATTGTCAAAAAGACCTTGGTGGTATTTCCTTAAGCTCCGCTTCCTAATCAAAACTTTGTCAATGAAGATTTGGGCCTTCATTCTCCTTTCCAGCAACCTCACTCTTTTTACAAAAATTAAAGCATACTGGCCACTGTAGAAATATAATTTTTTTAAAAATAGAGAATCTTCATTTCCTTACTTCCCCTATTAATTATAGCTTAAGTATCCACCGAGCCCAGGTAAATATGTGCTAGAGTCGGAGCAAATCAAGTGGAATGAAGACGCCTGTTGCTGCTGCCAAAATTCACCTTTATTAAGCAACTTGTTTCTGCCAACTCATCAGGTCTTAGATCTGGGACGCCTGAAAGAATATGATGAGCCATACATTTTGCTGCAAGAAAAGGAGAGCCTGTTTTACAAGATGGTTCAACAACTGGGTAAGGCTGAAGCTCTCTCCATCCTAGAAACAGCCAAACAGGTAAGGCACGTCCCTTTCTTCACTTTCCCCCCTCCCCACCCTCGTTTTTCCTCTACAAAATGTTGTAATTAAGTTTGTCTCAAGATTGACTTTCCACACAAGGCAGCATATTCAGGGCTTCAGAAAATCCCACTTTCTCCACTATAGTTAAAGCTCTTGTAGCTTTTCAATTATAAAGCCTTTTTTCATTCTTTATTACTGGGATTTGGAATAATAGATACCCAGAGTGGAAAATCATATGCTCCCATTCGCAGAAAGCAGCTATGATTGGGGATTGGGGTTTTTTTTATAAAATTTTTATTGGTTTTTAAAACAAACATAAACAAACAAAACATAAAAACATCAGGCCATCTTCCATATATATACATACAGTGTGCCGGTTGGTTTACAAATTGTTTTGTGCTTTCATTTTTTAGTCTTCAATTACAATTAGATTGTATATGATCTTATATTTTCAATCCAATGTTAAATACATTGGTATCATTATTAATCAATCATTTGACTATACTTTTATTCATTCATGCTTTGGAAAATAATAATATTTTACTTAATTTGTTTTGTGACAATTCATATTATCATCCCAAATCTATCCTAAAAACATTTTGTAAATATAATAAGAAAAGAATACATCTTTATATATTTAGTATTTTCTAAAAGTCTACATATTTCGTTACTATACTTTATTGTCTAACCATTGATAGAATTAGATCCCAAACTTTATGAAATTGTTTATCATCCTGTTCTCTAATTTCAAATGTCAATCTGCTCATTTCAGCACATTCCAATATTTTCTTAATAATTTCCTCCTGTGATGATATTTTCTCATTTTTCCAGTTTTTAGCAAATACAATCCTAGCCGCTGTTAATACATTTACAATCAGGTATTTCAAATCTTTACTATATATTTCAGGTAAAATTCCCAATAAAAATATCTCTGGTTTCAAGTCTATATGATTTTTTGTCATTGTTTCCAACCACGTGTGGATTTTAGTCCAGTATTTTTTAGCGTCTGCACAAGTCCTCCACATATGGTAATATGAGCCAGGTGTCTGATGACATTTCCAACATTTTTCAGATTTATTCTTGAACATTCTTGCTATTCTTGTCGGGGAAAAATGCCACCTGTAAAACATCTTATACAAATTTTCATTATATGATGTTGACATTGTCATTTTATAATTTTGAGACCACAATTTTTGCCATTTCTCTAGTTCAATCCCATATCCAAAATTCTTCCCCCAAGCAATCATTGTTTCTTTAACTTGTTCTTCTTCTAGTTTAATTTCTAATAAATATCCATACAATTTTTTAATCTCCTTTTAATCAGTACCTGTCAAAATCTTATCTAAATCAGTCAGTTTATCATAGAAACTTTCTGTTTTAAAATCTTTATCATACCTTGAATGTATTTGCGCATATGAAAACCAATTCATCTTTATACCTTGTTCCTCTAGTTTTTGCATCGATTTAAGTTCACCCCTTTCATTCAATATTTCACCATATCTAACTGTTTGTTCCTTTTTGTATATTATAGGATAAGAAAATGCTTCAATAGTTGATAGCCAGACTGGAATTTTCAAATAACATTGTCTTTTAATCTTCTCTCAGTTTAACCACAGAGACTCCCGTATATAATGTCTTCTAAAGTACCCCTGTGTTTTAGTTCCTTTATATCATAGAAAAGCATGCCACCCCAACAACAGATCATGTCCTTCTAATGTCAACAATCTAGTATTTCTTAATGTTATCCATTCCTTAACCCACATCAAATTTGAAGCTTGGTAATACAACTCCCAATTAGGCAAACCAAATCCTCCTCTTATTCTAGCATCTTGCAAAAGTTTTAACTTTATTCTCGCTTTCTTACTTTGCCATATAAATTTCAACACAATTTTATTTAAATCTTCAAAATAGTCTTTTCCAAGCCTAATTGGAATTGTTTGAAACAAATATAAAATTCTGGGTAATATATTCATCTTGATTGTTGATATTCTCCCTATTAATGACAGTTGTAAATTTTCCCATTTCACCAAATCTAGCGCTATCTGCTGTTTAAGTTTGATATATCCAGAATGTATGGGATACAACGAAGGCATATGCCAGAGGCTTGATAATAGACTATACAAGGAAAAGAAATACCATGAAAAGATTAGCCTCTAAGGCATTAGAGGATGAGTATAAAGGACTTGAAAAAGAGCTACAGAAAATGCCACAGAAAAAGGACATTAAGTTAAAAATGGATATAACTAAACATAAAATGGGTCTAATAGAAAAAGAAGAATTAGCACAGAAAATTAGAGGTGCTAAACAGAATTACTTTGAAGATGCAAATAAACCAGGTAGATGGTTAGCATATAAATTGAGAAAGGAGAAAGAATCAAGGAAAATATTGCAACTAATAGATGATCAAGGCCAAGTTTGCTATGGTAGTAAAGAGAAGAAGGAAATCATTCGAGACTATTATGGGAAACTATACACACAAGAGAATATTGATGAGGAAAGAGTCAAACAGTACCTACAGAATGCTAAGTTACCCCAGATACCTAAAGAGATTGAAACAATGTTAGAAAGTAATATAACGATGATGGAGTTAAATGAAGCACTCAAGAAGCAAAATAATGGAAAGGCACCAGGCCCAGATGGACTTCCGGCAGAATTTTACAAAACATTACAAGAATCGTTGAATCTTCCATTGCTAGAAGTTATGAATGAAGTTATGTTAAAGAAGAGGATAGAAGAGGTCAGAAGCTTATATTACACTTGTTCCAAAAGAGGAGGCCGATCCATTACAAATCAAGAACTATAGACCTATCTCCCTACTAAACGCAGATTATAAAATTTTTGCTTCAATATTGGCAGAAAGACTTTAAAAATACTTAAATAATTTTATTCATCCTGATCAAAATGGATTTCTGCCAAAGAGACAAATTAAAGACAATATGAGAGTAATTTTGGACACTTTGGAATATTACGAGGCACATCCTGAAAAACAAATGGCCTTGATATTTCTATATGCACAGAAGGCGTTTGATAATGTGAATTGGTGATTCATGTTGTTACTGTTGGAACAGATGGGCTTTGCTAGAAAATCTATTCAAGCAATAGAAGCTATATATCATAAGCAAACGGCAAAGGTAATGATAGAGGGAGAACTGACAGACTCTATTGATATAAGAAAAGGAACAAGACAAGGGTGCCCACTGTCACCTCTGTTGTTTGTGTTAACTTTGGAAGTGCTAAATAGAAATATTAGAGATAAAAAGAATATAAAAGGGATGAAAATTAAAAAGGAAGAATTTAAGTTGCAAGCATTTGCAGATGATCTGGTTTTTATTCTAGAAGACCCACTAGAAACAGCATCAAAATTGATAGAAAAGATAGAGACATATGGAAAGGTGGCTGGTTTGAAAATAAATAAAGATAAGACAAAGATCTTGACAAAGAATATGCTATCAAGACAAAAGGAAGAACTGGCAGACCTATTGAAAATTCAGGTCACGAATAAGATCAAGTACTTGGGGATATACTTGACAGTAAGATGCAGTACACTAAAAGATTGGGGATTGCTTTTGTATTTGTATAGAAGATGATACACAGTTGTGGTGCTGGACTCATTTACTTTTCCCTCTCAGTAAATCCAGGATTATTTAGTGAAGCTCCATCAAGCTCCCTTGCTTTTGATAAATAAAGCTTCATTTTTGTACACAAGCAGAGGAAAATTTGATGAATGAAATCAAATTTGATGAATAAATTTGCGGTTTTGTGCACGGACAGAGAAAACTAAAGGAAAAAATTCTTACTGATTATAAATATTCAATAATATATATATTTGTGTAAATTTATTTCTAGCAATTTCTTAGTACTCTGATGCTACTGTATTTGTGCCATTAAAGCAGCCTACCTATTTAGGTGTAACATTTTTTCTTCTTCTGTTCAATTGTGTCTGATTCTAGGAGACTACCTGGACAAAACTGCCTTATAGTTTTCTTCCAAGGTTCTTTAGAAGTGTTTGCCATTGTCTCCTTTCTAGGGCTCAGAGAAAGTGATTGGCCCAAGGTCACTTGGCTGATTTCATGCTCAAGGCTGTACTAAAATTCAGAGACTCCTGCTTTCTAGCTTGATGCCTTAATCTCTATATCAAACTGGCTCTAAATAAACAGTATGACTCTCCAATCATTGGGGCATATGATTTTAAGAGAATGGTGGACATCATGATAAAAAAAATCAGACACAAAGGATAGGCAATCGTCAGCTTTATTCCTGGAAAAAAAAGGAAAGTGCAGGAGTGGAAGTGGTGAAGATGATTGCTTAGAAAGACACATTTAGAAAGTAAGAAGGAAAACACATTATTTTACCCCAACAAAATACTCCTTTCAGGTAAAACCAAACCAGGTTCTCTAAATTAGATATCATATGAACCACAAAATATTGAATGTACAACCTATCTGCTAAGATCATATCTGAGAATATATATGCCTACACTATGTCTGCTACCCTGAGTTATTCTAATATTCCTCGAATATCACTTTCCAATCACTTTTATAATCTACTCTCCTAGGCCTTTTAATCCATCTGAAGCAAACTAACACAAGACACAAAATGAAAATAAGACTATTTGATTTTTAGTATAATGAAGCCAAAATATGTTAGAATACAATAGCATAAAAATAAAATAAACTATAATAACTCTTCTGGAGTCTCAGTGAAATTGGTAATATTTGAAAAACAGATATCTGGTTAGAACAAGAGATGTTTGGTTCAAAGTGCTGGATATTTGAAATAAATTTTCCACTCCCACCAAACTTAGATTCCACACAATTCAGTAAGGCAAAATTTAAATTTCAAGTTCAGTAAGAACTTCTTCCAAAAAAAGAAAAAACACCTCACATTCTGTCATCATCAATTTACACTATTCTTATTTCTTTTAAAGAGGTTAGGAACATCTTGCTCATAAATCATATATACAAGAAATACAAAAAAATTAGTTTTAATCTTTCTGAGGGACATACAATACCAGTTCTCAAGATCTTAGAACATCAGAATAGGTTTGACACTCTTAAGATGATTTTGCAATTGAGCTTGCCAATCATTGTGGTATAGGGCCGGTGCCTAAAAGAACTGTTCTGGAAATGGCATTTCAGCAATAAACCTTATTGTGCCATATAAATCTAGTGATGAGAAGAATAGTTTGGCCTTTCTCGTAATTTTATCACTTATAAGATCCTGGAAAAAAAACACACCAAAAGTTGGCAAGCTGGTTTGAATTTAAATGCAGCCTTCATCTTAAAGATGTGGAAAGGCGACTTCTAACAACAGTGAAATTGCATAACATACATGTCTCAGTCAAATACATGTAAAAGACCATGTATTAGACCGTGGCCCATCTCTTTATATGAGAAGAACAATTTATTTATAACTTTGCCTGGAGCATCACCGAGCGATATAAATTACAAACAAACTGGCTCCCTGCACTGTATTGCAGAAAGCATAAATATTAAGCCCAGGGGTGGGATTGTACCAGTTCGCACCTATTCACTAGAACTGGTTGTTAACATTCTAAGCAGTTCGGAGAACTGGTTGTTAAAAGAAATTACTGGCCTAATCCTGTAAGGAAGGCAGGAAGGAAACATTCTGGCATTGCTTACAGAAACTGCCTCTCCGTTAACCCTTATTACATTCTTGGTAGGACTAGACTTCCTGTCTCTGGAACTTCTCTGGAGTTTTTTTCTCCTCCTTTACTGGTACTTTACTTGTGTGGAGTAACCATTCAAAGTTACAATGACACTGAAAAAAGTGACTTATGACCATTTTTCACACTTACGACAGTTATGAGAGGCCAGGTGAGGAGATGCGTGCCTTGATGTGAGTGATATTGAGTTGGCCACGCCCAACCAATAACATGACCACCAAGCCACGCCCACCAACTAAACCATGCCCACAGAACTGGTTGTTAAAAAGTTTGACCCCTGATTAAGCCTAACTCATAACATATGTCGGCTCTGTGGAAGATAGTGCATTTTGTGTGTTTTAAATAAAACTTTGACATTCTCCTTTCTGGGAAAAAAATACCCTTTGAAGCCCCTTTTCACCCAAACACATTTTCCGATAAGAGCACGCAAGTCTTGACATTATTTCATTTTGTTACCCACATCTGTCAGGGAGCCGAGATATGATACAACTACTGAACATGGATGATTGTGGAACAGTGAAACTTGACAGGATTTCATTTCCTTTATGTTCTGATTATACATTTATCGGGAAACCTGTATCTCTGGCAGTTCAGCTCGAAATTGGTAGAATTCAAGAACTGAAAAGCTCAGCCAAGAACTATTCTATTATTTGGTATCATCTTACATTTTAGAGAAGTTGCTTGCTCGAGCCATTGTTCCTGTTTTTCCTTTCCCTTTCATTATTGTGGCACCCTTTCCCCAGATCACATTTCTATAAAGCTCTGTGACTCTGCCACATTGCAAATTAAATGCTGGGATATTTCATACATCTATCCTGAACTTTCAATGCTTGTCAATCATAGTTTGTAAAATGCAGGGATTACAACCTTGATATTCACATCCAAATCTATTGTGCTTATTTTTATGTGTGAAAATGGAAAGCCCTTGCGCAGACACTAAATTTCGAAGCAGCTTTGTCACCCTGTTTTTATCTCTGTTTCTGAGCCAGTAAAAGGATTTTATTTATCAGTTTAATGTCAAATGATAGTTATCTGTTGATCAGAATTATTAGCACTTTTAGTGGGATAGCGACCCTATATGTTGAAATATGTATGCTTTGCTGAAAATGAAGGCAGGTTTATTACTTAAAAAAAAGAAATAAAAGGATTTGAAATGTGTATTTTTACCTTTGATATATATCCTTAAGTGACAGGCTTCAGAATAAGCTACCACATAAATCTAACATACAATATCTTCTTTCTTAGGTTTATTTTAAGAAGAATTATCCTGAAGTTACTCCAAGTGATCAAGCAGTCACCAGTTCATCAATATCTGAATCTCGAGGACTAATAATTTTTGAGACCGCACTATGATCTTATGCAATAATTGGGAGGGGCAGGCACTCTTTTCTTGTCCTTTAACTAAATGTAATCCTATCAAAACACAGACGAATCTTCCAATTCAGTCACACTGTTTTTGCACTGAAATATTGATTGTCACACAGAAGAAAACACATATATATTTAAATAGTCCTTGCTCCTTATATTTACACACAATATTGTTGAGAAATTTTTAAAGAATTGTATATCTGAAAGTGCCTAATTTTGTGGATTTAGCAAAAAAGGAGCTTGTTCCACAAAATCTGAAGCCCAGTTCTACCATGGATCAATTTTCTCAGGAATTCACAATCTCCTCATTTGCTCTAATGATGCCATAATGGAGAGACATTGCACTGTAAGAGTCCTGAATGTGCTGCTGTTACATCATCCATGGTCTGATTTGTACTTATGTCCTTTATATAGTGTAGCTTTGTTATGCAGAGGCAGAGAAATGTATTCATGTAGTTGGGCAATTAATTTCTGTTTTTAGATCAGTACAAACTTTCACCAGAATCAGCTTCCCTGAGTGAGAATCTTAAAGCCAAATCTGCTGTATTCTAGAAGCTCAGTCTTTAAAGGAGAAGCAGAATAAGTTTGTGATGTTTTAACACCAAAAACTACTACCCAGACCCAGTGGTGATATTCAATTTTTTTTACTACCAGTTTTGTGGGCGTAGCTTGGTGGGTGTGGTGTGGCTTGATGGGCATGGCTTGGTGGGCATGGCAGGGGAAAGATATTGTAAAATCTCCATTTCCATCCCACTCCAGGGGAAAGATATACTGCAAAATCCCATTCCCTCCCCACCCCACTAACCTGCTTTCCAGTTCCGTTCTCCTATGCAGGACAACAAAAGAAGGACCAGCCAATCAACTGAGACTCAAGAGGCAGAGAAGAGATGGGAGCGGGGCCAACCAGAGGTGGTGTTTACTGGTTCTCTGAACTACTCAAAATTTCCACTACCGCTTCTCCAGAACCTGTCAGAACTGGCTGAATACCACCTCTGCCCAGACCCATATAATATCTGTCCTCTGTTTTTGATCTCCTCCCTCTGCTGTGCAATGATAGCCAGTGAGCCATATTTCATTTAGAGATCAAACATGGCATACATATTTTTATTCACTGCTGTGGTACCCTTGACACATTGAAACCCCTGATGCTGGACACCTCTTATAGTTTTAGGACACCTTTCTCAGGTGGGGGAAATGTAGTTTTCTAGTTTTGCACATTAAGAACAAGTTGGGGAAGAGCAAGATCATGGTACCTTAAAACATGTAAATCCATGGCCAGTTATGCTTAAATGAGAGCTTTCCAACTTGGTTATTACAAGAAAAGAGTTACGTCCTTCACTGCAATGTTTATTTTACCTTTAATTGGGAAATAATCTCAGTACCACAAACTATTTTATATCCGGCACTGTTAATTTTCTAAATTTTAATAGCTTGAATACAGGGAGTAAAATGCTACCAGAGACAAAGCACTGGTGTCAACAGTAGTTCACTTCTACTGGTTGCATGGATATTTCCAGAGGATAAATCCCACTAGAAGAAAAATGTGAAATAACTGTAGTGGTATCTACCTGTAAATCAGGGTAAGAGAAGATGATATTAATTCTGTGCAATGCTTCACAAGTATTTCTTTTCAGTAGAATTTCTGTTTGTATATTTTGCCAACTGAAATATGTAAAAAGTTCAATTCTGAATCTACTGTCATCAGTGCACTGTATACATTTATTGTGCCTTACTGAATCTCAAGCCAAATGTATTGAAAATACATTAATTTAAAGACACTCTGTGAGTTTGATTTATTTAGAGTGCATTATATACAACTATAAGCTACTGCTAATGAACTATTTAGATCATTCTGGGACCCTTTAAATCAGGGGTCCCCAACCGCCGGCCCACGGCCCACTACTAGGCCACTCAGAATTGGGTTGTGTGAATGGCTGGCTGGAGTATGCGTGTATGTGCATGTTCACTGCTCAACCTGTGTGAGCGGTGGGCCAGTAAGGACTTGTGGGCATGCGCACCAGTCCACCACTTGCGTGAGTCGAGCTGCATGCACACACTGGCCTGCCACACTTGTCCCAGTTCCCCACTCCCTCCCAGCCAGGCTGCTAAGCCACAAAGGTTGGGGACCGCTGCTCTAAATGAGTTGGGGTGCAGGTTCCAGCATTCCCTTCTATGTTGATTGAGAAGCATGGGAGGATGACACATCACAGAAGGCAAACAATGAGAATGTGTACAGCAAAAATTACTTTTTCAACAAACAAAACCAACCTGTGCTATTTTGTAACACGAATTCTGTATTCTATAGAGAATAGGGCACATGTAGAATTATTTAGGGTGAATTCTACATTCTATGCATAAATGAAATATAAACTGCACAAATGGACAGTAATAATCTAGTACCCTAGAAGAGTGCTGAGGTAATATAGGCACATTAGAACACTGTTCTTTGGACCACATTCATTAGAAGCCAATTTGCAACTAGCCAATTTTCAACTAGAGCTATCAGGCATTTGTCTGTTAACTGATAGTTGAGTGTTCACGTTAGGCTAATAAGAATGTGGACGGAAGTACAGGATCTGAAGTTCTTCATCTGCTTGCAAGAAAGATGGATACTCAGAAAGATGGGTATTTAACTAATCACTTCTGCCAGTTGAACAGGTAGGCTGGAGTTACAAGGTTTATAAAAATCTCCTTTGGTGTTCCTATTGTGTGATATAACTACAGCTGCAGATTCTACTTTTAATAATTTAATGCAGTGCAGCACAAAATAGTTTGTGTTGCCACTGTATTCAAATTATAAAATGCTGCAGTGTTCTTTTAAACTCTAATACTTTTTATTGCTGAGACTTGCATTTTTGTATTGAAGTTCCAATGGAAAAGAATACATGTAGCTCAAGGTTGAAGTAAGAAGTTCTTGGTGCATCCCAACCAAGTTCAGAGAATCCCAAGAACCCCACAGTTTCATGCTATTTGCAAGAGCTGGAAAACCAGCATGGGCCACCTTGCTTAAAGTAAAATTAATCATCAAAGAGATTGCAGTCTCTGAAAAATTAACATGTTATATGTGTGGGCTGGAGAGAACTAGTCCATAGAAACTCAAGCTGAGGGGCCGCCATAAAGAAGAAGAGGTCAAATTATTCTTCAAAGCTCCAGAAGGCAGGACAAGAAACAATAGATGGAAACTAATCAAGGACAGAAGCAACCTGGAATTAAGGAGAAACTTCCTAACAGTGAAGACAATTAACCAGTGGAACAGCTTGCCTCCAGAAATCGTGGGTGCTCCATCACTGAATGTTTTTAAGAAGAGTCTAGACTCTAGACAGCCTCTTATCTGAAATAGTATAGGTTCTCCGGCTTGAGCAGGGGGCTGGACTAGAAGACCTCCAAGGTCCCTTCCAGCTCATTCATTCTATTCTATTCCAACACCAAAATAAACACATTTGTCTTTAAGATGTCATAAGATTTTGTACCATGTATTTACAAAGTCATAAAATACTGCCTTTAATAACAAAATGGAATATGCCATGGGCAGGTTATATATTGCCCAGTTGTAATCAGATTACCAAATTTATTTACTTGTCTGGAGAATGTGTGGCTTAATTGATTACTGGTGTAAGATATCAGATCTGCACAGTTTATGACCTGCCAGGAAATATGCTGTCTATTAATTAACCTTCCAGTAAATGAAGAATTATTTATTTTGATCTGGGCCTTCTGATGAAAGAATTATTACTTGATCTTTATAATGTTCTTCTGTTTCTCCATTCTTCTTTACATCTTATTCTTGCTCTTTTTTTTTTTTTGCTTGTTCAGATGAATTTTCAAATGATCTAGTCAGTGAATCTTCCAAAAGCCCAGGTTAAATTGTTAATTGATCACAAGTTGTGGAGATATGAATAAAACATAGCAAAGAGCACTAAGTTATGTAACCTATTTTGCTGTAATTAGAAATAGTAAGACATAACTGTAGTCTAGAATAGATGACAATTATATCTAACAACAATGGTTGCCTGATTCCCTTCATCTTATAAATTTAAGCATCAGTTTTCTTCAATAAAAATTTAATTGACCATAGACAATAGTCAAAATTTTAGTCAGTAAAGGCTAATCTTTTATTTTACTGAAATCTCCATGTGAATATTCATAGTTATTAATGTTAAATGTTAGTATAAAATGGAAGAAAATATAGGAAGCAAGTTGTTGATTCTTTGTGGGGAGGTTGCCTTTATCTTACTTTATTTGGATCACTTCAGTTTTGTTTTGCAAGTATTCACTTAAGATCAGATTTATTAAATAATTTATAAATGCCTCCGTCTGCATATTTTAATAAAAAGTACATCTTTGATAAATAACAACATCTTTGAGACTGTTCCTAAATATTTTTCAGCAATAAGAACATGTGCATGTTGTGGTTTATTGATATTTAATATGAACAGTTGTACTTCAGACTGATTCTAAGTCAAATTTGCTAATCCAGGAAGGAAAAAAAATCAGAGTGATTGCCTTCAGTAGCTTTCCTTCTATCAGGACATCTAGACTTGCTATATCAGGTTATAAAAATTAGAGTTTCTGACTTACCTGATTAAATTTAATATTATAGCCTATAGAATGCTAACAAATATGTAAAGTATCTATGAAAATGCTGAATGTGCTGTTTCAACATGTTTTGACAGGATAATTGTGGCTTTATGCAACTGATACCAATGTAACATATACCAAAATGAAAAACATTGAAAGATAAATGGAGACTACCAACAAATGATATTTGTGCTAACAACATTTCTCTGTGCTTTAAATTTTACATTTTTATTACTTTTTCTTCTTTCTAATTAAGGAATGTGACCGCTATGGCTTAGATCCAAACTTCTGGCTGACAACTGAAGTTGCTGATATTCCTAGTAACTTCGCAGTGTTGTGAAAGAGAGTTGTGACTCTAGAGCAAGCAAGTAAATGGTAACTCAAATGTCCACAGGCAAACAGAGTGGATTTTCAGCGTCTTGGTGATCTCTGAGCTTGATTGCTTTCTTGCAGACATTTCATTACCCAAAGTAGCACTGATGATGTTGCCTACTTTGGGTAATGAAACATCTGCAAGAAAATATCCAGGCTCAGAGAGCATCAAGGACCCCTCATTTTAACAAGAATATTATAAGCAAAAAAATGGTAAAAGAACACTTGTCTGATCTAAAAGGTAAAGGTTCCCCTCACACATATGTGCTAGTCATTCCAGCTCTAGGGGGCTGTGCTCATCTCCGTTACAAAGCCAAAGAGCCAGCGCTGTCCGAAGACATCTCTGTAGTCATGTGGCTGGCATGACTAAACACCGAAAGCACACAGATCTAGATGAGTTCAAATCACCAGGACTCGACGGATTACATCCTAGAGTTCTGAAGGAGATGGCAGATGTTATCTCAAAACAATATATTTCAAAGATCCTGGAGTACTGGGGAACTATCTAAGGACTGGAAAAGAGCTGATGTGGTTCCCATGTCCAAAAAAGGGAAACAGATCCAGGAAACTAAAGACCAATTAGCCTGACATAAATATCTGGAAAGATCCTGGAAAAGATATCAAGCCACAAATCTGTGAACACCTAGAAGCAAGCAAAGTTTTAACCATAAGCCAGTATGAGTTTATTGAAAATAGATCATGCCAAATAAATCTTATTTCATTCTTTGACAAAGTGACTAAATTAGTGGACCAGCGAAATACTGTGGACATAGTATATTTGAATTTCAGTAAGATATTCAACAGTAGAACACAACCTACTTCTTGGTAAAAACGAGATGGACAGAATCACTACCAGATGGTACTAAGCTGGCAGGAATAGCCAACAGCCCAAATGGATCTTGACAGACTTGAAAATTGAGCCTTATCCAGCAAAACAAAATTTAATGTTGAAAAAAGTAAGGTTTTACACTTGGGCAGGAAAAACCAAATGTACAAGTACAGATTAGGTGAAGCCTGGCTCAATAGTACAGTAGTAATTGAGAGGAATCTTGGAGTTCTAGTGGACAATCAATTAAATATGAACCAGCAGCTAAAAAAGCTAAAGCAATCCTTGGTTGCATAAATAAGAGGGATAGAGTCAAGATCTTGTGAAGTATAACTAATGGTGTATAAAACCTTAGTAAGACCACATCTGGAATACTGCATCAACTTTTGGTCACCATATCATAAAAAAGATGTTGAGATTGGAAAGAGTGCACATGATTAAGGTCCTGGAGACTAAAACATATGAAGAACAGTTGGAGGGATTGATTATGGCTAGTCTAGAGAAAAGAAGGGCTAGGTATAACACCATAGCAGTGTTCCAATATTTGAGAGGCTGCCACAAAAAAGAGGGAATCAGCCTATTTTCCAAAGCACTAGATGGCAAGTCAAGAAACAATAGATGGAAACTAATCAAGGAGAGAAGCAAATTAGAACTAAGGAGAAACTTCCTAACAGTAAGAACAATTAACCAGTGGAACAGCTTGCCTTCAGAAGTTGTGGATGCTTCATCACTGGAGGCTTTTATGAAGAGACTAGCTGCTTGACTGAAATAGTATAGGATCTCCTGCTTGAGCAGGGGATTGGACTACAACAGCAGTTGCCAACTGGTGGGCCGTGGCCCACTGGTGGGCCATGAGAAAATTTTGGTGGGCTGCAGAGAAATCTCACCCCTAGAGCACCCCCACCAAAGCAATTAAACCACAAGGCTGCGCCGCCCACATCTAATTCCCATAGAGCCATGGTTGAGAAAATATTTATGAAACCAAGAGAGAGAGAGAGGGAGGGAGGGAGAGAGAGAGAGAGAGAGAGAGATTGGATATTAAACGTTATGAACTAACAAAAAACCATTTAATAAAACTTATTAACATTATGTTAAGCAGGCTTGAAATCCAGCACTTTGGATTGGCCCTTGGATAGCAAACTGGGATTGGTCCTCATGGAGCAACCTGATTGGCTATTAGTTTAACATCTTTCATTGGCCAAAAGTTAAGCATGTGGACACAGGTCATTGGTTAACAGGTCAGTAGCTAGCTCTATAAAAGGGCTACTGCTGCCCAAGGGTTTTGGCTCTCTGTTTCTGATCCTTAATAAAGAGTTGAAGTTCACTAAGTCACTGACTCGTCTCAATTACTTGCACCCATGCCCAGAATATAACACTGGCGACGAGGATGGGATGCAAGAAAGCGATAGAGCTGACTGAACACTAAAGAGCGCCAAACAGAGCACGTGGCTGAACACGCACCAACGACGGCAACATGGCCAGCGGTGCTATACCACCCACTCCATTTGACCTGGCAAATACATCGCTGACCTCCGGAATTTGGGAGGCCTCTGTGGGTTTTCCAACCTCGAAGAAGCTTTGCGAGAACGCATAGTTCTGGGATTAGATGACCAGACGGTGCAAAGCAAGATCATGGCCAAAGGGGACATCGATCTTGCCGATGCCATCACAGACGCTACTGCAGCAGAAGCAACCAGGAAGTCGGCCGCTCGAATGCGCCGCACCAACGCACCGCTCCATCAACTCGCGAATGACACCTCGCCTCGCCCGAGAGGCACTCAACAACGGCGCATCATGAAGACCTGGAATCCCCATCAGAAAGTGATGAGGAAGAGGTCAACCGACTCGGTCGAATGAGACCAACAAAACCAACGATTCCCGTGACAATGCGTGGGTTGTGGGGCAAACTACCCACGATCCGATTGCAAATTCCTTGACGCACTCTGCCGTTCCTGTGGAAAAAGAGGCCACATTGCAAAGGTCTGCAGAAGCAAGCGAGGTCCAGTCCCAAGCGCAGGGAGAATAACTGCAGCCAGTCTTCGGGATTCGCACCCGTGAATCGGAACCACCCGAACCACCAATGGAACAACCACTCCTACAGAAATAAAGCACCTGCCTCTTCAACGAGACGGAAGAGGCACACCAAACCATTACCATCGGCCACGCTACATCCTTAGGCGCAAGGAAGATCCGGTAAAGGTCGCCATCGAGAACCAACCTTGCGTGATGGAAGTCGACTCGGGTCGTCCCTCTCAATGGTTTCCTGGAAAACCTTCAAGCAACTAATCCCGGCCATCCGTCGACAGGACCTCAGCCCCAAAGGATCATACTCAAGGATTACCAGGGCAACAGAATCCCAGTTGTTGGTTCCAGCCAAGTCAAGTCTCATTCAAGAACCATATCGCATCACTACCGCTGACTGTCGTCGATCGTGATCGGCCTAGCTTATTAGGCCTACAATGGTTCGCCCTGCTCGGGATCGAGGTAGCCGGCGTCCACCGAGCTGAGAGCAACGACTGGGAGGAGTCTCTCGTCCAAGAATTCCAGGACGTTTTTCAGACGGACTAGGCAAGTACAAGGGGACCCCAATATCGTTTAACCTCAACCCTGAAGTAGCTCCTATCCGCCTTAAGCCTCGTCGGGTGCCTTTTGCACTAAAACCAAAGATCGACGAGCAACTCGATAAATTAATAGCCCAGGGCATTTTAGAACCAACCGACCACGCCTGTTGGGAAACCCCAATTGTAACACCCATTAAACCAGATGGATCGTTAAGAATTTGTGGGGATTATCGGGCCACTTTGAACCATGCACTTCAACAAAGTGCTTACCCGGACCGATGGTTCAACACCTTCTCCACTCCCTGGGTGGTGGAAAGATATTCGCTAAATTGGATTTGGCACAAGCGTACCAACAGTTGCCCGTTAATGCGGAAACTACGGAAGCACAAACTATCGTTACGCATAGAAGCGCTTTTAAGCGCAATAGACTCCAATTCGAGTAAGCGTAGCTCCGGGAATTTTTCAAAGTTTAATGGAGAGACTCTTACAAGGCATAAAAGGGTCGTACCATATTTTGATGATGTGCTAATCGCCGCCCCTAATAGAGACATCTTAGAAAAGCGTCTCAGAATGGTTCTAAAGAAATTTAAAGACGCCGGCCTGAAGGTTAAAAAAATAAATGTCAACTGTGTACTGAGAGGGTGGAGTTCTGGGATACCTTCTCGATAGTCAAGAATCCATCCCACTGATAACAAGCTAAAAGCGATTAAAAATGCCCCAACGCCCAAGAATAGAACAGACCTCCAAGCCTTTCTGGGGCTCATTAACTTCTACAACATTTTCTTGCCCCAGAAGGCGACTGTAGCGGAGCCCTTACACAGACTTCTTGATAAAAGAGCTACCTGGGTCTGGGGACGTCGAGAGAACGCGCCTTCCAACAAGTGAAAGACTTGCTAACCTCCGACGCTGTTTTGATGCAGTACAACGAGACTTTACCTTTAACTATTACTTGCGGAGCTTCACCGTTTGGAGTGGGAGCAATCTTAAGCCATGTACTTCCAAAGCGGAAGCGAAGCACCTATTGCGTTTTTCTCACGAACATTATCAAAGGCCGAAAGGAACTATAGCCAACTCGATAAGGAGGCCCTTGCTGTTGTGTCTGCTGTGAAGCGTTTTCACGAGTACGTGTATGGACGAGCATTTACGATAGTTACAGATCACAAACCATTGCTTGGTATTATAGCGGAGACAAGCCAACCCCTATATATTATCGCCAAGAATGACTCGATGGTCTGAGTTCCTAGCTGCCTACAATTACGTGTTGCAACATCGTCCAGGAAAGCCATTCCCCACGCTGATGCGTTGAGTCGTTCTCCACTTCCAGAAGCCGTCGCGACCCAGCTCCAACCCTCACGACGCTCCAAATCGAAATGCTGCACTAGCCGCCACTAACAGCAAGAGACATCGTGATCGAGACAAAACGGGATCCTGTCCTGGCACGAGTCCTCAGCTGGGTCGATCGAGGATGGCCAGCCGACCAAATCCACGACGATTTTGCACCATTCAAGAATAGGCAGACCGAGCTTTTCTCCCAGAGAGGTTGCGTTCTCTGGGGGATAGAGTAGTCGTCCCAGAGAGGCTACAACAGACTGTTTTAAAAGTATTACACGAGGGACATCCGGGCATCATGCGCATGAAGGCGCTCGCACGAAGCTACGCATGGTGGCCGGGCATTGATAAGCAGATTGCAGACTGGGTAACCACATGCCAGAAGTGCCAAGACATTAGCAACGCCCCACCTAAAGCGACACCAACCGAGTGGGAAACCCTCGAGGTCCGTGGTCCCGTATCCACGTTGATTTTGCGGGACCCACCAAAGGACACACGTTTTTATTAACAGTTGACGCCTATTCAAACTGGCTAGAAATTCAAAAGATGAAGACAACCACAACAGAGTCAGTCATTAATAAACTGAATAAATTATTCGTAGCATGGGTTACCAGGCGTTTTAGTTTCTGATAACGGGCCCCAGTTCACGGCCCTAGCTTTTGAACAGTATCTAGCGGACTGGGGCATCCGCCACGCGCTCACCTCGCCTGCGGCTAACGGAAGGGCAGAGCGAATGGTACAGTTCGTCAAGAAAACCCTACATAAAATGGACTTTGGGGACATCGATGACAAGCTCAACCGAATACTCCTGCTCCAACACATCACCCCACACAGCATCACGAATAAGACGCCTGCCGAACTGCTAATGGGGCGGAGACTTCGCTCTCACCTCGACCGCCTCCATCCCTCTTATTCACCAGAAAAACCCTGTGGATCTAGCAGGAAGTGCCGCGAATTCAAGGTAGGCAACTTGGTGTTTGCTAAAAACTTTTCAGGCGACCCATTATGGGTCCCTGCAACTATTACCCAACCCACCAGCCCCAGATCCTACCGCCTACAGACTAATGACTGGAGGCTTTGGAAACGCCATATAGATCAACTTCGATCCAGAATGGCACCCACCTCCCGTGACTTCCATAATTCACAAACTAAGGGGGAGGAGATATCGAGGAGGCTGAAAACGGGCTAGATGATGACATAATCACGGGGACCCAGCAACCTAACCGAAGAAACGCGCAACCTGAAGAAGAATCAGGGAGCGGGGTGATATCTCCGCCCAGAAATAGCACGAGGGAGGCAAGCCCACGGGACCCGGAAGTAAGCCTAGGAGACTGGGATAACAACAACGAGAGCCGCGCCGAGTCCTCCGCGCGGAAACGGAACTAGCCGCACCAGAAACCCTTGATAGCGTTCCCACGGAATCGGACTGCAGACAAAAACCGGTGGAACTGCAAAATCAAACAGGCAGGTGAAACAACCTGCATATCTACTGTGAATATGTTACCGCACCCTCAAACGGAACCTAGGGGGAGGGTGTTATGAACTAACAAAAAACCGTTTAATAAAACTTATTAACATTATGTTAAGCAGGCTTGAAATCCTGCACTTTGGATTGGCCCTTGGATAGCAAACTGGGATTGGTCCTCACGGAGCAACCTGATTGGCTATTAGTTTAACATCTTTCATTGGCCAAAAGTTAAGCATGTGGACACAGGTCATTGGTTAACAGATCAGTAGCTAGCTCTATAAAAGGGCTACTGCTGCCCAAGGGTTTTGGCTCTTTGTTTCTGATCCTTAATAAAGAGTTGAAGTTCACTAAGTCACTGACTCGTCTCAATTACTTACACCCATGCCCAGAATATAACAAAACTCTTGAATCAGAGTTTCTTATTAACTCTGTTTTGCATGACTGTAGGCAACTTGTTTGGTTTTTATATGTTTTGTTAAGTAATTTATTTCTTCTCATTTTATGAAAGGACATCTCCTTAAATAGCAGGAGATTCCAGAATGACTTCACTCCTGTAGGCCTTCTATCTTGGATGAGGGAGTATTTGGGAAAAAGCCCTTTTCTCTTGATCAGCTCCTGGAAATGAGAAGACAGTTCACTACTTTATCAAGCCTCAAACTATGGGATTTACGTATGTTTAGAAAACTAGTTTAACCATAATGTGCTATAATTTTGGAAGACAAAATTGATATGTATCTGTTTGATTTGTAGGGGCCCTAGGCTGTACAGGTCTTTTTTTACCTTTACTTCTCAAGTCAGAGGTGTGTGAACTCGTGTGTTGGCATAGTATTTTTTGAAAAAATAGAGATTGGGTTCCATTAATGTTTCCTTATTTTATTAAAAAAAATGTGTGTGTATGTGTGCCATATATGATTGTTATATCATTATATACTGCATTTTCCCCCAGAGTCCACAGTAGTATATGCACACAAAAAATAAAATATACACAGGAAAAAAAGTTTAAAAAGTTAGTATTTATTTTTCTTTAAAACCAGTTTGAAATCCTAATGACTTACTCCTGGAATTACTTTACCCAACAAATCACTGGAAATATATGATTTGAGTTGTCACCTGGAACTAAGTGATGTGGGATGTTTTTCTCTAGAGTTACAATTCTCCAACTTGGGGGAAAGATCATTGAGGAAGTCATACTTTTACTAGCCACAATCCAGGCCAGGGGTGTCAAACTCATGGCGTCACATTGTCATCACGTGATATATCATGACTTCCCCCCGCCCTTCGCTAAAATAGAGGTGGGTGTAGCCAGCACATGACACATCCGGCCCATGGGTCATGAGTTTGATATCCCTGGTCCAGGCCAAGCTGAGATTATTTTTGATATCCTGCATGTAAAAAAAGTTAGACCAACATCATAAATAAGATTTGGGGCTTGCGTAATATCTGAACCCTGTTATCAAGATGAACTGATGTGCTAGTTGTTTCCAGCTCTAGGGGGCGGTGAACATCTCCGTTACAAAGCCAGTGCTATCCAAAGACGTCTCCGTTGTCATGTGGCCGGCATCACACTGAAGGCGCACGGAGCGCTATTACCTTCCCACGAAAGTTGTCCCTATTTTTCTACTTGCAGTTTTACATGCTTTTGAACTGCTAGGTTGGCAGAAGCTGGGACAAGTAACAGGAGCTCATTCCATTACACGGCGCTAGGGATTTGAACCGCCAAACCACAGACCTTTCTGATTGACAAGCTCAGCGTCTTAACCACCGATCCACCATGTCCCTATTTATTTAACATTTAATTTAACACTATAAGCAACATATAACTCATGGTCATCTAAATATGAAGGTTGATCTCAGAAGGGCTTCTGAAATAAACCTAATCATTCAAAGTCATTTTTCAACCAACCCTTGGCTATCTAAGTTTCAGTTCTTTTGATGTGACCTTCAGAGGTAAGCAAAGATGTTGAGTGTTACAAGGCTACATGTAAATAAGTCTAAAGGAATTTCATATATGAGCCTCCAGCAATAAGATTATGAAACTCGTTCAGAGGATGAAAGGGTCTGAAGTCCCAATTCAACTTTAAAAGGCTAACCTCAATTAGAATTACAAAAAAATCAGTTCTTCCCCTAAAAGAAATATATATACATATATATATATATATAATGCCTGTGGTGTCTTGTCATTAAGATGGGACTAAAGGAAGGTCTATTCTTCTGCCAAAGTTACTGTAGAAGAGAGCAATAGACATCTCTAATGTGGATGATTGAAATCATTGTTCACTTGAATTAGAGGTGATTCAATCAGGTTCTGACCAGTTCTGGAGAACTGGCAGCAGAAATTTTGAGTAGTTCGGAGAACTGGCAAATACCACCTCTGGCTGGAGATTTTACAGTATCCTTCCCCTACCATGCCCACCAAGCCACGCCCACAGAACTGGTAGTAAAAAAAATTGAATCTCACCACTGACTTGAATTCTACAACCATAAAAAAAGTCTGACCATTTCACTGTGAAGCCAGCCTTCCCAAGGATTACTTGTTGGGAATTACATATTTCAGATCTGTTATTCCAAAAGTACTAGGCATCAAATCATCTTGAGTGTTTAGAAAAACAGCCAAAATTGTGTACCTTTTTATTTGTTCACAGCCAGCACTAAAGGTGCCAAGCTTATAATGGACTGCCAGCTGTTCTGAAATAGCCTCCAACCTATGCCTAAGGCTGTAATACTGTGGTAAGACAAAGGTAAAGGTTTCCCCTGACATGCATGCTAGTCGTTTCTGGCTCTAGGGGCAGTGAGAAATCTCAGTTTCTAAGCTGTCTGAAGACGTCTTTGTGGTCATGTGGCCGGCATGACTAAATGCTGAAGGCGCACAGAACGCTGTTATCTTCCCACCAAAGTAGTCCTTATTTTTCTACTTGCCTTTTTACATGCTTTCGAGCTGCTAGGTTGGCAGAAGCTGGGACAAGTAACAGGAGCTCACTCCATTACATGGCGCTAGGGATTCGAACCGCTGAACTGCCGACCTTCTGATCAACAAGCTCAGCATCTTAGCCACTGAGTCACCACATCCCTAATAATGTGGTAGGCCAATGCAGATACAGTGCCTACTTAGAGAAGTCCGTTGAGAAGAAAACAATTACTGTTTTTTGAAACTCCTTTCCTTTGGGAAAACTTGGTCAGTAAACCCTGGAAAAGCTAGAAGGGGAAATGTAGTCTTGCTCCAAGTTCTCTATTCAATATGAACATCCAAGAAATTGTGGGATTCAGCAATGTTGTAACTGATTAAGAGCTTTATCTAATACCTTTAATACATTAGGTGGAGTAATGAATTACATCACCTAATGTATTAAACACCGTTGAAATCCTTACCTATTGTATTACCAGTTCCTTTCCTTTTTCAGAATGAAGCTTTCAGATGTCCCACCTCTCATCCATTATTTTCATTAGTGTTGAGCTGCAACTCTAAGAAAACCCATCAGTTTGGTTGAAGGCTGACAATGGTCAAAGGAGTCACTGCTTGGGTCATTTACAAAATAATGTTTATTTAAAATATATTTAAAAGTGAAGTTACAATTCATAGATACATAACTTGGGGAGAGAACGGGAAGACTTTCATAACTGGCTTAGAGGTGGAGCACTGGAGCAGCAGAAGGGCTTGGATAATATAAAATGGTAATTTGACATGGGAATATGCAAGTGGTATTATTTTAAAAAATGTTTTGGCAAAAGAAAAGTCTTCTGTTTTTGTAAAATACAAAATTGGTGGATGAATGTATTAATTTTAAAACTGAGAAAGAAGCAATAATAACCATAGATAGCTTATTAATCTTACAGAGCTACAGCTATGAGCCAAATCTCCTTATTCAAGAGATGAAGGAAGGAAGCAGTACCATCCTGAAATGATATTGTGACATCCAAAGTATGAAAGTGCCAAAATAAATAAATAAAAATCCTACCATGGAGATGACATAATCTTTCTGGATAAATGCTCTCAACTGCCCCTTTTGTAAAAGGAAGACATTGTTAACATAATTCTAAAATGCCTTAACAGTACAAAGGGTTTGGTGTGAGATTAGCCCAGAATTCCAAATAGTGATACAACAGAATGATTGCTAGAACATCGTCTCCAACACTGGTCCCCAATCTTTGCCACTTGGTGGCCAGAGAGGGGGAGAGACAGCAAGAATTGAACTGCACATATGCCAGCCCAACGTTTGCAGAAGTCAAACTGCACACACACATGTGCTTGTCCGCTGCTTGTATGGCCTGTTGGTGAATAGGCCATGGACTGGGAGTGGACTGCAGCCCGAAAGTTGGGGAACCCTGAGTCCTCACCTATAATACACTATAGTATGTAAGGAGTCATAATTGTTAGTTAAGGAAATCCAGTTATCTTGAAAGCAAGCCTCATAATGGCTCAAAAATATGCTGTCACCTTAATATGTTTCTTATCAGTGGTGGGATTCCATTTTTCTTACCACCGGTTCTGTGGGCGTGACTTGGAGGGCGTGGCTTGGTGGGCGTAGCTTGGTGGGTGTGGCCTGGTGGGCGTGGCTTGGTGGGCATGGCTTGGTGGGCATGGCAGGGGAAGGATACGGTAAAATCTCCAGTCAGAGGTGGTATTTGCTGATTCTCCGAACTACTCAAAATTTCCACTACCTGTTCTCCAGAACTGGTCAGAACCTGCTGAACACCACTTCTGTTTCTTATAGAAAGTAACAGTAGAAATACAGTAGAATTTTGACAAACAAATACATAAATCCATTTCCTGATGTCAGAAGTCACATATTAATTTTTTATTTGTATCTGTAATGGTGTTTGGTTTTGATCACTTGGATTCCACAGAGAAATAAAAATCAAATGTAATAAAATTGAAAGTCAGGAAATTAAAATCCCTGTCATTATATAATCAAATTACATGATTTAGTAGGGATTTAGAGATTTGTCCTTTTCATAAAATTTGTTAATTATTGGTAAATCCTCTTGAAATAGTCCACTAAGTAGAAATATGAATCTCCTACAAGATTCAATCTCTTCCCATAAATTCAAGATGATATTAAACAATTTACACCATTATTAATCTGAAATAAACTATTTGAAATGTTTAAATTTACACGCAGAATATTTTATTGAGATAATTATTCCTATATGTAGGGGAAATCTATAATTGGCAAAATGTGTCAAACATGTCAATTCCACTATATCAAAGGCCTTTTTCTGAATCAGTGAAGCCCCTTTTAGCCCTTTTTTTATTGTATATCTAAAGTAGCCATAGGGAGTTTAATATTCTTGCCTTTTTATGCAACCAGAATGTACAGAATTTGTAATAAAAAAGAATACTGCTAACAGTAATACAAACATAATACAAGTCAGCACAAAAATGTTATTAGCATCAACATTTAATGAATTGAGCAATTACTTGACTTTTTATCATCCTTCAAGATCAGTTATATAAGCCGCATTGAAAGAAGTTGTAAAACTCGTGTCATAAAACATCATTATAATTCTCCAATAATATAAGAACAAAT
Source organism: Notechis scutatus (assembly GCF_049901735.1). Taxonomy (NCBI): domain Eukaryota; kingdom Metazoa; phylum Chordata; class Lepidosauria; order Squamata; family Elapidae; genus Notechis; species Notechis scutatus. The sequence goes on from NC_142013.1 coordinate 93,728,459, forward strand.
GCCCCCTCCCTCTCAATCAGATAGCTACATTATTAGGACCAGGAAATAATATTGATAGTTTCCTGCAGTAACGGTGCAGGTAAATAAAAAGCTTAGCTACTGGTATGAGCAATTGCTGGAAGAGCTATATTGTTTTAAAACAAAAGCTTCTTTCTCTGTAACCTTTTGCCCAGCATTTTAAGGCTAAATATTAACAATTTTAAAAAGGTTAATTTATTAAATTTAAATTATTATATACTTGATTAGTCCAATTAACTTTGTGGCTGCTGCTTCAATTGAAAAACAAATAATTTATAATCTCTTCCCTTGTCACTAATATCTTTGTTTTATGCAAAAAATAGGCCTTGATTTATGACTGTTTGTTCAATGATGGTTTGAAGTTTTGAGGACTGAAAAAAATGTTTTATGACCCATCCATTAATATCGTGCCATGGTCCCATGATTTTAACAGTTGGCAACCGGCTCCTATTTATGTTGGTTGCAGCATCTTGAGGTTACTTCATGATGACTGGTGAGTTAATATGGAAGCTGGCAAGTAAAGCTGCAAATTGTGATTATGTGAGGTCTTGTTTAATACAGTGGTGGTATGCTACTGGTTCAGCCCGGTTTGACCGAACCGGTAATAAAAGTCGCTACCTGTTTGGCCTAACTGGTAGTAAAAAAAAGCCTCCAATCAGCTGAGAGGAGGAAAAAAAAGCCTCCAATCAGCTGAGAGGAGGGGGAAAAAAGCCTCCGACAATCAGCTGAGAGGATAAAAGACCAAAAAGCACATGGGAGGGTGGGCGGGTTGCTCCTAGCGTTTCTTCATCCCTTCAGCTGATTGGCTTGTTAGGTGCGCACGCACATACGCGCATGCATGACCACCCATCAAACAGGTAGTGACTAAGGTAGGATCCCACTACTGTTTTAATAGCTGCAGTGATTTTCTTGTGTGGCAAAAAAGGTCATAAAATGAGCAAATAATGCTCCACTTCATGACCATAAGGCTAAACCATGCATTTTACAATTGCGGTGCTAAATCAAGGACCACCTGTACTCTGTAGCAAGAATACAAAAGAGTTACTTTCCAATTTATGAGAATTAAAAGCTTTACTGTACTTGTGGGATGGCTAGAGCAAGGCCAGAAAACAAAGAATATGGGACTAGATCAGTGGTCGCCAACCAGTGGGCCGGGGACCACGAGAAAATTTTGGTGGTCTGCAGAGAAATGTCACCCCCAAAGCAATTAATCCAGGCTGCATGGGTACACAAGGCTGTGCCACCAACATAGCCCACGGGAACACAAGGCTTGTGTCGCTTGCATTGCGAACAACACTAGGTAATGAGAGGAAGGGGGAAAGGGTGGAGGGGGAACTTGCCCCACTCACGCTACATACCTCACCTGGCCACCGGGATGCTTCTTTCTGCTTCTTTCTTCTTCTGCTTTTGGCTGCATGCAGCAAAATTCTTTCTTTCTCTCCCCCAAACTCCACCAGAAATGAGTCTTTGGGACCCTGCAAGGCATCCTGCTCCAAGAGGCTGTGCAATTCTGGCAGAGTTTGGGGGAGAGAAAGAAAGACTTCAGCTGCTTCTGCTGCTTTCCTTGCATGAAGCCAAAAGTCTCTCCCTCCCCCGAGAACGGAGCTGGAGACTATCTGCGATCCCAAATAAAGAACGATCGATTGGTAGGAAAATGGGGTGGGGAATTTTCCTGCAGAGTTTTTCTGGGATTTTTCCAGGGTCTCTGGTCCACGGGATTTAAAATTATGATTTTGGTGGTCCCTGAGGCCCAAAAGGTTGGTGACCCCTGGACTAGATGGTCTATGACAGTAGTCCCCAACCTTTGTGGCTTGGTGGCCTGGCTGGAGGAGGGAGAGAAGAACTGGGTTTCCTGCCTAGGCAGGGGATTGGACTAGAAGACCTCCAAGGTCCCTTCCAACTCTGTTATTCTATGATATTCTATTAGCCTAACTTCTTAAGATACGTGTTCTTGCAATTCTGCCTATGAGGCTTTAATTCATGCATAGTTGTGGAGACATCTTACAAATATTAAAACCAGAGAGTTTTGCAGTTTAACATTTTCTAAATTATCTTTCTCAGTATTGTTCTTTCCATAAACCACATACAAGAATATAACCAATGCATAGGTTTTTTTAAAAAAAAATCCAGATAACCAGTAAGTCTAGAGAACATTTGTTAATTTAAAAAAAAACACCTTCCAATTCTTGTTTCTTTTTTTATAATAAAAATAAATTATTTAAAAATAAACAATACTTAAGTACCAACTTGGAGGAAAAAAAGGATGAATAATTTTCATAATAATTTGTTGCATCAGTGAAGCATCATTGGATGCCACAACAGGGCCTATACATTTAGCTATCTAATTGACTAAAATGTTTTTCCCCAAATGCTAGTCACTTCCCACCTTCTAATCTATCTATCTGGCACAATTTTCCCAAGTACTATAATGGCTGTAATAAACCACATGGCAGCTGTTAAAATCCTAAAATCTAGTTCTTAGCCAAGCATGGATGGAGTCCTGTCTATAGAGACCCCACAATGTTCTTCTTGTACAAGATATCATGGGAACTTTACATTATCAAGATGTAAACAGCAAGGATGAACAGCTCTCTGCTGCAACCAAAGTAGAAATTTGCTTATCTTGTCCTTTACATTTCTTGAAATCTACCCATCATCTCGTTTTCCCCCTACAACCACCATCTTCACTGAATTGACAAGAACTTCACATGTATTTCCACTGCACCTTCATTATCTTTAACCTGTGCTCGCTATAAAATGTTGATTCTATATGAAAAGACATGAATAATTGGATACATGATTGTTTGAATCATGAGACTCCAGATTTATTTAGTGCTGTATTTCTCACCCTTGACAACTTTTAAGATGTGTAGACTTCAACTCACAGAATTCCCCAGTCAGCCATGTCATGGCTGAGAATCACTGCTTTATTGAATATTATCACAAGATTAGAATAACAGATTAAAAAACAGCACTCAGAAATAATGAACACAGGATCAAGTCTGATATAGAACTAGGGGGAGGAGGGAGCATAGCCTTGTAGTGGAACGAAAAGCTGCCATATATAACACTATTTTAATATATAACACTATTTTAAACTCGAAAATATGACCTTGTAACACTTGTCCATACATGAGAATTAAAATTATTCAGAATAGTGTTGCAATCTATCAAAGAGTCTAAAACTTGATTAAAATCTCTGTAAAATATCTGGGTGGCCCTTAGTAGGGATAGAATAATAAATACAAGAGAGTATAGAGCGCTTTACAAAATTCACAGAGTTGATGAAAAACATAACGAAACAAAGGAATATAAATCTTTCCATTCCCCACTGTCTTGTCGGAACTGAAGAAGCTTCTTGGATGAGAAGTGAAACATCTTCAAAGACAAAAACAAAACAAAACAAGAAAGTCTAGTTGCCTCCTGAAAAAGCACCTTTGGGACAACCATGACCTGGATGACTGAGAATCTCGACAGACTTATAACAAAACAAAAGCCTTGAAAAGGCCTTGGAAAAAAATTAAAACATGTAAACAAGGCACATTAAAAAAATAAATCTAGTAAATCTAATCTAAAGGCTGATTAGTTCCTGGGATTGAGGGTGTCCTGTATGTACCTGGATGTAGTTGTTTTCTGGACAAAGACAACATTGGGCCAGAGAAAATTTCAAAATAGAGGCTTAATAAGAGAGAAACCTGTAGGACTCTGAGCAGAGCCTGCCAAGCTGATCTTAACAGGCAAACTAAAATATTGAAGATATTTAAGGATTTGAAGCTAAGTTATTTCGGGATTTTAGACCACTCTGCTAGTTTTTATCAGCCAGTCATGGGCAAAAATCTAAAATATACATCTGGATTACTTTTTATGATTACAATAATTGACACTGATTCTGTAACCAGATGGTATCCCCATAAACATGTCAGTTTTTGCAGTGATTATGACATCAAATTGATTGTTGATGCAAAATACTTCCATTTCCAAGGAAATAGTACTGTGAGCTAGTAAATGATGGTGCTAAGTCTCTGGCACAAGAAGTTCCAAGCATACCCTCTTACCAGCTGACAAATTCCTACAGAGTGGATCAGCTTTAGCCAAGTTGTTGTTAGTCTTGAACAGGATAAAGAACAACAATAAACACTATTGCAGTAAAAGGAATGGCTGCCTTCCAAATTCTTCACCACGTTTTGAACAGAGAGGCTGCTTTTTAAGGGAAGAATATACGGTATTAATAGAATTAAAATGCATGGGTCTTAATCTTCGGCATGCCCAAGAGTAAATACACAATGGCCCAGTTCCTGAACAATTCAGTTTTAGTTGGAAAATTCCATGTGGGTTTCTTCAAAGTAAGGAATTATTTCTGCACTTTGCTGGAAATCTGAATGGAACTTTGAAACTAGACAACCCTACGTAGTAGTGATGCAGATTTAAATACTACCAAAACTGCATCAGAGGGCAACACATTTTGAACTGAAGTACCTCAAATGTGTTAACTTGCAAAATGCTATGACCCATTACTTCCATGGGAATGAAATTTGGGGAAATAGTGGTCACTTCAGCAGCTGCATTAGCACCTCCGCTTTTTTGCTCATGTGATCATAATTTCTAATGCTCACCGACAACTTCATTATTGTCCATGCTCCCTGCCAGCTTGGTCAATTCCTAGAACATCTGTGTACATCCTAGTATATCCCTGGTATAATCTCCCTAGTACCTCTGTGCTCATGTTATGCTGGTTTCTCATGGACCCCTGCACCCACCCCTCCCCTACATGCCCTCCCTGACCCGCATGGTGCTTCTTGTGCATTCCCACATGTCTTTTCCAGGAATGTCCCCTCCTCATCAAAGAGGACATGCAGGTGTGCGCAGAGATGCGTGAGAGGAATTGCAGTATGTGCAGAAGTGTACGTCTTGGGGCTTGCAAGGGCTTGCAAGGGTGCACGTGCCATTTGGGTTAAGGAGGGTTTGTGGGGTGCACAGAGATATGACAGAGACACTGTGCAATTTGCAGAGGTCGCGAGGGGATCCACAAGGATGAGAGAAAAGTATGGTGAAAGTCAAGGAACATACGTGAATGTTATGAAAGAAAATGTCTGAAATAGCAAGAGCACTTAGACTTATATACCGCTTCACAGTGCTTTTACAGCCCTCTCTAAGCGGTTTACAGAGTCAGCATATTGTCTCCAACAATCCGGGCCCTCATTTTACTGACCTCAGAAGCATGGAAGGCTGAGTCAACCTTGAGCCTGGTGAGATTCGAACCACCAAATTGCAAGCAGATGGCAGTCAGCAGAAGTAGCCTGCAGTACTGCATTCTAACTACTGTGCCAGTGCAGCTGTAATGGATCATGGGTTGTCTAAGCCATTCCACTGATTAATTGTTCTCACCATTCCTTATTCCTAGGTTGCTTCCCTCCTTGATTAGTTCCCATCCATTATTTCTTGCTTTACCTTCTGGTACTTTGGAAATTAGGTTGACCCCCCCGCCCTCTTCTTGTGGCCAGATGGATTTATAACTGACTGACAAATCACATTTTTCAGAGTTTCCCAAGTTGCTAGATTTGTTTTCCCCTTTAAAATTTTCATCCATGGAATCCTTCTCAAGCTTTCTCTAAGTTTGTTAAAATCAACTTTTTAAAAGTCTAAGATACTGGTTTGATTATCTTCTATTGTTTGTGTTTGCATTATATTAAATTTGAATATGACATGGGGACTTTTCCCCAAAGTTCTGGCAACTTCAACCCTCTCTTCTCTGTTACTAAAGATTAAATCCAGTATAGCTCTCCGTCTAGTTTCCTCCTCTAGTTTTTGGATGGTAAAGTTTCAACAAGATTGGTCAGGAATCTGTTCGATCTCCCACTTGTAGTTAAAGTCCCCCATTACTACTGTGGTGTGTTCCCTACATACATTTGTTAACTGGTTAGCCAAAAATTCATCTATTTCTTCTGCTTGGTTGGGTGGCCTACAGCACACATCTATGGCAATTTTTTTATTTTTTATTTTTATTTTTGTCAATTGCTCACAAGATAATAGGTATTAGTAAAAAACATAGTTATGAATACATGGATACATATAAGAAAAATAAAAGAAATAAAAGAAACAATAGGACAGGGATGGTAGGCATGTTGGTGTACTTATGCACGTCCCCTACAGACCTCTTAGGAAAGGGGTGAGGTCAATAGTAGACAGTCTAAGGTTAAAGTTTTTGGGGTTTGGGGAAGAAACCACAGAGTCAGGTAGAGTATTCCAGACATTGACCACTCTGTTGCTGAAGTTGTATTTCCTGCAATCAAATTTGGTGCAATTAACCTTGAGTTTGTATCTATTGTTTGCTCTTGTGTTGTTATGGTTGAAGCTGAAGTATTCATTGACAGGTAAGACATTGCAATGTATGATTTTATATACTATACTTAGATCGGACTGAAGGCTGCATAGTTCTAGGTTTTCTAGGTCTAGAATTTCAAGTTTTCAATGTCATATTTAATTGACTTTATCAATATATTGTTGTGATTTACATTATTTATATAACAATGTCATTATAATCAAAGAGCCATGGTGGCGCAGTGGTTAGAATGCAGTACTGCAGGCTACTTCTACTGACTGCCATCTGCTTGCAATTTGATGGCTTGAATCTCATCAGGCTCAAAGTTGACTCAGCCTTCCATCCTTCTGAGGTTGGTAAAATGGGGACCTGGATTGTTGGAGACAATATGCTGACTCTATAAACCGCTTAGAGAGGGCTGTAAAAGCACTGTGAAGCGGTATATAAGTCTAAGTGTTATTGCTATTGCTATTACACTGCAGAACTGCAGTGGCCACAGGACTGCAGAAAAAAACAATTACTACCAGCCTGCCTTCAATCGAGGATCTATATACTGCATGAGTCAAAAAGAGGGCTGTGAAAATAATTACAGGCCCCTCACTTCCTGGACATAAACTATTTAAACTCCTTCTCTCAAACGACGCTATAGGGCACTGCACACCAGAACAACTAGACACAAAAACAGTTTTTTTCCCCGAATGCCATCACTCTGCTAAACAAATAATTCCTCAACATTGTCCAACTATTTACAAAGTCTGCACTACTATTACTATTAATCTTCTCATCAATCCTTATCACCCATCCCCTCCCACTTGTGACTGTATGACTGTAACTTTGTTGCTTGTATCCTTACAATCTATATTGACTGTTTCCTAGTATGATTTGATTGCTTATTGTACCCTATGACTATTATTAAATGTTATGCCTTATGATTCTTGACTCTTGATGAATGTATCTTTTCTTATGTACACTAAGAGCATATGCACCAAGACAAATTTCTTGTGTGTCCAATCACACTTGGCCAATAAAGAATAAAGTTAGGTAGAATTATATCTATCTATCTATCTATCTATCTATCTATCTATCTATCTATCTATCTATCTATCTATCTATCTATCTATCTATCTATCTATCTATCTACCGACCTACACAGGAACACCTATTTTTAAATGTTGTAAACAATATTGCCACAGTTATGTACTTGTAGACTTTTAGAACTCACGAACAGACCCTACCCCAATTAGTGCATTGAAACAAGATTTCGCTGCACCCAGAAGATTCAAACAATAGTTAACAATTTGCAATAAGAACTTTAGTCGTGAGTAAGACATCTCTGAGCTGGGTTGCTTCTGAGAGTCTGTGCAGATTTCTGTTATTTATTTTTATGTCCCATTTATATTTTCAAGTGCGGTTTGAACCCTTTTTAAGCATACAGAAATCATTAATCCTGCCATTTTTCTGCCTGTGAAATCCCCTGTGCAAATTCTATGTTTAGGAACATTTAATTCTATTGAGTTTAACGTTTTGTGTACTGTAAAAGTAACCGTTTTTTAAAAAAAGATTCTTAAGTGGAGAAAATGGTGGGATGGAAAATTCCATTTGAACACAACTTGTTAGATGTTACACATCTAAAGCACGTTGAGGGAGACGGTGCCCTCTAATGCCTTCTGGGTCAGCCTTTGCCGCTGCTTTGCAGGCGCAGAATGCGCCAGTGAATCCAGCCCAATTTGCTTTTCTCTGAGGTTCTGCTGCTCAGCTTTGGAGAGTCAAAGGGGTGAATAGGCAAATGCGTGCAGAAAGCACAAATCAAACATTATTTGGGGGCTGTTCAAAACTGAAGTAGCAGGAGGATAGGTAAGAAGAAAGGCTGATGAAAGAAGCATGAAATCAAAGTGACAAAGAAGCAAATATTGCTGGCAGGAAAATCACATTTTTCTAAGCAGCATTTGCTACGCACTCTGAATTCAGAAGACAATTACTTTGCAAAATTGGTCAGCAACCTGTTCCTTCCACCAGCAAAGCAGGTTCTTTGCAAGCTGGAAGACCTGATTAAAAAGCTCACCTTCCTTCAAATAGAATAGGCTGCATTCCATATTATTAGAGAGCATTAAATGCACAAAAGGGAAGAGTTTCATTTACCGCTCAGATAATTTATTTTTTTCTGATAGCACAACTCATAATGCATGTAGCTTACATAGGTAAATATATATTTTGTGAATGGATAGATGCAAACCATAAAACTACTACAAAGGAAGCTATGTGGGCAGCACAACATTTATAAGCATTCATGTTTATTTATCTAGCATGTGTCTGTGTGGGTAGGATATATATATATATATATATATATATATATATATATATATATATATATATATATATATATATATATATATATATATATATATATATATATATATGTGGTGTTCTTTTTAAAGTTGTAGCAACGCTTCAGTTCAGGGTATTTTCTCACGACTTTTCATTGTAGTTCTTTTAAAGTTGTAGCTTGGTCTGTGTTTATTTTCAGCAGAATCTCATCTGCCATCATCAGGCTTGCAGCTTGGCTTCTGAATGGACGGCTATCATTAGTTAGGAAGCTGGGTTTCATCTGGGTGCCTGGTTGGGGTGTGTTTGAGCTGGAGGTATCAGGGGGATCTGTTTGTGCCCAGGTGTTTGCCTGGCTTGTGGTGTGGAGATTTTTTTGTTTGTGAGTGCAGGCTTCCAAATGATTGACAGCCTGGTGGAATCATCTCTTCTATTCATGCTTTCTGGTCTTTTTTTCAATCTCTATGGCTTCTCTGATGATTCTGTGGCTAGGGTTTTCTATAGTGGCTAGGGTTTTGGTGCCATTGAAGGTTGATGCTATGACCTGTGGCTTCCATGTGTTGGACTAGTGAGGAAGTGTGTTCCAGCTTTTTGACTGCATTTTTTTTGTGTTCATCCAGGTGGGTACTTATTCTTCTATTGGTCTGTCCAATGTATGTGGCTGGGCATGATGCACAGGGGACTTCGTATATGCCTTGGTTTTCCAGGTCAATTTCATCTTTGGGGTTGCTAAGGATGGCTGCTATTTTTCTGTCTGTTTTTTTTAAGGCAGTCTTGATGTGATGTCTGTGTAGTACCTTACTAATTTTGTCTGTAGTACCTCTTATGTAGGGCAGGACAGCTGTTCCATAGGTCTGTTCATCTTCTGGGTCTCTATTATGTTTCAGTGTGTTTTTGTGGATCAAGCTGGTGATTTTGCTTTTGTGGAAGCCGTTGGCTGTCAGTACTTTAGTCAGGGTGCATAGTTCAGTCTTAATGTGTGTCTTGTCTGCCAGGCATTTGGTTCTGGTAATTAGTGTTTTAGCCACGGAGTTTATCTGTGCTGGGTGGTGGTGGGATTGGGCGTTGAGGTAGCGGTTAGTGTGTGTTTTCTTCTGGTATACGGTGTGTCCTAGTGTGCCATCTGTTTTTTGTAGATTAGTACATCTAGGAATGGTAGTTGTTTGTTTGTTTCCGTTTCCATGGTGAACTTGATTTTGGGGTGTGTGCTGTTTAGGTATGTTAGGAAATTGTTTAGGTTCTCTTTTCCATGGGGCCAAATCACAAATGTGTTATCGATGTATCTTAACCATAGTTTGGGTTTGTGGATGGCATTGGCCAGGGCTCTGGATTCGAATTCTTCCATGAACAGGTTTGCAATGACGGTGACAGTGGTGATCCCATAGGGGCTCCTTCAATTTGTTTGTATCTTTGTCCTTTGTATATGAAATATGTGTTGGTTAAGCAGTGTTCTGTTAGTTCCATGAGGTGTTTAGCTGGTTGGTATTTATTTTTGATGATTTCAAGGGTCTCTTTTATCGGGACTTGAGTGAATAGTGAAACCACGTCGAAACTTACAAGCAGATCTTCTTGCTCCACATGTAGATCTTTGATCATTTCCAAGAAGTGGTATGAGTTTTGTACATGTGAAGCTGCTGTTTCAGCATGGGGCTGTAGCTGTTTTGCTAAGTGTTTAGCTAGGTTTTGTAGTGGTGCTCCTCTGGAGCTGACTATGGGTCTGAGAGGTATGCCTTCTTTGTGTATTTTTGGGAGGCCATATAGTTTGGGGCATCTGGAAGATTTTTCTCTTGGGATGATCATCTGTTGGATCTCTTTGCTCACGTGGCTGGTTATAATTTTCTTCTTGGTTAATTTTTCCAGATATGTGGTTGGGTCTGTGTTTATGGGTTTGTATGTGGAGTCTTGGGGTAGGCCTGTCAATTTTGTTTCGTAGTCTTTTCTGTCCATTACTACAGTGGCATTCCCTTTGTCTGCTGGGAGGATGATTATGCTGCTATCTCTTTTCAGGGTTTGTAGCGCTTTAATTTCATTTTTCTGCAAGTTGCTTTTGGGTGGTTTGCTTGTGCATAGGATGTTGGTAACTTGGTGTCTTATTTTATCAGCTTCATCTGTATTTAATTTAGTTAGGCTGGATTCTACTGCACATATGATGGATTATGTGGGATTTTTTGGGGTGCTATAGCATAATTGAATCCTTTGGTTAGGACATCTGTTTTTGTTTTGGTGAGTTCTCTGTTGGAAACATTGTGCACTAATTGTTTCAGGTGTTGTTGTGAGTTGTTGGGGTTTTCTTGTCATGTTCTAATTTCTTTAATTTTTTCAAGAGTTTTTCCTGTTTGTAAGTGCCTTCAGATTCAGCTCTCCAAGTTGTAAGATGTTTTATCTTGTCCCAAAGTAGAGGGTGGATTTTGCTGCTCAGTTCCAGGTGTAGTGCTAGCAAATCTTTGTTTAACTGATCTAATTGGAATCTCTTACTGTGGAGCTCGTTCCTTAGTAGAGCCATTTCAGTTCTTTTCAGGATACGTTTAGTGGCTGCTGTGCTTTGATGAAATGTTAATTTGAAGCAGGTTGGTGTAGTATTGTTGTCTGGTGCATAGGAATTGGAGGTCACATAGTATTCCTGCTCTTTTAATTTCCAGTTTCTCGTAGGTTTTGATCTGGCTGTTTATTTCCTCCCCGTAGAGGTTTGATATTTGTTTTCTTAAGTTTTCGCGGGTACTTACATGTATGGCATTCGGCTTTGTTCGGGTATTTTCCCTGATACCTCCAGCTCAAACACACCCCAACCAGGCACCCAGATGAAACCCAGCTTCCTAACTAATGATAGCCATCCATTCACCCGAAGCCAAGCTGCACTAAAGGCCTCCAATAAAGTAACACAATGCTGCCAGCCAATCAAGATACAAAAAGAGCCAAAAAACAGACAGAAGATATTAGAGACACCAATCAAGCAGAACACAGCAAACTCCGAGACCAATAAACACAGACCAAGACTCTCAACCAATCAGGATGAAGAAAAAACCATTCTGGCACAGCAATAGGCTGCCCCAAATTTAAATCTGAAACCACTGTAAAAGTCTGACTCAAAGACGAACATTATACAGAAGCCTGATGATGGCAGATGAGATTCTGCTTTGATTCAGTGGTACACGACAAACTACTCCTAAAAATAAAATCCTATGGTATCTCTGGACAACTGAATAACTGGATAGAAGCATTCCTGTCAAACAGACAACAAATGGTCAAAATCGGGAGCGTCCTATCAAATCCAGTACCTGTCAATAGTGGTGTTCCCCAAGGCAGTGTTCTAGGACCAACTCTCTTCATACTCTACATAAACGACCTCTGTGATCATATTAAGAGCAATTGTGTTCTCTTCGCTGATGATGTAAAGCTGTTCAATACCACAGACAATACTGCTACCCTACAAAAAGATCTTGACTATGTATCCGAATGGTCAAACAAATGGCAACTTCAAATCTCAACAAATAAATGCTCTGTCTTACATATTGGCAAAAAAATCAGAAAATAAAATACAAGCTGAATAGTCAAGATCTTGTTGATGACCCAAGCTCTGTAAAGGACCTTGGAATACTCACCTCTAATGATCTAAGTGCTAGAGCACACTGCAACTACATAGCCAAAAAGGCATTAAGAGTTGTTAACCTAATCCTACGTAGCTTTTTCTCTGGTAATATCACACTACTAACCAGAGCATACAAAACATTTGCTAGACCAATACTCGAATACAGTTCATCAGTCTGGAACCCACACTACGTATCTGATATTAGCACAATTGAGAAAGTCCAGAAATATTTCACAAGAAGAGTTCTCCACTCCTCTACTCGCTGTAGAATACCTTATGCCACCAGACTTGAAATTCTAGAACTAGAAAACCTTGAATTACGCGTCTTCGGTCTGACTTAAGCATGGTATACAAAATCATACATTGCAATGTCCTACCTGTCAATGAATACTTCAGCTTCAACCATAACAACACAAGAGCACACAATAGATACAAACTCAAAGTAAACCGCACCAAACTTGATTGCAGGAAATACGACTTCAGCAATAGAGTGGTCAATGTCTGGAATACTCTACCCGACTCTGTAGTTTCTTCCCCAAACCCCAAAAACTTTAACCTTAGACTGTCTACTATTGACCTCACCCCTTTCCTAAGAGGTCTGTAGGGGCGTGCATAAGCGCACCAACGTGCCTACCGTCCCTGTCCTATTGTTTCTCTTATTCTTTTATTTTTCTTATATGTAACCATTTCATGTATTCACAACTATGTATACATTTATACTTATTATCTTGTAAACAATTGGCAAATCAAATAAATAAAATAAATAAATAATAAATAAATAAATAAAATAAACTTTAAAAGAACAACTACAATGACGTGGGAAAATACCCGAACAAAGCCGAATGCCATATATATGTATATATATAGCATAACCCTACCCATATATAGTTTTAAGGGTAATTATTCACATCTTTCCTGTAACTGTTTTATACCCCACATTTGCATTTATGTAGTTTAGAAAAGAGGAATTTCTTTTAACTATTGTGCATCCTATCCAAATTGTATTTACTTATATTTAAATTGATTCAAATATTATTGTTAATTGTCAAAATAACACCCTGTAGCCATGTGAGAATTACTTAGAACTTTGTTCTTTGATGATAAATCAAGTACAGTATAAATCCACATTATACAGTACCTGAACTGAAATACTGAATGATTTTATAATTGTTAAGTGTGCTGTAGTTGAAGTTGTAACTATTGTTAATACTGTATATAGAGGCATTAACATCAATTCTTTAAGGCTCCAATAATGTACTCTTATCTGCATCATGTAAGTACTTAATTCAAAGGAAATTATTTCTGAGACCTTGAATATAAAGCAACACTTGTATTTAGATGCTTGTGTATTTTGAACATTCTTGGAGAACAACAAATTGTTTTATACTGTGCAGTAACATACTTTTTAAAATAAGGAAATGAAATTCAAAATTGATTACTGCAATGATAAATGGCTTTCTATAAGGCTGATGTTTCCAAGGTGAACAAATAAAATCAGACTTCAGTAACTTTTATTTTCCACATAGTCTTCTTCACTTCAATAATACAATAATATCCAGCAAGAAAAAAAAAGATGAAATATGAATAGAATTGTTAGAATTACAATTTCAAAAGATTATAAGTGATTTTTTTTAGTACACACATATGCAAGACTATTTCTTTTAGCTTAAAAAGAAACCCCACCCAGAAATGTATCTTGATGGGGTTACTCTTTCAAGGCAATATAGACCAATTCTCAAGCAATTCTAACATTTACAGGGAATAGATATTTATCTCCTTTCCACAGAAAGAGTCTGTCTCTTGAAAATATTCAACCGCACTTTCCCCAAAACAAAAATAATATATATTTGGAATGCGGTGAAAGTTTTATGCATTGGGACCATCATTCAATTCTCTGGGATCTGGCTTGATCTATTTGATTTGCCAATCTATAAACTCCACTGCCCATTCAGAAAAATGTATGTGTTGATGGAAAGGGGCTTATGGCTACATGTCTCCCCAGATAACAAAGGAGAATCAACATCTCTTCTACAAAGTGATTTCAGTAGAAATAGTTCCTATCTTTAGTCCTGATAAGCCTTACTTTGATTTTGGTCTTCTAAGGACTTCCTATAATGTAAACCTGAATGTGCAAGTGATTTGGGGTGAGGAATTGACACTGCTGATAAGATGTCTGCTGCACTTCCAGGTTTTACACACAGTATTACAAAGATTTGATGAACTGTTTTCTGATCAAGGAAGGAACATTACTAAGAAAGGCATAGTAGATAAACTGCAGCTACAATATTGCTTTGAATCTCTGTATGTATGTGTATATGTATGTATGTGTGTGTGTGTGGCAGGGGGAATATAGGGCATGTGCCTGTGGGATAGTTGGGATATAGTTTGATTTCTGGAATGGTATCAGTAGTGGGATCCTACCTTAGTAGCTACCGGTTCGGTGTGTGATTGCACATGCATGCATGCGCCCCTAACGCACGCGCCCCTAACAAGCCAATCAACTGAGAGGATGAAGAAATGAAAAACTAGGAGTGACCTTCCCACCCTCCCATGTGCTTTTCGGTCTTTTATCCTCTCAGCTGATTGTCAGAGGCTTTGGTTAGGCCAAACTGAGTGATTTTTACTACCTGTTCGGCCGAACCAGGCCAAACTGGAAGCATACCACCACTGAATGGTATGAGGGAATAACCTTGGAAGATGGGGATGAAAGATGCTTCCTAGGGAACTATCAGTTAAGAGAGGGCATAGTTGCAGCTGCATAATGGATGGAGAAAGGGGCTCGGAAGGGACCCTTCCCTAATTGTCCCACAGTAAAGGGGATTGGTAGACATGCAAGTTACTGTTAATGTAGCCTTACAATCAAGTAGAATTAGCTCATGTGGTTTCCGTCTGGTCTGCCTGGGAAGGCTGACGGTTTCTTAATTTGACTGCATATGATATCATCTGCAGTCAAGTACAAACCTACCGAAGCATGTGATAGTTGGAAAAGAAGTGGGTGTCCCATCTTTAATGTCCTCTTGTGTTGGGTTGTATTGCATTGTACAGTCAGAGCCCAGAAAGAAGACATGGGCACTGGAATGGCCCAGATGCCTGGCACTGTTAGTGTTCAACAGAAAATAGGGGAGGGGACCTGCATCAGTTGGCTGAATGCCATCCTAATAGAAAATAAGTATGGTGAGAATAAGGGATACAGTGGCTCAATAGCCAAGACGCTGAGCTTGTCGATCAGAAAGGTTGGCAGTTCGGCGGTTTGAATCCCTAGCACTGTGTAATGGACTGAGCTCGCGTTACTTGTCCCAGCTTCTGCCAACCTAGCAGTTCGAAAACATGCAAAAAGGCAAGTAGAAAAATAGGGACCACTTTTGTGGGAAGGTAACAGAGTTCCGTGCGCCTTCAGCGTTTAGTCATGCAGGCCACATGACCAAGGAGACGTCTTAGGACAGCACTGGCTCTTCGGCTTTGTAACAGAGATGAGCACCGCCCCCTAGAGCTGGAAACGACTAGCACATGTGTGCGAGGGGAACCTTTACCTTTATCTTTTATGGTGAGAACGAGTAGGATCTGGTTGGAATAACTTCTTTGCTGCCCCTCCATTCACTACCGTGTTTCTCATATAATAAGGCCGGGTCTTATTTTTTTTTGAGCCCCGAAAAAATGGCTAGGCCGTCTTTTCGGGGGTGACTTAATTCCCGCCCCTTGCATCTTCGGGCGGGCAGCGATGGCTTGGATGTTGACCTCGGCGTTGGTGAGGCACTTAGTATCGGGGTCAACGCAGGCAGCACCATATCCGGGTGTGCAACAAATGTACTTCCTAACGGCAAGCCCCCCCACCATCCCCCCCATTTCGCATGTTTTAATATAGGCCTTAATTTGGGGGGGAGGGGCTTAATTTCATTTCATGCCTATAAAACATGCTGGGACTTCCTATTGGGGGAGGCCGTATTGTTGGAGAAACAGAGTACTTGGCAACTAACATATACAAAGGACCCTGGGATACTATAGTAATGACCTTGATATCACAGAGGGTGTGCTTTTATCTGCAATATGAAGGAGTCCTTGACTTATGACTAGTTGTTTACCAGTCATTTGAAATTATGATAGTTCTCTCCAGAGTTACTTAAGACCTCTTTTCAGAGTTATGATAGCAACACAGATTTCGGCAGTTATGTGATTGCATTTTGGGATCTTGTCAACTGGCTCTCCATTTGTAGCATCTAGCAGTCATGTGAACACAATGTGCAATGTATTTTTTGCCCATTTGGCATTTACTTCTGGTTTTCTGGCAAAAAAACCACCCATCGGGGAAAATGGATTCACTTAAAGACCACTTGGTTTGCTTAACAACCATCACAAGAAATCCAGTCATGCAATGCCTCAACTTATGACTGTAATAGCTTATTTACAACTGTAATTCTGAGCTCAATTATGGTTTTTTAATTAAACATTTATTAACATAAAATGCAAAAATACAAAAGAAAATAATAGGAAAATAAGGGAGGAAAAAGGGAAGGGAAATGTGTGGGGCAAAGGGAAAAAAGAAAGAAAAAGCATTTACTTCTGACTTCTTTTGGGGCAGTAAGTAAAGGTAAAGGTTCCCCTCGCACATATATGCTAGTCGTTTCCAGCTCTAGGGGGCGGTACTCATCTCCGTCACAAAGTTGAAGAGCCAGCGCTATCCGAAGATGTCTCCGTGATCATGTGGCCATCATGACTAAATGCTGAAGGCATACAGAACACTGTTACCTTCCCACCAAAGGTGGTCCCTATTTTTCCACTTGCATTTTTATATGCTTTCGAACTGCTAGGTTGGCAGAAGCTGGGACAAGTAACGGGAGCTCACTCCGTTATACGGTGCTAGGGATTCAAACCGCTGAACTGCCGACCTTTCCAATCGACAAGCTCAGCGTCTTAGCCACTGAGCCACCGCATCCCTCTTTGGTGCATTAGAACAACATAATAGCATCAAACTTTAACTTTTTACTTTTATATAATAATACAAACTAGCTATTTCTGTAACAACAAACCTATCTAAGTGGAAAACCCAGATTCAAAGTTTCATTTTCCCCCACCTTAAGCACATAGTACATAAGCAGTTCCAAAAAAATATGGTTGTAAGTTGTACATATACCTATCTGTATGTAGTTGTCTATATGCGGTGACTTTGTGCTTTAAAAAAAAGTTACAAATGTAATTTTTAAATTTAAAGAACTACCTGCCAAGCCCTACCCAGATGGATAAGTTTAAAGAAGGAAGGACTGTAAGACGTTAGTCAGGTGTCTGTAATTCTGGTATTAGAAGTAAATACAGATTTTTGGAAACTGCAAAAGGAATTATCCATTCTTATCTATCAGCTAGTACATTAAGGTGGAGTTTTCATTATGATGGGAATAGTTTCTTCTCAAGTTTCTCATTACCTGGACTGTATCCTTAATTGCTTCTAATATTCCTTCCAAGATTTTTCCAGCCTCTCCAATTTCCCACACTTCCTCCCCAAAGTACCTGGTTACCACCAGCTTGTAGTGTTGAGAATAAAGAGAGTAAAAGAAAATCTGGGGAAATCCTTGAGCAAAAGTCACAGGTGTTTGAATGCATAAAGTCACAAGTTTAATTTGTCACAATTGCTTCTTAGCTTCCGGTGCCACCCAACTGCATGGATTGGTTAAAGCAGAAGTGAGGAAGATGGGGCACCACAATGGTTTGGAACCCCAATTCCAGTGGTGGGATTCAAATTATTTTACTACTGGTTTTGCGGGCATGGCTTGGTGGGCATGGTGTGGCTTGGTGGGTGTGGCAGGGGAAGGATACTGCAAAATCTCCATTCCCTCCCTACTCCTGGGGGAAGGTTACTGCAAGATCCCATTCCCTCCCCACCCCACTAACCTGCTTTCCAGCTCTGTTCTCCTGTGCAGGGCAACAAAAGAAGATCCAGCTGATCAGCTGGGACTCGGGAGACAGAAAATAGATGGGGGCAGAGCTAGTCAGAGGTGGCATTTGCCGGTTCTCTGAACTACTCAAAATTTCCACTACTGGTTCTCCAGAACTGGTCAGAACCTGCTGAAGACCACCTCTGCCCAATTCCCATCAATCCATAGCTGGTGGTAATGAAAGAGGGAACCAAACCCTCTACCTCTAGAATGCAAGTCAGAGTTTGGGGTTTTAATTAAAACAGCCCTTGCATTTAGCTCTAATTTGACAACTGAATTTGCGGTTTATTTGTTAACTTTACATTGGGGCTCCTTCTTTCTTTTTATCCTCTCAGCCTTGATCCCTTGAGGTTATCTGGGCTGTGAGAGAATATATAGGTGAACCTCCATGACGGAGGCTGACCCTGATTCTCTGCAGACCGGGTCCAATCCCCTAATCCTGCACCTCACTGGCTCCCCCACTCCCGCTAAAAGTTTGGGGAGGAGCTACAACTCAGAGCATGTGGTGTCAGCCCAGAAAGCAAATCACGGCAAATCCTCCCACCATCATGCCTAATTTTATAATGTACAACTGGAAAGTCCAGGAGAGGAGAAATGCTAGTTCTTGTAAACAGGCACCACATATGAGTGAAAAGAAGAAACCAACAGCCTGTTTTTTTCCCCGTTCTATCCCTTCTTCGCTCCCTCCTGCCACCGCTAATAAGAACTCCAACGGCTGCTCGGTCCTCCCTCTGCTGAATAAGCACCATGGGGAGTTTCTCAGGAATGCCTGGGCTTCAGCAAATCTCGGATGGCAGTGAGGGCCTGGCAGTGGGGCCACCTTGGCTGTTGCCGTGCTCTGCCCAGGTACCCATTACAGGATAATTAGAGAGGTCTGGGGCTGCCGTAATAACAGCCTTCCCCTCTGCTCAGGTGCAGTCATAATAAATGCTAATGTTTTCCTCAGCCTTAAGTGCAAAAAGTCTGTGCTGGAGAGCAAAACTAAATAACCTGTGTTTGGGGTTTAAAAAAAAAATGAGAGAGAGGGAGACAGAGGAGGCTGCCTTCACGTGAGGGTTTGTTAACAAGCCCCGTAGGCCTCGCTGCTTGGCTGGCATACCTCATGCATGCTTATGACGGGAATCACCCCATAGTATCTTAATTGTAAATAACCACTTGAGCATTCCTTCGGCCTGATTCACATTTAGGCTTCCTGTAGGCATCGGAGGGTTGCTTAAATTTTTAAGCCCTTCCCAAATGCCAGCTTGGTAAAACTCATTTTAAAAACATTGTAAGATGGGGCCTAACGCCGCTTATGAATAATT
This sequence comes from Notechis scutatus, assembly GCF_049901735.1. Lineage (NCBI taxonomy): Eukaryota > Metazoa > Chordata > Lepidosauria > Squamata > Elapidae > Notechis > Notechis scutatus. The sequence goes on from NC_142013.1 coordinate 93,747,932, forward strand.
GTTAGTATTGTGGGCAGGAAAAGGGGAACGGTAATTCTGGTTCAATTGGGAGGCTACCCATCTTGTAAAATAATATAGAAATATAGATATATAGATATATGATAAGGTTTTCTGGCAAGCCAAGCTGCAGCTGAAATGTTGCCATCCTCTTCTCTCCCCCCCTTTTTTTTCATTTTTAAGTCAGATGCTGATACAGAAGGATTCCGGCTGAGTGAGGAGAGATGCTTTACTATCCACATTCATTTATTCTGCTTAAAATATGATATGGGGCATTTTTTTGTATTCCCATTTATCCCTTGCCAAGAAATAATTAAGAATAGAAGCTAGAAGATTAATTTTAAATAAAAAAAAATCTCCTCAAATGAAAATGTCAGGTCATAAAAATTCCTTTTAAATCATAACAGCATATAAATCTTTGAAATTAACCATGTAATTACAATGTCTATCAACTTCTACCTTGAGCTTTGAGCCTCTCTTTTTAATCTTCCATTCTTTTTTTAATGAATAGCTATTTTGAAATTAAAAAGTACTGTTCATTACACATGCCCCACTATAATAGGGTTTTTATCATATTTGCTCTATTTAAAAATACTTGCTACTTTGTAATTATTCACACGCAGATCCCTTCCTATATCGAGCAGAAAATAAAAAATGAAATGGAAGTCAAAGGTGCTTCAGAGCTGAATGATTTACACAATTCATTAAGGACGGTGATTTTTCAGTTAGCATCAGATTAAATGGTTACTTACTCTCAAATAGCCCTTGGGGAGTTGAATTGCTGGGTAGCAAACAGATTAAAGTTTGCATTGAAAGAAAAATTGAATTCAGAGGTAATCAATAGCATAATAGGGGCAGTGAGTGGTGCCTGCTGCCTGAAATGAAATTACCATATTTTTAATCTTAATTTTCCACTCTGTTTATCTGACAGTGTGGATGTGCAATCCAAACAGATAATGAGAGAGTAGGATATTGACACTGCTGTCCTCTGGAGTGCTTGTTTTCAGTGATTAAATGCTGTGATCTGTGATTACTTTGTGAGGGGATGTCAGAACTGCTGGCCAGGGCTGCAGAAGGGACATTCAACTCAGCAGCTGCAGCTTCCCTGTCTCCCAGCCCTGATGTTTGAAATTCATTTTCTGCCTGGGAGTCAAGCAGCAGACGGGCAGAGGCCGGGAGAGATGGAGAAAGGAGCAAACGGAGGCCGGGATATATGTCTTTCAACCATAGCACCAAATGGCCATCGGAGCTCTTAACTCTTAAAAAGAATCTACAAACAACAACAAGAACAGCAAAGCTAGATCATTCAGAAGGTAGAGTGTCTGTTCTTCAAAATATACTCCAATCCTATAAGAAGGGATGAATTTCCCAATGAAGGAAAGTAGGGACACAAAAGCCGGACACACTCAGCAAACATTTCCAGGTGAAAGCGAATTATCCTTGTGAACACCTGCAAAAGGGTATCAGTAAAAGCAAGGTAGGATGCCACAAAATGAAAGGCTCTTGATCAATGTAAAAACAGACAAGCATAAATCTGACCAACTGCCTGGCAGGGAGCCGTGAAAAAGATAGACAAAGCAAAGGCAAACACGGATAGCCTTAGGGAATCCAAGGTTTTAGAAGGGAGATGGCATGGAGATTTCACAGACAAAGGAACTTCATGGGATTTGCTCAAACACTGGTTTCCAGCCTATTTTTATCTTACGGGATTGAAGTTAATTGTACGGTGAGGTTGTCACGATGAAAGAGAGAATGGTAGTGATGGCACTGAAGCACAAAGAAGAAAAGGGAGTCATTACAGCTGTGGGCACATGCGACCATCTGTGTTTATCACACATGTTAGAAAACCTTCTTGTTAGTTCCCATTTGGGGAATCCCTGAATATGAGGGGGAACTGTACCTGTGCAGTACAGTACTAAAATAATGGTGCTGTTATGTAACGTAGACTTTTTGTTATCACATAATAAATATGATATAGCCTCCATATAATATAATTGATGGGTTTTCCAACTTCTGTGTGAAATGGAACATTTTTGTGGTAGGTTCAGCACAAATTCCATTGCTCAATGATTTCTAAAGCAATTTTGGATTCACATCTAAAATAGATACATTAGTATTCTACAGCTATTGCTTCTTTCTCATCACTCTTAAAAAGAATGAAGAAGATGGGCAAGATGGTTCAGTCCAGTGGTGGTATTCTACCGGTTCGGCCCAGTTCGACTGAACTGGTAGCTCCGAGGATCACCTGCTGGGCCCTCCTACCAACCCTGGCTCTATACTGACCTTTATTTCCTGCTTTTCCACCTCAGCTGCTTCATGCGGCACAGCCGATTGCCCCGCGTCAGCTGTTTTACACACAGGGCTTGCAGCAAAAGGTGAGTTGCAAATGCTGCGTGCGCACAAAGCACACATTTGGCGCATGCGCTCTCACACTGAACTGGTAGGAAAATGTTTTGAAACCCACTACTGGTTCAGTCACATCTGCCTTGACTAGTATGCCCAGTTCTGGATACTGCATTTCATTATCAACAATTCAGATAAAACTAGAAGAGGTTTAGAGAAAAATAGTGGTCCAATAGAAACTATGGATTAAGGTTGAAAACTTGGACATATTTATCAAGCTCTAGTCTCTGTCATTCCAAATAAAGGAATGATGTACAGTATTTATGCTTAAGGATTGACTGTTAAAAGGAGAATTTTAATCACAACAACAGTTTGTCAGGAGAAATAATTACTAAGAGAAGTGGTAAACTCCCACTTACTGGATGTATTTCAGCAGAGGTAGTTCTCAGGTTATGTCCATTTGTTCAGTGACCATTCAAAGTTACAGGGCACTGAAAAAAGTGTACTTATGACTGGCCCTCAAACATCTGGCCATTGCAATAGCCCTGTGACAACATGATTGTGATCCGGGCTCACAATTATGAGGCTGCAGCAGGGCTGGGATTCAAAAATTTTAACAACCGATTCTGCGGGCGTGGCTTAGGTGGTGGGCATGGCTTGATGGTCATGTGACTGACTGGGTGTGGCCAACTCAATATCACTCACATTGAGGCACGCATCTCCTCGCCTGACCTCTCATGACTGTGGGGATGCTGCAACAGTCGTAAGTGTGGAAAATGGTAATAAGTCACTTTTTTCAGTGCCATTGTAACTTTGAATGGTCACGCCACACAAGCAAAGTACCAGCAAAGGAAGGGAAAAAAAACTCCAGAGAAGTTCCAGAGACAGGAAGTCTAGTCCTGCCAAGAATGTAATAAGGGTTAATGGAGAGGCAGTTTCTGTAAGCAACACCAGAATGTTTCCTTCCTGCCTTCCTTACAGGATTAGGCCAGTAATTTCTTCTAACAACCGGTTCTCTGAACTGCTCAGAATGTTAACAACCGGTTCTAGCAAATAGGTGGTAGAATCCCACCCCTGGGCTGCAGTGAGCTGCACTCATGTGGTTACCATTTCTGAACTTCCCTCCTGGCTTCTCACAAATAAATTCAGTGGGGAAACCAATAGAGAAGGTTGTAAATTGTCCCACTAAGTTGCTCCTACCGTTTTTTCCCCCCAAGGATCCCATTAGGAAGTGTGCTCCATAGCAGCCCACATCAATCTGCTCTTTATAGTGTGTACTCACCTGCAGCAGTTTCCCCCTCCATGCCCTCCCCAACCCAGGCCATGACATTCAAGCCCCTGCTGCAAGGGTCTTCAAACTTGACAGCTTTAAGACTTGTGGACTTCAACTCCCAGAATTCCTGAGCTAACATGACTGAAGGAGGAATTCCCTGTCCTGCAGCAACAACCCTCCTCCCCGCCCCTATTCTGAATGGTACTCCTACACTTCTTGTCTGTTCCTTTTCCACTTAATGACCTGCATGGTTCCGGAATTACAATGGCAATCACTGGGGTTGCCATCACTAAGCAATGAAGCTTTGTGATGTCATGTTTTTTGATCTCACGTTGCTTGGCAGTGGCAAAACCAGTCCCAATTGCCACCATAACCCAAAGTTTACTTGTACATTCACCTGTTAGCCATGGCTTGGCCTGGATTCCTGCACTGAGCAGGGAGTTGGAATGTTCTAATCTTCAATCACTATGAGTCCATGAGTTTACAAGATAAAGAGGGAATGAATGCAATCTACTTACTTAATGAGAGCCTTAGAAAGGATCAAAATAAGGCCAGCATTGCAGGACATGAGACTTAAGGCTCAATTTTTTTTTTAAACCAAATTTTATTAATTTTTAAAGATACAAAACATAGATACACAAAAACACAAAACATAAAAGCATAAAAAATCTCTTTTCTGAAAGTTGCTTAGTCCCGGGTTATAACTCTTGGTACAGACACAAATTCAAATTCATATTCATTTTACATACCATTTCATATCTTATTAACGTTTTCAATTTTCTATATAACTTCTCCTCACTTTTAAATTTTCTCACTTTTATTTTATTTATCTCCTCTCAATTCGAATCATAATATTTATTATTCTTTGTCTGTTCTATTTCTAACCATCCATTTATTTTTCTTCTTTAAAAAAGAAGAAAAACTTCTCCTGTACACTAAATGGAGTATGATGCCTTTATCTCCTTCCCCTATATTTATAATACTTAATATAAAACACATAACTTACATTGGGATTCTATCTGGTACATTCTAAAATTATACTATATTATCAAAAATAATACAAATATTATTGATATTGATATTCATTTATATCTTAAACATCTAACACATTACTTTTCAGTTAAATCACATACTTTTATGGGAGCACCTATTTTCCATAGTTATTCCCCCCCCACCTCACATATTATAGCTCATTATTTCATTACAATGTTCCTCCTTCTTCTACTTCAAATCTCTCATTTCACAAAAAATTTCGCTAATATACCATAATCTAATCATTAATATTAACAATCATTTATATCTTAAACATTTTATCCATTTCAATTAAATAGCATGCCTTTGTGGGAACACTTATGCTTTCCAAAAATTATTACAACCCCCCCCATATCACATATCTTAAATCATATTTCATTACAGTTCTCCCTTTTTCTTAACAAAAATTTCACTAGTTTATATTAAATATTTTATCACATTTTAAATTACATATTATTTCCAATTTTCTATGGTTATTTCTAAATACAAATATAAAAATGCAATCTTATGTACCTTTCTAGAATCCCAATTTCAATAAGTTTTATCCATTACCTCAAAAAAACTTTTGCTTCTTCACATCTTGCTCCCCACCATTAAGGCTTCTCATCCCTTCCTTTCTCCCTTGCTTCTTCTTCTCTTTATCCTCTTTAACCCCTTGTCTCTCCACCTCCCTTTTCTTCTGCTTTCCCTCTTTCTGTTGTTTCCTAACATAATGTCCCTTTTTCACCTTATTCTTCTCTTTTTGGGTTGTTTTTCCAGATCTTAAAGTCTTCTTTTCCTTTTTCTCTTTCTTTTTCCCTTCTCCAACCAAAGTTATTTGTTCATCAAAGATGGCTTCTTCTTTGTCCCCATCATCCTGTTGCTCATTCTGCTTCACATAAGTATAAACCGCCATTTCTAAAAATTGAAAAAGAGTGCCAAAAACATCTTTCCCTTCTTGCTTTTCTTTTTCATATTTTTGATATACAAGTTTCAGTCCGTCCACAGATGATGCCATTGTGTAGAGAAAAAGTTTTTCCAAACAACCACCCAGATGTTTTAATCAGAAATAATTCTCAAAAGTTCCAAAATCACCAAACAATCCAAACAGTCTGTTTCTTTTAAATACCTTCTTCTTCTTCACTTTCTCTTTCTGGAGTTAAAGTTTAATCGCAAAGTTCCCTTTCAAATATATTTTTTAGAAGTCTTATTGATGTTTAGTAACTCTTTAAAATTCTAGGCAATCTTCTTATTTTCAAATTTTGCTCCAATATTTTCCCCCTCTCCCTTCCCACTCACAGCCAAAAGAGTTTTTTCCATTCGCTATCACGTTAGGAAGGAGAGTGGAACAAAAAAAAAAAAAACTTTCCCTTTTAGAATATTCGCAGCTTGTTACTCTCACTAGAAACAATGTATACTTAGCAGCCTTCAAAGTTCCAGGTCACTTTCTTTTACCTTGTGAAAGCAACTTTCACAATTCTTCAAACTTTCTCCCTCCTGCACCTGCTTGTCCGGCTGCAGATTTCTTCGTGGCAGCCATTGCTGACCGCCGTTCCTCCGCCTCGGGAAAAGGGGTTTTTTGCGACACCCCCAAACCCCTTTCCGGCTCCCCCCTGTCTTCAGCTGCCTCTACGGGGCAGCTATATCCCCCAGATCCAAACGGATCGGGGGAACCTTGGCGGCGAACGCAGCAGGGATCGCGCGGTGTCGCGAATCCCTGCCGCCGCCGAAACCTTGCAAACCAGAAGTCCCAGACTTAAGGCTCAATTTCAGAAGACAAGGAAGGGTAAACTACTGTAAGTTCAAAATAGGGCTCACAAAGTTGTCATTTTTTTTTAAACTAAGTCTTAGGTGGTACCTAAAAGGGCTCAGTTTTGTAGAGCTGACCCTGGCAACTTGTTGCAAGTTATCATTCTACTGCAGTCATGTCTTAAAGCAGGGGTATCAAACTCAAGGTCTGCAAGCCAGATCTGGCCCACAGGGTGCTTAAATTTGGCCCACAGGCTCAGCCTGGAAATAGCAAAAGACCAGCCTGTGGTGCTTCTACTAGCCAAAATGGGGCATTGGGGGGCGGTCACACTCGCCCCCCCCATGCCCCATTTTCTGCCAGAACAGCCTCCTGCAGCACCTTCCCAATCAAAACAAGGCATGGGGTGTGGCACATCCCCCCCGTGCCCCGTTTTGGTCTGCAGAGTGCCGTAGGAGGCGTCTGCCCCATCTCCTCCCACCCTGGCTGGCCCTCAAAGAAATCCACTTTGACACCCCTGTTCTAAAGTAGGGTCTTCAAACTTCACAGGTTTAAGAGTTGCGGACCAACTCCAGGAAATCCTCCTCCAGTCATATTAGCTCAGGAATTCTGGGAGTTGAAGTCCACAAGTCTTAAACTTGCCAAGTTTGAAGACCCTTGTTCTAAAGCATAAGAGGGGAGATATACAGTATATCATAGATATATAGATATATAGATATATAGATATATAGATATATAGATATATAGATAGATGGATGGATGGATGGATGGATGGATGGAGGGATGGAGGGATAGATAGATAGATAGATAGATAGATAGATAGATAGATAGATAGATAGATAGATAGATAGATAGATAGATAGATAGATAGAGTTTGTGTGTATGTGCATATGCATGTGTGTGCATATATGTGTGTGTGTGTGTGTGTGTGTAAAGCCATCTAAGTGGGTTGCTAACATAATGCCTATACGTACACTTGATAAGTTATTTGCTATTTGATCTCCACAACTTTTCCTTCAGACCTGTTTATTTGTTTATTTATTTAATGTTTGTTTTGGGGCTAGTTCAGCATGCCTTACACAGGGTGACCTTTTAGTCTTGGTAAATAGGCTGGTGGCAGAAATTACATTAGAATAAAAAGCAGCCCAAAGTGATAACAGCATGATAAATGTTCTGGCTTAGCCAGACTTGTCATGCAGGATAGGATAGGATAGGGAGTTAACCTTAAAATAACCAGCATTTGTCAGTGTCCTTACACGTTGTTTTTTTTCATGCATCCCATAGGCAGGCAACCATATTTAAGAAGTTCTGGATACCATTGTTGATGGTTGTCTGTCTATTATTTCAGTTTCTTCTACAGTTACAATAAACTCTGCAAATCTGTTATACCATACTTTCTAAATGTAAATCTCTGCTCTTTATAATCTTATAACATTGCCTATAACAAATAGCCACTGAAATGCAAACAGTTTTTTTAAAGTACAGCTTAAAGGTTATAAGATGCCTTTTCCTTTAACAACTCAAAAGCTAGAATCTTATAGTTCTAGCCATTATTTAAAAGTGTCTGAAGTTGTTAGAAGACAGCTGTTCTCCTCCCCACCCTTCCAAAAGATTGGAGGACAAACTGATCTCGGGCTTTTGGTTTGCATATCTGATCATATCCCATTCCAGCCTTTCCAAAATGGCACAATAGAAAAAAGATATACAGTTTTTTTAAAGCAATGGAGAGACTTATCTGCAGCAATTGTTCAAATCAAGGGTGTTGAGTGAAGGAAACTGTGCCCAAATGTTCCAGATTCATCATTCATTGCTGATTTATCCTTTCAATAGACCTACTCTGCAGAAATGCAGAAAATCCATTAGACGACAGCCAAGAGACATGGAGAGCTTACTTTCTGCCATCTCTGTCAAACAAAAAAGAAAGAAAGAAAATCAAAGCCATCAGTGGTTTGAACAACAAAAATGATTTCCATCCGACGTTTGGTAGCCTTGAATTCTCCAATAAGTTCTGCGCTCGGAGTTTGCTTAGAAAGTCCTTCTTGCTAACTTTAATAATAGATCAATCAATCAAACAGCAAAGTATTATTAAAATTCTACGGTAACCTTATCTGCCTGCTGGTGCTGTTATGAAATTGTGAAGGCCAAAAAATTATCATAGAACCATGGTATGAGACAGCAATGTGCTGCGGCACTGCCAAAAAAAAAGCTATAACACAGTCCTTAAAAAAATAATAATAAAGGTAAAGATTTCCCCTGTCCAGTCATGTCCTCAAGGGGTGGGGTGCTCATCTCCATTTCCTAGCTGAAGGAGCCAACATTATCCAAAGATGCTTCCATGGTCATGTGGCCTGCATGACCGCAGTCTTAAGTTGCATTAATGGAAGGATAGTGTCAGGACATATGAAGTGATTGTACCTTTTTATATTGCAGTGGTGAGACCACAACTGAAATAATATGGCCTCCTACTTGAGCAGGAAATTCAACTAGGAGATCTCCAAGATACCTTCCAACCTTATTATTCTATGCTCTATGTTTTAATCTCTCTTTCATATCACTGCACACTTTATACTAGTGTTTTTCAAACACGACAACCTTAAGATATACAGACCAGTATTCCTCAGCCAACACCAATCTGTTCTGAAAATTATTCATTTAATCATTTATACAGACACTCACCTCACTTTTATGTGATACTGGGCTTACAATAAAATAATAAAGTATATAAAGTACAATAAAATAAAAATAAAACTTAACACCTGGGTACAAGGATACTAGCTGGGGAAGAAAGCTTCAATCAGTACAAACTATTGTACCTATAATGCTGATATTAGGCAGGATGAACGTATAAGGTGAGTGTAACGTGACATTTACTGGTTCCTAATTCATTTGCAGGACCTGTTCCAAGTGCAAATGCTGATCTATAAATTTCTTCAGATATTGTGGCCGAATAATTTTAAGAATTCTGATATCTCCGGATTTTAATAGTCTGTACTTTTGCTGTGGTTCTAGTAATTTTAGCATGTGTTTTATTGTTTTATTACATCCATGTATTTATCGTTCTGCTTTTATTGCACATTGCTTTAGACCTCCTGTTGTAGGATAATTTTAAAAAAAATGTGTAAAAAGAGTAAATAATTTGTGCTATAGAACATCAATACTCTTTTACTTATATGGAACAATAAAGCAGTGGCATAAAGAACAAATTTTATGTCAAGAAAAACAACGCTTGAAACATTTGCAAATAATACCGATACTAATAGCAATAGTAACAGAAATACTAATACAAATAAATTTATATGACATTCAACTCTGGATAGTTTACAAATCGTTTAAAACCTTAGAAACAAGAAAAAAACAACACAAGGCAGAAATGAAGAGTAAATATGGGAAGGACAACAATAATAATTTAAGTTTATATGAATCAAAAAATAAATCCAGAGCTCTGGCTGCATTGTTCCCATACACTCATTCCTAAATAATCTGCTTCATAATGTCAGCTCTTCTTTCTCTGGTTTTCTTGCATGATTTTCTCCTCTGTTCTTCTTGTCTCTAAACACACATTTCTTGCTGCACACGTATCTTTTGTGAACATCAGATCTGCCAGGTTTTTCAAAGAGAAACAATTCTGTTCAGTCCTCCAGATTGTTTATGGGAGGAATCTTTTGACAGCGATGAACAAAAATGCTTGGATCAGAGTACAAAGCATGACACATTAACTAACTTTTAAAAATGTCAGTTATCATTTATCATTGCAAAGTATTGTTCATATCAATTAGTGAAGAATATCAATTAGGTGATTTTAGAAACCTTGCCAATAAAGCCAGTGGCAGGTTTCCTGTCTGAAACGACAAGTTAAGGCAGGGAATTTCATTCCTTTGAGCAATCTGCTTGACAGCCATGATCCCAAACAACCTGAGGAAATGGACTTCTAGCCAACACATTTAAGATGAAGAGGGAGGGAAGTGAAAAAAATATCTTTGCAAGATTGCACCTTTTAATATAACTCCTGTTTCATTTTTGCCCACGATGATAATTATCCCCTAGACCTAGTTATATGGAGTTATATGGCCTGAAATTATATATAAGGTAAAGGTAAAGGTAAAGGTTCCCCTCGCACATAAGTGCTAGTCATTTCTTGCTCTAGGAGGCGGTGCTCATCTCCGTTACAAAGCTGAAGAGCCAGCACTGTCCAAAGACATCTCTATGGCCATGACTAAATACAAAGGCACATGCAACACTGTTACCTTCCCACCAAAGTGGTCCCTATTTTTCTACTTGCATTTTTACATGCTTTCGAACTGCCAGGTTGGCAGAAACTGGGACAAGTAACAGGAGCTCATTCCATTACGCGGTGCTAGGGATTCGAACTGCCGAACTGTCAACCGACAACGATCAACAAGCTCAGCGTCTTAGCCACTGAGCCACCGCGTCCCCCAAATTATATATATTGTATATTTTATCAGGCACATATGAACAGGATTTTTTAAAATAAAAGTTCATTGAGAAATTAGGGAACACGTTTGTTTGTTTGATTCATTGATTGATTCATTGATTATGCACCATCAAGTTACTTTCAACTCTGAATGACCACATAGGTAGATTTCCACCATGAATATCTGTCCCTAACCTGATTCTTCAGGTCTTCCAATGGTGAACTTATCACCATTGTAACGGAGTTCATCCACTTCTGCTCATGGCCATCATCTTCTTGTTCTCCTCCTTCCATCTTTCCCAGCATCAGAGCTTTCTTCAGAGAGGTAGGTCTTCGTATGATGTATCCAAAGTAAGGCAACATGGAGGATGCAATTATCTACCAGGGACTCCATTGTAGTTGAGCAATAGCCCTAACAGTCCAGGCCAATGCCTGAGGTTGGGAACAGAGCAGCAGTTTCCTCTGCCCTTCACTTGATCTCTTCAAGATAAAAAGTTTAGAAAAGGGTAGAAGGTAGAAATTAAAAAAAACACGTTGTTGCATCTTCATGAGGATTATGGTGAGGTGGGATGACTTGTGAAGGAGAGTAATAGATAGTGAAAAGGGATCGTTCCATCCTTCCCTCTTTCCCTCCCTCCTTCCCTCCTTCCCTCCTTCCTCCCTCCCTCCCCCTCTTCCTCCCTTCCAGAAAAACTACCAATTATTATTCCTCTCTTGCCAAAGAGCGAAGTACCAGGGTGTGGCGGGAAACTAGGATGGCAGATCAACTAGTATGGATCTAGAGAGGTAAAGAAAAAGGATTATGAGATGAAAATGCTAAGACAGGGTGGGTGAGTGGGAAGGGTTGGAATGGAGGTGAGGTATAAACCTTCATGTAATGCTGCAAAATAAATGTTGCCTGTTGAGCCTTAGAACCAACTCAGTCTTGGATTTGCAATTTCATTTTGATCTTTCTGGATAACATGTGGCTTCTGAATTTCAACTTTTGAATCGCAGAAAAGTGTTTTGTATCTGGGATTCTTCAGAAGTTCGAATTACTTTTAGGCACCCTCTCATTGGACAATCTTACCTGCAGTTTCTTAGTTATTGTTCTATAAACACAATGAGTTGTGAGATGTAAGTTCCTGGCTCGGTATGATTGACATCACAATGTTTGCCAATCAGAACATTGTGTAGAATACAGGTGTCCAACTCGCCACATCAGTGATGTTTTGCGATGTTTTTTCCCTTTGCGGAGCTGGGGTGGGCGTGGCCTGTGCGCCACACATCTGGCCCACGGACTGTCAGTTTGACACCCCTGGTGTAGAAGGACAGTGTGCATATGTTGTATGTGAAATAGCTTACACTTTTGAATGTATTGATTTAAAAACTGTTAGGTTTTACCTATTGTTTGACTGTCCTTTTGTGATTTTATTTCATCAATAGGTACGTGACGGTTTAATCACAAATTCAAAAAGCTGGTCATTAAATTGTAAAGATTTTCAGCTGCAACGTACCACTTTATTTTATTTAATCAAGATCTTTATCTGTAAAAAGAGGGACATGGGAGGGAAGTGGAACAATAAGAGTTTGCCTGCTGAAAGCAGACAGTACGGATGGATAGCGCAGACAAACTATGGGAGATGTCTTCCAAAACAAAATTAGAATTTTATGTTTTAATTTAGAGCTTGAAGAACACAAAAATTGCCTTATTGAGCACCTTTCACTGACTAGCATTAATTGTTCATCGGTTCTGGCACTCCCACATGGTGAAAAGCAGAATAATAACACCCAACGTATTCTAAAAATTGGATTAACCTGTTTTGCATCAGGTAATGACCATTTGGTTAAAGTTTTCATTGTTTTATTTAAGTTTACCTTGCAAACTATTCTTGACCCCATTGATTAGAGGGAAACTCATTTATTTCGTTTCTCTGGGTGAGGAATGGAGTCTTCCTAAAGGGTTACAATTGGACAGGTAGCTGTTATTATTTGAACGCAATTTCCACCAGATACAATTCCCAGCTTTGCAATAAAATAAGTCTTGTTTTTAAAACAAGCATGTGCATAGTTACGGTCTAGGAAGCCTTGGTCAGAACACAAGTGTAGATAATGTGCTGTAGTTTAGGTTAGCACAGGGCTGTCCAACCTTGGCCCCTTGAAGCCTGGCGGACTTCAACTCCCAGAATTCCCCAGCCAGTCCGCCAGGCTTCAAGGGGCCAAGGTTGGACAGCCCTGGGTTAGCAAATGGCACAACAGCTATAATAATAGAAAATGAACAACTTTCTTTTGCCTCTCTGCTGCCACTAATCAAATTATCTGTTTCTCTTCCCCTTCATTTTGATGATGGTATGACAAAAAATAAGGTGTGTAGGTTGAAGATTTTATAGCAGTAAATAGGAACAAAAGTGCACTGTAACACTCCAGATGCCATAATTCTTCAAGTGGGGACCTTGAAAGAATTATTCACCTAAAAACAATCCCTTATATTGATGCCTTAATTCATAAACGTTTGTGTTTGATATTCTAAAACTGAAATATAAACCCATAGCATAAAATATAGATTATTTGAGACATTGAACTAAACAAATTTAGAATCCAACTCACACATGAAACTGTCATTGGGGGAGTGAGTAATAATTCATATGAGCATGATATTATAGGAAAAATTGGATTGGCATGGATGCTCAAGGAACATTCTACATGCCTGGCAATCTAGTACATGCTAGGAGTTCCTGTTGATTAGGTTTAATAGATATACGATGGACATCAGTGTTATACAGCTGTAACTAAAATTACAGATGCAAACATTGAGAAATTATGGCAAGGGGCCCTAAATGCAACATCAAGAGAAAGTGTGTAATATTACTAAAGAGGAAACAGAGCAAAGTTAATAGACTTTGCAAAGAGAGCATTTATTCCTTTAAACAATAAAAACATCACTAGAATCAGAATCTGATTAGCTACCTACCAGGAAATATGGAAAAGTGCAGTTCAGGCCCAGAGAGCTAAGAGGTAGCTGGGAAGCGCCCTTTCTAAATATCTTTTTCCCCAATCTGTTTTTTTCTAGCTACAGGTAGACCTCGAGTTACAACATTTCATTTAGTGACAGTTTGAAATGACAACGGCATTGGAAAAAGTGAGTTATGACCATTTTCCACACTTATGACCATTGCAGCATCCCCATGGCCATGGTCACGTGACCTGCATTTGGAGGCTTGACGAGTGGTTCATATTTATGACAGTTGCAGTGTCCTGGGGTCATGTGATCACCTTTTGGGAACTTCTGATAAGCAAAGCCAATGGGGAAGCCAGATTCACAACAGCGGTATTACTAACTTAACAACTGCGATGATTCAATTAACAAATGTGGCAAGAAAAGTTGTAAAATGAGACCAAACTCACTTAACAAATTTCTCACTTAGCAACATAAATCCTGGGCTCAGCCTGCAATTGATATTGACATTCACAGATGGATACAATCGAGATCAAGTGAGGTACTAATACCACTCTATAAAGCCTTAGTAAGACCACACCTAAAGTACTGCATCCAGTTTTCGTCACCACATTATAAAAAAGATGATGAGACTCTAGAAAAAGTACAGAGAAGAGCAACCAGGATGATTAGGGGACTGGAGACTAAAACATACGAAGAACGCTTACAGGAACTGGGCTTGGCTAGTCTAATAAAGAGAAGGACCGGAGGAGACATGATAGCAGTCTTCCAATATTTGAGGGGCTGCCACAGAGAGCAGGGGATCAAGCTGACCTCTAGGCCAGACAAAGAATAATGGATGGAAACTGAACAAGGAGAGATTTAACCTGAAAATAAGGAGAAACTTTCTGACAGTGAGAACAATCAACCAGTGGAACAGCTTGCCCTCGGAAGTTGTGGGAGCGTCATCACTTGAGACTTTCAAAAAGAGATTGGACTCCCATCTGTCAGAAATGGAGTAGGGTCTCCTGCTTGGGCAGGAGGTTGGACTAGATGACCTATAAGGTCCCTTCCAACTCTGATTATCTGATTATCTGATATGACTCAAATTGACTGAGACAACAAGTCTGTCTAGAACAGGGGTGTCAAACTCATGTCATCACAGCGGCATCATGTGATGTATCATGACTTTTCCCCCCTTTGCTAAACCGGGCGTGGGTGTGGCCAGCGTGTGACGCATCCAGCCCATGGGCCGGGAGTTTGAGAGCCCTGGTCTAGAACATTCTATATATGACTATGATTGAAAAATGCTCTCTTGAGACCTTTTCCTCTTAGAATATTTGCCAACTATACGTCTGCAGTCTGCTTTAGAACAGCTAAACTCAGTCCAGGGGTAGGGTACTTGTACTCACTGTAGTACAATATATAGTATATTGCAGTTCAATAGGCATCTCGACTGATTGTAAGGTGGGACAAAGAGAGGATGAATAATCAGGATTAAGCTGATTATTGCTTCTCAGCCTTAGCAACTTTTAAATGTGTGGGCTTTAGCTTTCAGAGTTCCCTGACCAGAATTGGCTGGGAAATTCTGGGAGTTGACATGTATATATCTTAATGTTATGTAAGTTGAGAAACACTGCTCTAGAGGATAAGGTGGAATGAAAATAATAATAATTGGAAGGAATTGTTGAAGAGAATAGTAGAACATTTTGGTGATGGAGACAAGAGAACCAGGAACTAAGAATGAGGCACAACTATTATTACATAGCACAAATCGCTCATAAAGTTGTTAAAGGGGCAATTTAAATGCTCATTGCGTTTTTCAATTGAGGTACGGTTGTCTACAATCTGGAGGTACTAGATTTCAAAAACCTGGATAAACTCTAGATGGCACTAAAGTAGTGGGGTGGGAGAAATCGCACCTTGGTGCTATTGAGTGATGGTTTGGATTTCTGCAGCTCTGGGATGGTAATTTGAGGGAAGAAGGAAGTCAAGAGGTAAAGGAACTGACAAAGCATTTTTTAAATGTAAATAAATCAGTCACAGAGTTTTAGAGGGGAAAATGAGATTTTTGTTTATTTTGGAGGGCAGAAGACCTTAGAAAAAGCCAGAAGACAAGGAGCTAGATGAAACAAACAATTTAAAATATATAAATCAGTTGTATGTTTTGATGGCAAGTGTGTATGTAAATTGGTTATCTAATTTGATTGATTGATTAATTGATTGATTGATAAAAGGAACCAGACAGCAATGGGAGAGTTATATCCCTCAATGTTTAATGTTACATTGTTCTTTTCGCTGTGCTTGTACAAACAATATAAGCAACTACCAGTTAATTTAATGCAAATCCAATAAACGCAAGATTTACTCAACTTTAGTAGGGTAAACTTTGTACTTAAACTTTGGTTTAGTAGATTTTGGATGCAATAGAGAACAGTAGAGTTTGTCATTTTATGCATGCAAAAAGTCCCAGTCAAGGATCAATCATTAATGAGTATGACTTGCAATATAGCTTGCAAAATATAGGTTTAATAAAAATTTACAATGTCAGCTTAAAGTACAATTACACCTTAGGTAATATGGCTGAATAGACTCTCCAATTCTACAAGTGCCTTCTGACTTTTGGACTAGCTATAGACTTGCTGCAATCAGTCAGCCAGGACTCTTCCAGATGAAGTGGACTGTATATTATTTGTGTTAGATATCATAAAACAATTAAAGAGCATATAGGGGCACCATGAAGATTTGATCTGAAGAACATACAATCAGGAAAAAAATCAATGTAAAGAAGAGATTCAGTACATTTCTATGCAAAAAGATATTAAAGATTTTATAAACCCTGTGAAATTAAAAGTAAAAAAAAAAAATCCCCTAAAACTCCAAGCTGCCTTAATAGCCAAATCTATATATATAAAAGTGAAATACCACTAACACATCATCACAAAATCTCTAGAACCATAAAGTCTACAAACTTTAAATTTGGCAGATATGTTCCTCTTGGCTTCTAGGTGCTCATTAAGAAAGATTTTTTTGAAATGACCATCAGAGCATTAGTATTTTGTATATTATTAACACTCTCCGATGCTAAGGAGTTTTAGTCCCACTCCCCACCTGAAAAGAAATCTGTACCAAGTGCAAAACACAAGCAGAGGGGAGGAGTGTCAGTTTCAGTTTTAGTTTCACAGCACTAAGTGGCTTTAGTATAGAACAGTTTAGCTAAGCCCCGCCCAGGCTCCTTGCTGTCTCCTTCTTGCTCACACAGCAAATACTGTTTCAGTTTCCAAACAGCCCTCAACTCTCTCACACACTGACAGGACGCTAGCCAGATGAATTCCGATGGATGCTGGTAGGCAGAGGCAGATTTTTTCCCCCTTATTTTCCTCCCCAAAAGTTAAGCCCGACCACATAGTTTTGTAGCGAAGCACGGGTATCAAGCTAGTAAATAAATAAATAATGGAAGATTAAAGTTTTGGTTAGATGAAAGACACATGATATTTAAATGCCAATATCTCACTTAAACACCAACAACCACAAAAATTATAAGGAACGAATGAATGCTAATACATAGAGGAAATTATATATTCTTCACATAACTGTTTAACTTTTATAATGAATATATGGTATTATAAGAATACAAGTATTCTTCCAGCTTAGTTCTCAACTTACAACCACAATTGAGCCCAATATTTCTGTTGTTAAGTGAAACATTTGTTAAGTGAACATTTGCCCCGTTTTACAACCTTTCTTGCCACAGTTGTTAAGTGAATCACTGGAATTGTTAAGTGAACTCACGTGGACCGGTTGCAAATAGGCTACGGCCCGCTAGTGGACTATGGCCCACAGGTTGGCGACCCCCGTTCTTTAGCAACAAAAAATCAAAATAGCCAAAGCCACAGTAATGTAGGGCTGAAAAAGCTAGACCTTGAAAATGAGAAAAAAAGGAAGAGGCCTTCAAATTATGGATTGGTTGGGGTCGTATTTTAAACAGGGTACGTTATGCTGCAGTAAGAATTCATTCTTAGCCTGAGAAGCCCTCAGCAAATGGCTTCCTTGTGTGTGTCCCTCCGAAACATCATTTCCCTTCCCTCTGCCCCAGATGCCACGACCATCCTTTCAGCTTTCTGAAAGAACCCGAAGACTTGGCTTTGTCAACTGGTTTGGGACCCCGATGGAAGCATGTCATTCTGGAGTATTTTTAATGGATTAAGATAAGACCCCACGTTCTCCCTGTATGGATCTTGCTCCTATGCTCCCCATCTTTGTCAATATTAAACCAGTTTTAGTGTTAGTATTTATTGTTTTGATGTTTTACATTGGGGTTTTATTGATTGCAAGTTGCCTAGAGTCTCCTGTAACTTTAATAAATAAATAGACGCCTGCAAGCTCATCCATTATTAGTAACAAGGCCTGCCTGCTCACCAGTTCTCAGGTTAGTTAAGGCCAAGGAGCTCTCTTTAACATCTTAGGAAATAGATTAGTTTTAATGCGAAATAATTCAACCGCTGCAGTGTTTGTAATCCTGTCTCTTTCATTACAATAAACCTTGCTAAGAAGCCCAGGTGAGATTTGTGCCTGGGAAAACACTTACTCGTGCTCTGAGTCAGCTGCCCAAAAACTTGACTTGTACAGCCAATTGCAAGAAGACACATTGATGCCTGTATGAAACTGCTCCTTTGATAAGCTGTTTGATCAGGTGTTCTGGGTGTGTGATGCAAATATTTGATAGACCAGAGGTCTCCAAACTCGGCAACTTTAAGACTTGTGGACTTCAACTCCCAGAAGTCTCCAGCCAGCATAGTTTGGAGACCCCTGTGATAGACTATTAAAAATGACTATGCATGGCATGTTTGAGGGAAGGAGACAATAGATAAGATTGGTGGGATTTAAAAATAAAATAAAATAGAAGTGCCCTTGGGAGAGCTACAAGTTTATTTTATTTATTTATTTATTTACTTTTATTTATTTATTTATTTGATTTGATTTGTCAATTGCTTACAAGATAATAGATATAAGTATAAACATGAGTAAGAATACAGGAAATAGGTATGAATAAATGGGGACAATAGGACAGGGACAGTAGGCACAGTGGTGCACTTATGCACGCCCCTTACATTATCACTGGAGAGAGATTAAGAAGGTGAGCATTTGGCCATATAATTGCCAGGAGTCTAATACAGCTCGAAAACCTGTAGTAGAGACCCACGGCCTTATAAGATCAAGGTTATATGAGGACTAGTTTGACAGTTTAGAAGTTTTGGGATTTCCTTTTCTGAATTTCATTTTTATTTTGCATTTTTTTTCACTGTGATACTTTAGATTAGTGGCCCCCAACCTTTTGGGCTCCAGGGACCAGCTCCATGGAGACAGGTTTTTCTGTGGACGGGAGACGACGTGGTTTTGTATGCTGCCTGTATCCCGCAGATGGGGCTTTACTTGTTTGTGCGGCCCGGTTCCTGGCATATCGTGGCCCGGTGCGGTCCACAAACCGGGAGTTGGGGACCCCTGCTTTAGATAACTAGTTCAGTCTAAAAAAAGGCTGGGTTTAATATAATGATATTAAATGACCTATACCCAACCTTAACATTTTGGAGAAAATAAAATAAATAAATATATGTTTTGTTCAAGTTTTAATGGTTCTTTTTTTTAAATTTGTGGTTAAAATGACCTCCTCTTGTCTCCGTTCTCCCCTTCCCCCTGCTTAGCATGCCCTGAGTTTTGGAGTCCAGGCTGAAAAAAAAAGGCCGAAAAGGATATGAATGAGTGCAACACCAGATTTTCAAAAGGATTTTAATTAATAACTCTGTCTTGCCAAGCTTCTTTACAATGAAGCTTAGTTAGCTTATGGACTGTAATTCTAAAAAGGAACTATTGATATGTTAATTGCATATGATTATGAATGGCTATTTGTGGCATTGGATCTCACTGCTATACCAATTAGGCTCTTTATATTTCATCTCCATTGTCATGCATTCTGGGCGCTTTTCAGAATTCTTCTCTTTCTTTCCTCTGCCCCTCCTACAGGCTGTACACCATCTTTATGATTGCAAGCACCAGTCCATTTTGTGGCTTTTATCTTAGGAGTTGCTAAGCACCTTCCCTGATTGGTAAATGGTAGAGCTAGAGCAATTATTATCGAATTGGCTCAGGTCATTCATTGTTGCCTCTGTACGAACAAGGAACAGTGTTGGCATCCAAGCTCAAAAAGAGCAACAACCCTAGTTTATCCATTGGGTGCCATCACAACACCACTGGATGGTGAGGCTTTACGGTCTTCTCCTGTACTGTGGCCACGGTGGGGTATCCTCTGCTTGCATTAATTTTTTTCTGTTAAACCTTTGCTAGAACCATTGCTGAAACCACAACCTGATACATAATTATCTGCAAGTGATCCTTGTGGAAACCAGTAAAATGTACTAAAGTAAACAGATTGGAAAACCTGCATATTTAGCAGATATAAGAGCCGTGGTGGCAGCAGTGGTTAGAATGCAGTATTGCAGGCTAATTCTGCCGACTGCCAGCAGTTCGATTCTGACCAGCTCAGCCTTCCATTCTTCTAAGGTCAGTAAAATGAGGACCCAGATTGTTGGGGGCAATAGGCTGACTTTGTAAACTTCTTAGAGAGGGCTGTAAAGCACTGTGAAGCGGTATATAAGTCTAAGTGCTATTGTTATTTACGTACTTAGTTGTATGTCTACTTTTTCTCCAGCAACTCAAATGGTTTCCATGCCATCATCCCTGAAGAGCTAAGATTTGTCTCCACTTTGAACCCTTTCACAAGGCCCTGAAAGACATTGTTCTGTCAAAAGACCTGGGGATGCTAAAGCGATATTGGGCCCATCAAATGACTGGTCTGAGATGCCAACAGATAATTTGATAATCCAGAAGATCTACGACTGCGCAGAAATGGATAATTTCACCCAAAAGTTAAAAGATAAGGAAGACTCAAAATATTTTACAGTTTGGGAAAACTGGTATAATTGGATAAAGAATAGAAACCTGTAAGTAAACAGATAGGCAAGAGAAAATATGAAGAGATCATGATAGGAGTATATACCAGATATAAGAACTAAGTATTGGAACATTGTTGGATAAAAACACACCTTCTAAGCAATTAGAAATATTTATGTTCTTACATTTATTGGTTATGTATAACTTTTTGGTTTCGTATTTTATGAAATGTTTTGTATCATGTATATATTTTTTTTAATGTTTAATAAAGTTTATTTTTAAAATTAAAAAAAAAGGCTGGTGTGATTGTTGTTACTGTGGATTTTTGTATTGGATTTTTGTATTGGATTTTATCATTGTAAACTGCCCAGAGTCACTGAGAGTGTATTGGATAGCCATTTAATTTTTCTTAAGTAAATAAATGTGCTGTGTGAAATCTTTACCATGTTTGACTAATATGTAACTATGATATATTCTTCTTCAAACTTCTGTATTCAAGGTTAAACATTCCAAATTCTACCACTTAGTTACTGACCACCCCGCCCATTATCCTTGTTACTTTCCTCTGAATCCATTTTAATTTGACTTCTTTAACTAAAGCACTCAACATTTGGGTTGGTACAGTTCAAAGTAGAGAAAACTATTACTTTCCAGTATTTGCAAACCAGACTTTTACCAATGCAACCTAAAAGCAGCAATTTCTCTGCAGCCCATCACACCGCATTGATCGAGTTTCATATTTGTCTAATACTTGAGTATTTTTTCGCCAATGCTGTAACTAAGCCAGGTAGCTTGCACCCAACAATTGTATTTGATTTCAATTTCCTAAGTAAAATTCAATTTACTAACCCCAAAGTAAATAACATTGTACTTATTTATGTTGAATTTCAGTGTGTTATTTTTAACCATTTTTTCCTAACCTATCAAAATCATTTTGAATTTTATTTCTTTCTACTAAGCTATTCTGCATAGCCTAATCTCCCCTTTCAAATTGCGAATGGAGGAGACCTTTCCAGGATCCTCCTTTCAATAAAAGGACAGAAAGGGAAGGTGTTGGAAAACATAAGGACCTGGGCCACAAAGATCATTGGGAAGTAGATTTGTCCACCATACATCACTTTCCACATAAGAAAAAAAGAAATATGATTGTAAATTGATCAATAGGAAAGCTGCTTTGCATATCTTGGTCCATCGTTTTGTTATTATAATGCTAAGACACAACATGCAGGAAGAAATTAAATGTTAAACATCAGATTGGAACAACCAAAGGAAGTTTAGATATATATATATTTTTCCCTAACTGCAGAACCTGCAGCTGTGGGGGAAAAAGTCGATATAAAATTGTGGTGGGAGATCACATCCAAAGCCTTCGCTGCCTTTTTGTGCTTCCTCTGGAAATTCTGTGAAAATCTTTTGCATTGTTTCTTTCACACAACTTCACCACAGCAGCTTCAGCGGAGGCAGCTGAAAGGCCAGGGTTTCAGTTCAACCCATTTGAGCTACCTAAAAAGGGCGGCTTTAAAAAAAAAAAGAAACCACCCAACAAAAACAAAAATAAAGGCAGAGATTTGCCCAGAATCGGGGTGCAGCATTGTCCATAAAATGGCTATTATGTGGAACACAACCTCTTGCCAGTGTTCCTTCTCTCTCCCCCTTTACTCTCTCTCCCCCTCCTCAAATGTTCCCTTTTCATAATTAATCTAAAGCATGGACCAATCTTGAAAAGACAATTGTAAACTTCCTTGTGCTGCTTCATGGCTTTAAGTGCCCACAAAAAAGGATTCCTTATGCTTTAATTTCTCTTTATTTTTCTGACTGTAAAGGCCCATGGGGTAAATGCCAGTCCCACAATCCTTCAGTTATACGGTTACTGTCAGCCTGTTCAATTGATGCTTCCTGTTCATTAAGCGTCCTTTCATCTCACAACAATGTACGAGCTTTGCTGTGCTTCTTAGTCAACGCCCATCTCTTCAATAGCCCATGAATAGTATTAAATAGTGTTTATGCTAGCTATTGTTGCCTTTTGTGTGGTTTGTCTAATTCACAGAGAAAAGTCTGCTTTTGTGGCCTAAGACGGGCTATACGTCATGGCACACCATGCGCCTTCTGATGGGTTCCATTCCTGCTGAGTGATAACATTAGAGGCCTTGGCTCCTTTGGAACACAATCCGCCATTCTTAAGACCGTCAATGCAACTCACAGGCAAACTAGTTTACTCTTTATATTAAGAGGTTTAGGGAGATAAAGCCGGGTGTAAATACCTGCTCATGCAACAAATGAGGAAGGGGGGGATAGGACTGATTTGCAAAGTGTTTTGAAAAGCTCCCACGCTCTACAGATGCGGGAGAGAGTGGCGGGGGGGGGGGAGGACTCAAAAAAACAAAACAAAACAGGAAGGGGAAAAATAGATTCCCTCCCCACCCATATCTCATTGAAAATATATTAGCTCCCCATTCAAATAAATGAGAGCAAGCCCCCCGTTTTCCTTCTCTCTTTTGTACAAATAAGGTTGCATTATTGCGGTCAGGTATTGTTCAAGATGACACTTAATACCAAAGTCACTGCTGCTTCCTTTCTGCATTGAAAATAGGCACAAAAGGGAGAGGAGATTGTATGGACGCTTATATTATCCTCTAGGTCAGGAGCCTTTGAGGTACAGGAACGATGCCAAGGCCTTTTGATGCGGGGAGATCATTAAGGCCTCAGTGTGTAACTGATCCTGGGCCGCCCTGGGCTCTGGCGGCATATGGTTGCCTCTCTTCACCCCCCCCTTTTTTTTAAGCCTGACCTTTCCGTTCTGATTTAGCTCTGCTTTTCTCACCTTGGCCCATTGATTGTGTCGTAACAAAGTGTGTGATCCACAAATGTAAAAGCTGTTTTAGCAAGTCGCATACACCAGCCCTCATAGCAGAAATGTAAAACAACAACAACAAAAAATCAGCTTTAAAAGAAAGCATGCACACACACAAAATTGTCCATTTAGCCAATCAAATATATAACATCTGGAACACCAGGCAAGCAAATAATAGTGAAAACACATACGCCATTATTATTCCAGGCAAATAATAGAGTGGACGTTTGAGAGAGCTGCAGATGGGTAGGGGTGAAGGAAATAGATATTTGGATTTCAAATTCTTTTAAATGTCTACATTTTTAAATATAGCCGACAATGGTGAATGTCATCAACTTGCTTAGTGTCAAAATGTATTTTAATTTATAGCATATTTCCATAGCAAGCATCCCTTGTATTAAACTGCTCAAAACAATGAGAAAGCTTTGCTTGGCAAACTGTACAAGGCCACATAAATTACATTTAGCTGCTCAGATGTCAGTTGGTGGTAATTCTGAGGGAAATAAATAAGACTGACTGAATTGGAGTTAAAAATTTTCATACAGTATTTATTTGAAGGTAATTCCCATTAAGCCTTGTAGGATTTATTTCTAAATAACCATATACAGAGACTGCGACTATGCTAATTTGGATAGAATTGGCAATTCTGTACTAATTAGAAGTAGGTCACAGGAACTATATTTGTACTTTGCACCAAATGGTACACTAACCAGCAAAGTCTCCTCTTTAATTTAAAAGGGAACCATGTAAATGAGTAAAAATGGGATCTTATCTTTGCATGATACAGTAATTAATCAGTAAAAAATAACAACGTTTGTAATATAACCAAAGTGTGGATGATATTCTCTTCATTGTTGTGTACTAAAAATGAGAGCACTGATAGAGATTAATGATTGTTCTGCAAGGCTTCACAAACATTTGACCACAAGAATTTTTCTGCCTGTCCCATAAGACAAATCCCAGCTACCAGGGTGGATATTGGAGAAGTCTTTTCATAGGTGCTCTCAGCTACATTTTCTGACTCCCGGATTCTTAAAAGTCCCTCATAGACTTGGTTTGAGACTCTTCTTCACCAAGTTGGCAGTCCTTTTTGGAATTCATTCCAATTTCCCTCTGTTCTTTTTGAACTGTGTTGGTTGGTACTGGGCACAATATTCCAAGTAGAGACTGAACAGGGCAGAGCAGAATAAAGTGGAAGAATTCATGATCTGAGCTCTCAATTCTTGGTAATGTTTCCCAGGTCAGCATTTGTCTTCCCAACAAGTGCATCATACTCATGGCTCAGGTTTAATTTGAAAACCCACAAAGACATTCAAATTGTTTTTACATAGGTACAATAATTTATTTTCCCTTATTAAATTAGAGCCTATTTATTTCAAGCTTGTCTAGATCATTTTGACTCTTCCCTTTCTAAAGTGTTACTTAGTGCTCCCAAGTTCTTGATTTCTGCAAACTTGTTAAACATCCTCTCAACTCACTTAGCCAATCATTGATTTAAAAAATATTCAACACCACAGGCAACATGATAGAGCCCTTTGGCAATGTATTCAATAATTTAATTTATTTGATTTAGGCATTGCCTAATTCCAAATAATGCCAATAAGTTTCTGTCAAGCTGAAGTAGAAACATTTATGAGTGCTCTTTGGATGTTACACGATGGATTCAACTATGTTTGAATCCCCCTGATAGCACCACCATCTAGCCCAGTGGTTTTCAAAGTATGATCTAGAGGTGCCTAGAGAATTCTGAAGACCCTTTATGGGGGTCTAGGAAGTCAAATAAATAAAATATATTTTAAAATTTATCCATTTTAATTTATAATACAGTAAATATCAATAAATATAACCCCACATAAATGAAAGTTCTTTGGGGTCCTCAACAATTTTTAAGAATGCAAAAGCATCTTGAGACCAAAATGTTTGAGAACCATTGAGCTAGCCCATACGTCATTATTTTATGAAGAAGAATATCATAACAGACATTTTCAAGCACTTTTATGAAATTCAGATACACTACAGTATATTTATACAGCATTCCCTTGATCTACTAAATGTTAGTAGCTCAAGGGAATACTGTACTAAACTATTCACTCTTCCATCTTCATAATCATTATATGAGATTATTATGGATTGTGTCCATTCTATGAAATACTATTGTCATCACAGACCTGGTGGCATGAAATTTGGTTTGATTTTTGAAAACTGTATTCACAGCCCCTGTAAACAGTTAACGGTAACTGGAAAAGAGTCCCATTATTCTTTCATATAAAATAAACAAATTATTATGGTCTGTATTTCCACATCTTGTCAAGAGTTGTGAAAGAGGTGAAGTGGCGATGTAGAAATTGAGAAGACTGTGATGTCAGGACATTAGTAAGTTCTACTGGGAGATTTTTGGGGGGAGGCAATGTATGTTTAGCATAATGTCTTATTTGTCCCAAAGGATGAAGAAGAATGGACTGGACTTGTCGAAAGAGTTTGCTGATTTACAGGAGCTTCCTAGCTAGTTTGAAGAAATAGCACTTTCCTGTAATTTTTCAAAGCATTGTTCACTTTCAGGCTTTCCGTGTAGGTAATGATTGTTTCTGGAAACATTTCCTAGGCTCAGCATTTACTCCAAAGTGTGATCACTTGATAAGATTTTCCCTCCTACCATTAATATATTTCCCTCTTCTGTTTATATTCCAGAATTGATTTCCAATCTCTAACAGTTAAACAATAAAGAAACTTCAGTTTCCAACTCTGCAAATAAGGGAGACAATATATGCAACCTCCTCATTGATTGTCTTTTCTCTGTTTTTATAGATTCATCCTCCTTCCCGGCCAATCATTAAATATGAGACAAACCGATTTGTAGCCATTGATTACATGACATACTGCTCTGACATACTCAGTTTTTAATATCTGAGTTATTAATTATGTCATTAATGTAATTTGCAGCCTGAAAAGTAAATCATTTGGAAGCTGACTAGGGAGTATTAGGCATATCTCCATACACAAACATTTTTTTAAGTAGAGTATGAGCTGCTACCAAGAGTACTACATGGAGAGATTACTAGATCATCTTATTAATCATTATAAATACAAATTGCTATTTTTCTTTTCTCGTTTATCCTGTAATCTTCAAATAAAGGTTATTTAAATGCTTTATGATATATGACACCAAGTCATAAGCTTATCATACTAGTTTATTCTGGGTTAAGCCATTGGCTTCCTGGTAGCAATAGTGTGTCACCCCCAAATTGTATAATATTTTTATGGTTGTTTATGGGTACCCTTGACCTCCGTCCATGGGCACACTTGAATATTTTTCTTCAGAGTTCATACCAACTCTCACTCGTGCTCCCAGAAAGAATTTAAACATTCTTAAAATGTGTGGTGTTGTTTAAATTTAGCCTTTTTTTCAATGATAAGTAGCATATTTAATGTTTGTCAGTGTTTGTTTGTGTTAAATCTGATATATCAGGGCTTCCTAAGCTTTTATTCGTTGCTTCAGGATATCATAATAGAAACTTGGAAGCCTGGCAAAGTTTCTCTTTCCCTCTCTTCTATCAGAGAGAATCAAAATGGGGTCATCTTGAGTTTGCTTCTGAACTCCTTCTGTCTTTCAGACGTAAGCTGATGTTTATACCACCCCTCTTGCATTGCTTTTGCAAGGTTAATTCTGAACTCCTCAACAGTGCTGTGTGTTGTGGTCCACCAGCAGCCTGTGGAGACAGCAGCGGAGTCAGACAGTGGGGAGGAACATGGGCCAGTCTGGGAGTCTGGGGAGGACTCAGATGAGGGTCCTGCGTCCGATACAGAGATGGGGCCAGGGCCATCTGGGAATTATGCGCTGACTCCGGACTCTCCAGAATCTGACAGCAGCAAGGCAGAGGAACAAGGGGAGCCTGTTCCTGGTGCGCATGTGCACAGAGCTGCCAGAAGGCAAGAACAGTTAAGACAAAAGGGGCAACTTGGGAGTAAGGCTTGGAGATGATTGGCCCCTCCCATAAGACATAAGGAGGAGCAAAGGGACAGGAACCTTTGCAGGAAGTAACTTTGTTTGCTCTGTTCAGATTAAACCTTGAAGCTCTGTGTGGACTTTGACTCCATTTGGCTTTTTACAGTTAATTTGGCACTTTAGTTGTTGGCAGCAATTCAAAGGAGATAAAGGTGGATGCTTATATTGAGAGAGTGTTTGGGACTCATTACAGGCTGGGAATGAACATAATTCCCAGTTGTTGAAATAAAAGGAAATTTTTTTGAACTAAATATATGATTAATTTCGGTCTCAGGAAGCCTTGGTCAGAACACTGCTCTTATACAGTCCCATATAATTTTCTATATTGCCCTATAATAAAATTTGATATCAGCTGTATGTGTACATGTGTGTAAAGATATAGATCAGTGGTAGTCAACCTGGTCTCTACCACCCACTACTGGGCATTCCAACTTTCATGGTGGGCGGTAGGGGTTTTGTCCCCTACTTTATAAATCACTGTTACTGTGGAACCGGTGGGCGGTTAGAGAAAATTTTACTACTAACGAGATACAAAAGTGGGCGGTAGGTTGACTACCCCTGATATAGATAGACAGATTCTATCTATCTATCTATCTATCTATCTATCTATCTATCTATCTATCTATCTATCTATCTATCTATCTATCTATCTATCATCTATAGAATATATATATATATAGATATATATATATATATATATATATATATATATATATATATATATATATATATATATATATATATATATATATATATATGAAAACTTAAGAAAACACACACACACACACACACACACACACACACACACACACACACACACACACACACACACACACACACACACACACACATTATATATGGATCTTTGGTTATTCGGGTTTTCTCCTGCGTAAGATTGGAAGTATCTAGGCAACATTTCGATGAAGTCTCATTCATCATCTTCAGGCTTGTGTCTTCAGCTCTGTGCTTCTCAGAGTGATGTGAGCTTGCAGCTGCTTCTTCCTTTTAACTGCTAGTGGGGGTGTGACTTGATTGGGTGGGGGCTTGGCTGTGTTCTGATTGGGTGGGGGTGTGTTCTCATTGGTTGGGGGTTTGGCTGTGTTCTGATTGGTTGGGGGTTGGCTGTGTTCTGATTGGCTGGAGGTGTGTTCTGTTCAGGTGGGGGCTTGGTTGTGCTCAGGTTAGTCTTAGTTGCTGGGGGATTTGAGCTGGTGAGCTGTGATCTTGCTGTTTGGCTTCGAGTTCGTGGTCGTGCTGCATCTTCATGGTGGGGGTCAGTTCGCTTCATGTATGGCTCGGAGGGGTTTGAAGTGGGTAATGATGTAGCTGCAGTGCGGCTTCTGGTCCGTGGTCATGTCTCATCTTCTGTGTGGGTGTGAGTCTGCTTTTTACGTGGAAGTGTGGTGGTGGCATCTTGTGTGGCCCTCGTGGGTGTGCGTCTGGTGTCATTCTTCATGTTAGGCACTCGTCTGTTCATGAGGGCGGGTTTCCAAATGGCTGGTAGGCGGGAGGTGTCATCTCTTTTATTCATGCTGTGTGGGCGTTTTTCTATCTCTATGGCTTCTCTGATTATTCTGTTGTTGAAGTGTTTGGTTTTGGCGATAGTTCTAGTATTTTTAAAGTCAATCTCATGTCCTGTGGCTTTGAGGTGTTGGACCAGGGAGGAGGTCGGTTCTTCTTTTTTGATTGAGTTCTTATGTTCTTCAATGCGTGCACTTATTCTTCTGTTAGTTTGTCCAATGTATGTGGTGGAGCAGGCGGTGCAAGGGATTTCATATACTCCTTGGTTTTCTAACTCGATTTTGTCTTTAGGGTTTCTTAGGATGGTGGATATTTTTCTGTTTGTGCAGAATGCTGTTTTAATGTTGTGTTTTTGGAGGATCTTGCTGATTTTGTCTGTAGTGCCTTTTGTATATGGGAGGAGGGCTTTGCCGTTCTCTTGTTCTCTGTCTTGGATTTTGGTTGGGGTTTCTTTTTGGATTAGGTGGGTAATCTTCTTTCTTTGGAATCCATTGGCTGATAGTACGTTGGTGAGAGTGTGTAGTTCGGTTTTTAGGTGTTGTTTGTCGGCTAAGCATTTTGTTCTGGAGATGAGTGTCTCGGCTACGGAATTGATCTGTGCTGGGTGGTGGTGTGAGAGTGCGTGTAGATAGCGGTTTGTATGTGTTTTCTTCTGGTAGATGGTGTGTCCTGGGGAGCCATTGGATTTTTTGTATACCAAGACATCTAGGAAGGGAAGTTGATTGTTAGCTTCTGTTTCCATGGTGAATTATATTTTGGGGTGTAGGCTGTTGAGGTGTGTGAGGAAGTTGTTCAGTTTTTCTTTCCCATGTGGCCAGATTATGAAGTCATCTACGTATCTGAGCCAGAGTTTGGGTTTGTGATCATATTTTTCTAGAGCTTGTGTTTCAAAGTGTTCCATGTGGAGGTTGGCGATGACAGGTGAGAGGGGTGATCCCATGGGTGCTCCTTCTATTTGTTTGTATTTTTGTCCGTTGTAGGTGAAGTATGTATTGGATAGGCAGTGGTTGGTCAGATCTAGGATGTGCTTGGGGGGGGTTGTATTTGTTTTGGATGGCTGTCAAGGCTTCTTTTATTGGCACTTGGGTGAAGAGGGATATGACATCGAAGCTCACTAGTAGGTCGCTGGGTTGTAAGTTTTGTTTCTTTATGATCTCAATGAACTGGAATGAGTTTCTTACATGTGAGTTGATGGATTCTGCATAGGGCTGTAGTTGTTTGGCGAGAAATTTGGCTAGGTTTTGTAGAGGTAAGCCTATGGAGCTGACTATTGGTCTAAGTGGGGTTCCTTCTTTGTGTATCTTGGGGAGACCATAAAGCTTAGGGCATCTGGATGATTTCTCTCTGGGTATGATTCTTTGCTGGATTTCTTCACTGATGGGGGAGGCTTTTATTTTGGATCTGGTGGTTTTTTCTAGGTAGGTGGTGGGGGTCTGTCTTTAGGGGTTTGTATGTGGGGTCTTGGAGTAGGTTGGTTAACTTGGTTTGGTAGTCAGATGTGTTCATAACCACTGTCGCATTGCCCTTGTCTGCTGGTAGGATTATTATGCTGGTGTCTTCTTTCAGTTTAAGTAGTGCAGTTTGTTCTTCTTTGGATAAGTTGCTTTTGGGTGGTTTGCTAGTGCAGAGGATGTTGGTGATTTCGAGTCTGATTCTATTAGCATCATTAGGGTTGGTTTTGGTCAGGCTGGTTTCAACTCTGCATATGATGGTTTCTGTGGGGATGTGTTTGGGAGCGACAGCAAAGTTGAATCCTGTTGAAAGGACCTTGGTTTCGGCTTCGGTGAGGATCTTGTCTGAGATGTTGTGCACTGTTTGTTTCATGTGTGGCTGTGAGGGGGGAGGAGTTGGTTTCTGGCGTTGTTGTAGTTTTCTGAGTTTGTTGGTGTGTGTGTCTGTCTTGAGGGTGGTCTGTGTTTCAGGTCTCCAGACAGCGAGTTGTTTGGATTTGTCCCAAAGTAAGGGGTGAATCTTGTTGCTGAGTCTGAGGTGAAGTGTGAGGAGATCTTTGTTGATTTGGTCTAGGAGAAATCTTTTTGTGTGAAGTTCATTTCTAATTAGGGCCAATTCTGTTCTTTTTAGGATGCGTTTGGTGGCTGCTGTGTTGGTGTGGAATTTCAATTGGAAGCTTGTGGGAATTAAATTTTGATCTCGGCAGTTGCATAGGAATGCGAGGTCACATAAAATGGAAGCTCTTTGGACTTCAAGTTTTTCATAAGTCCTGGTCAGATGGTGGATTTCCTCCCCGTAGAGGTACAATATTTGTTTTCTGAGGTTCTCGCGGGTATTTGTATGTGGATCTTTGGTTATTCGGGCTTTCTCCCGCGTAAGATTGGAAGTATCTAGGCAACGTTTCGATGAAGTCTCATTCATCATCTTCAGGCTTGTGTCTTCAGCTCTGTGCTTCTCAGAGTGATGTGAGCTTGCAGCTGCTTCTTCCTTTTAACTGCTAGTGGGGGTGTGACTTGATTGGGTGGGGGCTTGGCTGTGTTCTGATTGGGTGGGGGGTTGGCCGTGTTCTAATTGGCTGGAGGTGTGTTCTGTTCAGGTGGGGGCTTGGTTGTGCTCAGGTTAGTCTTAGTTGCTGGGGGATTTGAGCTGGTGAGCTGTGATCTTGCTGTTTGGCTTCGAGTTCGTGGTCGTGCTGCATCTTCATGGTGGGGGTCAGTTCGCTTCATGTATGGCTCGGAGGGGTTTGAAGTGGGTAGTGATGTAGCTGCAGTGCGGCTTCTGGTCCGTGGTCGTGTCTCATCTTCTGTGTGGGTGTGAGTCTGCTTTTTACGTGGAAGTGTGGTGGTGGCATCTTGTGTGGCTCTCATGGGTGTGGGTCTGGTGTCATTCTTCATGTTAGGCACTCGTCTGTTCATGAGGGCGGGTTTCCAAATGGCTGGTAGGCGGGAGGTGTCATCTCTTTTATTCATGCTGTGTGGGCGTTTTTCTATCTCTATGGCTTCTCTGATTATTCTGTTGTTGAAGTGTTCGGTTTTGGCGATAGTTCTAATATTTTTAAAGTCAATCTCATATCCTGTGGCTTTGAGGTGTTGGACCAGAGAGGAGGTCGGTTCTTCTTTTTTGATTGAGTTCTTATGTTCTTCAATGCGTGCACTTATTCTTCTGTTAGTTTGTCCAATGTATGTGGTGGAGCAGGCGGTGCAAGGGATTTCATATACTCCTTGGTTTTCTAACTCGATTTTGTCTTTAGGGTTTCTTAGGATGGTGGATATTTTTCTGTTTGTGCAGAATGCTGTTTTAATGTTGTGTTTTTGGAGGATCTTGCTGATTTTGTCTGTAGTGCCTTTTGTATATGGGAGGAGGGCTTTGCCGTTCTCTTGTTCTCTGTCTTGGATTTTGGTTGGGGTTTCTTTTTGGATTAGGTGGGTAATCTTCTTTCTATGGAATCCATTGGCTGTTAGTACGTTGGTGAGAATGTGTAGTTCGGTTTTTAGGTGTTGTTTGTCGGCTAAGCATTTTGTTCTG
Source organism: Notechis scutatus (assembly GCF_049901735.1). Taxonomy (NCBI): domain Eukaryota; kingdom Metazoa; phylum Chordata; class Lepidosauria; order Squamata; family Elapidae; genus Notechis; species Notechis scutatus. Next base: position 93,780,449 of record NC_142013.1, read on the forward strand.
GAGATGAGTGTCTCGGCTACGGAATTGATCTGTGCTGGGTGGTGGTGTGAGAGTGCGTGTAGATAGCGGTTTGTATGTGTTTTCTTCTGGTAGATGGTGTGTCCTGGGGAGCCATTGGATTTTTTGTATACCAAGACATCTAGGAAGGGAAGTTGATTGTTAGCTTCTGTTTCCATGGTGAATTGTATTTTGGGGTGTAGGCTGTTGAGGTGTGTGAGGAAGAGATAGATAGAGATAGGGATAGATTATATGATGCTTTTAAACTACCTTGTGATATTTTGTGGAAAAAAACAGTATTCACACATACTGTATGTACTGTATGTATGTGTTATGTACAGGTTGTCCTTGATTTATAACAGTTTATTTAGTGACCATTTGAAGTTACAATGGCACTGAAAAAAGTGACTTATGTCTGTTTTTCACACATCGACGACCATTGCAGTGTCCCCCTGGTTATGTGATCAAAATTCAGATACTCAGCAATTGAGTCATATTTACTACCATTGCAGTGTCCTGGGGTGATGTGATTACCTGTTGAGACCTTCTGACAAGCAAAGGTGATGGGAGAAGCCAGATTCACCTAACAACCATGTTACTAATTTAACAAGTGCAGTGATTCACTTAGCAACTGTGGCAAGAAATGGGTCAAAATTCACTTTACAAATGTTTCACTTAACAACAGAAATTTTGGGCTCAATTGTGGTCGTAAGTCAAAGACTACCTGTAATAAATAAAAATGGTCCAGATTGTCTACTAGAAAGTATGAGAGTTCAGATTAAACTTTCATACTTTCTAGTAGACAATCTGGACCAATCTGGACCAGTCTTAGACGTATATAGTTTGGGTTCCGCCCCTGAGCTGCAATTTTTACTGACATAATTCTCTGTTAATGTGATTGCATAAAATGAGGCTGCATCCATCAGGTGTAATTTTATCTCTTCAATAAAGGTAATGATAAAGGCTCTCTTAAGTCATCCTGGATTTTTAGTGACTACAGTGACAGATCTACTGTAGTTATTTTCTTGGCAATGATACCAAAATAGCTTACCATTGTCTCCTTTTGATTTTCCCCCCTTTAACTTCTCAGTAGATATATAGATCTTCTGTTCTAATTTTCCTATCTATTCTCTAAAGAATTCAACCGTGTTCAGATTTTTCAAGGTCATGCAAGGTTATCCAGGCGAAATTACCTGGTCAAATTTCTATTGAAACATTCATATGGCCAACAAAGATAGCAGTTGAATCACAGAGAGAAGAAATGACTGAGAATACACAATTTATTCTGTGAAGTTTTATGATACTTTTAAAACTGTTTCATTGGAATGTTTCATTTATTGCAACTAAACTGGGTTTTTTGAGAATATATTCTAAATAAATAGGTCTTTATTTCAAAAACCTTGAGTGATTTTCATAGCTTAAAAAATATGTGACACAAAGTTTTTGTCCTCACTAGATTTTTCTGCTGTACAATTACTTCTCTCTAATCGTATTTTCTTTAGCAATATAAGTCAAGAAATTATAAAATTAAAAAGTTATAGATATTGGTGGCCTTTTGCTAATTCCATAATCCCATAGTCATAAATTTAAACATTCCTACAAAGTGTTGAGGGGAAAAAAGCTTTCTTTAATGTATTTTTCATAATAAAAAGTCTTCCTATTTCTTTTGGAATCACAGAATCAATAACGTGGAATTTGAGCAAAGTTAAACCACTGAGTTTGTCCTTTCTCATAAAGGCAGGAGTCCAAATGAAAGCATTAAGGACAGGAGAGTATCCCTTGCTTGAAGACAACATGAAGGGTCAACATATTTCAGGATAATTGCTCCCACTATTGATCTGCTTTTTGTGTTTTCTAACTTTCCATTGGAATCAACTTTTCTGAAAAACCAGATCTATTTTGTGTATGGAGAAATAATAGGTATTATTTATCTTCTATAAAGACATCCTTTTAGATCCATAAATACCCCAGCTATCTTTTTTTAAAGAATAAATGTATTCAGATCCTTCAGTTTCTTGATTTCCAGTTTCCTGATCATGCCCGTTGCTCTTCTCTGAACCCATTCCAATTATTTTGAATCCTTTTTAAAATTTAGCAACGCAAATCCATTTTCTTCCCCATAACCTTACATTTCTTGATACAGCCTAAAAATATTTACCCTTTTTGTGTCCCCTCATACTGCTGGTTCATGTTCAATTAACACTTTCCTTCTTTTTCACAGATATATGATTAGATCAGGAATCCCCCAACAACATATCCACACACATTAGTAGGAAGTAATTATATAATTATAATTATTATAATTCCATGAGACCTGGAAGATCCATGCTTCTGATAAACAACCTGAATTGGTGGGTATGCAGTTGTGCAAATTCCCTGTAGTAGTTAATCTTCACCTACTATGAAGTGGAATATCTTTTCTATCCTTTATTCTGTCCCCATTCCACAGTGTCTCTTTTGACTGCTTCAGATCTTCAGAGCCTGTTCCATCTGTAAAGTCCTGAAAACTGTTTCTAAGATCTATGATGCAGGATATCTCCTATTTGTTTTGCTTCTGCCTCTCCTCTCGTCCAGTGGGTTTGCTCTTCTGTTTCTCTTCCTTATGAAGAGTTGCTCCCAAGGTCAATTTCTATTATAAAGCCTGTAGGAACCTTTTATGTACTGTACTGAGAAATCCTCCTCCTTTCTTCTCAGTTGATCTGGGGCTATTCATTGCTCCAATATTTTGATTTCTTTTTTCTGTGAGTTTGAATTTGTTGCAAATATATGCTAGCTTTTAGGTTGGAAGAGAAACAGCCCACAAGCATTACAGCTCAAAGCTGAACATTGCTGCCCACTCTTCTTCATGTTTGCTTTTTAATAAATTACCAGAATGTATTTCTTTTTGTTTCTATCTCAGGTGCTCATGACCAGGGGTGGGATTCAAATTTCTTAACAACCGGTTCTGTGGGCATGGCCTAATTTGTGGGCATGGCTTGGTGATCACATGCCTGGCTGGGCGTGGCTTGTATGTAAATATTGTAAATATTTATGTAAATATTGATTTTTTTATTTAAAAAAAGAGAGCAACTTTTACCCCAAATCAGCCAAAGCAGGCAGGCAGATTGAGTTTTTCACAAATCACAGATTTACTTGGAGAGCTACCTTTCTGCAATCTGCTGCCTGAGTCTGCACTGAAAAATAGAAACTAGGAAGGTTCAGCTCTGCTTTTAGATTAGCTAGAAAGCAAGAAATCCATTGATTTCCTGCTTTCTAGCTAATCTAAATCTCCTGGCACAGCTGATGGTCGGAACAGCTGATGGTCGGGGGGGAAAAGGGAAAAACAGCAACTTAGGCAAGTTGGAGGGCGCGCATGCCAGCTAAGGAGTGACTGGGCAGGTCAGGGCGGGGCGGGGCCAGCCAATGGTGCGATTTGCCAGTTCTCCGAACTGCACAGAATCGTAACAACTGGTTCTATAGAACTGGTGCCACCAGGTAGAATCCCACCCCTGCTCATGACACTCAAGGGCAAACTCTGGACTTGGAGGGACAATTTCTCATAAACATCCCATAAAATTCCCCTGGCAAACCCTTGTTTGTTCTCTTCTTCACTTGCTCAATTCTAGAATTTTATCAAATATTTCACATTTTCTCCAGACATTTGAAACAAAGTCTAGCTTCCTGTTGGTAGTCTTCTGTGCCACTTGCTGCTTTCTTCAGTACAACTTTCATCTTAGATGAGTCACATGGGAGACTCAATGAAACAGGAGTCACATATTGAATGGAATATTCCTGCCAATTCAACCCAATGGGGTGACACTGAAGACAACTTAAGTCCAATGAAAAAAGTTGTGTGTTTCTTTGATCAGTTGTCTACCATGAAGTCATAAATTCAGTGGTGAGATTCAGCCAGTTCTCACCAGTTCAGGAGAACTGGTTGTTAACTTTCTGAGCAGTTTGGTGAACTGGTTTTTGGAAGAAATCATTAGGGCAGAGAACCAGTTGTTAAATTATTTGAATCCCTCCACTGCATATATTATATGCCACCCTGCAATATATAGATAATTCAGGCTAATTGGAAATACAACAAAAAGATGGGCATTAAATAATATAAATGTGAAAAGAGCAGCAATTCAAATCAGAACAAATCATTCTTCTCAGAAAAGTACCAGCTTCAGAACATAAAAGATCTACCAGAACAACATTTCTAAAGTGATACCAGATAAAGGTCTCTGGGCAAGATACTTTAAAAAATAGAACATAATGAAGGCTCCTTAATTTTATTTCTACTGAACTCGCCTCTAGTGAGGAATATTTTATCTTATTTTATAACAGACAATCTAATATCTGGAAATCTGTTTATCTGGAAGGCAATCAGACTCATTCTGGCCTACAAGACTCAGAAGAAAGTAAAATCTATCAGAAGAAAACAGTTTATCAATTGGTACAATTAGCAGATGCGTCTTCTGAGTCCTGTGATGAGATGTTTTGTGTTTTTATTTAGTTGACAACAATTGCAAAAATTTCCAAATTTATTGGAACATCTCAGTTACATATAAGAGACTATCCAGTCTAATTGTGGAAGGGCACAATGAAATTATAAAGACTCAATATGAGGGTAACCATGGTCTGACTGGCATGAGAATAGCCTCTTCTGTGAGATCTGGGCCTGAAACCATTTAAGATTTTAAAGGCAAGTGTCAGCATAAAGCCAGATGAAATAATTTCAGTAACTGCTTTTTATTTCAGCTGCACAATTTTATCAGCGATGGAGGATGGAGTCAATGGATGCAGCTGTGTACATGCAAGAGACAGTTCAAATAAATGAACAGAAAGACGTTTTCAGCCTTTGTAACAAAAATGATTAAATTTTGAAAAACGGAATGTATGATTTAAACTATCGAGAAAAAGGATAGTCTTATAAATTTTGAAATTGTGTTATCAAAGCAGTTGAATTTTGCATTTTTGTTTTGATGTCTGACAAATGACCTTAAAAGGCAAACTGTTTCCTTTTTTAAAAAAAAAATGGAGTAGTGCAGAGGCTGGAGCATTAAACGTCAAGGTCATTCGGCTTTATAAATGAGTAGAGTACAGTTAGGAGAGACAAGATAGAAAATGCTTCTCTTGGCTGTTACTCAGAGTTCCTTTAAAATGAACCTAAGGCGGTATTATGGAGATGGAATATAGAAAATTAATTAAATGGCAAAGCTCCTTGGGAAATCTTTCCCTACAGGAACACTGGATAATCCTTTTCAAGGCTTGCATCAAGCATTTCGTCACCTGAAACTGCCTATTATGAATCTTTGTTCTTTTACTTTAGTTAGGATAATGTATTAATGCAACCGGCATGTGTGTTACACAAGACGAGAGCCAGTTAAATGAATAGCACAGGTTTGTCTGATAAGTCTTTTAATGGACTGTAGCACTTGAGACAGCAAGTGCAGCATCAGAACTACAAAAACAGCTCCTTGTCTATGTGAAATTAGCTGGCAAGGAAAATAATTCTGGTTTTACTTTCTCCCCGACCTGTTGGGTGTTACCTACAGCAGAAATGAGCAACCTGAGGATTGAGAAATTCATACTGTTTTTTTTTGTGTTCTCAGTGTATTGCAAACATATATTCAGATGCAACCATGGTTATATCGAACCAGTGAAGTCTATGTAGAATTTGGAAAATCCTGGATTATTAATCTATATATATAAAAGCAAAATACCACTCATGCATCATCACAAAATCTCCAGAACTGAAAAAGCCTACAAACTTGAAATTTGGCACGTATGTTCCTCTTAGCTTCTAGGTGCTCACTAAGAAAGGATTTTTTAAAATGACCATCAGAGCATTAGTATTTCCTATATTATTATTAACAGGCTCTGATGCTAAGTAGTTCTACTCCCCCTCCCCACCTGAAAAGAAATCTCTTCCAAATGCAAAACACAAGCAGAGGAGAGGAGTTTCAAGTTCACTTTTAGTTTCACAGCACCAAGCAGCTTTAGTACAGAACAATTGATCTACGCCCTGCCCAGGCTCCTTGTGGTCTCCTTCTTACTCACACAGCAAATACTGTTTCAGTTTCCAGACCGACCTTAACTCTCTCAGTCACTAACAGGACGCTAGCCAGATGAATACCAATGGATGCTGGTAGGCAGAGGCAGAATTTTTTCACCCTTATTTATCTCCCCAAAAACTAAGGCCGACCACATATTGTATTTATTTATTTATTTTATTTTGTCAAGCGATTATTAGATAACAAATATAAGTATAAACATGGTTATGAATACATGAAATGGATACGAATAAGAAAAAAAGAAACAATAGGACAGGGACGGTAGGCATGTTGGTGCACTTATGCATTTTATATTTTATATTTATATTTTGTAGCAAAGCATGGGTATCGAGCTAGTAATTTTATATTTTACATTTTTTTACATTTTATTTGATTTGTCAATCGCTTACAAGATACAGGTATAAGAATAAATATAGTTTTGAATATATGAGATAGATACTTATATGAAAAATAAAAAACAATAGGACAGGGACGTAGGCACGATTGATGCGCTTATGCATGCCCCCTAGAGGCCTCTTAGGAAGGTGGGGAGGTCAATAGTAGACAGTCTAAGGTTAAAGTTTTTGGGGTTTGGGGAAGAAACCACAGAGTCAGGTAGAGTATTCCAGACATTGACCACTCTGTTGCTGAAGTCGTATTTTCTGCAGTCAAGTTTGGTGTGGTTAACCTTGAGTATAGGTTACACATCTATTGTGTGCTCTTGTATTGTTATGATTGAAGCTGAAGTATTCATTTGCAGGTAGGATATTGTAATGTATGATTTTATATACTATATTTAGATAGGAATAAAACCTGATACTTTACAGGATATGGTTCCTGGCATCTCACTCAAAGCCTTGCTCAACCAGGTCCATCCGGAGATGGTGTCAAATCAGCAAGATAGGAACTGCTAGATCAGGGCTGTCAAACTCCTGGCTCGCAGGCCGGATGTGTCACGTGCCAGCCATGCCAATGCCCGGTCTAACGAAGGGGAAAACAGTCCCGATATGTGATGTGATGCCTCTGTGATGACATGAGTTTGACACCCCTGTGCTAAATGAAACCCTGCTCCTGTCATTTTTATACTTCTTGCTCCCTCCATATTGACTTTTTTGACCTCCCCCTGCAATCAACCTTTTCTAACCTAATACCATCTTCATCTTGTACAGAGCAAAATTAAGATTCATGTTTTCTTGGATCAACAGATATGGAAACAAAAATAAGACAGATGAGTCAGATTTCTTTCCTGCCTCAAGAACTATTATATCCAAGGTTCTCCTTCATGTCTGGTTTCCTGCTTTTCACAGGCTTCCTGATGATAACAATGATTGCACCTTATTTCTTTTCAGGATCTGGTTTTTCCTCATGGCTGCTTCTACCTTCCAAGACACATCAATTGATTGTTCCCAGTACTCTATTATCTCCCCAACTTCTAGTGCAAGGGTGTCAAACTCATGTTGTCATGGCATTGTCACAGGAGTTTGGGGGGGCAATATTATAACCCTAGGTTTCTTGTAAGGGAAAAATGGCTATGGAGGAACGCCTGTACTAGCAGATCAATGGTCTGTCTTCCTAGCCCCAACTTTTCTGGAAACTTGAATCCTTGGCAAGGGACAAAGTTGCTTGGCTGAAGAATTCTGGTAGGAAGAGAGATGATGCCCATGGAACCACCTCATGGTTTCCATGGATACAACAGGATATTAAACTTGTTTCTTCTTATTCCCTATTTTCACCATCATTTTTTTCCTTACTGAACAATACATTATCTTCCTTTTGCCCACTCTGAAGATCAAGGAGTTATAATATACTGCAGGAAGAGAAAGAAGCACATTGTTTGAACTATATACCTTGAAATTCTAATCTAAAATTCATAATTTTCTCGTGGGCCATGTTTTTTTTTTGAAGCTGGTATCTATCCAGTGAGAAGATTTAGATTTTTAGATTTATATTAACAGAGTTGGAAGGGACCTGTCAGGTCATCTAATCCAACCCCCCTGCCCAGGCAGAAGACCCTACACCATTTCTGACAGATGGAAGTCCAGTCTCTTCTTGAAAGCTTCCGGTGATGAAGCTCCCACAACTTCTGAAGGCAACTTCTGTTCCATGGGTTGATTGTTCTCACTGTCAGAAGAGTTCTCCTTATTTCCAGGTTGAATCTCTCCTTGTTTAGTTTCCATCCATTATTCCTTGTTGGCCTTTGTGTGCCTTGGAAAGTAGCTTGATTCCACCACCACCCCACACCTCTGTGGCAGCCCCATTGCCCTTCAATGGATGCCTACAGCAGTTCAAATCAAGATTTTACAAGTTATACCAGTAACAAAGCACTTGGCGGGTGGGCTTCCACAACCCATCAGGCTCAAATAGAAATGGCGAGGGCGGGGGGGCTGCAGTTCCATATTGTTCACTAGTTGTCATTCTTGGCATAGATTTTTTTTTAATCCATTCCTTTGAATTACAGGTAGTCCTCAACTTACAACAGTTCGTTTATTGACCATTCAAAGTTACAGCAGCTGATGATTCCCAAATGACATGAGGACCATTTGAAAGAAAACCACTCAAGAGAGGCTTTTTAACTCCAGCCAAAAATGTAACTCTCAGAAGACCTAAGAGTCCTGGAGGAGAACTGTGATGACCCGGAGTGTAACACAAACGTAACAAAATCCAAAACACAAATAATTGTCCTTTAATACCTCCAAAATGGCCCCACTGTTCAATAATTCTCAGTTGGAGATAAAACATATTCAAAAATGATGCACTGAGATGGATAGCCTAACCAAATTGTTAAAAAATAAACAAGATAGGGACTATTATGAAATATGGAACATTTGGTATGAGTGGTTAAAGAAAAGGTAATATTTGATATTTGGATAAGTTATGGAAATGACAAAAGATGTGCATTTAATCATAAACTATATAGAGAAATTAAAACATTAAAAGAACGAAGGAGTTATTGTAACAAGGCAGATCATGTCAATGATAAGGATAAAGAAAAATTTTTAACCATTGCTCAATATATGCTGTAAAATGTGTGTGTGTGTGTGTATCTGTTTTAAATGTATGTCAAATAAATGCTTTTTCTAGAATAAAAAAATACAAATTAAAACAACATATTCAAAAATAGTCTTCAAAAGAAAGCAATATAGTCCAAACTTAATGAGCAGATAAAAGTGAAATAAAAAAACCAAAACAAACTACGATGAAGGAAATTCCACAACAGACTAAGATAAGTAATTTCCAACTTCAAGGAGACAACAAGGCACAGTCTGTTGGAAGAATGCCAACCAAGATAACTTCAGCCCAAAATAAAACACACTTTGCTTCTAGCAACTCTGTGTTTTAACCGTCTCTCTTATATACTATTCTCCCCAGCTGCAACCAATGAGGGGGATCATGGCCGCTTCCTCTCTCATAAGCCAAGTTGTTTTATTCTCCGTTCCTCCCTGTGTGACCTAGGATGAAGAGGGGATGGGCCTGGTTCTTCCTCTGACTGCCCAACCAGCCTCTGCTCTTCCCCAGCCTCCTCCACAACCTCCGGAGCCACACCTCCACTTCCTGTCGATTGTTCCTCCTCTCCCTCAGAGTCTGACTCTAACAAGGGCATGACAAGAACATTACTTCAGTGGTACCTTCTTAGTGGAAATTTAATGGATATGTTTTTCCCCACTGCATAGTGCTCTTGTTTTCAGGCCATTTCTGAAAATATAATTCATCAGTTAGCAACACAATTCAGAAACTGACATAGCAATAAACAGAAACAAATGGCTCCCTAGCTTTCTACTCTAGTACTAATGCCATTTTCATTTAAAAAAAATGTTTAAGACATAAGAATTTATTTGTCATTACACTCGCAAGCGGGTGCAACAAAATGAGGTGCTCTTCCACAAAGTAAAACTGGACAAACACCACTAAAAAGAAAAAAAAATTAAACTAAACACAACCAACCATACAATAATCTCTATGCAATTTAAAAATGTAAAATACCCCATTACTCTCAGCCATTAAATTCCACAAAAATTCTTATGACCCTGCATTCAAACTCAAAACTGCACTTGGATAAAAACTATTCTTAAATCTGGTCGTCCTTGTTCTTAATACCCTAAATCTCCTTCTCGATGGTAATAGTTCAAAGAGCTGATGTCCCGGATGAGAGGAGTCATTCAATATATTAAGTATCTTCCTCTTACATCTATTCCTATACAGTTCTTCCAAAGAGGGGAGTGAGCAGCCAATGATGTTTTGGGCCGTCTTGATCACCCTCTGAATTGCCTTTTTCTCTGCCACTGTGCAGCTCAAGAACCATACACAGAGACAGTAGGATAATATACTCTCAATTGAACTCCGATAGAAGGTAGTCAGTAGACTCTCAGCCAGTTGTTGTTTCCTAAGAATCCTTAGTAAATACAACCGTTGTTGTGCCTTCTTAATTAAAGCAGCGGTGTTTGCACTCCAGGTCAGGTCATTTGTAATGATAGTCCCGAGAAACTTACATTCAACCACCTGTTCCACACGAACTCCCTCTATATACAGTGGCTGAATGTCTACTCTTTTTTTCCTATAGTCCACTATAACCTCCTTAGTCTTCTTAATATTAAATAGAAGATTATTATTTTTGCACCAGCGGGATAGCTGTAATACCTCATCCCGATATGCAGACTCATCATCCCCAGAAATAAGTCCTACAAGCGTAGTATCGTCTGCAAATTTCATTATCCTATTGTTGGGATGTTTATTTGTGCAATCAGATGAATAGATGGAGAACAGTAGTGGACTAAGGACACAACCTTGTGGAGTGCCAATGCTAAGTGTCTTGACAGTAGAAATATAATCATTCAGTTTAACTCTTTGTGGACGATTTGTTAAAAAATCCAATATCCATATACAAATAGAATCTGGAAAATCTAGATCTTTGAGCTTGGCTATTAATCTGTGCGGTATGATGGTATTGAAAGCAGAACTAAAATCTGCGAACAACATTCTTACATAATTCCCCGGTGTTTCCAAATGGGATAAGGCCATGTGAAGCACAGTAATAATTGCATCCTCGGTTGATCTATTTTCTTTGTAAGCAAACTGAAGCCCATCAAAGGAATCGGGAAGGCAGGAGATAATATAATTTCGAACTAGCTGCTCAAAGCACTTCATTAAGATAGAAGTTAGTGCCACCGCCTATAGTCGCTCGGACCATTTGTGGGCAACTTTTTAGGCAGTGGAACGATGGTGGAAGCCTTGAGACAAACAGGAACCACACATTGTGTCAAGGATCGATTAAAAATTTCGGTCCATACCCCAGCTAACTGATCAGCACAATCTTTTACCACCCGACCAGGAATTGAGTCGGGCCCAGCTGACTTTCTGGAATTAACCGCCTTCATTGTCTGCCTCACATCCTGCTCATTCACAATGAAGGGGAGACTCTGCTGAGCAAATGATGGCAAAGGGACAGTTTCAATTTGATGGATCTCAAATCGAGCAAAAAAGTTGTTCAACTCCTCAACCACCGCCGCACCACCGTCCGAAGAGACCTTTTTTGCTTTATAGTTCGTTAGTTGTTGAACCCCCTGCCAAACCTGCCTCATGTTATTACTGAGAAAGCAATCTTCAATTTTCCTCTTATATTCGGCCTTAGCTTGCTTAATACCTCTCCTCAAGTTCGTTCTTGCAGCACTATAATCTAGATCATTCCCAGACTTAAAAGCCTTATTTCTTGCGTACAACAAGCATCTAACCATCCCGGTCATCCAAGGTTTTTGATTAGGATAAACCCGGATTCGTTTATCCACCGTGACAGTATCAATACAGTGTGCCATATACCCTAACACCGCAGCCGTGTGATCGTTGAGATCAGGATGATCAAAAACTTCCCAGTTTGTCTGTTCGAAGCAGTCCTTTAGCTGCTCCATTGCTCCCTCTGGCCAGCTTTTCACCGTCTTGACTACCGACCCTGCCTGTTTTCTCAGAGAAATATACTCCGGGGCTAAAAGCAGGGACAAGTGATCCGACCGGCCCAGATGTGGTAATTGTAATACCTTGTATCCATTTACAATATTCATGTAGACCTTATCCAAGGTGTTCAACCCCCTAGTGGCACACCTTATATGTTGATAAAATTTAGGGAGGACCACACGAAGATCTACATGATTAAAATCTCCTGCAATAATGTATACAGCATCTGGAAATTTCCTTTGCAAGTTGCCAATTTCATCACCCAGGAAGCCCAGAACCAAATCTACATTTGCATCCGGCGGAATGTAAACAGCAAGAATAATAACAATGCTGAATTCCCGTGAAAGATAGAAGGGTCTGCATCTAACAGACAGATATTCCAGCTCCAAAGAGCAGTGACGTGTAATAACCTCTGAGTTTGTACACCAAGTCTCTTTAACAAACATACACACTCCACCTCCTCTGCACTTCCCCACATTTCTGTCTCTGTCCAGACAATGTAATAAAAAACCGTCCATCTCAATAACAATGTCCGGAATAGTGGACTTAGAAACAGTGAGCTTCATGAATTTGACATATTTTTGGATTGAATCAAGATTATGTTCTGTGTTATATGAAAATCTCAGTAATCCTGGGTGAACTTTATCCAAACATAAAGTGATCCTAAAAACAAAGGGATAATTTTAGCTGACATAATTATTTCAACACTATCTTTAGCTTATTTCAGAGAGCTACCTGTTGATTTATTTTTTAATCTAGGGTTTACTTAGTAAGAGCCCTCCCCGTTCCTTGTTAGATGCCATAGAGTAACAATAAAGAATGTTGACATTGCTAATGTTTATTATGGATAAGAAAATACGTCAGTTTCATTCATATTACATTTAATTACTGTTGTAGGGTAATAATTATTTTTCAATAATAGAGTCCCTAAATCTTCAAAAAGCCTAAATGCTGTCTATCTCATTACATTACAGCTTACAAAAAGAGAGAGAAAAATCCCCTTTCATTAATTAATTAATGATTAGTTGGAGAAGCAATATGACACTTTATTATACATGCTAGAGAGTTCCATTAGCCTTCTGATATACACAGTTTAATTTAGAACTTTAATATTAGAGTTTTAGTTCTTCAAGCATGGAAATTGAATAGAAAACAAGTATAGAGATAATGCTCACTTGGTTTTTTTTCTTTGCCTGCTTTTTTTACCATTTTGCATAGAACCTCATGCTTTCAAGCAGAGTCTAAAACATTTTTCCACAATAAATGATGGTCTCAATCCAAAATAAATAGAATATAGAACATACTTTGGAGGTCTTTTAGTCCAATCCCCAACTCAAGCAGAAGACCTAATGCCATTCCAGACAAATGGCTGTCCAGTCTCTTCTTGAAAATGTCCACCCATAACTAATTAATAGGTCTCTCATTTGGGAAATTCCTCCTTAGTTCTAGGTTGTATGTAATCATAACAAAATAAGAGATGGAACAGACTTTGGAGTCCAACCATCTGCTCAAGCAGAAACCCTGTACCTATTTCAGACAAATGGCTGTCCAATCTCTTTTTAAACACCTCCAGTGGTGGAGAACTTACAACATCTGAAGGCCATTCCATTGGTTTATGGTTCTCACTGTCTGGAAATTTCTCCTTAGTTCTAAATTGCTTCTCTCCTGCATTGCCTCTTGTCCTACCTTCAGGTGGTCTGGAGTCTGGAGAATCAATTGACCCCCTCTTCTCTGTGGCAGATATTGGAATACTGCTACCATATCACCCTTAATCCTTCTTTTCATTAAAGTAGACATACCTAATTCCAGCAACTGTTCTTCATATGTTTTAGTGCTCCAATAGAGTTTTTCCTACAAACCACAAAGCATTGTTGTACACAGAAGACTCCAACTTGCAAGTCATATTGTCTGCATGGAGAACAATCGGATCCCCAAGATGGCAACGAGATAGAGCCTCCTTAATGACAAACGACCAAGAGAACACCCCCAAAATAGATGGTGAAGAACATTCATGGAAGACTTAAAAATTCCAAACATCACATAGGAAGATGCTGAAGTATTCAGCCAAGAGATCTGGAGAGATCCCTTGCTGTCCAATATGCTACATAGCAAGGGAGGATCTAATGCTAAAAAAAAACATAGGGATAATAATTACCAAATAATTACCAAACACTTCCAAGAATAAGGAAATCCCACTGATGGTGAAGGTGACTGTTATCCCATCAGTCTAATAATCACTGCAGAGGTAACAGTCATCCAAGGAATGATAATAAAAGGATGTTTATTACCAATTGTGACAATATTTGCATAACCAGCTTTAAAAAATATACCAAAGCTCTTTTTTTCATTTTATAGTATATATTTCATTCAACAACATTAAAAAAGGTCCAGATTTGAAACAGAAATATTGCATTCATTTGTGGGAAGAAAAGAAGGAAAAAGAAGGAAGAGAAATCCCATTATAATGACACATTTCTAAGATGCACGCTCAGATTCAAACAAGGTCAACTTATTAAAAACCTTGCTCTTTGTTTTCAGGAATATTTGGACTGGTTTTATCCTGGCATTCCATTCCTCCAAAAGATAAGCAGTACTGAGTTCCCCTATATGACCAGAATAAACATCACAAAAATTGGAAAAAACTGAGCTACGTACAAGCCTTTGGAATCACTTTGAATACCATCTTTAATATTAAACAAATAGCTGCAAAAGCCTTACTACAAACAAACCAATTTATGTGATCTCTGCTGATTTTTCATTTAGTAGATTAAACTCCTTTTATGGTTTTTTCTCTTTTTTTAAAAAAAACCCTCCTCTTCTACTCTGCTGCATCATGTAAAGTGAGATTCATTGAAGCTTGGCCAATAGATGGTATCACAAGAACCCAGAGTTTATGCTATGGGAGGCCTATGGAAGCATATCTGCTCAAAGCATTCATGCAAATTATTACTTACTGCCCTATATGCTCATAAATTAATAGCTTCTCTGTGGATGAAAAACAGAAATTAGGCAACCATTAAGGTTGAACAATGTATAAAGAATATTAAATATTAATATGAACAAAACGAGATTGTGAGTGATAGGAATAGATATGCAAGCAGAATAACAAGCTAGACCTAAATACAAAATAAATAATAATCAAATGCATTTTCAGCTAGATATTGAAAGCTTTTTTCCATACTATCTAACCCAGCAATGAAAAAAAAAAAAGTAGTATTTACCTGGTCACCATCTATGCATGAAAGTACATTCATATCCAGAACAGAAGTTGGGAATTCTTGGTTTTTTAAAAAATCTTTCTCCAGAAGGATTTAATTATGTAACTTAGAAGCTGCATAAAGAACAGCACCTGCCAAATTAGTGCCAAAGAGTTTGCATATCTACTCTATTTCCACTAAAGCCTTATGGTTAGCTGGTTAGCTGGTAGATCTTTCACAAAACTGCCCAGTATGGTCAACTAATTCCTATGATTAATTATTCAATTAAAAATTCATTTAAACAGATCACTTTTGGCAAGGACTATTATGGCATCTTGCAACATTCCTGAAATTAAGAATTGATGCAGTGTACTATTATGTGTTGAAGCCTGAAAACATGTAGCAGTCATCAATAAGAATGTAGGGTGTTTTTTTTTTTCATTTCACAAGTAGAACTAAGAGATAATCAATTAGGGCCCAGACATATTCTAATTCCTCTACCCCAGCAAATTGGCATGAGCACGGATGTACCAACTGAGAAGAGTCCCTTGACAGAATGTATCCTGAGCCACTAACTCATACCTGATGTTCTTTGCACATTGCACAGAATTCAGAAGCTGTTGGTAGGTGGGTGGAATGTTTTTTTCCTGGTTTGATCGTAGAAATGCTGTTTAGATAAAAGGATATTCAGGAGGACAAGTATCTCCCTGTGCATTGAAGAAGACAGGAGAAAGAAGACACTGAAGAAGACTGTCGACCCAGAAGCAAACCTGGCTGGGGCCATCTTTGTGGCTTCAGGGTTGCCACTAGATGGGTGGGGGGGAAGGAAACTAGTTAACTGGGGTTTTGCAGTCAAAACAAAAGGTTTTCCTTTGGGAACCAAGGTCATTCCAACAGGTGGCTGGGAGAGGAGGAGTGAAACAATGGTGGGATTCAATTTTTTTTTACTACCGGTTCTGTTGGCGTGGCTTGGTGGGCGTGGCAGGGGAAGGATACTGTAAAATCTCCAGTCAGAGGTGGTATTTGCTGGTTCTCCGAACTACTCAAAATTTCCGCTACCGGTTCTCCAGAACTGTTCAGAACCTGCTGAATACCACCTCTGGAGTGAAGTAATCAAGCAACTGGCCAACACTTCTATTGGACCATGTGACTGATGAGTTGGGGAAAGGGGAAAGCTTTCACTTTGTAATTAGGTAAAAACCATGGGAACTTTCAGAGTTGGTTTTCACCAGTTATAGCAATAGCAATAGCACTTAGACTTATATACTGCTTTATAGTGCTTTACAGCCCTCTCTAAGCAGTTTACAGAGTCAGTATATTGCCCCCAACAATTTGGGTCCTCATTTTACCCACCTCAGAAGGATGGAAGGTTGAGTTAGCCTTGAGTCTGGTAAGATTCGATCTGCCAAATTGCAGGCAGCCAGCAGGCAGCAGAAATAGCCTGCAGTACTGCACTCTAACCACTGCGCCACTGAAGCTCTATGTCATGGCAATATGATGCATTCAATAAATTGTTCTTTGAGGAATCTATCTGCTTTCAATAGGTGCATTACTTGGAACGTTGACAAAAATAGGAGAAAGTAAGCTTGTTGTGCCATACATCTGGTTGGCTACCTGCCTGTCTCCTTGCTTGTCTTTGCTACTTATGGAAAACAGCTTTTTTACAGGTTCAGGGTTGGATGCTGCCTGATCCATACTGCATGAGATTCTTGGCTCAGGACATGAATAAATGCAATCCCCAAGCTGTGAGTGCTATGAATGCAGCATGGTCACCTAAAGGGCAGCAACCAGAGACAAATGATAAAAGATTCACTGCTACACCATGATGCATGAAGCCTTTTGTACTTGCATTGCAACATCACACACAAATGTGTTAGGGATGGGGCTGGTGTAATGACATTGCAATGGACACTGTCATTTTCATAACATCCTATCTTGCTTCAGTGCTCCAGATTAGAGGCTAAGAAGAGGAGCCACACTTAGTTCAAGTTGATAGTCTGAGGAATGAAATGGCATCTGGCTGGCTGCTTCCTGTTTGGCTACAAGTCAAAAACAACTTCCTTGCAGGTTCAGGCCTTCCAAGAAAGTCCAAGATTAGCAGCTTCTGAGCTTGGGGCTGCAAGGAATTCTCTCTTGGTATAGCAGTGTTGCTCTTGGTGGGGTATTGATAAAGAAAGCACTGATTCCAAGGAGGCCCTCCTTTCAGTGGTCTCAGGCCAGGCTTCTTGTCAATGTGTACATGCTAAGAATGTGCAGGGCAAAAGGGAAATGGAAAAAATTGAGGTAGAAGCTAGTAGAAAGACAGGCCAGCCTGGCCATTTTGGGAAAAGAAGAGGAGACCAATGGTTGAGTTTACCTCTTTTCAGATTGCAACTTAACTAAGGTAGTCAAGATTGTAGTGATGGTGAGCCCTTCAACCTATGAGTCCTGGATTAATGTGCAACACATGAAACATAAACTTTAATTAAATCAAATACAAAGTTCTACATTTTAGACCCAAATACAGAAACATGGAGAGGAGGGAAGGAGAGGGGGGGGATATGTGAAGGACAATACTGGCCAGTAATAGTCAGTAGAGAGTCTGTCATCCAGGTCATGGTTGTCCCAAAGGTGCTTTTTCAGCAGGCAACTGGACTTTCTTGTTTTTCTCTGAAGACATTTCACTTCTCATCAAAGAAGCTTCTTCAGCTCTGACAGGATAGTGGGGAATGGAAGTATTTATATTCCTTGCATTCTTTTAGAAGTGCTTCAATGACCCTCTAAAAGGATGCAAATGACCAGCTGTCTGCAAGGAATATAAATCCTTCCATTCCCCACTGTCCTGTCAGAGCTAAAGAAGCTTCTTGGATGAGAAGGAAACGTCTTCAAAGAAAAAACAAGAAAGTCCAGTTGCCCTCTGAAAAAGCACCTTTGAGACTGACCAGTAATGTATAAAAAGAGGATATAGTGAATTATAAACTGAGCTTGAGCCAACGATGTGTCGCATCTGCAAACTAATAAATAGACCTATGTTGGACTTCATCAACAGAAACATGAAAGGAAGGGGAAGGGGAAGGAGGAGGAGGAGGAGGAGGAGGAGGAGGAGGAGGAGGAGGAGGATCTAGTCTGCAGTGTTTTCTTCTAGAGGGAAGGTGGTAGGCTTAACATTTGGGTCCCTGGAGGAAACAGTTTATAGATCTTCCTATATTTGGGTGTCATGCTGGGTTTTAGTAATGAGATGCCATTCGGTGACCTTCTATGTGATTCCTGGCAGACATAGAATTGGGGCATTGCATCTCTTCTGACGTCCTTTATCTCTCAGTGGCTTTCAGCTTGTTCCAGAAGATAGGTCAAGAAACAATTGGCTTAAATTACAAGGCATTATATTTTGGTTGGACATCAGAAAACGTTTTCTAAAGCAACCACTCTTCAAAAATGAAATGGTCTCAGGATGAGATGGACTGACTTTCACTGGTGAAACAGAGGCTGAGTAGGTGACTTTAGAGGATTCTTAGATTGTGCAGGAGGTAGAAGAAATTTCAGAGTTCTTTATTTTTTTATTTTCTGTAACTACATTAGTCATTTAACCTGTTAGTAGTCAACCGCCTGTTTTGGGTTTTTTCCAGTGTGCTTATCCTGAAAAAGGAGACAGTGCGTGTGAATAGATGAAGGCTACCAGCTCCTTATTTCATCCCAATTCTCCTGGCTGATTAAATCAGCATCAACAGATCTGGTCTCATGGTTAAGTATGGTTATGAAACTTAGGGTAGCTGGTATCAAACGCAATTATTAATTGTAGTTAAGTAGCCATCCCAAATGTTGCACAACCTGTTGTAGGTTCTAAATTCCTTTACATACAATCTATACTGTCCATGAAAACAACAGTTTAATCATGACTAATGCTGCATAGTCATTACGTTTACAAATCATGTTATGGCATAAAGCTTTAGGTTTGAGTTTTGATTTTTAGCAAAATCATCTGTGATGGCTGATATGTGCAAAAAACAAAGCACTGTGGTTTACTTAACAGGTCATGATTCAGAATACTGACTTAGTGTAAGGTGTGAACAAGGTCACCTTACAGCCATCTATTGAAGCTAAGGAAACCTGCTTGGTCTGCTTAAGCCTTCGTGAGTGGGGAACACCCAAACCGTTTTTGAGGCAAATGTGGATAGCCTGAGGGGATCAAAATCCTTGCAAATAATAATAATAATAATAATAATAATAATAATAATAATAATAATAATAATAATAATAATAATAATAATAATAATAATAATAATAATGGCAAATAGTCTGTTAGATGTATGGCAAGAAGTTATTTGTATTGAACACTCAAAAATGGGTAAATCAGAACCTGGAAAATTGTACATCATGTGCAATGGAGAAATCAGAAAACTAGGACTGGATAGAACTTTCAAACTTTAGGTTCCTTCACAATCATCAGTCTGTTGTCACTGGATAAAGCAATCCTTAGATCAGGGGTGTCAAACTTGATTTCATTGAGGGCCACATCAGGGTTGTGTTTGACCTTGGGGGGCTGGGGAGGCATGGCCAGAATAGGTGTGACCAGCTTGATGTCACTCGTGTGAGGGCCCAGGCACTCTTCCAGTGAAAATGGACTCCGGGGTTCCATTTTTGGCTACAGTGGTATCCTGCAACCCTCTGCCAGCGAAATGGAGATTGGGAGGGCTGCCCATGGCCCTCCCGAGCTCCATTTTCACTGGCAGAGGCACTGCGGGCCGGTCCTTTGTGTTTCCTGGGCAGCGGGCTGGATTCAGTCCGTGGGCCTTGAGTTTGACACCCCTGCCTTAGACGCTCTAATAAAGCGTTAGGTTTTCAACCAAAAGAAGCATCATGTAAGCCTTCTATCAGGACAGCTCCCTGTAAAGGAAGCAGCATCTGCCACGTTACTCCTGTATGAGTAAATAGTTTGTGTGTGTGTGTGTGTGTGTATTTTTAATATGACAAGTGAAAGCACACTTACAAATTAATGGAAGAAAAGCCCGATTGTCCATTTGTGTCGCGATGCAAACTGCTGCGTAAAAGCCGCCCAGGCTGGCTTAATCATCCTGTTTCCCTTTCCTTTTTCACTCATTACATTCATTATTGGTCACAAAAGACTGCTCACAGAACAGTGAGTGGTTTTAATTTAATGCATCCCTCCCGAAACCTGCAGGGAAATTAAAGGCGGGAGCAATCTGGAGAGGGCTGGGAGAGCGGGAGTGTTGGAGTAAACAGGCCTTGGCACATCTGAGATTTCCAATGCTAATCAACGAATATTTTCCAACTAGATCAGGGCTGACCCCTAAACACATTGGGAGGGATTAACTGAATTAGTTTGCAAATTGACTCAAATTGATGTGAGGAGTTTCCTTGCTGTTGCCTTGAAACCTCTGATTGAGGCTGGTGGATGACCTCTCGTGCTGAGAGAACAACAAGTGCCAAGTCATCTTATGACTACAGGAGCCAATAAAACCAGACCATCCAGTATGATCCCATGAGTCAAGGGAAGAGAGAAAGAGAAAGAAATAGCTTGGCTGGCTTACCTACATAAAGTAAAATAATTCCCAATCTCCCCTTAAACCTAGGCAGTCGTAGTTTATGCAGAGTAATTAAGAAAGAGAAAAGTAATCAAAAATCTAATCAGGACATGCTGTAATATCTGGGAGAGAGGTGGGGGCGGGGGGTTGCAAAAATTAGATCTGTTGAGGAACCATCAAGGCAATTGCTTGGAAGCATTTGAGATGCTGCAGATTTGATTAAATGTCACACACTACATCCCCAACAAAGTTTGTGCTACAGTCAGAATTAGGAATGTAAGAAGTTGCCTAGTCCCAAATGACGAGTGGCACAGCCACTTCAGTACTTTCAGCTTCGGTGGCGCAGTGGTTAGAGGGCAGTATGGCAAGCTACTCCTACTGCAATTTGGCAGATCGAATCCCACCAGGCTCAAGGTTGACTCGGCCTTCCATCTTTCTGAGGTGGGTAAAATGAGGGCCCAGATTGTTGGGGGCAATTGGCTGACTCTATAAACCACTTAGAGAGGGCTGTAAAGCACTATAAAATGGTATATAAGTCTAAGTGTTATTGCTATTATAGCTTGAATTGACTTGAGTTTGGGATAGAAAAAAGTAGCCAAAAGCTGGGAATGGTATGAAGTCCACAGATGCCCTTCTTTCCAAGTTTTTCCAAACTGGGTTGCGTTGGCATTTCTCCCTGTGGTGTTTACCATCTCTGCAACAAAAACTGCCTGGAACATGTGAACCTCTAATAATTGTGGGCACAGCTCCCAGAATGTTCCAAAATTTGATACCAATATTAATTTCAATGGAAAAAATATAAGTGGAGGAAGTGGAAGACCTTGGAGGTCTTCTAATCCAAGCAGTAGACAAATTTCAGACAAATGGCTGTAACTGGACGTGGGAACTTTGAGTAATTTGGAGAACCAGCAAACACCACCTCTGACTGGCCCTGCCCCCATCTATTTTCTGCCTCCCGTGTCCCAGCTGATCAGCTGGGTCTTCTTTTGTTGCCCTGCACAGGAGCTGTAAAGCAGGTTAGTGGGGTGCGGAGGGAATTTTACAGTACCCTTCCCCTGCCATGCCCACCAAGCCACGCCATGCCCACCAAGCCATGCCACGCCCACCAAGCCATGCCCACAGAACCAGTAGTAAAAAAAAAAAAGAATCCCACCACTGTATATATAGTACATATAAGTTTATATATAAACTTAGCAATTTTGCTTCAGTGAATCCCTGAATGAATAGAATCTGTTGATACCATTGTCCTGATGTACTGATTGATACCATTCAGATGGTACAAAGTTGAATGCAATTTCATTCTGCAAATTTGAACACACAATTGCTATTTATGTGCAGTTGTTTACATTCAAAATAAGAAAAACCATGAATATGTCAGGAATAGAAGTTTCCAATCAATTTAATGCTATTTATTTCCTCTTCAAAGTAGTTAATAATGTAAATTGATTTGGTAGGTCTACAATTAGTCAGGTGAAGACAATCCCTTAATGGACAAATGTTATGGCATTCTGACTAGAATGTTGAAGTTAAGGCAAATCAGAAACACCTAGAAAAACATCTACTAGCACTATCTGGAAACTGAACAGATTGCAAATCAAAAAGCACAGATCCTCGCAAGGGACCCGTTGAAAGTTTAGTTGACTCTGGCAATGAACTTTAAGACTTGTGGACTTCAATTCCCAGAAGTCTCCAGCCAGTAGCTGATCTAGAGGTTCATAGTACAGCATTTCTTATTGTTCAGCATGGAAAGTTGTCAGAAGGAAATCTTTTCTCTGACTTCATTACAAAAGTCATCAGCTAAAGTATGCAAAAAACATTGAAAAAAACAGCCCAAATAGTTTGGAACAAAGTACTTTAAACTGTTGAACAAAAATTGCACCAATTAGTCACAATTGAAGAAGAGGCATTTAGAGAGAGAGAAAAGTGAAGTTCTTGGAGGAAATATTTTTCCTTCAAAATATTTTTCAACCATTAAAGTATGGGGTGATAGCCCTATTATATTATGGGACAATATGGCAGGTGGAAGAAGGAATCCATTCAGGCATATATAACAACCCCACAATGGCTGAGAGAGAGAAGGTGTTCTATATCAGCATACTCCAAATACTGAATACTGATTGGTCCACACGGACCGCGACCCGATTGGTCAACTGAACGGCCGTGATTGGCGCGCTAAGAATCAACCGCGATTGGCCTAGCCGATCACGGGAGATTCAAAGCCCTGTCATTGGCCGCCGAGCTGCGAGCAATCCCTATATGAAGGGCTGCCACTGCCCCAAGATCTTGTACAGGTCTTAACATTGAAATAAAGAGCTGAATGTACACTTTGGTCTCGCGTCTCTGTGGGAACTGATCTACCTGATCTAACAGAGGGACTGGCCCATAGTCACCCAGCAAGCTTCAATGCCTAAGATGGGAATGGAAGTCACAGCATCCTGGTTCCTAGCCTTGTGCCTTAACCATTAGACCAAGCTAACATACCAACATAGCTGAGAAGTTGCATCTCACATTCTGCAGAGAAACAGAAGCTGTAAGAAGCTGGATATTTTAATAAGATAAATCATTCAAAATAACACCCTGAAATTAGACAGGAAAGAAAAAGTTTTTGGAATAGCCTTCATACTTCCTAGACAGGAAAATTATTGAAAAACTGTGGGAAGAGCTCATATATGCAATGCATATTAGAAAGTCTAAGAATATTTGTGAGCTAGAATGGTTCTGCCAGCAGGAGTGGGAAAACATTCCAAAAGCAAGAATAGAAAGATTCTTCGTTGGCTACAAGGCTTTTTTTTTGAAACCATTACAAAGGAGGGGTAAGAAAGTACTGACTTTTACACATGTTACATTCACTGATTTTGAGTCAGATAGTAATAGACTATTAGAGTCTAGGCACACTGTTCTTGTGGCTCCATGTTCTTACTAGCATTGTCCTTCCTGATCTCAGACGACAACAGCAGACAGCTCAGGAGTGGAATAAGATAAACAGGCCATTGACTCCTAGAGATCTACAGATACATAAAATATTAGACCCTCTCCCTCACACCAGGCTTAAGTCTAGGAAACCAATTTGGGATACGTACCACAGTTTTACGATCTAGATGAAGAATGGCAATTAAAATGGGCAACTTTTAATAATCACAACCAAACAGATCATGCAGAACCAACAAAACCACTTCCAGGAATGCAGTTGCCCTCCCAAAATATATAAAAATCTGGAAAGATTGAAGAGAAGAGCAACAAAGATGATTAGGAGACTGGAAGCTAAAACATATGGAACATATGGTTCCTGGAACTGGGTATAACTAGTTTAATGAAAAGAAGGACTAGGAGTGACATGATAGCAGTGTTCCAATATCTCAGGGGCTGCCACAAAGAAGGAGTCAAGCTATTCTCCAAACCACCTGAGGGCAGGACAAGAAGCAATGGATGGTGTTAGATCTGGGAGAGTGGGCGCAAGAACGGAGACGAGGCATCGAATAGTGACTCCAACTCTTTATTAGTGACTTCAGAACAGAGCGAAATACTCAGGCAGCAGCAGCTCCTTTTATAGAGCTGGCTGCTGTCAAAACATCCAATGATTTGAGTTTGCCGCGCTTGGGGCATCCAATCGCGGCGACCCGTTAACTAGCCAATTGGATTAGTCTAAAACAACCAATCACGATCGGTTATTCACGGACCAATCAAAAGTGCAGGATTACGAGCCTGCCGTGGAAGGAAAGCAATTAGAGTTTCAGGCTTACGAGCCTGCTAGTTCGGAACAGATGGAAAGAAGCAATGGGTGGAAACTAATCAAGGAGAGAAGCAACTTAGAACTAAGGAGAAATTTCCTGGCAGTTAGAACAATTAATCATTGGAACAACTTGCCTCCAGAAGTTATAAATGCTCCAACACTGGAAGTTTTTAAGACGAGATTGGAAAACCATTTGTCTGAAGTGGTGTAGGTTTTCCTGCATAAGCAGGGGGTTGGACTAGAAGATCTCCAAGATCCCTTTCAACTCTGTTACTCTATATGGAGCCACCTGAATAGAATCAGGACAGGCCATGCCAGAACTAAGGAAAAACTCTTTAAGTGAGGAATGGCCAAGAGTCTGCAATGTGATTGTGGTGCATCAGAACAAAGAATAACACATCTAGTTTCAGAATGTCTCCTCAGGATATTTCAAGGCACTTGGGATGATCTCAATGGAGCCATACTGGAAGCAGTTAGATGGTTGCTTCCATTAAATATTGAATTATCACTTCTATTCATTTTGACTATGGCACAATATTACGATGATTTTATTATGGTTTTATCTTCATTTAATATTTTGTCTTGTAGGTTGAATTGTCCACCTACCGTATACATTTGCTGATGCTTTATTTAAACTTGTATTTGTATATCAGCGATTGCCTGATCTCTGCAGATGCCAGACACTAAGTAAACAAATGAATAGATAGCAATAAGAAATGAGGATGTAGATTTTTATAGATAAAGGCTGTGTTTAACCTTGAAGCATGGAGAGAGTGTGTCAGCTTCTCTTCACTTAGGGATTCATTGAAACACACAACTTGACTTGAGGTACTAAACTTTTTGATCTTGCTCTGCGCAACCCAACCTTTTTTGGGGTACAGAGTCTTTTGCTCTGAAAAAGTTGCACATCTTTGATACATACAATGTCATATTTAGCTAGTTGATGTAATTTACAGTTTATGTTAAAGCAAGGGTCCCCCATCCCCGGACTGCAGCCCACTACCAGGCCGTGGCCTATTTATTTTATTTTATTTATTTGTCAAACATGCACAAGATAGGAGGCGTAAATATGAACATAAACATGAAGAAGGAAGTAAATACAGATAAATGGGGACAGTAAGATGGGGGTGATAGGCATGCTGGTAAGCTTATGCATACTCCCTTTACGGACCTCTTAGGAATGGGGTGAGGTCAGTGGTGGAATTCAAATAATTTCACAACCAGTTCTCTGCCCTAATGATTTCTTCCAACAACCAGTTCACCAAACTTAAAAATTGGTTCTCCCGAAGTGGAGGGAAATGGTTAAATCTCACCACTGGATGAGGTCCATGGTAGACAGTTTGAGGTTGAAGCTGTGAGGTGTTGAGGCTGTAACAAACCCTATTCAGGATTGGGCCTTGTGAGTGTGTGCCAGAGGTGGCGTTCAGCAGGTTCTGACCAGTTCTGGAGAACCGGTAGTGGAAATTTTGAATAGTTCGGAGAACTGGCAAATACCACCTCTGACTGGAGATTTTGCAGTATCCTTCCCCTGCCATGCCCACTAAGCCACACTCACACAACTGGTAGTAAAAAAAATTGAATCCCACCACTGATGAGAATGGACGGAAATTGGCCACAGCGTGGTTCTGCACAGCTTGTAGGCACCCTTCCTTTGCATTCTAGCTTCTGGTCCCCAGTGGTTCAGTTTACTCCTGTTTTGGTAGATTAGTTTATTTTATCAAAGTTATATGACAGCGCATCTGACACAAGGTAACTCTGGGAGGCGTACAATAAAACCAACTACCAAAACATTATAAAACCACTTCAAATTCTTAAATACTTAAATATAAGATCTCAAGAACATTGAAATTGGAACGTTATATGTGGTGGCCCAGATTGTGCAATCTAACCTTTTTTTAACTTGCAACAAACCTGAATAATAAGTGTTTGTGAGAACCTTGCTGTCTTGGTTACTGATTAGGACCCCAACAATTCCATTCCTTTGGCTGAAAACAGAACTGTGCACAAGAAACTTTTCTATGTGAATCTGTTGCATGCATACACTTTTCCCAGAAAGGCATTGGTCTTGTGCGAAAGGAGAAAGAGGGTCAGCTTTCTGTTATTCATGTACAATATTTTATTGCGGTTCATCAGTGCAAAACTTTCTTTGCTTACAGCTAAAACCATCTGTGGATCAGTGAAAGATTGTGTGTTTGGGCCATTCGGATATAGCTTTATCAATTTCAAAATCTTTGTCTGATGAATAGAATATAATTCTTTTTATTGCCCAAGTGTGATTGGACACACAAGGAATTTGTCTTGGTGCAAATGCTCTCTGTACACATAAAAGAAAAGATACATGAAAACACAAAGGAGAAAAAGTCACTGATATACAGCACATAGTGAGATCTTTTTCAATATTTTAATATGCACCAACTACTTAATATTCCACAAGTTTAAAAACTATGTCTCCTTTAACATTCCTCATCTTTTTTCTAATCCTTTAAAACCCTTAATTAAATCGAAGCCTGGCTAAAAAAATGTTATCAACTTCTTTGCAGGCCATATATTTTAATCACAATTTGATGACAAAAATTAGATACCATTTGCATTCAGCATATAATCAAGAATAGTAATAACAATAATAAAAAGATTATCCAAACAGAAGTTTTGTTTTGATTTTTGAGGCATGAGGATTAAGAAATAGATCCAAAAGAGGCCATAGGGCAAAAAACACAGACTTCAAACATTTCCATTCAATAATCAAAGACAAAAACTCCTCTAGTTTTTACAAATAATGTTCAAGAAAATAAATTTGTCGACAGTTTCTGCTCCAGAGAAATTCCATCATTTCATCAAGCTTACTGATTTGCTTAAAATGTCTTTGAAGTTGTTACATAGAAAGAAATAACAATTTGGTACTGTATATATTATTCACAGGGACAAAGTAAATAAATGGGAACTTTTCACCCAATCAAATTAAACAACCACATCTCTCATTCTTATATTTGTGTTAAAACGAGCCCTTAGAAGTACATGAAAATAAATCTCTCTGTGAAAACATTGACTATGGAAGTGCAAGATTTCATAATTCCATGGACTCTTTTTAGACTTTTTTGTCATTAAATGTTTAGCTTCACACCTGAGCATCTAAAGTGCGCCTGTTACTAGATTGTGCCTTTTAAGGCTACAGATAGGTAACAGATTAGATGCTGCTCACACAGATGACTTTTCTGTGTGTATGAAGGCTTGATGAAAGGCCAGAAACTTCATCCTTTGTTCTGACATGTTTTTATTAATATGGGACCCACTTCTGATTTGAAAGCTTCTATGATTCCAATAAGTAAAGGATGAATATGCAGGATTAGAACACGATCCTGACCATAACAAGTGGCCAGTGTTTAACCTTCCTGAATTCAACCAGGGGTGGGCTTCAAACATTTTAGCAAAGGGTTCTCTGCCCAGTTGCTGGGTGAGCATGGCCATGGTGGGCGTGGTCTACTCGGCCTCCTGCACCACGGCAGGTGGGAGCATTTTTCCCCTCCCCAGGCTCCGGAGGGTTTCCTCGAGCCTCCGGGAGGGCAAAAATGGCCTCCCCAGGCTCTGGAGGCTCTCTGGAAGCCAGAAACAGGCCCATTTCTGGCCTTCCCAAACTTCTGGGAGTCCCATTTTTCACCAACCCCAAGCCTCCATGCACGCCCTGCACTTACCTACATCCAAAACAGGCCGCTTGGGGACTCCTGGGAGGGGAGGGGTGGGGGGGGCAGGAGTAGGATTTGGGGGGGTTCTCCAAACTGCATGTAATCTTAGCTAGAGGCTCTCCCGAACCCCTGCAAACCCCCAGCAGCCCATCCCTGAATTGAACTGAACCTGGTCCCAGTGGATCCGTATTGCCTACAATCTGAGGTGTGTAATCTTGCGGGCAGATCCCATCAATCTTCTAGAGAGATGCTCTTCTGCCCAAACAGACACAGGCTTGTTTAATGTACGTTAACATTAAAAGAGCCTCGGTGGCGCAGTGGTTAGAGAGCAGTACTGCAGGCTACTTCTGCCGGCTGCCTGCAATTTGGCAGTTCGAATCTCACCGGGCTCAAGGTTGACTCGGCCTTCCATCCTTCTGAGGTGGGTAAAATGAGGAGCCAGATTGTTGGGGGCAATAGGCTGATTCTGTAAGCTGCTTAGGGAGGGCTGTAAAGCACTTGTGAAGCGGTATTTAAATATATAAACAAGTGCTATTGCTAACATGCCAGCATTGTTTTTGAAGGTTTCAGTAAATATGTGTAATTTTGGCCATTTTTAGGAAGCAGATATTCCCCCCCCACACACACACACCTTCCTCGTTTAAAGAAGAACCTGCCCCACCTCTGCTTTTAAATCTAATGCCACCTATTCAAACATTTCTAGCTGAGATCTTCATCAAAGGGGAAATGAATCTAGTGGCATTCAATTCTCTGACACTGGGGGGGGGGGAAACATACCCGACTAGCATTTATGATACGGTGTCAATAGGTTCCCCCCCTGCCCCCTGCCTCCAGCAGCAATGGGAGAAGGAAAGGATGCAAATCACATTAAAATGTAATGTTTATCAATGCCGTGATAAAAAGAGAAAACTTTCTGGTCCCTTTCCAGGCCCCACACATTGACAGTCTGAATACGCTGGTAATGTGAGGGCCTGATTAGTCCTGCAAGGCTGCCTACAGGTTAGCAGGCCTCATTTCAAATCTCTGGCAGCCAATATGCGCTGCCTCCTGTTTTGCCCAGATTCTCGGTGTTCAACACCAACCGGGGTCATTCTATATATGGAAATGACTGTCTCCAGGGCAAAAAAATTAAAAAAGGTGAGATTGCCGCTTTAACCTCACTGGCCTCAGAAAATATGTTTTAGTCCGATACATTATACTGGTAGGAATTATTTATCAAGAAGATACAAGCTTGATATTTCAGAAATAATGAGATGCTTCGGCTTTGCAGCTGAAATTTTACGGCCGAGGAAGCTTCAGTCCTGAATCTGGAAGAATGAAGTAAACTTGCAGGGAAAATGATACATAGATTGGACCAGTGGTGGAATACAATTTTTTTACTACTGGTTCTGTGGACGTAGCTTGGTGGCCGTGACAGGGGAAGGATACTATGAAATCTCCATTCCCTCCCCACTCCTGGGGGAAGGTTACTGCAAAATCCCATTCCCTCCTCTGCCTTCCAACTCCATTCTCCTGTGCAGGACAACAGAAGAAGACCCAGCCGATCAGCTGGGACTCGCGAGGCAGAAAATAGATGGGGGCAGGGCCAATCAGAGGTGGTATTTGTCGGTTCTCTGACAAATACCAAATTTGTCAGATTTCCACTACCGGTTCTCCGGAACTGGTCAGAACCTGCTGAATACCACCTCTGGACTGGACGACTAAAGTAAAATAGTTCTGCAAATGAGGAATGGGAAGGCTATGGGACCATAAAAGGTTTCTCCAGTGTTGTAATGTCTCTGATGTTCAATAGACCTAGGGGTTTGAATCTGCAGGCCAGCAATGGTCCCCTACGATAGGTTCAAATTATGTAATAATGGAGGACAGTAACTTGTTTTTTTTTAAACAAAACAAATAGTGACAAATCTGACCCAAAAGAAAAACAAAAAACACTCACAATAGAATTCCCTATGCCTCCAGGCCCGAAATTCTGGGCCTAGACAATCTGGAACTGCACCGCCTACGGTCTGATCTAAGCATAGTTCACAAAAAATGTCTGCTATAATGTCTTGCCTGTCAATGACCTCTTCAGCTTCAACCACAATAATACACCGGCAAACAACCGATACAAACTCAAGGTAAATCGCTCCCAACTCGATTGCAGAAAATATGACTTCAGCAACAGAGTGGTCAACACCTGGAACGTCCTACCCAACTCCGTTGTTACAGCCTCAACCCCCCACAGCTTCAACCTCAAACTGTCTACTGTGGACCTCGCCCCATTCCTAAGAGGTCCTTACGGGGGGTGTGCATAAGCGCGTCTACCGCCCCTGTCTTACTGTCCCCATTTATTTGTATTTCCTCCCTTTGTTCTTGTTTATGTTCATACTTTTACTTGTTATCTTGTACATGTTTGACAAACAAACAAACAAACAAATAAAAATAAATAAATGTTTTGTCATACATGCAAAAAAAATTACACTGAGTGATGAAAGATTAGTCTGTACCTTTTTTTTGCCTTATATTTTGGCAGATTTTGAAGAAGAATGTTGATGCACCAAGAGGCCAGGATTGGCTGGGTAAGGAGAGAAGGACAGAGATAATTGTTTGGAAAAAGGATTTGCTCAAAGCTACTTAAAAGTCTGTTTGGATTGCCTCCACAGTCTATGTTGATTTTATTTATTTATTTATGTCCTGCATTTTTTATTTTTATAGAGTAACTCAAGGTGACAAACATACCTAATACTCTTTCCTTCTATTTTCTTCAGAACTGCTATCCTATAAGTTGGGTTGGGCTGAAAGAGAAGGACCACCTCAGCTGGCTTTCCAACCTAAGGCAGAACTAGAACTCACATTCTCCCAGTTTCTAGCTTGGAGTCTTAAGCACTGGACCAAATTGGTTCAAACAGGTTTATGCTATTGGTGCTCTTATGTGATTTATTCAGAGTGTCACTTATTTATAATGTCATGTGTTTATAGTAGAAGAAGATAGGATGCTCACTTAAGTCTTCCACCATCTTCTAAGGTAGCATTTCTCAACCCCAGCAGTTTGAAGTTGTGTTGAGAAATTTAAAATCCATGGAGCTTTAGATTGATGAGGTTAAGAAATGAACTGAAGAGGCACAACTCAGAACACTTTTGGAAGCTCCTGAGCCTCCCGAACTTTCTGCGGAATTCTACTCATGGATTTCCACTGTGCAAAATGGCATCCAAAATGAAGAAAGTAGTCCTCATTTAGCAAATACCTTATATAGTGACTGTTCACAGTTATGACAGTGATGAAAAGGTAACTTTGGGACCCAGTCCTTTAAATGGTGATGCTTCAATTCACAACCACTTCACTTTACAATCAAATTTCCAGTTCTGGTTGCGGTCACTAAATTGTGTCTACTTGTAACTCCACTACTAACTGTTTCTTTAAGAACAATGAAATCACAAGGATGGGAAAGCAATTAAACTTTTGGACAGGAAAAAAAATTGTTGTATAAAAATATTAAGTGGGGTCAATAAGTTTAAAAACTCAGGGAAAAGTATGTAGAGTGATCTTGCCATAAGGCATCCTTTCAATGGCAGTCTCTTCTAATACGCAATTTATACACTTCCCTCAAGCCCATTTCGAAGAAAGAATTCAAAGCAGAAATCCAGACTCAAACAATTCCTCCTTTCCAAACTTCCCATACTTCATTTTCACAGTAGCAAATCCAGTTTATTAATTGCTTATGATTTACCTGCACAAAATACCCCAAAGAACAGTGAGGAATCTGAGCTAAGGTCAGGTTGAGATAGAATGTGGTGACCAATTTGGGGTCCGTGGAAAGTAGTCAACAGTTATTTATTTATTCAGTTCTGTTATTCTTTTTGCATTCTCAAAGAAATGCATTCAATATTTTTTTTCCCACCCAGCTTCAGTCACCTTGCTAGGTGGAAATTGGCAACTTCAGTTATTCTGCCTAGAAGCAGACTTGATTTTCAGGAGTGTCCATGCATGGAGGTGGGGATCAAAAAAGTTAAAATGGTAAGTGTGACTGCAGGATCAATGCTCCGCCTCCTTTTTAGGATGCTTTGATTGGCAAGTTGATGTGCCAACATCTTGACTTTTTTGATCTGCCTTCTGAATGCCCTTGCTACATACCTTGCCAACATTTTTGTTCTCTGTAGCGCAAGGATGCCTGTTTCCAACAAGACACAACACAAAGGAAAAAATCAAATGTTAAAGAACCACTACAGGGAGTCCTCATCTTATTGGGACCAGAATTTCTGTTGGTAAACAAGGCAGTTGTTAAGTTGTTACCTGATGATCTTATGACCTTTTTTTTGGTCTTTGTTAAGCCAATCAGTGTAGTTGTTAAGTGAATCAGGCTGTTGTTAAGCAAATCCAGCTTCCTTCATTGACTAGATGGTTGGGAAGATTGCAAATGGTGATCATGGGATCCCAGAATGTTGTAATTTTCCTAAATACATGCTAGTTGCCAAGCCCTTGAATTTTGATCATGGGAATACTGCAATGCATGTAAGGGTGCAAGGATTGGTTGTAAGATGCTTTTTTCAGTGCTATTGTAACCTCAAACAGTCATTAAACAATTGGTTGTTACATTGAGTACTACCTGGCAGGAGTTACTGACATCTTCACCAAAGCAGTGAATCATGTATGCTCTCCCTTTAAGCCAATGGAGAAAATTCCTTAGTCTCCGGATACCAAGGGGAGGACTCAGGTTGAAACTAGGAAAGTTGCAGCTGCAATGAGTGTACCTGTCAGGCTCTGAGTCCACTCAGAGCCCGTCAGCTCCTAATATGCCTTGCAGCAAGTCAGCTGGCCATGTCACCTTATCTCTGCTGCTGCTGGATCTGTATTTCTGCTTGTGTGCTGGCCAATGGCTTTGGAATGACTCAGAAGAGCTGAGGATGGATTCTGCAACAACTGCAGGGATGGAGGATGGATTCTGAAACGACGGTGGGGGTGCTGGAAATGGCTCTTTTCATGTATTGATGTGGTGCATATTGTTAAAGGGGGTTGGGGCACATATAGGTGGTAATTAAGCCTTAGGTTAAACATGGTGAAGGTGGCACCAGGTGGGGATCAGTTAGTGAGGGTTGGAATAGGGTAGGGATGTGGACATGTTATAGGGTTAATAGCATTTAGGGATAATGGGTTAGGCGTGGCCAGAATTAGAACTGTGTATAGGCCTGGGTGTGGTGGGGTATGTCTCATGATAATGGTAACGAAAGGAAAGGGAGCAAACTCAAATCCAACTCTAACCTTGCCTGGCTTTTAGCTTTTCTTGTCAGAGAAGAGTGTTTGTTGTTTGTTGAGAAAAATGAATAAACCACCATTGCACAGCAAAGGAGCTGGAGTTTGGATTCATTTCAGGACAAATCTTTAATACTCAAGGACTGGCTGAGAAAACCAAATGGTGGGACACTAATGCCTAGCAATAGGAAAGTTACAATTTAGAAGGACACGTTAGAACAAGGGTCTTCAAACTTGGCAAGTTTAAGACTTGTGGACTTCAACTCCCAGAATTCCTGAGCTAACATGACTGGAGGAGGAATTCTGGGAGTTGAAGTCCACAAGTTTTAAAGCTGTCAACGTCTGAAGACCCCTGCGTTAGAAAGATGCTGGTTAAGGCAGGTAGATATATAAACTTTGATAGTCTCTAACTTATTATAATAGCAAAAGATGCACCCCTTTTTATAAGAAAGCTTATTAACATAAACCTGTGATGTATGAAGAAGGAGGGAAAAGTAGAAGAATCCAATCAAAAGGAATACACATCCAGGAACCAATGATTGATTCTTAGGATGTTAACTTCTTTAATCATAGCTGTGTAAAATTTGTATTTGTGCATTGTTCGGGGTCTCGGCTCTTTTAGCTGCTGGGACCCTTTTGCTGGTGTACTCCAATAAAAGAAGCTGCAAATGCCATTCCTTGTGTCGGGTGTCCTTTATTGGCTTTGGTGCCAGGCTACGACCCATTTTGGGAACAACACCAGGGTCATGAAAAAGGAACACGTTATGAGCTATTTAGTTGTTTACTAATGCTTGTTACCATTTGAATAGAGTAGAGCAGAGTAGAGTAGAGTAGAGTAGAGTAGAGTAGAGTAGAATAGAATAGAGAGTGAAAGGGACCTTGGAGGTCTTCTAGTCCAGCCCCCTGGCTCTGGCAGGAAACTCTATATCTTTTCAGACAAGCGGCTCTCCTGTCTCTTCTTAAAAACCTCCAGTGATGGAGCACCCACGATTTCTGAAGGCAAGCTGTTCCACTGATTAATTGTCCTCACTGTTAGGAAGTTTCTATTTAATTCCAGGTTGCTTCTCTCTTTGATTAGTTTCCAACCATTGTTTCGTGTCCTGCCCTCTGGTGCTTTGGAGAATTTGGGACAGGGAGAGGCATCAGTGGAGTTCTTCCCCCGGTGCTGGATTAATTTTGGCTCTTCTCACCTCACTGAAGTGGAGGAGCCATTCTGGCCCTCCGATTCCTTGCTGCCGTCCTCCTCCCAGGCTCGCCCCTTCTCCTTTCGAGTGCAAAGGTCTGTCTTGCTTCTCTTGGCCAGGGGAGCTCATTTGTGGGGCGCCCGATTGTGCGCCTCCACATTTCTCAGTTTCAAAATCCATTTTTCACTGTGCAGGCTGGTGAGTTTCCTTCGAGCGCTCCGTTGTGAGAGAGCAGAGGCAAAGGGCAGGGGGAGGGAAGGGAGGCAGGAATGAATGGTCATCATAAAAGAGAGAGAGAGAGAGAGAAAGTCCTCGCCAAACAAAAACAGTGTTTTCAGAATTCCACTCTGCTGCTTTCAGACTGTTTCTATCAACCCTCTTATTCATTTTGATTTATTTCCATCCATAAGCAGACTAACGCTTTTCTATGCTTTTATTGTTCTTGGAGAATAGGCCTTCTATTGGTGAAACATAATGTCTGTGCGACCACTACTATGCTCAATGCAGATCTTCATTAATCTGCAACCACAGTACAGGGCTTTTAGCAACAAGCACTTTTGATGGGAATTGAATTTGATACTGCATTATGGTCGTGGGGCCTCTCACAATAGACTGTGTTCTTTGCTGTGTCTATGCACAATCAGAGAGACCCAATTAAATAATTTGGTGCAATAATGGAGAACAAAAGCGGACGAAGGCTTAAAGTGAGGGCTGGAGCATTTGTAGTCTCCTCGTTCTGTATCATGTTAATTAATTTGCTTCAGAAAACACACATACACACACACACACACACACCAAAAGAAAAGGACATAGTGCGAGAAACTGCACAGCTCATCTACAAGATGGAGATGCTTTACATGCAGATTCCATACCAAATAAAACACCGAACAAAAGGA
Organism: Notechis scutatus; assembly: GCF_049901735.1. NCBI lineage: Eukaryota > Metazoa > Chordata > Lepidosauria > Squamata > Elapidae > Notechis > Notechis scutatus. The sequence goes on from NC_142013.1 coordinate 93,815,848, forward strand.
CATTCTCTGCATGTCTATTGAAAGGAAGTGGAGGGGATGCAGAAAAAGAGGAAGAAAAGAGAGGAAGCTGGTGATGCTAATGTGGGCCATTGAGAATCCTAGTAGTATTCAAGGAATATGACATTTGTGGAATCTAATGAAACAAAAAAATGATATTTGTTGTAATTGTTGGCTAGGTTTCAAGCCACTAACCTGAATGTGTACTGTATTTATTTTACTGTAACATCGGCACGCATGACTTAGTGGTTTCATTCTACCATCTCTTTCTGCATGTCACATAACATGGACCATGTCCAGGGCAGAGGTAAACAACTTCCATAGGCTCCAGGGCTATGCTAAGATTTGAGGAATGTGCCAAGAGTCAACCTCTACAGTTATTGTTGTTGTTTGTTGCAAAGTCGTGTCCGACCCACCGCGACCCCATGGATGATGTTCCTCCAGGCCTTCCTGTCCTCTACAGTCTTCTGGAGTCCATTTAAGCTTAGTGACTCCATTCAGCCACCTCATTCTCTGTCGTCCCCTTCTTCTATTGCCCTCAATCTTTCCCAGCATTGGGCTCTTCTCCAGTGAGTCCTTCCTTCTCATGAGGTGGCCAAAGTATTTGAGTTGCATCTTCAGGATCTGGCCTTCTAAAGAGCAGTCAGGGTTGATCTCCTCTAGGACTGACCAGTTTGATCGCCTTGAAGTCCAAGGGACTTGCAGAAGTCTTCTCCAGCACCAGAGTTCAAAGGCCTCCATGCTTTGGTGCTCAGCCTTCTTATGGTCCAACTTTCACAGCCATACATTGCAACTGGGAAAACCATGGCCTTGACTATACACCCTTTTGTTGGCAGGGTGATGTCTCTGCTTTTTAGTATGCTGTCTAGATTTGCCATAGCTTTCCTCTCCAGGAGCAAGCGTCTTTTAATTTCCTGGCTGCAGTCCCCATTTGCAGTGATCTTGGAGCCCAGGAAAAAAAAATCTGTCACTACCTCCATTTCTTCCCCATCTATTTGCCAGGAATTAAGAGGGACAGATGCCATGATCTTAGTTTATACCTCTAAGTAGGCATAGCCAAAAAATCTCTTCAAGGCTTTAAAATATTATTTTTACTCTTTATTCTCCACCCCACCCGCAGGTCCAAAAAATAGAGGGATGGGAAAAATCAACAATTTGGGATTTGGAGGGATTATGATGGTCATCCATATGTAGCCACTTAGCCATATACTTTTTTGAAGCTCTACTCTGTACTCTTTACATCCCGACGAACCCTTTCTCCGATCTCTTTTTGAGGGATGCACATTTACCAATATATAGCATTTCTTCCATAGCCTTTGCTGAGAAACCTCTGGTCAACATGTAGCATGTTTTATTTGTAAGAATAATCAGGGGTGGGATTCAAATTTTTTAACAACTGGTTCTGTGGACATGGCTAAGTTGGTGGGCGTGGCTTGGTGGTCATGTTATTGGCTGGGCGTGGCCAACTCAATATCACTCACATGGAGGCATGCATCTCCTCGCCTGGCCTCTCATGACTGTGGGAATGCTGCAACAGTCGTAAGTGTGAAAAATGGTCATAAGTCATTTTTTCAGTGCCATTGTAACCCTAAATGGTCACTCCACACAAGCAAAGTACCAGTAAAGGAGGGGAAAAAACCTCCAGAGAAGTTCCTGAGACAGGAAGTCTAGACCTGCCAAGAATGTAATAAGGGTTAATGGAGAGGCAGTTTCTGTAAGCAACACCAGAATGTTTCCTTCCTGCCTTCCTTACAGGATTAGGCCTGTAATTTCTTCTAACAACAGTTCTCTGAACTGCTTAGAATGTTAACAACCAGTTCTAGAGAATAGGTGCGAACTGGTAGAATCCCAACCCGTGAATAATGCTGTTACCTCTTGCCCCCCCCCCCCCCCGCCCCAATCAGTCATTGTTCCAGTATCAAGGAATATGGTACTTTCCCATGTGTGAAAGAACATGGAGGTTAAAAAAAATCAGAAAAATCTAACCTTTGGTTTCTATATTCAGATGAATGTTGGCAACACTATTCCCAGTGTGGGTGGGAGGCTCTGCATCTGAGCAATTTTCACCATGGAGTGGCTATGTGAGTTTTGCCTTTGGACCCAAACAGCATTTTTGTAGACTCTTGATAGGAACTATGGCTCAAGGTGGTTCCATATTAAAATAAAAAATAAAGTCCAAGGGAGTCTCGATTCATGGTATGCTTTTTATTCAGAAGAATTAGGATTGGAATCTCAGTCCTTCAATACACAAACAGTCTTAGTTTACTCAGATTCTATTTTCAAAGTAAAGCTCTATGCCCAAGCAATTCTTCCTTCCGTTTTAAAAACGTTTATACTGCTGAATCGCATAGAATGTCCAGCAGTTGCCAGTGTTGGTATATCAATAATTCTTGGCTCAAACCATTTTCATGGTATTGCCAAGAAAACAGCATGATTCAAACCACCAGGAGTTGAAAGTGAAGTTGTCTTCACCTTCCTGTAACCAAAAATGTGCCTGAGCAAATGGATGGACACTTAAGAGTGATCTTGTGCTCTCTGAATTTAGAACATAGAATAACAGAGTTGGAAGGGACCTTTCAAAGTCATCTAGTCCAACTCCCTGCACAAACAGGAGAATCTATACAGGGGTGGGATCCGACCAGTGTAACTACTGATTCGGTGATTTACGAATTGTCATCAGCTTGCTGCCTGGACAGCTGAGCAGCACTGTGCGTGGGAGCACAGCATTTGAAAAAGTACTTTTTTTCCTGCTTTTTCAACTGCAGCTGGGCCGCGCAAAGCAGCTGAGGTTGAAATAAAGGTCAGGTAAGAACCCGGGCAGGCAGGTGGCCAAAACAGCAGCAGACATAGAACTGGTTCTATGTCTGCTGCTCTTCAGAGCTAACGGTCCTACAGAGCCGGACAGAACCGGTAGTATCTCACCCCTGAATCTATACCATTTCAGAGAAGTAGTTTTCCAGTCGCTTCTTGAAAGCCTCCAGTGATGCAGCACCCACAATTTGTGAAGGCAAGGCATTCCACAGGCAAATTGACTGTGGCGAGTTGACTGTGGTGAGTTGGCGGTGGCGAGTTATTGTAGATCTGGGGAGGAAATGTGGTTTGCCTTAGGCATCATTTTATCTGATGCTGTTATAAGACCAGTTCTTCAAGCCTTCTTCCCATTTCAAGGAACTGAAGCCCCCCCCCCCCCGGTTATTAAATATTCCTTATGAGCCATGGTGGCACAGTGGTTAGAGTGCAGTACTGCATGCTACTTCTGCTGGCTGCTTGCAATTGGCAGTTCAAATCTCACCAGGCTCAAGGTTGATTCAATCTTTCATCCTTCCGAGGTGGGTAAAATGAGGACTCAGATTGTTAGTGGCAATATGCTGACTCTGAACACTGCTTAGTAAGGGCTGTAAAACACTGTAAAGTGATATATAAGTCTAAGTGCTATTGCTATTGCTATTCCTTCTCATCCCCCTTTGTTAGAGCCTTGGGATTCACTTTATTTCTCTTGCAAGGTTTCAGCAATACACTCCTTCTCTCTTTGAGCTTTTAGTTAACTTCAACGTGCCCTTTGATGGCCACTGTTCTGATATGCATTGGTAAAGATCACCTGCAAAATGGATGAGATGAAATGGCCCAGATAATTGAGCCCAGTTGGCAAAGGGCACAAATAGAGTTCTCAAATGGGTATTATTTTTAATAGGGTTCTCACCACTCCTTGAAAATAACCAAGGTGCTGAGTGTTGCATGCAATGTCTACATTTCTTAGTAAGAGGGTACAGAAGCAAGAAACAGCTCCAGCTTTTCAGACATTCCAATCTAGCCTTCCATTCTTTCACAGTCCGGAGAATAAGGGCAATGGGTGCAGACCGTTAGGAGAAAAGCTGGGCCTGAATTCACAGTCAGTTAATTCGGCTGCAGTTTAAACTCGGCTGGGATGAGAGCCTGGCGATTTCCAGCTAAACTAGAGGATAATTAGAAATGCCTTGTAGCCGGCAAGTCAGTGCTTCAATTTATTTGCTGTTTATTACCGCGTTCCTGCCCCCCTGGGTGTAATGATGATAAAGCAGCACCTGCAGCTTTCCCAGGTTTTGATTTAGTGCAGTAAACGGTGCTCAGAGAGTAGATTAAGCTGGAATGTGATCAAACCTTATTTGCAATCCGATTATACAAACTGCTCCTTGCACTGACCAGATTGAAGTAATTTCCCTATAGAAATGTTACACTCACTTTGGTGTAAAAGTGATTAACATTTGCTGACTAAGGGTCAGCATTTCACTTCCACTGATTTTTTTTTTTTTAAAGCAGGTAATGGGTTTCTCTTCCTTTTCTCTTCTCTTTCCTATCATTCTCCACCTGTTCCAAGCGTTCCGGCTATATTTGTATGAAAGGTGTCAATTAAACGATGGGTTTCATTTCCAAATTCATTTCTCTCTCTCTCTCTCTCTCTCTCTGGCTTTGCTGATGATGAATGATTAGACGAGGTAAGTACTCCAGCATAAGTAGATTAAACTTTATGCTCCCCACTTCCCAAGCCCCTAGATTGTTCAGCGGTATTGACGGGCTTAATGATCGAAAGGAGACAGACTGGAGAATGATGCAATTTCCATATTTTGCTGAAAAGGGCTATTGACGTCTTTATAAACAAGCAGTCTGTATGCACATGGCACATTAACTGCAATTCTTGTGATGATTTATGGGAAGTACATCAATCACAGAGCTAACTATGCACTGTTCTCTCTCTCTCTCTCTCTCTCTCTCTCTCTCTCTCTCTCTCTCTCTCTCTTTTTTTTTTTTAGAAGGCCAAAATGGCCATTTGCTTTTCAATATTCTGCAATGCATCATTGCTGACAGCCTCCACTATAATTTTTACATTTTGCAACAGGTCACAGAATTTAAGAGCCTATTTTTGTCAGACAATGAGGCTTTACTGTGATGGTGCTCTATTTAAAAAAAAAAAAAGACAAAACCCCAAAACTTTAACCTTAAACTGTCTCTAAGAGGTTTAAAACCAAGACTATTGTTTCTTTTATATATATATTTTATTCTTCTTATATGTATCTATATATTCATAACTATGTTTTTACTTATACCTATTATCTTGTAAGCAATTGACAAATGTGGGGTGGGGGGGGGGGGGGGGGGGGGGGGGGGGGGGGTGGGGTGGGGGTTTTGGGGGGGGGGGGGGGGGTTCTTTTTGTTTTTTTTTTTTTTTTTTTATTTAATTTTTTTTTTTTCCTTTTTTTTTGAAGAAAAGAAAAAAAAAAAAAAAAAAAAAAAAAAAAAAAAAAAAAAAAAAAAAAAAAAAAAAAAAAATTAATAAAAATGCTTTTCCAGGGGTATTTGTACGCCAGTCAAAGAAAACAGTATTGTCTAAAGATCTATCCTGGGGAACTGGCAGAGGACTGGGAAATGGATCCAGGAAAGTACAGCACCTTGAATTACCTGTGTAGAAATGCAAATGGAACCAAGGTACCTTCTATCATACATGGTGGTCATGCCCGGAAGCTCAAAAATATTGGATCAAAATATGGAGTTGGATACAGGCAATAGTAGAAGAGCGAATAGAATTTAAACCGAAGCTGTTTCTGTTGGGAATAATTAAAGGGAACTATAGGAAGAAGTTTAAATATATTTTATTACATATTTTGACAGCAACAAGGATAGTATATGCACAATGTTGGAAACAAAATAACATGCCTTCGGACGAATTAATAATTCAAAAAATTCTAGATTGTGCTGAAATGGATAAATTGATGTTAAAATTAAAAGAGAAAGAAGAATCGGAGTATTATGAAATTTGGGATAATTGGTATAATTGGTTGAACAGAAATAAAGATAAAGAAATAAGAAAATTACAGATAAAAGTATATGAATGTATACAAAGGTATATAAATGTAGATATTTACATGAGATTGGTTTGTATAATAATTTGTATAATAATGATGACATGGTACTGTTAAAATCAAGATTAATATGTGTAAAAAGTGGAAAAGTATAATAAAAATGGTTAAAAACAAAGAATTGCCTGTGGGGAAAAAACTGGGAACCAGTGCAGCTCACACAGCAAACTGAGGGGTACCCAGTTCTGGTGGTTTTTAAGGATAACCCCATATAGTGTGCATTGCAATAGTCCAACTATTATGGTAAGGCCTCCCAGTTCAGGAATTTGTACAATAAGTGCACAAGATGTAAACCCACCTAGCTACAGCTGCCACCTGCTACTTGGTTAGGCCATGAGTCGAGGAGCATCCCTAAATTTCTCACCAACTCCGTCTTGGAAAATGCTGCTTCACTGAGAGTCACATCATTGGTGCAATATCCCAAAACTGCTATGCTAAAATTGGAGTTCAGTCAGGGGAAAGTTCCTCCCCATCCATATTGTCCAAACACTGAGTCAGCATTGAAATAGTGTCACCTCATCTGCCTAGGGGTGAGATATATAACTGGCTATTATCAAGATACTAATAGCAATAATACTTAGACTCATATATTGCTTCACAGTGCTTTACAGCCCTGTCTAAGAAGTTTTACAGGGTAAGCATATTGTCCCCAACAATTTGGCTCCTCATTTTACCGACCTCGGAAGGATGGAAGGCTGAGTCAACCTTGAACCAGTGAGAATCGAACTGCTGGCAGTTGGCAGAATTAGCGTGCAGTTGCTGCATTCCAACCACTGTACCATCATAGCTCTAATGATATACCCTATGCATCAGGGATGGGCTGCAACTGGTTTAACAACCAGTTCTGTGAGCACATGCTTCGCGTGCGCAGCATTCAACAAACACCAATTTGAACCTCTCCAGCTCACCTTCTAGCCTTCCCCAGCTGTGATGACTCGGGGTGTGACACAAAAATAACAAAGTCACCAAAGTAGAATAAATTCCCTTTAATGCCTCCAACCTGGCCCCAATGTCCAAATATCCTCGGCTGGACAACAAACGCTTCAAAAAACAGTCCAGGAAGGGCAGAAATGCAGTCCGAACCCAAAGTAAAGATAATTATAAATAAAAAAAACCCCAACACAATCCACACTGAAGTAATTAACATGGCAGGCCAGGATGATAAATTGCAGACTTTCAAAGGATAACACAGCACCCACAGTTGGGAGGACGCCAAAACCCAGATAAGGCTCGACCAAGATAATGCACTCTTTGCTTCCAGCAAGGAACCGTGTGCAAACACTCCACTTATATCCTGTTCTCCCAGCTGCAACTAATGAAAGGGATCAGGCCTTCTTCTCTCTCATAAGCCACGTTTCTCCCTTCTCCATTGCTCCCTGCGTGCCCTAGGATGAAGAGGGGATGGCCCTGGGTCTTCCTCTGAATGCCCAGCCGGACTGTACCCTTCCCCTGTTTCTTCCACAGCCACTGGAGCCACACTCACACTCCCTTGTCAGCTCCCCCTCAGAATCAAACTCCAACAAGGGAATGACACCGGTAAGGAGGACAGCTGAGTCGTGGTAATCCACTTTGCCACACGAATCAGCTGAGCTGCAAAAGGAGGAAATGTAAGACAGGATAGCACAGGGGTGGGTGAGCAGGAGCAACTGATTGTCATTCATGAGGGTTCCCTAGAACCGGTCTGAACCTGCAGCAGCCCACCACTGATATGCATACCCTATATGCATACCCTGGTGTGTAGTTTCATGGCGATATTAAAAAGAAGCAGAAGAAGACACCTCACATTGTATAGACATAGAACTGGAAATCATAGAAAATCATAAAAATAAGAGGTAATGATAAAGAATATCTGGACTCGAGCTTGATTCTCAGCCCATGTCGTTTCTTCATCAACCAAACGGCAAGCAGTATTTGCCTCTGCTTTCTTCCAACTTGCCTGTCTAACTTCCTTTGGCCAGTCTGCATCCCCAATTCTTCAGGGCAATTCACAGAGGAAAAGCAAAATCTGTTCTACCAATTCTGTCTGGGCAGTTGTCCAGCTGACCCACAATATGATGTTACAGACAGTAGGCAAAAAAAGAAGAATCCTTTATTTTAAAACTGCTTTGCACTGGCTGACTTATCCTTGTGTTTTCACACATGCACACCTGGCCTTTGGCCCTCCCCCATGCACAGCGATACATTTCCAAACACACATCAGTTGCTGAAAGAAGAGTAGACTGGATTTTTTTTTTTATCCCTGCCCGTACAATACTCAGAGATCATGACTCAGCCTGTATTGCTCTGTCATCTTTATTTTTCCCTCTTGCCAAAGAAAATCCATTGCATAACAAGAATAATATTTATCACTTTTTAAATTATAAAGTGGTTATTTTTTTTTTAATTGAAGGAAGGCCTTCTTTGAGGCTGAAGGGTAATGAGATTGGTTGATACATTTCTTTTTAGAAATGTTTTTACAGGTAGTTCTCGAGCCTCAAAGTTATTTATTTATTTATTTATTTATTTATTTATTTGATTTGTCAATTGTTTACAAGATAATAAGTATAAATGTATACATAGTTGTGAATACATGAAATGGGTACATATAAGAAAAATAAAAGAATAAGAGAAACAATAGGACAGGGACAGTAGGCACGTTGGTGCGCTTATGCATGCCCCCTACAGGCCTCTTAGGAAAGGGGTGAGGTCAATAGTAGACAGTCTAAGGTTAAAGTTTTTGGGGTTTGGGGAAGAGACTACAGAGTTGGGTAGAGTATTCCAGACATTGACCACTCTATTGCTGAAGTCGTATTTCCTGCAATCAAGTTTGGTGCGGTTTACTTTGAGTTTGTATCTATTGTGTGCTCTCGTGTTGTTATGGTTGAAGCTGAAGTATTCATTGACAGGTAGGACATTGCAATGTATGATTTTATATACCATGCTTAAGTCAGACCGAAGACGGCGTAATTCAAGGTTTTCTAGTTCTAGAATTTCAAGTCTGGTGGCATAAGGTATTCTACAACGAGTAGAGGAGTGGAGAACTCTTCTTGTGAAATATTTCTGGACTTTCTCAATTGTGCTAATATCAGATACGTAATGTGGGTTCCAGACTGATGAACTGTATTCGAGTATTGGTCTAGCAAATGTTTTGTATGCTCTGGTTAGTAGTGTGATATTACCAGAGAAAAAGCTATGTAGGACTAGGTTAACAACTCTTAATGCCTTTTTGGCTATGTAGTTGCAGTGGGCTCTAGCACTTAGATCATTAGAGGTGAGTATTATGTTGTAGTATGAGTGTTATGTTGCTAAGGGAAACGGTTGTTAAGTACGTTTGCTCCATTTTATGACTTTTCTTGCCACTGTGGTTAAGTGAATTGCTACAGGTGTTAAGTAAGTAACAGGATCCTGTTACTTACTTAACACCTGTAGCAATTCACTTAACCACAGTGGCAAGAAAAGTCATAAAATGGAGCAATGAATCTGGCTTCCCCATTGACTTTGCTTGTCAGAATAGAATAGAATAGAATAGAGTAGAGTAGAGTAGAGTAGAGTAGAGTAGAGTAGAGTAGAGTAGAGTAGAGTAGAGTAGAGTAGAACAGAACAGAACAGAACAGAACAGAATAGAATAGAATAGAATCCTTTATTAGCCAAGTGTGATTGGACACACAAGGAATTTGTCTTGGTGCAAATGCTCTCAGTGTACATAAAAGTAAAGATATATTCGTCAAGAGTCAAGAATAATAAGGTACAACACTTAATAACAGTCATAGGGCACAATAAGCAATCAAATCATAGTAGGAAACAGTCAATATAAATCATAAAGATAAAAGCAACTAAGTTACAGTCATACAGTCACAAGTGGGAGGGGATGGGTGATAAGGAATGATGAGAAGATTAATAGCAATAGTAGTGCAGACTTTGTAAATAGTTGGACATTGTTGAGGGAATTATTTGTTTAGCAGAGTGATGGCATTCGGGGAAAAACTGTCCTTGTGTCCAGTTGTTCTGGTGTGCAGGGCTCTATAGTGTCATTTTGAGGGAAGGAGTTGAACCAGTTTATGTCCGGGATGTGAGGGGTCTGTGAAGGTCACAAAAGGGGATCCCATGACCCTGGGATATTGCAACCATCTTAAATATGAGCCCATTGCCAAACTTCTGAATTTCTGATCATGTGACCGTAGAGATGCTACAATGGCTGTGAGAAATTTTTTCATAAATCACTTTCTCCAGCGTTGTTGTAACTTTGAACGGTCACTAAATGAACCATTGTAAGTCGAAGACTACCTGTATTTTCAAATTTAACCTAGAGAAGAGTGAAGGAGTTTGCATACCTGCTTTTTTTATGGGCTTCTTGAAAACATTATGACAATGCTGGTGGGGAATTCTGGGAGTTGTAGTTCCGGTGGGTCCTCGGTTGAGGCTGCGTGATTGCAGAGATGAAGCAAGATTTGGACACAGCTTGTGCCTTGAAATGCTACACCTGGCAAGCACTGAGGTGTTTTGCTTTCTTGCAACACTTAATAAAATATTATTCTTACTGTTTTGTACAGTCTGACATTACGAAGCCAAATTCCTGTCACCGCTTTTTTAAAGGGAAATGACAACTTGGATGGTACATCCAACACTGAATCCCAACTGAAGTGTATTTCTTGCCTTGTTGCGCAGCCTTCACTTCTGTGTAGTAAAATCCTCAAACTATGTGTGGCATGTGACATCCTTACAGCCTTTAATTCCTTATGGTAAAACCAGCAAAAGTACCATGTTACAAAATAATAATAGTAATAATAGCAGCAGCAACAAGTCCTATTGAGGACAAGACACTGCTTACCCTTTTTTTATGAGATGCAAATTAGTCTGAATGTTGTTTTCATCTCATAAAAAATGGTATTTAAAGACTTGTGTTCTGACAGATGAGCCCAACTCAAAACGTACTGACGATGTCTCCTCGAATAGTGATGAAACGTTTGCAATCAAATTGCCAAGCTCAGAGCTCAAACCAACAGAACTAACTACCAACTTGAGCTAAAAGGTAAATGTAAAGGTAAAATTTCTCCTCACACATATGTGCTAGTCATTTCCAGTTGTAGGTGACAGTGCTTATCTCTGTTACAAAGCCGAAGAGCCAGCGCTGTCCAAAGACATCTCCGTGGTCATGTGGCTGGCATGACTAAAAGGCTGAAGGTGAAGGGAACGCTGTTACCTTCCCACCAAAGTGGTCCCTATTTTTCTACTTGCATTTTTACATGCTTTCGAAGTGCTAGGTTGGCAGAAGCTGGGACAAGTAATGGGAGTTCACTCTGTTATGCGACACCAGGGATTCGAACTGCCGAACTGCCAACCTTTCCGATCAACAAGCTCAGCGTCCTAGCCACGGAGCTACCACGTCCCTCTATCCCTAGCTGCAACCTGAGCTACTACCATGTTTCTCCAACAATACGCCCCCCCCCCCAATAGGAAGATCCAGCATGTTTTCTAGGCATAAAATGAAATTAAGCCCCTCCCCCCAAATTTAGGCCTAGTTTAAAACATACGAAATGGGGGGGAAGGTGGGGGGGAACTTGCCATTAGGAGTGCCCCGCGGGCAGCTACGCCTCACCATCAGCCGCTCCTAACACCATGGTGGAGCACGGAGGGCTCTCTTACCCAGGTCAGCAGGCGGGCGGCATGGATGTCTGGAAGTATTTCAGCCACTTCTCAGGCTTCCATAGCTTCCACGGTTCCCACCAGTGCTGGCGCCTCTCTTACCAGCGCCGTCTCCAACAACAGCGTCTGAGTCGTTCCTGCTTTTCCCCTGTCCCCATAACAACAGGAAAAAAAACATTTTGAGGTACCTGGGAGCTCCGCGCGCTGTGTTTTGGTTTAATCCCGAGTGGCTGGGTGGGCGTGAGAAGAGCCGAGCGAGTGTCTCTGCTACTGCTACCCTCGGTGCTCCAGCCTCGGGCTCTGCAAGTTTGCAAAAGTCCCGGTGCGCAACCCATTCCTGCATTCCAAGCGCCCAGGCCGAGCTGCAGCTATCCCTCTCTTGCCAGCGCCATCTCCAATAACAGCAGCGGCAGGAACCGTGGAAGCATTTCAGCCGCTTCTTGGGTGGGGGAGCCACCTCCGTAACTTTCACAGTTCCCGCCGCTGCTGCCGCTGTTATTGGAGACAGCGCTGGTGAGAGAGGGACAGCTGCAGCTCGGCCTGGGTGTTTGGAATGCAGGAACGGGTTGCACACCGGGACTTTTGCAAACTTGCAGCGCTCAAGGCTGGAGCACCAAGGGTAGCAGCAGCAGAGATGCTCGCTCGGCTCTTCTCACGCCCACCCAGCCACTTGGGATTAAACCAAAATGCAGCGCGCGGCGCTCCCAGGTACCTCAAAATGTTTTTTTTCCCTGTTGTTACGGGCACGGGGGGAAAAGTGGGAGCGACTCAGATGCTGTTGTTAGAGACGGCGCTGGTGCGCGGGGGGGGGGGGGGGAAATTAATTCACCCCCGAAAAGACGTCTTAGCCGTTTTTTCGGGGCTCAAAAAAAAAAAATAAGGCCCGGCCTTGTTTTGTGAGAAACATGGTAATATTCAAACACATTTCAATCTTGCTGTTTTTCTGTAGGTGCAAACTGGGGGCTGAGTTTCAGTTGGCCAATTAAATAGTTTGGGCCTGCTTGGAATCCCCCCATCTGTTTAAAGCCACAAACCTTGGTTTGTGCTCAATCACAGTTAAAAAAAAAAAAAACAAAAACGAATGTCAAAATGTTGCTGTGCAGTTATGCTTCTGTCGGGGCGTCTGCAGAGACAGCATATCAGACCATTTCCCCCCCCCCTCCACTTTCTTTGGGAAACCTTCATTTCTCGAGACACAATATCCTCAGTAACCTTCATGCACACTGTGCTTACTGAACTAAAGCCTCCCCTTTAGTTCTCCCCTCTGAATAGGGCCCGTTCTTGCCCGTGCCTTGTGCATCTAGGGATTTGAGCTCAGTAGCCCATTTCAAAGCCCGTCCTTTTCTGGTTTAACAATCGGTGCATTAGGCTAAAATATTCACACAAATGTGCTGGCAATTGAAAAGGGTTTTGCGGAGTAGTAACAAGGTCCTTCTTTTTACCTGGGCCTGCAGAATGATGAATGAGCATTAGCAGAATATTCTCTTTGGCCTTTAGGTTTACCTTGATCTTCTCACAGAATGCAAATTGACATTACACCCACATTTTCTATGGGATTTTATTATCGCGGTCACGACATGAGGGCTTTCTCTTCCTCCCCTTCCTCCACCCCAATATGAATAGTGTAAAAGGGGAAAACATATGATTGCAAAGAAGCATTATTGTGCTGGGAATGTATAAACAGCTGAGAAGAATAGCACGACATGCTCATAATGGAAGTGAAAGCTCTTCATTTTGTTCTGATTGTCTACCCTTCCTTTTTAAACAACCTTCTTCTTCTCCCCCACCCCCACTTCCAGCTATCAATACAAAAAAGGGTTGGTGTTGATGGGGGGAGGTGGTTTGAAGTTGAAAAAAGAAGGGCATTCACGCTGCTTGAAAGAAGCTTTTAAGTTGTTCTGTGCCCACACAAAAGCGATGCCATGCAGGAGCACGCATCAAGTGGAAGAAGCAAACTTGGTCAACCAACATCCCTCATTGGCCCAGCACTGGGAACCCTGCTGCTGATGCTGCTGCATAATTTTTGTGCGTGGAAGGAAGGGGGGGGGGGGGGGAAAGAAAGAAGATCAGATAAACTTTCCCCCCCTGCCATGATAAACAACTGAAATAATTTTTCTTAGCTGTCAGGTCCTTTCCTGGTTCGTTCTCACACACTGTTCCCAGCTCGTAAAAGGCAACCAAGCGCAGCTCTTTGATTTGATAAATGGTTCTTTTTCAATTGGTAGCAGGCTGCAGGAAAAAAGAGATAATCCTGGATAATGTGGACACAGTTTTCATTTAATGTCACCCAATTAAACCGCAATTATCTGTAGGGCAACAGCAGAAAGAGTAGAAAGAATGGCTGGAGAATGAAAGCTCTTGCTCTTCCTTCTCCTCCCTCCACCCAGCAGTATTTTCAGACCACATACATTAGTTAGGTATGTTCTACAGGTAGTCCTCGACTTACGACCATAATTGAGCCCAAAATTTCTGTTGTTAAGTGAGACATCTCTTAAGTGAATTTTGCCCCGTTTTACAAACGTTCTTGCCTCAGTTAAGTGAATCACGGCAGCTGATAAGTTAGTAACCCGGTTTGGATGTGTGTGGAAGCCAAGAGATATTGGACTAAAATCCATACATGGCTGGAAAAAAAAGACAAAACGGCATAGAGACTTGAAACCAGAGATATTTTTATTGGATATCTTACCTGATGGATATAGTAAAGAATTGACAGATCTGATTATAAACGTTTTAACAGCAACTAGAATTGTATTTGCCAAAAATTGGAAAAGTGACAAAATTCTGATAGAAGAGGAGGTGATTAAGAAAATAATGGAATGTGCAGAAATGAGTAAACTGACATTAGCAATTAGAGAGCAAGAAGACAAAGAATACTATAAAATTTGAGATTTATTCTATCAATGGCTAGATAAGAAAATAGGGAAATAAAATATAATATAAATACAATATTATAGTAAAGATAAGACAATGTAATGATATGTTATAATTGACTATAATGAAATGAATATTATGAATTAGGTTTTGTAAAAGTTGAGATTTGCTCGAAAAGGATGATGTGAACTTATAAACAAAGTCTAATAAGGAGTTATAATATGCATAGTTGATTTATATAATATGAATTTTAATAATGCATTTAGAAGGGAAAGACTGCTGATATTGGGCACAAAAGATATGTACCAACCAACACGCTGTACAATGGAAAGATGGTTTTATTTGATGTTTGATGTTTGTATTTGTTAATGTTTGTTTTTTAAATAAATAAAAAGGTTTTTTAAAAAGTTAGTAACCCCGTTGTTACAATGGCTTCTCCACTGACTTTGCTTGTCAGAAGGTCGCAAAAGAGGATCACACAGCAACGGTCGTAAATATGAACCAATTGCCAAGTATCTGAATTTTGATCACATGACCATGGGGATGCTACAAAGGCCGCAGCAGTGAAAAAAGGGCCATAAGTCACTTTTTTTTCCAGAGCCGTTGTAACTTTGAATGCTCACACTACACAAACTGTTGGAAGTTGAGGACTACCAGTATTACAGGCACATACAGCACATGTGTACATAGATTTGTCTGCATGACACAGTGGCTCTCTCGGCACTTTGTTGCAGGATTTGAGCTCTCTTGAGTAGCAAAGTAGAGGTCTGTGAGGAACACATGGGACTGTGCGGAATTCTACATTCTCTGGATTTTTGTTCCCCAACAAAGTTCTGAGCAAAATCCGCATCTTTCGGGGGCAAAATGCTTTGTGGCTGTTGGGCAGTGTGTCCAAAGCAGAGGTGGTATTCAGCAGGTTCTGACCAGTTCTGGAGAACCGGTAGCGGAAATTTTGAGTAGTTCAGAGAACTGGCAAATACCGCCTCTGACTGGAGATTTTACAGTATCCTTCCCCTGCCACGCCTACCAAGCCACAGCCCCAGAACCGGTAGTAAAAAAAATTGAATCCCACCACTGGTCCAAGGGTTGCAGGTCACTTTTATTTCCTAGCAATTGGATTCAAATCTGCTCTTCCGTTTGAGCCTCAGTGGCGCAGTGGTTAGAGTGCAGTACTTACTGCAGGCTACTTCTGCTGACTGCCGGTTGCCTGCAATTTGGCAGTTCAAATCTCACCAGGCTGAAGGTTGATTCAGCCTTTCATCCTTCCGAGGTGGGCAAAATGAGGACCCAGATTGTGGGGGGCAATAGGCTGACTCTGTAAGCTGCTTAGAGAGGGCTGTAAAGCACTGTAAAGCGGTATATAAGTCTAAGTGCTATTGCTATTGCTATCTTCTGAGGTTGACACCTTACAGAGGAGAAGGAGCTTCGGTGGCCACATCACAGGATGATGTAAGCAGAGCAGCATTCCCACCTGGGCTGCTATTAACATTCCCCAATCTCATTTTAAATGGATTCCTTTTTTTCGGTCAAGTCAGAGATTGCTCAAGCCAACCAGATGAGTGATATAAGCTGCTGAATACCAGCCACTCATTTGATATTGATAATTCTGTGTGGTATGCAGGCAACACCCTCTCCTTCATAAGGGTCTTTTCAGTATGTTGTCCAACCAGTTATCTGATAAGTTATTGGCCAAATAAAACATAATTCTTTTGTCTAAAGTTGAAGAGGTAGTTATGAATGGTTTCCAGGTGCTTTTCTTTTTAAGGAAGTCTTCTTCAGTAAACCCACTACAGAGTTTATGTCACTGGGACAATCAGCATATTTCAAAGTTTGGCTTTTGTCCTTGTGTTATCTGTTCTTCATGTTACCCATTTTCTTATGCAAGGGAGTTGGTTGCCTAGCAGTCCTCTAACACAACAGCCTCTATTAGCCTGCTGTTAGACTTTTATATAAATAAACATTTACTGCTGATAACATTATGGTTTCATATTATTAGAGATGGTGCCGCTTTGAGACTTTATTTCATTTTGAAACTTCATGTCCAATCTAAAGGGGAGCTGTTTGCAAACTAGAATCCAACTAGACAGTTTTGCAAGTCTGTATTTTTGACTCACCATACAAGGTTTCAGTTATAATTTGACGCTATTTATCTTCTGTTATAAAAATTGAGTATCCTTTGAAAGCCTTGTCTCCACTACCTTTCAGAAAGGGGTTTTAACTCGCTTTGATTTTAGACATATTTTATTGTTTAAATTCTAAGTAGCTATTAACCTGGCCATAAAGATAGTAGCATTTTAAAATCTAGGCAAATAAATCAAGCTGAAAGACATACTGAAATAGGTTTTCAATATGAATGTTGCCTTCTCTGTAGAACTATCTAAGAGTTTCTATTTCATCAGTAGCTTTTATATTTTGCACTTCCCTTTTTATTTTTTCCCATTTCTCTTTAACAGATTACCTCAGCATTTTAAAATGTGCATTGTTTACATTATGTGTATACCTACCAGGAAATGCAGGAATCATTGCATGGCATCGAAGGGGCTTTCCACTCACCAATTGGGCTTAAGATTGTTATCACACAGTCAGCTGATTCAGAACTTAATTAGATCACCTTCTGCTGACAAGGAGATGCTTGAGCATAAATTGGCTACATAAATTGATGTAGCTGCAGAACCAACAGTTCTTCTGTGGTAGGAATTCCCACATCGTCTCACTCCATCTTAGGCAGGCAGCAACCACACTTTGATACCATTCCACCTTCAAAATTCATCCTCAAAGACCATTAGCCTTGACATACCTGACAGTCTTTGGTTCCCTCCTGAAATCATTCTATAGATCAGGGCAGAGGTGGTATTCAGCATGTTCTGACCAGTTCTGGAGAACCGTAGCGGATATTTTGAATAGTTCAGAGAACCGGCAAATACCACCAATGACTGGAGATTTTATAGTATCCTTCCCCTACCACGCCCACCAAGCCATGCCCACAGAACCGGTAGCAAAAAAAATTGAATCCCACCACTGGATCAGAGGTATCAAATTCAAAGCCCATGGCCTGGATCCAGTGCTTAGATCTGGGCCATGGGGCTGCCCTGGAAACAGTGAAGGATGGGCCTGCAGTGCTTCTGCCAGTGAAAACGTAGTTCGGGAGGGCTGTGTGAGGCCCTCCTGAGCTCTGTTTTTGCTGGCAGGGGGTTGCAGGAGGCCGTTGCAGCTGAAAACAGAACTTGGGAGCCCATTTTCACTAGCAGAGCACTTGGGCCAGCACAGGTTCCCCTGACACGAGTGACATCGAGCTGGCCACACCTACCCCTGCCCCCCAAAGTCAAATACAACCCTGATGTGGCCCTCAATAACATTGAGTTTGACATCCCTGCTATAGATGAATTAAATTGTGTTGCATTTTCTCACATAATGCTATGATACATCTGGTTTGAAGTCATAATAATGCAAGTGAGAGTGGCACCTCTTCCTTACACAATAGGATGCTCTGACATTTTATGAATACACTATTCTTAAATGCAGGAGAACATTTGCCATGCGTTGATCTGTATGTGTTTCATTGTACATGAGTTGGGTTTTTCAGATGGAGGTTCTCAAAGAGGCTAATTGTTTATTGAACAATGTGTTGTAGTTGATATCCTGCTGAACTCTGAGATATGGTACCAAATTCCTTTTAAACCTTTAAGCCAATACACTGAGGTTTCTGAACTATCTATAAATTAATCCCAATAATAATAATAATTCCAAGAAGACGTGAGAACTACTTTTGTTGCTATTCTACAAGCAGGCAGATAAAAGAGCCACCAAAAATGGAGAATTATTCTTGGCTTACTATAGATAGCCAAAATGAGGGAGAAATTTACCAGAGTGTACTTTTTATAAAATACAATGGTTCAAATAATAAAGTTATTTGATAACAAAAGATAAAAGTAATGAGGTTAAGGCTCTTCAGTCCAACTTTTTACAATGAGCAATTTCTGGTACGATTCATGGCATCAGAGCCAAAATATTTGCCATTCTTTCTCCCAAGATATTTGTTGGTTTGTTCGTTTCTGAGGTCTATAGCCCCAGAATTAAACAGGAAGAGTTGTTTGACAGGGGAGTTCAACTGAAAAAGGGAAGAGGCAGGATAGGAGAAAGAAGTAGAGATAGAGAGAATGCCAACCAATTGCTGTTTTCAGCTGTTTTCCTGAATTCTGCTGATTGCCTATTATGTGTGATGGGAATATTAACTCCTAGTCCCAAACCTAGTACTTGGCATTGTCAGCCCTTTTGAGTTGACCAGGTCTGGAAATAGGCAGAGTAAAAAATGCTACTTTGCTATTACAGGGCATAATAACAGAATCTTCAAAGCCAACCAGAGGAATATCCTTCTACCCCTTTCATATTAAACAGAACCAACCCCAATGTTGAGTTTCTTTCTCACACATTTTTCTTTCCCTGGACAGAGATGTCATTTACTTAAGAGTTCTTGCATTCGTCCTTCAAGGTTTTCTCTGTATTCCTCTACCAACAATTCCTAGACTCTTTTTTCTCCCTCCTATATAAAATTCACTTTGAAGCCCTCCAGACAGTGGTGGGATTCAGCCAGTTTGCACCACTTTGGGAGAACCAGTTGTTTGCTCAGAAAGTTTGGTGAACTGGTTGTTGGAATAAGGACAGAGAACCGGCTGTTAAGTTATTTGAATCCCACCACTGCCTCCAGACCAGGCTTACCTAGCACCTTCCAGATTCCTTCTTCTCAGTTCTTGTAAAGTGCAGCCCACCTGTTGCCCAGAGTCCTTCATCTTGGAAATGCATCCCATTATCAAAGAATCCAAACCCTTTTCATTGAGGGTGTTTGTGTAGCCAATTGTTCATTTCCAGTATAACAATGTGGTTACTCCTTTTTTGGTTGCTGCCAAGTTCCCAGCAAAACTCCAAACTCCAGGCCGAACCCCCAGCCAGAATTAGCAACAGCACTTAGACTTATACACCACTTCACAGTGCTTTACAGACCTCTCTAAGTGGTTTAAAGAGGCAACATATTGCCCCTAACAATCTGGATCCTCATTTTACTTAGCTTGGAAGAATGGAAGGATGGGTCAACTCTGAGCCTGGTGAGATTTGAACTGCCAAATTGCAATTTGATACCAAATCTCTTTCCCTTTAATAAAGTGACCAGTTGAGTCATACTTTGGAATGCAGCAAATGTAATACATCTTGACCTCAGCCAAACATTTAACAAAATACGCCATGAAAGTCTGGTAAGCAAGATGTCTTCTCTGTGCTACCACTAGATGATTCAATTGTTTATCTTGGATAAACTTTGTTGGAGGTGTTGAATACTCATTGACTGACCACATGCTATAAGAGTGGGTTTCTGAATTGATCTGAGGATTGCATTAAATATATCCGCTGCCCAATCATATCTGTCTCTAGGAGGTGGTGCTCATCTCCATTTCTTAGCCAAGAGACCCAGCATTGTACCCAAGATACTACCATGGTCCTGTAGCCAGCATGATTATACACCAAGATCTTTACAGATTTTCAGACCCTTATATTCTATGTGTGGTGGTATAGCAGTCAAAGTGTAGTATTGCAAGCAAACTGTGCTATGCTGTGTGTGATACGAAGTTCAGTTTGTTTTTCTGCTACTGGGTAAGCCTCTGGGAGTATCAAGGTTATGTGACACAAGACTCAAGACATTGTGTGCCTTCTCCAAGGAAGACTCTTGTGCTGCTCATTGGACTAGGCTGTCTCTGTTCTGAAGCAGGCATTGGTTCTCCCAGGAATGGCTAGTCTAGGGAACAGAAGAACCAGGGTTGGCATGATAGCAGTGTTCTAATATTTTATGGGCTGTCAGAGAGAGGAGGGGGAGTGTCAATATATTTTCCAAACCACCTGAAAGCCAGACAAGGAATAAGGGATGGAAACTGATCAAGGAGAGATTCAACCTAGAAATAAAGAGAAATTTTCTGACAGTAAGAACAATCAACCAATGGAACAGCTTGCCTTCAGAAGTTGTGGGAGCTTCATCACTGGAAACTTTCAAGAAGAAATTGGACAGTCATCTGTTAGAAATGGTATAGGGTCTCTTCCTTGAGCAGAGGGCTGGACTAAATGACCTACAAGCTCCCTTCCAACTTCTTTTCTATTCTATTCTATTCTATTCTATTCTATTCTATTCTATTCTATTCCATTCCATTCCATTCCATTCCAGAAAAATGGAGATATGATTTTGAATGAAGTCATCTGGTCTGTTTCTTTCCTTCCTCCCTGTCCATCTTTGGCACTTTCTGTGACATTTGCCCCATATATGGGAAAGCCGTGTGAATTGTTACAGCTACTCCATATAGTAAACCAACAACAATGAGATAGAGAAATATTTTTATGACATTCCAAGTTTTCGTTTGCTTTAGTGCAATTGTACAATGTTTAATTTTTAGAGTGTTTGCTGTTCTTCCAGCAGCAGATGGATATAGTGTCCCCATTATATCACCAGCCAAAGAGATAAGGGATAAAAGAATTTTGCAGAGCTTGAACTGAGTTGCCAACATGGATTATATTGACAAAAATATTCTTACCTCCACAAACAAGTTGCCTTTCAACTACCAATTGGACACTGACTAATACCAAATACTTTTCTTGGGTGTATGCTTTGAACATATCTGGGGAAGAAGGTGTATGAGATGTCCTGGCTACAAATATGCCTTTTTGCATCTCTATAAACCTGCCTTATTTAATAAAATATCATGAAACCTGACCAAGTAGCCACAGGAGAGTTCCCTTGTTTACAGTAGGCTGAATTTAACTTTATCAAATGGAAAAACGATTGTTCTACTAATTCTTTCAGGCCGAATATGAAAGGAAGGGCAAGGATGGTATCATTTCCCTTCTGCCTTTCCTGGCGTTTGGTGGCACTAGGTTGTTATCATGTGAGAACCAATGATTATTACATATAGGCCAACCCCCAACTGAATGTTTTCCATGGCCATCTACAACTTCTTCCAGAACTGAATTCCATGGTCTTGCACTGCCTTTCTCTTGCAGAAGTAACTGAGGACCACAGAGATCTCTCCTTATCGATCAGTTGCTCCCTCCCACTTCCTCCACACTTGACACATGCAGATGAGCATATATATCTATCTATCTATCTATCTATCTATCTATCTATCTATCTATCTATCTATCCAGCTATCTATCATCTATCATCTATCATCTATCACCTATCTATTATCTATCTATCATCTATTTATATCTATCTATCTATCTATCTATCTATCTATCTATCTATCTATCTATCTATCATCTATCTATCTATCATTTATCTATCTATCTATCTATCATCTATCTATCATCTATCATCTATCACCTATCTATTATCTATCATCTATTTATATCTATCTATCTATCTATCTATCTATCTATCTATCTATCTATCTATCTATCTATCTATCTATCTAACAAAATGAAAATATAAAAGTAAGGTTTTACACAGGCAAGGAAAACCAACTATATAGGTACAAGGCTAGGTGAAACCTGGCTTAATGCCAGTAACTACCGTGTTTCTCATATAATAAGGCCGGGTCTTATGTTTTTTTGAGCCCTGAAAAAATGGCTAGGCCGTCTTTTGGGGGGTGACTTAATTCCCCCCCCTTGCATCTTCGGGCGGGCGGGCAGCGATGGCTTGGATGTTGACCTCGGCATTGGTGGGGCACTTCATATCGGGGTCAACGCAGGCAGCACCATATCCGGGTGTGCAACAAAAGTACTTCGTAACGGCAACCCCCCCCCATTCCCCCCCATTTCGCATGTTTTAATATAGGCCTTAATTTGGGGGGAGTGGCTTAATTTCATTTCATGCCTATAAAACATGCTGGGACTTCCTATTGGGGGAGGCCATATTGTTGGAGAAACAGGGTATGAAAGGGAACTTGAAGTCCTAGTGGACAATCACTTAAATATGAGCAGCCGCCGCTAAAAATGCCAATGTAATCCTAGGCTGCACTAATAGAGGGATAGAATTAAGATCACGTGAAGTACTGGGCTTCCGGTTTGAGCTTCTTCAGAGACAGACCGAAACCTCATCTCTGTGAGGCTTCGATCCGTGCTCGCCACTGGAGTGCCCCGAGCCGGCTGGTTTCAGGGCTAAGCCACCCCATAGAGGTGGTGAAGAGGGGGGAGACTGCCTGAAGGGTTGAGGAGAGCTGGCCATAACTCCCTTTCCCGAAGGCGGTTGCAGCGGTGGTCAGAGATGGCCACCACAAAGAAGAACTCAACCAGAAAAGAATGTGCAGGAGGAAAATAAGAAGAGAAAGTTTTGGTTTACTGGGTCAAACAGCAAAAGCAACAAATAAGGTACCCTGGAATTGAAACTATTAAAAAAAAAACAATAACATTGTTCCTTAAGAAGATTTTTAAGCTGCGAAGGAGAGAGAAAAGGGAAAAGATTTGGTTTTCTCCTTTTCCTATACTGACAGCGAAGAGACTTAAGCAAGAAATTGGAAAAAAATCCACTTTGACATTAATAGGGATTTAATGCTGAAAATAAAAAGTCAAAGGAATAATAAAGATTTCTGGATAATCAAAAGCTTTTGAAAACAGGAAAGGAGAGAAAAAGAAAAAAAGGGCAGGATCTGGAAGGGAGGAGACTGCCTGGAATTAAAAAGAACTTACAGCAAAATCTCAACAAGACTTCCAAAAGATACATTCTAACTGAAATATTGCAACAAAAACCCCAGGAAGAGAAAGTCAAAAAAGAAATAAGAAGATATAACTCGGGACTATCTGGATTACTTGATGATTTCTGGATTCTTCATTATTGTTTTGAATGACTAAAATCAATCGGGTGGTTGTTTAAAACTGTTTAAAATGGCTCCACTTTTAGAACTGAAAATGGAACTTAAAAAGTACAAAGAAGATGCACAAGAAGGGAGAAATTCTTTTGGCTTCGTATTTCAGTTTTTAGAAATGGAGATTTGGAATTATGAGAAACAACAAGAAATGCCTGCAGAACAAGAAGATTGCGACAAAGAAGAAGCCATCTTTAATGAACAAGTAATCTTAGATGGGGGGGGAAGGAAAGGGGGGAAAGAGAATGGAAAGTTTAAGATTGGAAAAAACAACTCCAAAAAAAAAATAGAGTGAAAAATAAGTATAAAATCAGAAAGCAACAGAAGAGGGAAATGCAGAAGAGAGAATTAGAACTAGAGAGACAAGGGGGTAAAAAGGGGAGGGAGAAGATGAGAGGGAAGAAAGAAAGGAAAAGAAGTTATAAAGGACAGAAGCAAAATATAGAGAAACAGGGCCTATTTAGAGATAATGGGTGAAAACTTAATGGAAAAAGGGATTCTGCAAAGGTACATAAGATAGTATGGTTATATTAGAAACAGAAATAATTTTAGAAAATATGAAACAATGTATGATTAAAATGTCTGATAAAATAGCTATCGTAATTCAATGAAATGCTTGTCAATAAATAAATGTAACAAAAGGTATATTTAATGATTTATAAAACATATGTGAAGAGAAATAAGGGAAAAATTAATTATGGAGATTATGTGTGTTTTTAAGGAAGTATGATATTTAATTGAAAAGAAGTGTTAAAGATGTTAAGATTTTAATGATTATTAATGATAGAACTGAACTGGAATGGAATGAGGGTTTATAATTACATATATTTACAATCTTTCTTTTTTTTAAAGAATATAGTGTGCATTATAAGAATGTACCAAGCAGAATTTGATTGGAAGTTATGTATTATGTATTATATTGAAGGTCATAAACTTAAGGTATATATTGAAGTTTAAATAAGAGTTGAATGGATGTAATTAAAAGATATAAAGGTGTCATACTCCAATTAGTAACTACAGGAGAAAATTTGTTTAATGAGAAAAGATAATATGAAATTGAAACAGAACAGACAAAAGTATAAATATAATGATTTGAATTGATATGAGATAATCAAAATAAAATTGAGAAAATTAAAAGAGGGGGAAAACTATATAGAAAATGTAAAATAGTATAAGATATGGAATAGAATACAAAAAAGAGCATGAAATTGAGTTTTGTGTCTGTATAAAGAAGTTCAACCCGGGACCATGCTATTTTCAAAAAAGATGTTTTACTTGTATTTTGTATGTGTGAAAACCCAAGTAAAACTTTATTTTTTTTTAAAAAAAAAAGATCACATGAAGTACTAATATTGCTTTATACTGTAACGCCTTAGTAAAACCACATCTGGAATACTGCATGCAGTTCTGGTCACCACAATTTTAAAAAATATGTTGAGATTCTGGAAAGAGTCCAGAGAAAAACAACAAGAATGATTGGGAGGCTGAAGGCTAAATTGTTTGAAGAATGGTTACAGGAACTGGATATGTCTAGCCTAATGAAAGGAAGGACTAGAGTGACATGATAGCAGTGTTCCAATATCTAAGGGAGTTAACCTGTTCTCCAAAGCACCTAAAGGCAAGTCAAGAAGCAATGGGTGGAAACTAACCTAGGAGAGAAGCAACCTAGAACTAAGAAGAAATTTCCTAACACTGAGAGCAATCAACCAATGGAACAGCTGGCCTTCATAACTTTTGGGTGCTCTATCACAGAAGCTTTCAAAAAGAGACTGGACATCCATTTAACTGAAATGTTATGGGGTCTCCTGCTCAAGCAGGAGGTTGAATTAGAAGACCTCCAAGGTCTCTTCCAACTCTACTATTCTGTGTTTTATGTCTATGAGAAGGTTTTGAAGGTGGACTACTTCAGAAGCTTGAGAGACCCGTGTTGAGAGTAGCCCAACCAACAGATTCAGGTGCAGAGCATTTCTGAGCTTGCAATATGAGCAACTGAGCAACTTGACAGGGGTTAAAGTGTCATTCTGGTTTGGGTTTGGATGAGGTTTGGATTTGGGTGCATGCAGAAGCTGTCTGCACTCACCCAAACCTGCCCATCCACATCTAAGTGATGGAGATTGGCATCCCTTTTTCCACCACAGGTGATACTTGGTGGGTAAGAAAAGAAATTGGGGTATCTCTTAACCCTTTTCCTTATCATGTCATACTTTAAAGCTGTAAAAACAATCCTATCTGCTGGGCTCATTCTGAGCTGGAATACTGAACTACGTACCCATCTAGGTTTGACTGTAGATGAACAAATTTAGTTTGGTTTCCTTATCATATTTACAGAATTTCCATGAAGAGGAAATTTTCATAAAGGAATGTGATAGAAAATCAAACAGAGATATCCATCCATCCTAGGAAGGAAGCCTTCTTTTTTAAAGATTTTTGAACCCATATTTATCTAGCCATTATGGGAAGCCAGCCTCCTCTCCTCCTTTTTTTTTCTTTTTTTTTAAAAAAACAGATCTTTCTACATAGGACACAGTACAAAGTGATACTTGTCACATTTGCTCAAGTGAGGATTTTATTTGGCTATTTCTATTTTCCACAACAGAGCAAAAAGAACTTGTGATTAGAAATAAATTCAAAAGAAAGAGAAAATGAAACAGACATATTTTAGACTGAATGTTTTTGAAGCATTATACAAGCCTGAGCTCCGCAATTAACATAAAATTCCTAACCATTTAGTCAGACATTCAAGTGCTATTCAATAGGACTATTTCCTACTAAGCGTATATGCGGTTTCAGCCGTAAATGTTTTGTGATTTGGCTTTCTCATGTGAATCTATACTGCACTCTCTCTCTCTGTGTGTGTCTCTCTCTCTTTCTCCTTTGGACAAAGAATTATTTATCTTTATCTGGTAGAGCTTCTGTGTGTCTTGAAAGTTTATATGGCCCAATGAGCACAGGCAAAAACACTCCCCGTGAGAAGGTAGAAGGGGGAAAGATTAAAGAGCCTGGGTTAAAAAATAGGGAGAAACAAAGAAGAAAGGAAGCAACTTAGATAACCCAGGATGACTACAGATTGGTTGCTCAAGCTTGTAGGAATAGAGCCAGAGAAGAAAAAGCTCAGAATGATATGAAGCTGGCAAGAATGCAGAATACAATAAGAAGTAATAACTGAGAGTAGGGAATAACTGGGAAGTAATAATTGGGAATAGGGAAAAGGAGGACCTCTTTAATAAATGTTATGTTATTACTTCCCAATTAGTGTCTACTAATATGACTGAAAAAAGGGAGGGATCAAGTTCATGATTGATAGAGATGTGGAAATAGCTTTCTGTGCTCCTCCGAGGTTATCTTGCATTCCAAGATGGCGAAAAAAGCTGGCAGAAGTGACTCTAAAATGGCTGACTTGGCCAACTAGTGAAGAATTAGTAATGTGGTGAAGCCTGGAGAAGAGCAAGACAGTGTTCCAAAATGAAAGGTGAAAGGGCTTAGTAAATGGCAGACATTTTGATGGAAATTAAAAACAATTCATATCTGTTCTGGGCAAGTATTAGAAATGATTAAGCAGCTTGCTTGCAAATAGTAAAAGCTACTGTTACCAGAAGCTGGCATGGTGTTTTTTTCCCCTCAAGAAATCATTTCAATAGTGTAACTAGTTTAATAGATACAGGGAATGCTGTGGATACAGTATACTTTGATCTCAGTAGTACATAAGGACTTTCTTGGTGAATAAATGTGGGCTAGGAAGTCCTGTGGTTTAACTGATTTGCAGTTGATTGGGGGGAAAAATCACATCCCAGCATACTTCGTTTACCTTGTCCTAGAGAGCTCTGTTCATATCCAAGAACTATTTAGCATCAGGAAGATACTAAGAAAGTTTATCAAAATTTCAAATGACACTAAGCTGGAGGGTTGTCTTGAAAACTGGACTAGATCTACTGTAGGAAGGTGATGTTCAACAATAATCAGTGTAAGTTCCTTCTACATTTGAGTTTTTTGGGGGGGAAATCAAATGTCAAGTATCAGTAGAATAATTTGGGGTTCCAACTCAAGCTAGGGCTGCACAAGAATAAATAAAAATGATACAGATTAACAGAGTTGGAAGGGACCTTGTAGATCATCTAGTCCAACCCCCCGCCCAAGCAGGAGATCCTACACCATTTCTGATAAATAGCAGTCCAATCTCTTCTTGAAAGTCTCAAGCGATGAAGCTCCCACAATTTCCAAAGGCAACTTCTGTTCCATTGGTTGATTGTTCTCACTGTCAGAAAATTTCTCCTTTTTTCCAGGTTGAATCTCTCCTTGTTCAGTTTCCATCCATTATTCCTTGTCTGGCCTACAGGCACTTTAGAAAATAGCTTGATATGATATGGGCAGCCCCTCAAATATTGGAATATTGCTATCATGTCTCCCCTGGTTCTTCTCTTCACTAGACTAGCCAAGCCCAGTTCCTGTAACCGTTCTTCATATGTTTTAGTCTCCAGATGAGAACCAGACAGCTGTGAGGGGAAAAAATGTTTATTCCGAAAAGCTAAATAGTTTGTATTTAGGGGCAGTCTGCAGAGAAATTGGATACAGCAACAGATTTTTATACGTGGAGCTTGTCCAGCATGTCACATGCTGATTCTAGGGTGACACTTGAAGTTGTGTGTATGTGTGTAGGTATGTTTATTCTTGTGAAGATGCAGTTCCTCTGGGAGGCCTAATTTAATTAGCTCTATTTGTGTTTGCAGACATTATCCTTTGATATGTGGATTAGGTCCGGGCAACTTATTTGAGGACGTTTGCTAATTTTCTTTTATTAACTTAGTTTCAGGTTGATTGTTAATTATCTAGTGGAGATACAGATTCTCAGACCATTGTAGATTCTGTTAATGTTTTAAGGGGAAGATGGAAACAATACAAAGAATAAAATATATTTGGATATAAAACTTTCTTACAATAGGTTCAGGATTGGAGAAAGCTAATCCTGTGCTCATAAGAGCAGGATTCTCAACCAGTTTTTAAAATTCTGCCTAGACTTGTAACATATTCAGTCACAATACAGACTATCAGGGTTGCTCACTGGGCAATTCCCACCTGCAGTGCCGTCCCTACCTTTCTCTTCCAGGAAAGTGATTGCCAATTGTTTTCCTTCTTGTGATGCATCTTAATCCCCACTCCCTCACACACACACACACACACACACACACACACACACACACACACACGGTTAAAGCATCAAAATGCAGATACATGCAGGCCCCACAAGCAGCTTTTTAAGAAGTCACCTTTTCCAACATACATTCTAATGTTTTTATATTCCTCTTTTTAGCGCTGCAGAAATAGCACAGTGGTTAATATTCTTGCTTAAGACATAGAAGGTTGCCAGTCCTGCCACCACCACCCCTTTTTTTCAAAAAAAAATAAATACAGTTTTTCTTTTCTAGAGTACCTAGTTTCCCTTCCCACCATCCCCTTTATAAAAATAATATCTTTAAAAATAGTTTTCTTTTTCCAATTACTTGAGGTAGGAAGATTCAGCCTGGGGAAATGAAAGCAAAGAATTTTTATTTATTGAATGTATTTACAAACAATTAGCAGCAATGTAAAACACAGACACAATGGCCAAATAAAACAGAAGCAAAATCTAAGAAATTGGTTTTAAAAAACTATTCTAAGATTGACATATTATGCCTTTTTATAGAAACTTCTGCAGATAAAAACTAGTAGCCTTATGAATGATGGTAGGATTCTAAACAGACAATTGGAAACAAATCACTTCTCCTTCACAATGGATTTTATTTTAATTGGCAGAGAGCAAATATGTGTGTGTGTGTGTGTGTGTGTGTGTGTGTGTGTGTGGTATTCAGCTTTGTTCGGGTATTTTCCCACGTCATTGTAGTTGTGCTTTTAAAGTTGTAGCAACGTTTCGGCAGAATCTCATCTGCCATCATCAGGCTTCTGTATTGTGTCCGAAACGTTGCTACAACTTTAAAAGCACAACTATAATGACGTGGGAAAATACCCGAACAAAGCTGAATACCATACATGTAAGTACCCGCGAAAACTTAAGAATATATATACATACATACATACATACATACATACATACATACATTCTGTAACAAAGAGCATTTGAGGCATATTAATGATGCCAGTAAAAAGAGAGCCCTTTAGCAACTCTGCAACTTACCTACTTTTCATTTGACCCATTCGTCCAAGTATCTAAGATGGAAAGCTGAAAGACAGAAGGAACATTATGTGCCTTTCTTCAGAACAATATGCCACAGCAGTCTTCCCACCTGGCTGCTGGGATCCTAACTTCCAAGTCCTTTTTTCTATCATTTGACAAGCAACAATTTGCTTCCAAAATAGGATGATATCTTTTTTCATGGCCTGAGAAAGGTGCTCCTAACTTGCTTGGGCAAACACTTTTATTCTTCTTTTCTTTCAACTTGTATAAAGCTCTTTCTGAATAATTAATTAGCTTCTGTCTTATGGGACAATTGTTCGATCACTAAATTTTAAACTGTGTGTCATCCTTCCCTAGTGGAGGGAAGGAAGCATGATCAGACCAGGGTTTCCAAAAGTTACAGGCTAGGCTTCTCGACCTAGCACATTGGGGAAGTATCAATAGCAGCTGAAGCCGTCTGTGCTAAGCTAGGGATTCTGCAAGGCTTGAAGTTGATAGAGGCATTCCCGTGGTGAATGGAGAACAAAACAAAGACCAATAGGTTGACACTGAAAGAAAGGAGACTTGGGTTAAATAACGGAAAAATTACCCTTGAAGGTTGACTCAGCCTTCCATCCTTCTGAGGTGGGTAAAATGAGGCACACAAATTGTTGGGTCCATTCTAATGTTCTAATGTTCTAATGGGGCAATAGGCTGACTCTGTAAACTGCTTCGAGAAGGCTGTAAAGCACTGTAAAGCACTGTATAAGTCTTAAGTGTTAAAATATTAAAGAGCTGCTCTTGAACCAATAGTAGGAGTCTGGAGGTTTCAGATGGGAGTTAGGTGACCAGTGATCAGAGATGGTTTAGCAGGTTCCTACAGTAAACTGAAAATTGGAGGCGATGACCTATAAACATATAAACTCACATGTTTTATGATTTGGTGTCAAAGAGAATAGCCATTTTAAATGATAGCATTTGACCTGGGCTTCCCAAGGAATTATTGCTGAAGAAACAATTCTGTTTCCTTTGAAAAGAAGTCAGGCTTTTCATTCTTTCTCTGTTTTCCTTGTGTCTCAATCTAGCTACTACTTTATTTGCATTGGGGAGTTCTTATTACCACAGGGAGGCTGAATCCCGGAAACCCGTTGCCTTATCTTTTGCATATGCAATGCATGTTGACGCATGTCAAAACAGTAGTTAACTCCACCCAGGAAAGCATTGCAAAAGGTCTTTGGAACAGGAAATGAGCAGACCCAATTATGACCAATCAGAAAATGTGTCCATTAATAGTGTATCATTAATAGTTAACTCTTGTTGTTTTCATCATATTAAAAGAAAGCATGTGTTCCTTAACCCAACATGGCTTTACGGACACTCCCCACTCTGTTGTCTGAATGCAGAGAGGGAAGGACTGTGCACTAAGGCAGGGGTCCCCAAACCCCCCCCCCCCACCATCTGTGGACCAGCACAGGTCTGTGGCATGCCAGAAACAAGGCTGCACAAACAAGCGAAGCCCCATCTGTGGGGTGCAGGCAGCATACAAAACCACACACCAGTCCATGTAAAAAAAACTCTCCCCGTGGAACCAGTCCCTGGTGCCCAAAAAGGTTGGGGGCCACTGCCCCCCACCCAGCATTTCTACGCAGAAGCTTATTTCAGCTTGCCTCGTGTTTTCCTTGCCTTTGCAAACCTTTCTTAACCAGAAAGGCAAGAGGTGACCTCCAAAAAAAGGGTAGTTGTATCATGGACACCTGCAAGGGCCTATTTTTTTCCCCTCCGTGGGACTATTGTATACATAGGAATATATTTATAAATAGTGCTAATGATTCCGTAATAAGGGCCACACATGGATAGAAGACAGGCAATGGACAGGGATATAATTAAGAGAATCCCAGAAAAGGATAATCAGATTATTGAGGTCATCATCGCCTAGGACAGATTTTTCCCCAACTGCTAGTAATGGAGCCAAACTGTGCTGTGAAGACCTGGGGGGTTCATTGGCAGTGCAGTGAAAGAATAAACCTTTGCCACTATGCTGCAGGGGTGGCTAGTTTTAGGTGTCGCCATGGGTGTCCAAGAAATGTTGGCCACCTGGCTTCTTACTGGTAATAGGTTTCTAGGGTTTCACAGGTGAAGTTTTTCTAACCTGCTCTGGATGAACTCGGGACCTTTGCCAACACAAAGGCTCTTCTGCCATGGACCTACAGCTACTGTCTGCCGAGCAAAAGGAGGCCGATCAGTGGCAGAGGCTGATGCAGGAATGAGGATGTCTCTGAAGGAGATCCACAGTTTGTATTTTTCTATTAGGGCTGGCTGAATGATACACTTTCATGCAAGCAAAACAGTGGTGGGATTCAAAAATTTTTTACTACCGGTTCTGTGGGCATGGTGTGGTGGGCATGGTGTGTATTATGAACTAACAAAAAACCATTTAATAAAACTTATTAACATTATGTTAAGCAGGCTTGAAATCCTGCACTTTGGATTGGCCCTTGGATAGCAAACTGGGATTGGTCCTCACGGAGCAACCTGATTGGCTATTAGTTTAACATCTTTCATTGGCCAAAAGTTAAGCATGTGGACACAGGTCATTGGTTAACAGGTCAGCAGCTAGCTCTATAAAAGGGCTACTGCTGCCCAAGGGTTTTGGCTCTCTGTTTCTGATCCTTAATAAAGAGTTGAGGTTCACTAAGTCACTGACTCGTCTCAATTACTTGCACCCATGGCCAGAATTTAACACTGGCGATGAAGGTGGGATGCAAGAGACGATAGAGCTGACTGAACACTAAAGAGAGCCAAACAGAGCACGTGGCTGAACACGCACCAACGACGGCAACATGTCCAGCGGTGCTATACCACCCGCTCCATTTGACCCGGCAAACGAAAACTGGGACTCATATATGGATCGGTTCCAGATGTTTCTGGAGACCAATAACTTAAAGGACGCGACAACCAGCAAGAAACGAGCAATATTCCTGACCCATTGTGGGCCAGCCGTATTTAAAATGGCGAAATCACTTGCAAAACCGGCTGAAGTGAAATCAATGGACTGGGACGCCCTCGCTCCTCTCCTAAAGGCCCACTATGCACCCGCAGTGCCCATACTTGTCCGAAGACATGAATTTTACCAGAGGGACCAACGGAAAAAGCGAAAGTCTCGCAGACTACATCGCTGACCTCCGGAATTTGCGAGGCCTCTGTGGGTTTTCCAACCTCGAAGAAGCTTTGCGAGACCGCATAGTTCTGGGATTAGATGACCAGACGGTGCAAAGCAAGATCATGGCCAAAGGGGACATCGATCTTGCTGATGCCATCGCAGACGCTACTGCAGAGAAGCAACCAGGAAGTCAGCCGCTCGAATGCGCCACACCAACGCACCGCTCTGTCAACTCGCGAATGACACCTCGCCTTGCCCCGAGAGGCACTCAACAACGGCGCATCATGAAGACCTGGAATCCCCATCAGAAAGTGATGAGGAAGAGGTCAACCGACTCCGGTCCGAACGAGACCAACAAAACCAACGATTCCCGCGACAATGTGCGGGTTGTGGGGCAAACCACCCACGATCCGATTGCAAATTCCTCGACGCACTCTGCCGTTCCTGTGGAAAAAGAGGCCACATTGCAAAGGTCTGCAGAAGCAAGCGAGGGTCCAGTCCCAAGCACAGGGAGAATAACTGCAGCCAGTCTTCGGGATTCGCACCCGCGAATCGGAACCACCCGAACCACCAATGGAACAACCACTCCTACAGAAATAAAGCACCTGCCTCTTCAATGAGACGGGAAGAGGCACACCAAACCATTACCATCGGCCACACTACATCCTTAGACGCAAGGAAGATCCGAGTGAAGGTCGCCGTCGAGAACCAACCTTGCGTGATGGAAGTTGACTTGGGGTCGTCCCTCTCAATGGTTTCCTGGAAAACCTTAAAGCAACTAATCCTGGCCATCCGTCGACAGGACCTCAGCCCCCAAAGAATCATACTCAAGGATTACCAGGGCAACAGAATCCTGGTCGTCGGTTCCAGCCAAGTCCAAGTCTCCTTCAAGAACCGTATCGCATCACTACCGCTGACTGTCGTCGATCGTGATCGGCCTAGCTTATTAGGCCTACAATGGTTCACCCCGCTCGGAATCGAGGTAGCCGGCGTCCACCGAGCTGAGAGCAACGACTGGGAGGAGTCTCTCGTCCAAGAATTCCAGGACGTTTTTTCAGACGGACTAGGCAAGTACAAGGGGACCCCAATATCGTTTAACCTCAACCCTGAAGTAGCTCCTATCCACCTTAAGCCTCGTCGGGTGCCTTTTGCACTAAAACCAAAGATCGACGAGCAACTCGATAAATTAATAGCCCAGGGCGTTTTAGAACCAACCGACCACGCCCGTTGGGAAACCCCAATTGTAACACCCATTAAACCAGATGGATCGTTAAGAATTTGTGGGGATTATCGGGCCATTTTGAACCACGCACTTCAACAAAGTGCTTACCCGGTACCGGTGGTTCAACACCTTCTCCACTCCCTGGGTGGTGGGAAGATATTCGCTAAATTGGATTTGGCACAAGTGTACCAACAGTTGCCCGTTGATGCGGAAACTGCGGAAGCACAAACTATCGTTACGCATAGAGGCGCTTTTAAGTGCAATAGACTCCAATTCGGAGTGAGCGTAGCTCGGGAATTTTTCAAAGTTTAATGGAGAGACTCTTACAAGGCATAAAAGGGGTCGTACCATATTTTGATGATGTGTTAATTGCCGCCCCTAATAGAGACATCTTAGAAAAGCGTCTCAGAATGGTTCTAAAGAAATTTAAAGACGCCGGCCTGAAGGTTAAAAAAAATAAGTGGCAACTGTGTAGGGTGTAGTTCCTGGGATACCTTCTCGATAGTCAAGGAATCCATCCCACTGATAACAAGCTAAAAGCGATTAAAAACGCCCCAACGCCCAAGAATAGAACAGACCTCCAAGCCTTTCTGGGGCTCATTAACTTCTACAACATTTTCTTGCCCCAGAAGGCGACTGTAGCAGAGCCCTTACACAGACTTCTTGATAAAAGAGCTACCTGGGTCTGGGGACGTCGAGAGGAACGCGCCTTCCAACAAGTGAAAGACTTGCTAACCTCCGACGCTGTTTTGATGCAGTACAACGAGACTTTACCTTTAACTATTACTTGCGACGCTTCACCGTTTGGAGTGGGAGCAATCTTAAGCCATGTACTCCCAAACGGAAACGAGGCACCTATTGCGTTTTTCTCACGAACATTATCGAAGGCTGAAAGGAACTATAGCCAACTCGATAAGGAGGCCCTTGCTGTTGTGTCTGCTGTGAAGCGTTTTCACGAGTACGTGTATGGACGAGCATTTACGATAGTTACAGATCACAAACCATTGCTTGGTATTATAGCGGGAGACAAGCCAACCCCCTATATATTATTGCCAAGAATGACTCGATGGTCTGAGTTCCTAGCTGCCTACAATTACGTGTTGCAACATCGCCCAGGGAAAGCCATTCCCCACGCTGATGCGTTGAGTCGTTCTCCACTTCCGGAAGCCGTTGTTGACCCAGCTCCAACCCTCACGACGCTCCAAATCGAAACGCTGCACTTGCCGCCACTAACAGCGAGAGACATCGCGATCGAGACAAAACGGGATCCTGTCCTGGCACGAGTCCTCAGCTGGGTTGAACGAGGATGGCCAGCTGACCAAATCCACGACGATTTCACACCATTCAAGAATCGGCAGACCGAGCTTTTCTCCCAGAGAGGTTGCGTTCTCTGGGGGGATAGAGTAGTCGTCCCAGAGAGGCTACAACAGACTGTTTTAAAAGTATTACATGAGGGACATCCGGGCATCGTGCGCATGAAGGCACTCTCACGAAGCTACGCATGGTGGCCGGGCATTGATAAGCAGATTGCAGACTGGGTAACCATGTGCCAGAAGTGCCAAGACGTTAGCAACACCCCACCTAAAGCGACGCCAACCGAGTGGGAAACCCCTCGAGGTCCGTGGTCCCGTATCCACGTTGATTTTGCAGGACCCACCAAAGGACACACGTTTTTATTAACAGTTGACGCCTATTCAAACTGGCTAGAAATCCAAAAGATGAAGACAACCACAACAGAGTCAGTCATTAATAAACTGAATAAATTATTCGCAACGCATGGGTTACCAGACGTTTTAGTTTCTGATAACGAGCCCCAGTTCACGGCCCTAGCTTTTGAACAGTATCTAGTGGACCGGGGCATCCGCCAGGCACTCACCTCGCCAGCGCACCCTGCGGCTAACGGAAGGGTGGAGCGAATGGTACAGTTCGTCAAGAAAACCCTACATAAAATGGACTTTGGGGACATCGACGACAAGCTCAACTGAATACTCCTGCTCCAACACATCACCCCACACAGCATCACGAATAAGACGCCTGCCGAACTGCTAATGGGGCGTAGACTTCGCTCTCACCTCGACCGCCTCCATCCCTCTTATTCACCAGAAAAACCCTGTGGATCTAGCAGGAAGTGCCGCGAATTCAAGGTAGGCGACTTGGTGTTTGCTAAAAACTTTTCAGGCAACCCATTATGGGTCCCTGCAACTATTACCCAACCCACCGGCCCCAGATCCTACCGCCTACAGACTAATGACGGGAGACTTTGGAAACGCCATATAGATCAACTTCGATCCAAAATGGCACCTACCTCCCGTGACTTCCATAATTCACAAACTAAGGGGGGAGGAGATATCGAGGAGGCCGAACACGGGCTAGATGACGACATAATCACGGGAACCCAGCAACCTAACCGAAGAAACGCGCAACCTGAAGAAGAATCAGGGAGCGGGGTGATATCTCCGCCCAGAAATAGCACGAGGGAGGCAAGCCCACGGGACCCGGAAGTAAGCCTAGGAGACTGGGATAACAACAACGAGAGCTGCGCCGAGTCCTCCCGCGCGGAAACGGAACTAGCCGCACCAGAAACCCTTGATAGCGTTCCACCGGAATCGGACTGCAGACAAAAACCGGTGGAACTGCAAAAATCAAACAGGCAGGTGAAACGACCTGCATATCTAGGCGAATATGTTACCGCACCCCTCAAACGGAACCTAGGGGGGAGGGGTGTTATGAACTAACAAAAAACCATTTAATAAAACTTATTAACATTATGTTAAGCAGGCTTGAAATCCTGCACTTTGGATTGGCCCTTGGATAGCAAACTGGGATTGGTCCTCACGGAGCAACCTGATTGGCTATTAGTTTAACATCTTTCATTGGCCAAAAGTTAAGCATGTGGACACAGGTCATTGGTTAACAGGTCAGTAGCTAGTCCTATAAAAGGGCTACTGCTGCCCAAGGGTTTTGGCTCTCTGTTTCTGATCCTTAATAAAGAGTTGAGGTTCACTAAGTCACTGACTCATCTCAATTACTTGCACCCATGCCCAGAATTTAACAGTGTGGCTTGGTGGGCATGGCAGGGGAAGGTTACTGCAAAATCTCCATTCCTTCCCCACCCCATTAACCTGCTTTCCAGCTCCGTTCTCCTGTGCAGGGCAACAAAAGAAAATCCAGCCGATCAGCTGGGACTCAGGAGGCAGAGAATAGATGGGGTGGGGCCAGTCAGAGGTGGGATTTGCCGGTTCCCCGAACTACTCAAAATTTCCGCTACTGGTTCTCCAGAACCTGCTGAATACCACCTCTGAAGCAGAACCAGCTATCCTTTAGGGAAAGTTTGGTTGTTAAGAAGTGGTTCTAAGTGATAAATTATTCAGAAATGCATGTACAAGCTCCCAGTAGATGGATAGTTATTGAATGAACTGATTTCTTGCAAGCTATCTTGGAATTACTAGTGAGGATTTCTGAAATTTTATCTACTACTGTAGGGGTACCCACACCCTAGTCCCCTGATGGCGAACCCATGGCACACATGCTAGAGGTGGCACGCAGAGCCCTCTCTACGGGCATGCGAGTGGTTGCCCCAGCTCAGCTCCACTGTGCATGCACGCGCACCTCCCACCAGCCAGCTGGTCTTTGGAACTCTGCTGCATATGCATGGGGGCAGGGTGCATGCATGGGGGGGCACATTGGGGGGGAAGCACATGTATTGCATTTTGGGGGGGGTTGTGTGCAGGCATTCACACGCGCATTCATGCACGCATGCATATGCTTTGGGCACTCGGTGCCGAAAAGATTAGTCATCACTGCTAGTCTATGGACCAGCACTGGATCATGGCATGCCAGCAACTGGGCTGCACAAACAAGCAAAGCCCTGTTCAGAGAATTGCAACGTAAATTCAGTGTCAGAAAAGTAAACACATATGACTGAGGCTTCATTTAACTTCTTTATAAACATGAAGCAAATTTTACAATACCAGTTGCTCCAACATGGAGCAAACTCAAACAGAAGAAGACATGTTACAGGTTCTGAGCTGAACAGCCACTCAGGAGCTCAGAAACAGACATCAGTTTCATTTTAGTTCAGCAGGTAAGCAAGCTAGTTTCTCTTTCACTTTAGAGCTGAGCACAGAACAGAGATAAACCACACCCAGATTCTCTCTTTAAGTTTCAGCCCTCAATTCAGCTCTCATTGACTGACCTTGTTACTAAGCTCTATTCCAGTTCATGAATATATGTTGACTATCTGCTGGATGCAGGCAGCATGCAAAACCATGTACCCTTCAGTTCATGGAAATACCTTTCTCTGCGGAACCGATCCCTGGTGCCCAGAAGGTTGAGGGCCTCTGTGCTATTGGATTTCTAAGAGTCCTCGATGTCCTCCAAATGTGGTGAATTATAATTCTGATCCTCATGATCCAATGTGGATTGCCAGGAATGGGAGAGATACTCTGATCCACCTGGACTAGACCAGGTTGTGGTGGGGGCCAGACTATTTTGTTCCAATGTTAACTCAGGATAGCTTAATGTTCCTGCATAGTTACTGTGTAAAAGCATCTCCTCTAGAGAAAAGGAATAAATTTTTCTCTAAGTTACACTTCTATTCTTCTCTTTTGCTAATTTTTCATAATGCTTCTCTTGCTTTTAAAATAATAACAGAAAAAGGAAAAAAGGTATAAAACATATACATCCATAATAAAAACACAGCATGTGCTTTAAAAATAAGTTTAAAAATACAACAGAAAAAACAACAAAATGTAAAATATATGTTGTTATGGTAAACAACCATAAAATTATCTAATGCAAACATTATGCAAGTGTGAGTGTTGTATGCGATACACATACACACACATGTCATGCTTTTTAATCTACTGTATTTTGTATAAATATGCCCCATATTTCATTATATTTATCCATGTAAGGTTTATATCTATAGGCAATCTCTCATAAATAGCAAGTGAAATCAAGTTTTCAATCCACTGAGTAAATGGAATATGTATTTATTACTTTAATTGTTGGAGTTGTTTAGTTATAGTAAAGGCATAAAGAATCCATTTACATTGTCCAGTTGTCAAGTTCCACGTACTAGGTATACAATTCAAGAGAATATTATCCTCTGAAAGTTTGAGTTTTTATCACACAGTCACATTTATGCAGTCTACCACTTTCTCCCAAAATTTACTAACTCTAGGACACCGTAAAAACATGTGTTTTAAAAAAGTATTACCTCTCCAACAAAATGTTGCTTTTGACAGTCCTTTTCTATACAGTACAAATGTAATGGAGTCCAATAAATTTTAAATATTATTTTTGTTGTATAAGGGGTGGACTGTCTAAATGTAAGTTGAAGTCCAAAGCTCTTGCTTATAGAAGACACTCTCTCATTGTTTAAGCAATATAGGAACTCCAGATTCTTTACTCCACTCAACTTTTGAATATCAAATTGATTTAATCATAACAAATATTTATAAATATTAATTGCAGGGGTTTTGTTGTTCAAAAACTGAAAATGCCACTATCCAAACTCTGTTCTTAACAAATGTTATAGCTGTAAATATTGCCATGAAGTTACATCCTGTAAACAATGCACAGTGTATCTCTTCTGGTAGTTGTAATGTTGTGCTGTAAGGAGATAAGCATCGCAGTTGCCCAGGTATTGATACAAGAAAACTGGGGTGATTACCGGAAGCTATTCTGTATAAGTGGCTGTTCGTAGAAGGCCCTTTTTACACAGAGAGAGCTCCCCACAGATATATCTGTGTGCATAACTGTGTGTGGTAGTTTTTTGTTTTTTTTTCTGGAGGAACAAGCTTGGCTGTGCTTCTTTCCAAACCAGGTGTCAATTTTGGCACATAGATGATTAGGTGAAGAAATCTGCAAAGCTGATCACATGCTTTCACAGCTTACAGACATAGTGTAGCCACCATGCGATCATACCTGAGGAAAACAGCTCCCACACAAAAGTTCAGTGTTTATTAATGGAGGTGATGGTTCATACTCTTAATTACTTTGAGGGAGACTGTCTAATGGCTCTACTAATACCTGATTTTGTCTGACGTATAGCATTATAATAGACAGCCCATTAAAGAAACACTTCAGAGAAGCTTGGTGTGGCACCACTGATGGCTAATTAAGTTAACCCTAACCATCACCTCTTCCAAGTCTTTGGAATGCAAGCCACACCTGGAATGCCAGGTAAAGAATCTTCCAATCTTTCTATTATATATTTGCTAGAATGAGAATGCAAGAGGAAATTAAATAATTTAAGGTGTTGGGTTTATCTTGATGAGCTGCCAAGAGGATTGTTTTCTTTGGGGGTTGCGTTGTTCTAACATCATCTCTTATTTGCGTACTCATTTTTTAATGTTACTCTATTCCATTTTAGTAAGAAATCTTGCAAACTCAATTTTGTTTTGCAGCCCAAAGTTACATAACGGATATATAAGTTCAGAACAAGAATTTCTGAAGTCCTTTAGAATACCATAACAGAATCACACATCCTGGCCTCATTTTCTTTTGCTCTTTCTATGTAATCGCACCACAACCCATAATTTTAAAGCCCCTGATATTATGCAGCAGGTCTCACATGCATTAAGCCCAAAAAGGACTGATCACTCTTCAGGTGCTAATTTTCAGGGATCAGGATTATAAGGACTCTTCTACACATGATTACAGGTGAAGACAAGTTTAAACATCCGCACAGAACTTGCTTTTCAAAGTGCAAATTCCCAGTAGGAAGAATTATACCAGACCCACTTGGAAGACATAGGGGGAAAGGTATAGGTTATGCAAACTTCAAGTACAGCTTGAGTTCTCACAAGTTCAGCTTGATAACTGAGGAAAGTTTCTGTTAAGTAGATAGTAAATGTGAACTTTCTTCATGCACAATGTAGCTACCAGCTTTTCACTACAAAAATAGACAACCGTGTTGGTCATCCAGATTGTTATGGCTCGCATACTAATTGGGAAAATTAGGGTCAAGCCCTTGATCTTTACTGTCTCTAGATGAGCGGTGATCATGATCAGACTAGGTTGTCCACATTGTATAAAGGCACTTAGCATGTGATGGTTGGCGATTTATGCAAGAGTCTTTGTTTGTGGTATCAAGTGCAATCTGTATTGCCACATCCACACATAAAGAAAGTCCAAATGGTCTCCCTTTATATGAATTACTCATCCCACCAATAGACAATGTTCTAAATTCTAAATTCTTACCTGAACTCTTGAAACAATTGTAGAAAATCCTGGAATGTTATGCTGTGGTCTCATAAATGCCAGAGACGGGGGGCTTTTCAATATGGTTCTGAGCAATATGAAACTCTGGGGAAAAGAAGTGACACTTGTTCTTAGATTCTAACGTATAATACTGTAAAAGAAAGGTGGTAAGGAATACCTTGATCTCAGTTTTCCAAAAACAAAAAATAAAAAGGTCTAGGCCTGTCTTCCTCAGCTTCAGCAACTTTAGGATGGATGGAAATCAACTCTCAGAATTTTCCAGGCAGCATACTGGATGGTCCACCCTTGTTAAAGTCCATCCATCTTAAAATTGCTGAGATTGGGAAACACAAGTTTAGATAGAAGCTCATTCTTCTATCAATCAGAAGATGCTGTGATTCCAAGAACCTTTCTTAGAATTTCTTATTGCCTACAGAAATTCTCCATCATCCAGGTCATGGGTATCTCAAAAGAAGAGGTGGTATTCAGCAGGTTCTGACCAGTTCTGGAGGACCGGTAGTGGAAATTTTGAATCGTTTGGAGAATGGGTAAATACCACCTCTGACTGGCCCCCATCTATTCTCTGCCTCCCGAGTCCCAGCTGATTGGCTGGGTCTTCTTTTATTACCCTGCACAGGAGAACGGAGCTGGAAAGCAGGTTAGTGGGGTGGGGTGGGAATGGAGATTTTGCAGTAACCTTCTCCCTGGAGTGGGGTGGAAATGGAGATTTTACAGTATCCTTCCCCTGCCACGACCACCAAGCCACACCATGCCCACCAAGCCATGCCCACAGAACCGGTAGTAAAAAAATTTGAATCCCACCACTGCCCAAAAGGTGCTTTTTCAAAAGGCAACTGGACTTGCTTTTTTCCAGTTGCCTTTTGAAAAAGCACCTTTGAGTTAAACCTGGCATTTCAAGTGTGTTGGAAATACACAGCTGGCAGTTCGCGGAATTCCCAGCTGGGCATGTTCAAGCTGATTAGGCAATATGCAGGTTGTCTTTATAGCACATCTGGAAAACACCAAATTGGGACAGGAAAGACAATTTGTTTTTTGTATTTCAAGACCCAAACATCTTTTCATGTTCGTTTCTGAAACTAACGAGAAGGTGTAATTTTCAAAGAATGCTCTTGCCCAGAAATGCCAGACTAAACCTAATAGAAATGACAACAATACAGTAATGAACTTGCTTTTTTATGACCCTTAATACAAGGCTCTCCAAACTATCATGCGAAGGAGCAGGTACTACTTATAACTGTATGGGTAAATGGAAAAATTAAGATGCAGAGAAAATGCTTGAAGAATTCAATCTTGCCTTTAAGGTAACCAAAAAAGAGAGTAGATTATTAAAAATACTGAATGCCCGCAGCTTCCATTAAGTTCATGGGGATTAGGCTGTTTTGAGGAACTCAACCCAAGCTAATTTTATTCTGGCATTTAAATATGGAATAAAGTATTGATATTCACTCTGGGACTGAGCAGGAATAAGGCCTCAAAAGTACCATTCAGAAAATTGTAAACAATTACACACAAGCATTATATGTATGTGTGTGGATGCACCTACATTTTTATTCCGTGTTGTTTTTTCTTCATTTGTCTGTTTATGTTTGTTTTTATCAACTGTGACTTTCTAATGTTTTCTAAAAGAAAAAAGAAAAAAACCCAAAATGTTATAAAGTTGGTAGCTTGAAGAGGCTCCCCTTTG
Organism: Notechis scutatus; assembly: GCF_049901735.1. Classification (NCBI taxonomy): domain Eukaryota; kingdom Metazoa; phylum Chordata; class Lepidosauria; order Squamata; family Elapidae; genus Notechis; species Notechis scutatus. The sequence goes on from NC_142013.1 coordinate 93,858,504, forward strand.
CCAAGCTGGTGAGTGACATTTTCACTATACTATGTTGCTCACAAAGACTGAGATAGAAAGAAAAGTTGATGCAGTTCACAATACTTATATTAATTAACAGTATAATAAGAGCTGAATTTTAAAGAATTTAATATAATAATTGTATAGAACATACTATAAGAAATTAATGGGCAAGTTTGCACTGCATATTAAACATGTTAAACTATAGCTTATTTAACTTGGTTTTTTGAAGAAACCACAATGAGATGATTTACACAGTGTAGTAACCCCAAAACGTGGGTTTGGGACTCAGAACCACTGGAGTAGCTCCAAAGCCACCAGACTAACCGGGAGTTAGGTGGCTTAAAATCAGTGAATGGGTTCATACAACATTGAAGATACAAAGTTCAAACCAGACAACTTCATTATGGTTTTGCAAAATATGTGTGCCTATGTAACAGTCTATCCTAGCTTCATCATACCCTCACAGAGAAGGGGAAAGTGATCACAGCTAGGAATCACAGCTGGGAATCACATGGGTTCCTGTAGGGTTTGGTGAAAACACTCAGGTTCATAGATCATAGAGTTGTAAGACTGGAAGGGCCCTTTGAAGGTCTTCAAGTCCAATCCCCTGCTTACGGAAGGAGCCTTATATCGTCCCAGTCAAATGGGCATCCAGTCTATTTCTGAGAACTTCCAAAGATGGACTACCAGCCATGAATGCAATTTGAGAAGTGCTCATTTTTTGTGTTTTTGAGGCAGCTTTGATCATAGCTACCATGTTGACTTTTTTTTTTTTACTCTTGGGAAAACTATTGCAAAAGGAGAAAAAAAATGAAATATTTAAAGCCAGAGAAATGAACCTACCATACAAACTATAAATTAACAATGTCAACAGCTTATGAAGAAAATTTGTATCAGATGTTTTACAGATGGCATCTTCCCCTGGCTAGACTGGCAAAGATGTTTAAAGACAAATTAGTGAAATGTTGGAAATGTCATCAGATACCTGGATCATATTACCATATGTGATTGGATATGCACAGGAGCTAAAAGATATTGGACAAAAATGCATAGATGGTTGGAAAAGATGATAAAACAACATATAGACTTAAAACCTGAGATATTTTTTACTGGGGATCCTACTTGAGAATTATAGTAAAGAAAAAATATATTTAATTATACATATGTTAACAGCTGCTAGAATTGTATTTGCTCAAAATTGGAAAAATGAAAAGATTCCGATGGAGGAGAAAATGATTAAGAGATATTGGAATGTGCAGAAATTTGGAGATTAACATTGGCAATTAGAGAACAAGAAGAAATGGAGTATTATATGATTTGGGATTTATTTTATAAATGGTTGGAAAATAAAGTAAAAAATTAAATGATATTGTTATAATGATATATAATGTTAAACAGGCTATAATATGAATGTAAACTTAGTAAGAAATGTATACAAATATTAATATGTGCAGAAGATATATGTACCCAGTTGACACATTATATAACTGGAAGATGGTTTTATTCTTTTTGTTTTTGTTATAAAAATAAAAAACTTTTTTATAAAAAAGAAGAAGAAATGAATCTACCAAACGACTGAATAAATACTTGTGTATAAGCAAGGAAGGGAGATGTAACTAAATTATTATATGGAAAATGCTAATGCTGTCTCGTTCTTTACTTCTTGGAATGTGACCACAGACATCATGTCTTTCCTAGTCTTGGTGGTTCTAAAAATGGTGGCAACAAGGACTCTAATCATTAGCATCCTATCAGCCTCAAACGGCAAGGAAATGAACACACTCCTTCCCTTAACCTACACTTTGGGGGGATATACTTTGGGATTGTGAATGGCTGCATTTTCTGGCAGTTTTATTTCTGGCCATTCTTCCCCATCCTCATTGCCTCATTTTCCCCTTTCTCCATTTCACATTTTATCAGAGCACCCAAAAGTGACCTCAATGTTTTCAAGAAGAGCTGAATAAATCGCTGACAGAATGAGGAGCTACGAAGCCTCCCTGTTACAAATAAATTGGCAAGTGTATCTAATAATTGCATGGGTTCAGCATTTTCCTGCGATAAATGAGTAAACTTTAAATGTATCTCTGAGATGTAGTATCGTAGGCATTGCTTTGGGCAAGTTTTATCCCGTGATGAAATGGCAAGGCCTAGCGAGATAAAGATGATAGAAGAGCTTCTATCAGGTGGCAGGCGAGTAATTACAACTCTCTATTTGGACTCTGTGATGATCCTGCATGTGATAAGTGGAGAATAATGAAGAAAAGGGGGCTGTGATAATGGAGAGAGCTAAATGGTAGGAAATAGCCTATCATAGCCCACAGCCCTCTGGGAGCCGAAGGGACTTTGAACTGCCTTCAGTTTTCCACCACAAGGAAGAAGGAACACACACACACACACACACACTCCCATGTACTTGCTCTTTCTTTTCCCTTTGCTAAATTTGAGTTTGGTGGGACAAAAGGAGAAGTAAGAAAGAAATCTTGGCTATGTGATAAGAATATGACCTTTGAAAAGTACTCTGAAGGTCCCTGTGTAATTATTTTAAAATAAAAGTACCCTATAATCTTGTCTATTGCCATACAAGATGCCATTCCCTTGTTTTGTTTTGTTTTTAAAGGGAAAATGTGAAATCTGTACCATTTGGTTGGTGATCATAGTTTAGGAAAGGTCAGCCGATGTGTTTCTCATTATGCTGGAGCTGCGCCTCAGAAGATCTAAATGTCAATTATTTTTCTGTAAAGGCAGATGTTGATTAAAGTCAAGGACAAGGTGAAAAAGAGAGAGAAATGCATTCTTTATGTATACATCTCCTTTGAAAAACTCACAACACAGTGGAATGGTTCACTTCAGCAATAAGGCAGGTTGAATAAACCATGATCAGAGGGGCTTGATTACCACTGCTGCACTTTCCCTCTTGTCCCTCCAGCTAGAAAATGTGAAGAAGGTAGGTTCGCGTGACGTTTGAACTTGAGTTAGTAATTGGGGTTAGCTGGCAAACAAGAAATCTGAGTTTAATGCTAGTTGATGATCCTGGTTTGTTTTGTCTTGTTCACATTCTATTGTCATTTGAAGATACTCCAATTTTGTATTAATGTTCTTATACAATAGAAGAGGCTAAATGAGAGTGAATTGACTACCTGTGCCATCATGCTGCTTATTTACACAATTTATTTAGCCAGATTTCCTGTTTATTAATACAAGATGACAATATTATAATTGTTTGCCCTGTTGACCTGATGCCTTCTTGAAGTTCTGTCATTCCTACCCATCAAGTCTATTGACTTAACATGAAAGAGGCAAAATTTTCTTTCAATAGATGTTCCTCCAAGTTTTCCACTTTCTATCTAAAGCATTTGGTCCATATTCTGAAATTGGAGCAACAAATATTTATTGTTCTGAACCATAAATGTTTTTACGTCTCACTTACAAAATCCTGACACAAAAGAACTACAGGGATTAATCCAGGTGGTCATCAGGAGGCAATAGTACTAAAGAAAGAAAGAAAAGAGTGATACTCTGTGTTATATATAATTCCAATTCTGTTTGAGAGGCTTTAACAAACAAGGTGTGTGTGGTCCATCTTGAGTTATTGTGATGCCTTCTAATCCAGAGAAATTACAAAACTCAGAAGGTAATAGCCAACTCTCACAGACAAGCAGTCAGGTTTATGCATCTGTAAACCACAGATCACAAATATAAGGATTTACTTGATGGAGTTGTGGTGGCTTAAATAAAATTGCTACCTTAGATTGGAAGGTTTGTCAGCTTTGAGTACAATAGAAGATATCGCTGTGATGTGTAGTGCACAGCTCTGTTTTTCCAAGTACGCTGCAGTCTCTCCGTTGTGTTCTTTCAGGACTCAGATGTCCAGGTGAACTTACATTGTTTACTCTAAGCAACTTATGGTTAGTACACTATGAATTACGAACAACTAGGAAAAAACTAGAAGGATGCTTTGTCAATTTGCTGCTGTGTTGGTTAGTGTCACTGATTACATGTCATATAATAAAATCCATGTATATAATCTGGATTTTGAAAAATGAAAGAAGAGATAAGTGGGGAATGTAATGGACATGAGGAAAGGAATCAGGAAAATGTGTGAACATCTCCCTACTTTCTATTTAGTTTTACAAGTGATATGAAGCAAATTTACTCAAGATAAGTATACTAAAATTTACAGTTGCAGCTTGAATATAACAAATTATATTCAGAAGTTCAGGCTGGTTTTCTGGTGTTCCAGAATCACACTGTTCTTAGACAGATGTAAATGGAGGGTGTCAGAGAAATAATGTCCATTCTGCCTATCAACTACTCATATTCACATATATTCAAATGTGAAACAATTAATATAAAAAGCTCACTGTGTGTTCAGTTCATAGCACATGAAAATAATAAGATTCTGTCAAAAAGCTAGTCCCTTTGTACAATAATTATTAATGTTGATACTGACTGTATGAATTTGAGCCTGCATGTTTAGCAACAATTGGATGACATAAAACAAAGAGAAAACAAGGCTGCCCTGGATTCAAATCTGTCTTGAGTACATCAGATATAGAGACTTAAATGTGCTGGCTCCCTCATGCTTGCATAACATTGTCAAAAAGGAGTAGACAATATACAGAGAGGTGGAAGATATTCAGACATGCTTCTGCTGTTTCCACATTTATTGGCCCTATAAAGGTTTTCTCTTTCTCATGTGAATATAGCAAGATGGAAGGAAATGTGGTGTTATTTCACTAATTTCAGTAAAACTAAAACAATGGTGAAAGATTGTATATGATGGATTTTGGAACTGCATCATAAATGACGTCCTTTCAAAATTTTTGTGCAAATGGTTTCCAAAATAAATATATTCATACGTATGTAATATTGCTAAATATTTCAGACAAAGAAGCATGTAAGCATTATTTTCAGTGTGATCTAGTGGTTTTTCAGTCAAATCTTTACAAATAAATTTGAGTGTGTTATGTCTGGGCTTGTGGGCGCAAGAACGGAGACGAGGCATCGAAATAGTGACTCCAACTCTTTATTAGTGACTTCAGAACAGAGCGAAAGACTTGGGCAGCAGCAGCTCCTTTTATCGAGCTGGCTGCTGTCACAACACCCAATGATTTGAGTTTGCCGTGCTGGAAGCGTCCAATCAGCGGCGACCCGCTGTCAGCCAATCAGATCAGCCAAAAGTGACCAATCCCGATCCGCTATTAGCGGGCCAATCAGAAGTGCAGGTTTACAAACCTGTCGTGGAAAGAAAATTATTAGCATTGCAAGCCAACGAGCTTGCTTAGTTCGGAACACCCCTCCCCCCTAGGTTCCGTCTCAAGGGTGGGGTGATGTATTCTCGCAGGTAGGCAGGTCGTCTCACCTGTCTACCTGATCTGCGTTGCTCTACCAGTCTTTGCCCGGACTCTGGTTCCGGTGGGCTGTTCGTTGAACTCGGTGGCGATGAGGTTCTGCCTTCTCTGCTGGGTGACTCAGGGTTGTCATCTCTACTCCCATCAAGGCTGTCATCCGGATTCTCTGGGTTTGCCGACGCCGCAGTGCTGCTTCGTGGAGAGACGACCATCTGCCCCGGCTCATCTTCGGAAGGTGAATATCCTAGGTTTGGTTGCGCTGATTGCTGGGTTTCGAGTACTGGATCGGATACTAGTTCTTTTCCGGCCCCCTCGATTTCCCTTCCCCCCCAGGTTTGAAGTTCAGGGCTTGTGACGGGGGTAGGTGCCAGTCTGGAGCGTAGTTGGTCGATATGGCGCTTCCACAATTTCCCATCAGCAGTTTGTAAACGGTAGGAACGGGGCCCCGTAAGTTGAGTTATGGTAGCAGGGACCCATAATGGGTCACCGGAAAAGTTTTTTGCAAAAACTGGGTCGCCTACCTTGAACGTGCGATACTTGCTGCTGGAACCCAGGGGCTTTTCCGGCGTATAGGCAAAGTGTAGGCGGTCAAGGTGTGATCGAAGTTTCCTGCCCATCAGGAGTTCGGCTGGGGTTTTGTTCGTGGTGCTGTTTGGAGTAATATGTTGGAGGAGAAGCATCCTGGTCACCTTGTCGTGGATGTTTCCTTGCTCCATCTTGTGTAAAGTTTTTTTTGTGAATTGGACCATTCGTTCAACCCTGCCGTTGGCTGCAGGGTGAGCCGGCAATGTTAAAGCATGGCGTATTCCCCGGTCCGCTAGGTACTGTTCAAATGCCAAGGCAGTGAATTGGGGGCCATTGTCTGAGACCAAGACATCTGGCAACCCGTGTGTAGCAAATAGTCTGTTGAGCTTTTTAATAACTGCCTCTGTGTTGGTGCTCTTCATTTTGTGGACCTCAAGCCAGTTAGAATAGGCATCTACAGTTATGAGAAATGTATGCCCCTTGGTGGGTCCCGCAAAATCGATGTGGATACGTGACCAGGGACCCCGGGGTGCTTCCCATTCTGTCGGTGGTGCTTTTGGTGGAGCAGAGCGAGTTTCCTGGCACTTGTTGCAGGTTGCCACCCAGGTTTCTATTTGTTTATCTATACCTGGCCACCAAGCGTAGCTCCGTGCCAGTGCCTTCATTCGCACGATGCCCGGATGTCCATCATGCAATAGCTTTAGGACCTTATGTTGTAGTCTCTCTGGGATGATGACTCTGTCTCCCCACAGGACACATCCTTTTTGGGAGAACAGTTCTGTCTGCCTGTGTTTGAAAGGCTTAAAGGTATCGTTGGGTTGGTTGTCAGGCCAACCTCTTTCTACCCAGCTGAGGACTCGTGACAAACAAGGGTCCTTTCTTGTTTCCGAGGCGATGTCTTGTGCAGTCAGCGGTGGTGAAGGAAGTGTCTCGATTTGTAGTGTAGATAAGGTTGGAGCTGGGTCATCTAGGACTTCTGGTAATGGAGAGCGGCTCAAAGCGTCTGCGTGGGGAATGGCTTTTCCCAGTCGGTGTAGCAGTTGGTAATTGTATGCGGCTAGAAACTCTGACCAGCATGTCATTCTTGGCGATAAGATGTGGGGAGTCGGTTTATTTCCCGCCAAGATGCCAAGTAATGGTTTGTGATCGGTGATTATAGAAAAGGATCTTCCATATACATACTGATGGAATCGTTTGATCGCAGACACAATAGCGAGAGCCTCTTTATCAAGTTGGCTATAGTTTCTCTCAGTTTTAGATAAAGTTCTTGAAAAAAATGCAATAGGTGCCTCAGTACCGTTTGGCAGGACGTGGCTCAGGATGGCTCCTACTCCAAATGGTGAGGCGTCACAGGTGACAGTTAAAGGTAAAGTCTCGTTATATTGTATCAATACAGCATCTGATGTTAAAAGGTCTTTTACTTGCTGAAAGGCTCGCTCTTCTCGATGTCCCCAGACCCAGGAAGCCTTCTTGTCGAGGAGTCTATGCAGGGGTTCAGCAACAGTCGCCTTCTGGGGTAGAAAGATGTTATAAAAGTTGATGAGTCCCAGGAAGGCTTGGAGATCTGTTTTGTTTTTAGGTCTCGGGGTGTTTTTTATTGCAGCCAATTTTTTTTCAGTAGGGTGAATTCCCTGTTTGTCAAGAAGGTACCCAAGGAATTCAATCCTCTCAGTACACAGTTGACACTTGTCCTTCTTGACCTTCAGGCCAGCGTCTTTGAATTTTTGGAGGACCAATCGTAGTCGTTTTTCTAGGCTTCTAGTGGGGGCGGCTATTAGGACATCATCGAAGTATGGTACGACCCCTTTTATGCCTTGTAGCAATCTCTCCATCAGACTTTGGAAGATGCCCGGTGCTACACTCACTCCGAATTGGAGTCTATTACACTTGAATGCACCTCTGTGCGTGACTATAGTTTGGGCTTCTGCAGTCTCTGCGTCTACGGGCAACTGCTGGTACACCTGGGCTAAGTCCAATTTCGCGAATATTTTTCCGCCCCCAAGGGAGTGAAGAAGGTGTTGGACCACAGGCACGGGGTAAGCGCTCTGCTGAAGTGCATGATTTAGGGTGGCGTTGTAATCCCCACAAATTCTCAAAGATCCGTCAGGCTTTATGGGGGTCACAATTGGAGTCTCCCATCGGGCGTGGTCAATTGGTTCCAACACACCCTGGGCTATTAATTTGTCCAATTGTTCATCAATCTTTGGTTTAAGTGCAAATGGCACTCGGCGAGGCTTAAGGCGAATGGGCGCAATATCGGGGCTGAGATTAAACGATATAGGGGACCCCTTGTACTTGCCTAGCTTCTCGGAAAAAACGTCCTGGAATTCCTGGATGAGGGCAGCTTCCCAGTCATCGCTTTCGGTGTGATAGATGCCAGCTAGTTCAATCCCTAGCGGCGCGAACCACTGCAAGCCTAACAAGCTGGGCCGATCTCTATCAACGACGGTGAGTGGTAGGGTTGCAGTGTGGTCTTTGAAAGAGACTTGGACGTGGCTGGAACCGGCAACTGGAATTCTGTTTCCTTGATAGTCTTTTAATATGACTTTCTGAGTGCTGAGGTCCTGGCAACGGATGTCAGGGATCAGCTGTCTGAGGGTTTTCCAGGAGACCATCGATAGGGACGACCCGGAGTCGACTTCCATAACGCATGGTCGATTCTCTATGGTGACCTTCACTTGGATTTTCCTTCCATCAAGGGATGAAGCGTGGCCGATGGTGATGGTTTGGTGCGCCTCTTCTCATCTAGTAGAAGTGGCTGGTGTTCGGTTTCTGTAGTAGCGGTGCCATGGGTTGCTTGGGCGGTCCCGATTCACTAGTGGGGTGCCTGATGTCTGCCGGAAATTATTTTCTCTTCGGTTTGGGCTGGACTCTCGCTTGCTTCTGCAGGCCTTTGCAATGTGGCCCCTCTTTCCACAGAAATGGCAGAGGGCATCTAGGAATTTGCAGTCTGATCGTGGGTGATTTCCCCCGCATCCAGCACATTGATACGAGGGCTTACGATTCCGCTGGTCCCGCTGATCGCGTTCTGACCTGAGTCTGTTGGCCTCCTCTTCCTCACTTTCTGATGAGGATTCGAGGTCTTCATGATGGGTGGTCGATGTGTGCCTTTCGGAAAGAGGCGTAGTGTCACTAGCGAGTTGGCGGTGCGGTGTGTTCACTCGGCGCATTCAAGCTGCTGACTTCCTGGTTGCTTCTGCTGCAGTAGCATCGGTGATGACATCTGCGAGGCCGATGCCCCCCTTCGCCATAATCTTGCTCTGGGTCGTGGGGTCTTTTAGACCCAGGACAATTCGATCTCTCATGGCTTCTTCGAGATTTGCGAAGCCACAGAGTCCTCCCAGGTTCCTGGGGTCCGTGATGAAGTCCCCAACACTTTCGCTTTCCTGTTGGTCCCTCTGGTAAAACTCGTGTCTCCTTATGAGTGTTGGCACCGCTGGGGCATAATGGGCCCAGAGGATTGGGGCGAGGTTGTCCATTGTCTTGACTTCCGCTGGTTTTGCAAGCGCCTTTGCCATCTTAAAAATGGCGGGACCGCAATGGATCAGGAATACAGCTCGTTTCTTGCCAGGCGTAGCATCCTTTAGATTGTTGGTCTCCAGGAACATCTGGAACCTATCCATATACGAGTCCCAGTCTTCGTTAGCCGGATCGAATGGAGCGGGTGGTATAGCGCTGCTAGTCATTCTGCCGCTTATCGGTGCGCTCTCAGCCATGTGCTCTGTTAGCGTTCGGTGATCAGTCAGCTCTATCGTCTCTGCATCCCATCCTCTTCGCCAGTGTTATGTCTGGGCTTGTGGGTGCAAGAATGGAGACGAGGTATCGAAATAGTGACTCCAACTCTTTATTAGTGACTTCAGAACAGAGCGAAAGACTTGGGCAGCAGCAGCTCCTTTTATCGAGCTGGCTGCTGTCACAACACCCAATGATTTGAGTTTGCCGCGCTGGAAGCGTCCAATCAGTGGCGACCCGCTGTCAGCCAATCAGATCAGCCAAAAGCGACCAATCCCGATCCGCTATTAGCGGGCCAATCAGAAGTGCAGGTTTACAAACCTGTTGTGGAAAGAAAACTATTAGCATTGCAAGCCAACGAGCTTGCTTAGTTCGGAACAGAGTGTCCCTTTGTTAGGAACTGGAATGTGCTGGTGTTGGCTTAAAATAGATCAAAGCGTTTACATGTTCAGAGTTTCCAAATTATTCTTATGAAAGTGTGTTTCTTAAAGTAGGTACAACCAAAGAAGATGCTTAGCTTTTCAAAAGGGACTGCTGAAACAGATCCATTTTGAGACAGAACATACAGTACTACTATTGCTAGATAACTCACATCCTAATTGCTTCATATTGTTATGGGTGCGGGCAGGTGTGGGATTCAAAATTTTTAACAACTGGTTCTGTGGGCTGGCTTAGGTGGTGGGTGTGGCTTGGTGGTCATGTGACTGGGTGGACATGGCTTGGTGGTCATGTTATTGGCTGGGTGTGACCAACTCAATATCACTCACATCGAGGCACGTATCTCCTCGCCTGGCCTCTCATGACTTTGGGGATGCCGCAACAGTCATAAGTGTGAAAAATGGTCATAAGTCACTTTTTTCAGTGCCATTGTAACTTGGTCACTCCACACAAGCAAAGTACCAGCAAAGGAGGGGGAAAAACTCCAGAGAAGTTCCTGAGACAGGAAGTCTAGTCCTTCCAAGAATGTAATAAGAGTTAACGGAGAGGCAGTTTCCATAAGCAACAGCAGAATGTTTCCTTCCTGCCTTCCTTACAGGATTAGGCCAGTAATTTATTTGAAAAATCGGTTCTCCGAACTGCTTAGAATGTTAACAACTGGTTCTAGCGAATAGGTGCGAACTGGTAGAATCCCACCCCTGGGTGCGGGCCCATACTTTATGTGTCTTGGCAAGATAATACAACATCTGAATGTGAATTGAAGAAAATCACATTCTTCACATCTCTAAAACTGGCTAATCACTATCCTTTTTCAGAGAAAAGATAAAATTTTGGCAAATAAGTAAAACAAAGAATTCGAAGAAGGTAATTTGGTAGGAGATATCCGGGCCTCGCTATGTTTATCTCAGAACTCCCATAATATGAACTCCAATAGGCCAGGACCATACGCAAACAAAAATAAGTTTCTGGACTAAACATAAACTTTTTGGCTTTTTTCTGGTCAGCAAATCAGTCTCATTGTCCCAATAATTAGGGAGGGATGAGAACTTCAGGCCAATCTGAATTGTAGTTGGAGATTATGCTTCTGCTGAACATGCAGTTTTTAGGTTAATGTCAAAATCTCTCTTTCAAAATTTTGTAATAACAGCTCTGACTCAGAAACAACTTACCAGTAATTAGTAAAAATGGATTCCATTCAGAATTCTTTCAAATAAATAACAATGGTAGCCATTTTTCTCCTAAATTTCACTTTGTAGTGCCTTAAAATATTAAGAGAAATGAGAAAATTTTTATTCAAGGCCTTACTTATAAAACAGACATACTATAAACGGATAGACATTTTCCCCCAAAAATTTTTTTTATAAACTTGCAGTCTGGGTTTCATTACAATTGGGGGATATTCAGATACTTAGAAGAAATTATTACAAAGGACTGACACTGGTTAAAAGAAACATTATAATTATGATTCTTTTGTGAAAGTTCAAAAGTGAACTCACTCCTTTATTATTTGATAAAATAGCTGCAATTTAAAAAAACACTGGTTTCTAAAACTCATTATCTTTTCAACGTTTATTGTATGCATAGTTCCTTCTTTAGTTATGTTTTTAAAACAAATACAGCCTATTTTTTAAAAAAATCTGTCACAACTCTTGGATCACTAAATCGATGTGGCTGTGTAAAAACAAGAAGGAAATGAAAATCAGAAGACCAAAGTGTTATTAATGAGAAACCTACCTACTGAGGGAAGACTCTTAAAATTTATTTTTAAAAAATGGAGAAAATATTTGGGAGCTGAATTTAAGCAATCAGTTTCATCCTCTTAAAGGTATATATTCAGATCTATTTTGGCAACTCACAAAAATTGAGTACAGCCACAATAATGGCAATACTCTGTCTTAAAATCTCATTGTGTTCATCAAAGATTTAGTAGATTGTATTGGACTGTAATCAAATGACTTATTATTATGTGTGGTGGCATTGTCCATTCAGATACTAATTTTGAACAAGACATGTTAAGGAAATCATACAATTACAAAATAACCTTTAGCATTTCCCCTCAATTTAACTTTACAAAAGTAAATATATTATGGAGCTTACAAAAGAGATTGAAACTCCAATTTTCTGCACAATCTGCAATATCATTAGTTTACACTACCCCAATAATCAGTTTTAGGGCAAAGACAGTGCTCAAAGGCAGAATGAATATCTGGACCTGATACACCAAGAGAACTGATATACATAAGGTGCTTTTTTTTTTCCAAGAGGCAACTGAACTTTCTTGTTTTTCTTTGAAGACGTTTTGTTTCTTATCCAAGAAGCTTCTTCAGTTGAAGAAGCGAAATGTCTTCAAAGAAAAACCAGAAAGTCCAGTTGCTTCTTGGAAAAGTACCTTTGGGACAACCATGACCTGGATGACTGAGAATCTCCACACACAAGAGAACTGACATTGTTCTTCTAAGTACAGGATCTTGTAGACCAGGTCTCAATGTTCCTTGTTATTAATGCATCCGGCTGCTTTGGAAATCCTGCTATCAATTTCCATAATACTTCTTTAGTAACTGCTTTGCCATATCAATGTACAGTAATTACGTTGCCTGATAATGTCTACACATTGAGCAAAAAAGAAAATTAATATGCCACACCTACATAGGCATAATGAAGTTCTTTCATTCTCCTTCTCCCACAAATCTTTGAGATAAATAAGTTCAAGCAATTTTTTAGGGATTGACTTTGAAATGTAAATGATAGGAGCACCTGATTCCTCCTTGTCAATTGTGCTTCAGCTTATTAGCATGAAAATATAAAGACTGTGAGTGTACCTAAACAGTGGATTATTGCTTTCACATCAGAATAATATCATGAATAAAGAATGAATTTGGATCTCGGTCTAACAGTGCATAATTCTATAGCACTGAACATGTTAGACCTACTTAAGTAATGTTTTTAAATGAATCCTGAATAAAGGAGAGCATTTTCCAAAGAAGAACAGGAATTTAGATGACTGAGATGAAGATGATGATGATGATACGATGATTGCATGAGAAAGGGGGGAGAAAAGGGGGAATTCCATACTGTGCAAGCTTGTAATGTCCCATTTCAAGCTCAGAATTGTTGTTCCAACTTCAGAACAGGTTGTTCCAGCTTTACCAGAAGTTTCCAGAGCTGTAGAAATATTTTGAATGTATTTTGAGCTTGAGACAGTTCTGTTTCAAAGAGAAATGGAGGTTCTGAGCTCAAAATAAGGTCCATTTCAAGCTTAGGAGATTTCCAGAAGGATTGGATCCTCACTAGAAATTTTCAGGTAAGACCAGACCATTCCAAATTGAAATGGAGCATTCTCTTCTGAATCTGAAACATTTTGCCCAGCAGTAGTCCACCTGTGAATGTCACTGAATAATATTGGATGTCATATCCTGATCATAATTGAATACCTTCAGTATAGCTGACCAGCTTTGTTTGTTGGACAACATGATATCTCCCCCTCCAGTGGCGGGATTCAATTTTTTTTTACTACCAGTTATGTGGGCATGGCTTGGTGGGCGTGGCAGGGGAAGGATACTGTAAAATTTCCAGTCAGAGGTGGTATTTGCAGATTCTCCGAACTACGCAAAATTTCCGCTACTGGTTCTCCAGAACTGGTCAGAACCTGCTGAATACCACCTCTGCCCCACTCCCTTTGGACCCTAAAATTTAGCAGTGTGAACCTAGAGCCATGGTCTTACTTTAACTATGAACTCATAGCTCATTTGAAAACTACCTATAAGTCACAGTGCCTACATTAATTCAGGCTTCAGGAATAAAAACAGTAATTAAGTAATGCTAATACTAATCATGGTAAATCAACAAGGGTGCACCTACTTAATTTCTTTTGAAGCTCTAATTTTTGGGCTTCAGATGACTCAACCTCAGATTGGCAGAGGCTTATTTAAAGAACACATATATTAAATGGCCAGATATTTAAAGAAACTGGAGAATTCTAAGATTGCTCGTGTGAATATACTATTTTGAATATATCTAAAGTCCCAACCTGGAATAACATATGTATACAACATTCTTTGTACACTCGGACAATCTGTTGTGTCCCTTCTGAAATTCTGGGGTCATCTTCCATGTTTCTGGCAAACCTATGTTAGTACGAGACAGCTAAGTTTTTTCCCCTGGACTCTGTCTGCTTCTAGAAGTAGTTTCTTCTGTGTTCTTTTACCAGGTATGACTTCCACCTCAGAGTATTGTAAAATGATTCAGACAATGTACCTGGAATACTAATGTAGCTGAAATGTAATATTGTAATATTGTATATTAATAATGGTGGTAGCAATTTATAAAACACAGTTAATGATCTGAGATTTATTTTATGGTTGATTGTCATCTACAATGCACTTGTGTGTATAATTTGTGAACAGGGCCTAAGATAATATCTGCTGAAATGCCACATGACTTTATTTCCATCATATGCTTGTCTAGATGTAGAGAGACTGTTTTCTGGCACCAGATTTATATAGTCAACATGTCACCAATGACAATTGCATTTCTTCTCTTTATCTACGTACTTCATTCCAATCTGGTTTACCAGGAAGCCTCATTCTAATATTATTCTAATAGTTGTTATTGAGGAAAGCCATTGAAACAGAGAGGAGTTAAATGGTAACAATTGACATAATAATTAACACAAATTTTAAACATTATATAAATGTATAATTTATACATTTACATAATGTATACATGTATACATTTATATATTATTATTTATATGCATTATACAAGTGTATATAAATGGTGAAAAATGGTGAACGTAATTTGTATCCAGCAAAGAGAAATTGTACCCTTTGCAATATACACAAATACACAAATACGCAAAGTTTACAGTGACCAGCATCGGGGCTGTTCAATTGTTGCTTATGAGCCAGCATAGTTTGTCTATACAGTAACCATTTTGGAATAGAAGGAAATTATAACCAAATAATATTAGAATGGTCTAAGATCCCTAAATCTATCATGTGAATCCTAACCTTCAGCAATATGTCACACACACACACATGTGTGTGTGTATCTATCCCTGTGTCTATGTATGTGTGTGTGTGTGTGTGTGTGTATGTATATATGTGTGTGTGTGTGTGTGTGTCTGTGTGTCTGTGTGTGTCTGTGTGTGTCTGTGTATGTATGTAAAATACAAATATTACCAATGTACTATAGAATGGCAGCCCATTTGCTATATTCTACACTGGAGTTTACGATAAATTATAGAAAACTATAATTACTTTTTGGGTGACCAACACTCCTGTAGTTGTTGATTCTGGTCTTGGTGAGTTTATCCATTTTTAGCTGCAAAAATACACTGCTCAAAAAAATAAAGGGAACACAAAAATAAGACATCCTAGATCTGAATGAATGAAATATTCTTATTAAATACTTTGTTCATTACATAGTTGAATGTGCTGACAAAAAAATCACACAAAAATTATCAATGGAAATCAAATTTAGCAACCCATGGAGGTCTGGATTTGGAGTTACACTCAAAATTAAAGTGGAAAAAAACACTACAGGCTGATCCAACTTTGATGTAATGTCCTTAAAACAAGTCAAAATGAGGCTCAGTAGTGTGTGTGGCCTCCACGTGCCTGTATGACCTCCCTACAACACCTGGGCATGCTCCTGATGAGGTGGCGGATGGTCTCCTGAGGGATCTCCTCCCACACCTGGACTACAGCATCCCCCAACTCCTGGACAGTCTGTGGTGCAACGTGGCGTTGGTGGATGGAGCGAGACATGATGTCCCAGATGTGCTCAATTGGATTCAGGTCTGGGGAACGAGTGGGCCAGTCCATAGCATCAATGCCTTCGTCTTGCAGGAACTGCTGACACACTCCAGCCACATGAGGTCTAGCATTGTCGTGCATTAGGAGGAACCCAGGGCCAACCGCACCAGCATATGGTCTCACAAGGGGTCTGAGGATCTCATCTTGGTACCTAATGGCAGTCAGGCTACCTCTGGCGAGCACATGGAAGGCTGTGCGGCCCCCTAAAGAAATGCCACCCCACACCATTACTGACCCACTGCCAAACCGGTCATGCTGGAGGATGTTGCAGGCAGCAGAACGTTCTCCACGGCATCTTCAGACCCTGTCACATCTGTCACATGTGCTCAGTGTGAACCTGCTTTCATCTGTGAAGAGCACAGGGCGTCAGTGGTGAATTTGCCAATCTTGGTGTTCTCTGGCAAATGCCAAACGTCCTGCACGGTATTGGGATGTAAGCACAACCCCCACCTGTGGACATCAGGCCCTCATACCACCCTCATGGAGTCTGTTTCTGACCGTTTGAGCAGCCACATGCACATTTGTGGCCCGCTGGAGGTCATTTTGCAGGGCTCTGGCAGTGCTCCTCCTGTCCCTCCTTGCACAAAGGCAGAGGTAGCAGTCCTGATGCAGGGTTGTTGCCCTCCTACGGCCTCCTCCACATCTCCTGATGTACTGGCCTGTCTCCTGGTAGCACCTCCATGCTCTGGACACTACGCTGACAGATACAGCAAACCTTCTTGACACAGCTTGCATTGATGTGCCATCCTGGATGAGCTGCACTACCTGAGCCACTTGTGTGGGTTGTAGACTCCGTCTCATGCGACCACTGGAGTGAAAGCACCGCCAGCATTCAAAAGTGACCAAACCATCAGCCAGAAAGCATAGGAACTGAGAAGTGGTCTGTGGTCACCACCTGCAGAACCTCTCCTTTATTGGGGATGTCTTGCTAACTGCCTATGCTTTCCACCTGTTGTCTATTCCATTTGCACAACAGCATGTGAAATTGATTGTCAATCAGTGTTGCTACCTAAGTGGACAGTTTGATTTCACAGAAGTGTGATTGACTTGGAGTTACATTGTGTTGTTTAAGTGTTCCCTTTATTTTTTTTGAGCAGTGTATATAAATTATCACTTCCAAGGATTTTATGAAGTAGACCAACAAAACCGCAAATACATTTTTAAGGGTGTCAGTCCCTCCTTTTGAAAAAAAAACCTCTTTCATATTTTGCTTATTCCTGTTTCATTTCAGAAACAAATGTTTCCTATAACCTGATCTACTCAACTCGATGATCATAGTCATATGTCCAAAGACAGTATCTCGGATGCCAAGGTGACCTTGGTGTCCACCAGGTTCTGAAGCCACCTCTGAAATTTTACTTTCCCCAAATGCTAAGCAGAGTAGAAACTGCTGTCATTTTTATTTTCAAGAATATATTTGAGCACCAAAGATGCACTATAACATTTTTTTAGCAAACATAAATAATGTGCAACTTCATTTGGAAAACTATCTACCTGCCCAGAAAGTGGGGGGATGTATGTAAGCAAGGGATAAAAATAGACTACAGATCTGTTTGTAAAAATGCAGAGGTCCATCGGAGGGCAGAAAACAAAATTTGGGGTATCTCTTTGCTTCTATGTAGTGGTTGACTTGGTTTTTGCACCCTGAATTGCACATCCTTAAGGAATGGAAGCATAGTGGTTAACTGACAGCATTTTGATAAATCAGTGCTTTTGAAATGGCTATGCTTCTTCAAGGCACCATGTGAGTATATAAGCACACACAGCAGCCATTTTTTTCAAGAGCAAAGAATTATCAAAAGGTTAAATGTGCCTACCAGCCCAAAAGTTTGTGCAGACACTTTCAAAATGCCAACAGGTTAATGTCAGTATGTCACAAATGCCAGCAGTTCTTCTCTATTTAAATTGTTTAAGGGAAACTTCTTGTAACACAAATAAATCTGACCATACCACAGATTCAAAACTTTATACCTGGCATTTCAGGGATTCCAAGATGCCCCCAAAGACTCCTGATAAGAGTGTTCATAGGGATAATAGGTGTGAATTAGGGGGATAAGTTAATCTTGAACTTCTTGAGTGAGATAATCATCCAGCTAAGGAAATACATGATAGATCTGAATGCTGACTTTAGTTCTGCTTTGGGGAACATTACTTGTAGCATAGTATCTCTTCTTTTCTGTGAAAATTATGTGAAATGTGAAACCAGAAATTCAACAAAACTCTGTCTTCAACATGGGGCAAAAGTGTTGCCCACTGAATGCCTTCAGGTTATTCAACTATGGTAGATACAATATACCTGCCAGGCTATTAAAGGAACCAGCAAAAGAGAGCATACCAATGAAATATTTCAATCTGTAAGAATGACATTCTTATGCAAGAACCAGAGAAGTTCATCAACAAATAGTTGCATTTATTCCTACTATTTACTTTTCCTGTTTAAGACACCATCATGTAAGATTTTGCAATGACCAGCCAAGAAATACCAGCGAGCCATATTTTGCTGTTGGAGCAGTTCCCAGAAAAGCAGTAAACAAAGCAATTCTATGTTTCTCATCTTCATTGTTTTCTTAACCTGAATCAAGTGTTCATCCTCAGTGAATTCAAAAACAATAGATTTTCCTTCATATGTTCTCTGACCTTAGTTCTATGGATACTTTGGTCTTCATTTTTAACCTGTTACTTCTTATGGTTAAAGAGAGCTTTTTGGATTAAATACAAACTCCACAACTGAAACGAATGTTAGTGTGTATGAGAATGTGACGTTAGCATGTTTATGAATATCAATTTGACTTTGACATCAAAGAACAGATAGTCTCCTTGAATAATTTTAAATATTTTTTTTTGCTGTTTAAGTAACTTTTTAAAATTTAAGCATTCAAAAGAAAAAAAGAATGGAAAAAATAGAAACGAATGTAAACAAACATTGATTTAATAATTACTTCTATTGATGAATGAAAAGTAACTGATTTATTCAGTTTGATCTCCGTTTCATTCTATGTAGATCAGAGGTGATATTCAGCAGGTTCTGACTAGTTCTGGAGAACCGGTAGTGGAAATTTTGAGTAGTTCAGAGAACCGGCAAATACCACCTCTGATTGGCCCCGCCTCCATCTATTCTCTGCCTCCCGAGTCCCAGCTGATTGGCTGGGTCTTCTTTTGTTGCCCTGCACAGGAGAACGGAGCTGGAAAGCAGGTTAGTGGGGTGGGGAGGGAATGGAGATTTTGCAGTATCCTTCCCCTGCCACACCCACCATGCCACACCCACCAAGCCATGCCACGCCCACCAAGCCACACCCACAAAACCAGTAGTAACATTTTTTGAATCCCACCACTGGGCCTTTTCCATCTCACAGGGAGTGAGGCTGTTTGTATTTTTGGAGACATAATAAATCTGAGGTCATGCAAAAGGAGCCAAGTAATGTCCATTCTTCTGCTAAACTTTTGTTCTCCAAAAATGTTGGAAAAGTCCTCCCAGGGTAGCTTCAATTCTGCTGCACAAAGTGCCAATTTGGAAGTACGAGACTAAAGAATTTATAGGCTTGCGGAATAAAAAGCAAAACCAGTGGAGACAACAGGAGAAAGAGATAGAAAGTTATACACTGAAAATACAAATGCAATTGCACTGTGATAAGAGGACTGGTTGAAAAAAAAACCACAAATGCAGTAACGAAGACCCAAAGGTGCTTTTTCAAGAAGCAACTGGACTTTCTTGTTTTTCTTTGAAGATATTTCGCTTCTTGCCCATGAAGCTTCTTCTGCTCTGAAGAAGCTTCTTGGATGAGAAGCTGAAGAAGCTTCTTGGATGAGAAGCGAAACGTCTTCAAAGAAAAACAAGAAAGTCCTGTTGCTTCTTGAAAAAGCACCTTTGGGACAACCATGGCCTGGATGACTGAGAATCTCCATAGATATGCAGTAAGGAAGAAACTTTCAGTAGCTGCCCACATTACTCAGTGAAGCTATCATAAATCTGGCCATGACTCAATATTTATCTTGTCCTTATGTTTAAATGCAATAATAGTTGAAAAAGTCAGTTAGCTACCATTTGAGAAGCACAAGCCAGAAAGGAAAGACAGTGAAAATAGGATCTTCCCATTTTATTTTAAAAGATGGACTTCCATGCTTAGAGGTTGATAATATAATTATTTTAGGATGAAACGTTTGCATTCCTCTTCTGGACAGTGCAAAATAAAGAACATTTTACTTCTTCTTGGTAACAATGCTCACACTAATGAAGCTCTAAATTGTTTGCAATTGTATCATGCTGTCATCCCATTGTTAGCATGGCATTGACTAGAAACCTGGGCTCCTTCTCAACTGTAACTTTCCTCAGAATTTCACAGCTCATAACGGTCAGGAAGGGAGTTTCAACCCTCCAAGTGGAAAACTTTTTTACATATATGGAACATTCACAGCAATTTCGAATCGCAAAAAAACAGGATCTGTATGGGAATCAGAAATACAGGAAACACTGTTTATTGTAATAACTTTGCATGAAATGTGTTGTGCCCTGTCGGTTGCCGGCACCTCCGGTGGCTGAATCAGATGAGGAGGCAGAGTGGGAAGCTGGAACCAGCATCAAGGTAATCTGAGAGCTCTGAGGGGGAAAAGGGAATGGAGCTGGCAGAGATAGAGACTGAGGCGGAGCTTGGGCCATCCATCAGTGCCCAGATGGAGAGTCAACAGCCCCCAGGTCCGGAGGTGGCTGATGAGGAAGAGGAGGAACAGCTGGGTCCTGTGCCTGACGCATGGATGCACAAAAGGCAGAGGAGAGGAGAGTAGAGTAGTGGGAAGCTAAGGGCCGGTCCTCGGGACAGAAGAGCCACCACTGCTATCTAAGCCTCACCCTACCTCTGTGGGTAAAAGGCAGGGGGCAAAGACAAATAGGTGTGGCAGACAAATCGGTCAGCCACTGTTAGTCTGAACTTCTGAATCCTGTCTGGAACTGGGTCAGAATTCTTTTTTGGAATCTACGGCACTGCATGTTGGGTGCATCTTCGAAGTGT
The DNA here is from genome assembly GCF_049901735.1 of Notechis scutatus. Classification (NCBI taxonomy): domain Eukaryota; kingdom Metazoa; phylum Chordata; class Lepidosauria; order Squamata; family Elapidae; genus Notechis; species Notechis scutatus. The sequence continues at coordinate 93,879,372 of NC_142013.1, forward strand.
TTGTGTGTGTGTCTCTGCAGCTGGAAAAAGAGCGAGCACACCTTCCAGGACTTCCATTATGAGTGTGGTGAGAGAAAAAAAGAGACTCCTGCTGCATTGGAGCCATTTCAGGGTGAAAGGGAGCAAGCTTCACTTTCCACAGGTGTGGGGAAAGAGGGAGAGGGAGGGAGGGAGAAAGAGAGAGAGAGAGAGACTCTTGTTGAAGTTGCTGGCACTCCTAATAAAGGGAACATTTAGTTAAAAACAGTGTGCTTGTTGTGTTTGGGAGACGGGTCAGAACAAAATGTATAATTTTAGATTTTTGTGATACTTTCGAGTTAAGTCTTCCTGTTGTATGATAACATAAGATAAAATAAAGTATATTCTCCAACACGAATAAATGTGCACACACATTAGGCAAGCTGTAGCAGTGTGTGGTCTATGGTTTATGAATGAATAGCACTGATCTGGGCTAAGTATTAGAGAAAACTTTTAATTATAAGAAGATTATGACAATAGAAGGAACAGCAAAGAAAAGAGTTATTCTAAGCTAGTTACTCATCTTTTAGGGAGGGTGAAAGCTTTTGCAAAAAGCTAATCCTGCATATTATTTTAGCAGCATTGCACAAGTTAACAAAATCCCTTTTTAAATTATGTACAACAAATGATTACTAAGATGATGCATATTGTTTATTAAAGGATTACCAACCATCATGTATATTATATGATGTAAAAACCATAAGTGAGGTCACATATTAATTGTTAAATTACATTATTTTAAATTATAGGGTCTTTTGCAAAAGAAATAAATGCAGTGTTATTTAATCCTTTCTTTGTGCTGATTTTTTTTTTTATACACTGAGTTACAATAATGTAGAGAGTCCATTGTGGAGTCCTTAGTGCTCTCTGAATTTGAATGTTTTCCTGCAGATGTTTTGGTACTTGACTAAGTTACATCTTCAGTGCTAGAAGTGGGTGGGTTTACTCTCTGTTTATACCCAGTGACTTAGGAGTTATTTTCTTCTTGGTAGTTCCTAGCATTGTTTTTTTTTATTGTTTGTTTGGGATTAATTCTGGTATTAAGTGTTGATTGCTGACATGAGAAAATATTATAATGCTTTTGCTTCCTGCTTAGTCTCTTTATTTTCTCTTTTTAATGGTGCATAAATGTTGTTTATCTCCATGTGCCTGTTGATGGCAGATTTAGCTAAATGCCAAACTTTCAGGTATTTTCTAACATTTTTTTTATTTAGTCTGTTTTGGATAGTCAGTTTCCAGTTGAAACTGTCCATGTGTTGTGAAATTAAGGAGTGTTCATCTTGTTTTCTGATTGCTAGTTAGTGCTCATGGCTATATTCTACTAATTTTCATCCTGATTGTCTTATGTTGTAGCAGTTATAGTCTTACACTGTATATTGTAAATGAGTCTTGTTTTTTTCTTCTTGGACTACTGTGTTGGTTTACTTAATTTTTTTTGGAGGGCTTTAGCTGCTTTATGTGCTGCAGTGATGCCATGTGATTGTAATAGTTGTTTCTGAGATGTTTTTGACGTAAGGCAGTATTTTTTTTTCATAGTTTGTATTGGTTATGCTGTAAGTTGAGTGATCAGGCACTTTTTGATATAAAGGTGTCTCCAGGTCTTCTACTAAACTGGAAATGATTGGACCAAAGAATTAATTATACAGGTATGAAGCAGACATAGAACACCCATTGCGCCTAGTCAAATCCCACAACATTATCAGTGAACCTAGTAGGTACTCTGTGTTCCCTATGGCATTCTTAACTAATCTTGAAATAACTAACCACTGAAGGGCCTTCACTCTGGCACAATGCCATGCCTTCCCCTCAGCTATCCTTGAGGACCAATATAGGAAGATCCCCTTCCTAGATAGACAATGCCCTTGTGACTGAAATAGCAAAAGCAGAACTTGCACTTTTCCAATGCCCGTACTACAGAGACATCTCTCCTAGTCTCATCTCATCACTATTGCATAAATACTCAGGGCACAAGGTGAACTTTACACCTCCCTGCTTCTTTCAGATACCAACCTTGCTACAACATGCAATATTGACAGCTTCTGTGTAGAAGCACTTAAACTTTGAGCTCAAAGCATTGTTAGAGACCCCACACGCCAACATCACAATCTGTTTTTGTTGCCCTCCTCCAGGGAGGAGGTTTGGAAGTATATCTAGCAGGACTACCAGGTTCTGTCACAGCTTTGTTCCTTAGACCAATCTGTCTGGCAAACTTGCAAGATTTTCTCACCATGTGAATGAATACATTCGAACTAGACTGTGTTGTTTCTCCGTGTCATATAATATATATGGGTATATGCATAATGCTGTATTTATTTATTTAGTCATGTTTATGTAGTGCATTTTGGAGGTGGTGACCCTTTGAGAGCCATATGCAATGAAATTTCATTTTAATCTATGCCAATTAGTGTACATTCAAAGTGACAATAAAGTTACTCTAAGTCATGATGCTCTGTGCCTCAAAACAGCCTTAATGAGCACCCAGTTCGTCCTTCTAGAATGCTATTCTATCCCCTAAAGACCAATTTAAGGAAAGTGGAGTAGGAAAGATTTAGAAGTATAAAAGATACATTAATATTTTTTTTTAAAAATCACATCTAAAAACCTAAAACATATAAAAATATTTTATACGCAACATTTTAATGCTGCTTTTTAAAAATTTGGTCTGCAACTTTTTGTTGTTATTGATTTAGTGTTTTTTTATATTAATGCAATAGGATTAACAATGTTTATTTGCTGCCATTCACTGGAAGTATTTACACTTACGGGATCTATTAATATCTTATTAGGACCAACAGCACTTTAGATTCAGAGACACCTAAATTATTAAAGATGATCATTAAATCTTATGAGGCAGAAAAGCCTGTTTTTAGTCTTTGTAAGATACTTGTTATTGATAAATCAATTTGATACTTAAAATTTAAAGTATGTGTGGGGCCAGGAATTGGGAGATCTCCATTGTGTCTAAATAAAGGAAATTGTCTTAATGATTATGGTGTCTTGTATTATTTAGGTTATAGAAGGGCCCAACCAAAAATATACAGTCTGCAGAACTGCTGCCTGTCAGACATCAGAACATGGACTGGTTTCACAAAAATCTGACCCATGTTGAGGTGGCTACCATGTTGTATTCCCAATGGGATCCTCTACTTCGCTGGGCATTGTTCTGACCAAGGCTTCTTTTTTTTAAAAAAAAAAAAAGTTTTATTTGGTTTTCACACACAAAATACAAAATACTGCTGTAATTAAAAGATATAAAGGTGTCATACTCCAATTAGTAACTACAGGAGAAAATTTGTTTAATGAGAAAAGATAATATGAAATTGAAACAGAACAGACAAAAGTATAAATATAATGATTTGAATTGAGATGAGATAATCAAAATAAAATTGAGAAAATTAAAAGAGGGGAAAATCTATATAGAAAATGTAAAATAGTATAAGATATGGAATAGAATACAAAAAGGAGCATGAAATTGAGTTTTGTGTCTGTATAAAGAAATTCAACCCGGGACCATGCTATTTTCAAAAAAGATGTTTTACTTCTATTCTGACCAAGGCTTCTTGAGATCGTAATTAAGCACACACTTAGTCCAAACAACTCTTGTTTTATTTCAATGCTGGGAATTATTTTCATTCCCAGCTGGTAATGAGTCCCAAACAGTCCCTTGAGATAAGCATCCACCTTTATCTCCTTTGAATTGCTGCCAACAACTAAAGTGCCAAATTAACTGTAAAAAAACCCAACTGAAGTACAAAGTCCACACAGAGCTTCAAGGTTTAATCTGAACAGAGCGAACGACTTTGCTTCCTGCAAAGGTTTCTCTACCTTTGCACTTCCTTTATACCTTAGGGGAGGAGCAATCTCCTCCAAGTCTTACTCCCGAGTCACCCCTTTTGTCTTAGGTGCTCTTGCCTTCTAGCAGCTCTGCGCACACGCGCACTGGGAACATGCTTCCCTTGTTCCTCTGCCTCACTGCTGCCAGACTCTGCAGGCTCTGGAATCAGCACCCCACTCCCAGATGGTCCTGTCCCCATCTCTGCATCGGATGCAGGACCCTCCTCTGATTCCTCCCCAGTCTCCTGGACTGGTCCTTTTTCTTCTCCACTGTCCGATTTCGCTGCCGTCTACACAGGCTGCCAGTGAACCACAACAGGCATAAGCTTCAGTGAAATTGGTCAATAGCATTACAATAGACATGTACAGGTAGTCCTCGACTTACAGCAGTTCATTTAGTGACCATTCAAAGCTACAACGGCACTGAAAAAAGTGACTTATGACCATTTGTCACACTTACAACCTTTGTAGTGGTCACGTGATCAGAATTCAAATTCTTGGCAAATGGTTCATACTTATGACCGTTGCTGTGTCCCAAGAATGTGTGGTCATCTTTAGCGACCTTCTGACAAGCAAAACCAATGGGGAAGCCAGATTCACTTAGTAATCATGTCATTAACTTATCAACTGCAGCAATTCACTCAACTGTGGCAACAAAGGTCGGAAAATGGGGTAAAATTCACTTAACAGGTGCCTCACTTAACAACAGGTGTTTTGGCGCTGTCTCCAATAACAGCAGCAGCAGCGGCAGGAACCGTGGAAGTTACGGAGGCGGCTCCCCCGCCCGAGAAGAGGCTGAAACGCTTCCACGGTTCCCGCCGCTGTTGCTGGTTATTGGAGACAGCGCTGGTGAGAGAGGGACAGCTGCAGCTCGGCCTGGGCGCTTGGAATGCAGGAACGGGCTGCTCACTGGGACTTTTGCAAACTTGCAGAGCCCAAGGCTGGAGCACCAAGGGTAGCAGCAGCAGAGGCGCTTGCTCGGCTCTTCTCACGCCCACCCAGCCACTCGGGATTAAACCAAAACGCAGCGCGCGGCGCTCCTAGGTACCTCAAAAAGTTTTTTTTTCCTGTTGTTATGGGGACGGGGGAAAGACTCAGATGGGAGAGACTCAGATGCTGTTGTTGGAGACGGCGCTGGCGAGAGAGGCGCCAGCACTGGTGGGAACCATGGAAGCTACGGAGGCCTGAGAAGTGGCTGAAACGCTGCCAGACATCCACGCTGATGCCGCCCGCCTGCTGACCCAGGTAAGGGAGCCCTCTGTGCTCCACCATGATTGGCTGTTAGGAGCGGCTGATGGTGAGGCGTAGCTGCCCACGGGGCACTCCTAATGGCAAGTTGCCCCCCATCTCCCCCCCCCCCCATTTCGCATGTTTTAAACTAGGCCTAAATTTGGGGGGAGGGGCTTAATTTCATCTTACGCCTAGAAAACATGCTGGATCTTCCTATGGGGGGGCGTATTGTTGGAGAAACACGGTACTAATATAAACATTTTCTATAACATTTTCCTACACTCTTCACTTTCAAAAAATGAACATAGAAGGATTTATTTTTATTTTTATTTATTTTATTTTTATTTGTCAATTGCTTACAAGATAATAGGCATAAGTAAAAACATAGTTATGAGTACATGGATACATATAAGAAAAATAAAAATATATAAAAGAAACAATAGGACAGGGACGGTAGGCACGTTGGTGCGCTTATGCACACCCCCTACAGACCTCTTTGGAAAGGGGTGAGGTCTATAGTAGACAGTCTAAGGTTAAAGTTTTGGGGGTTTGGGGAAAAAACCCCAGAGCCAGGTAGAGTATTCCAGACATTGACCACTCTGTTGCTGAAGTTGTATTTCCTGCAATCAAGTTTGGTGCGATTAACTTTGAGTTTGTATCTATTGTTTGCTCTTGTGTTGTTATGGTTGAAGCTGAAGTATTCATTGACTGGTAGGACATTGCAATGTATGATTTTATATACAGTACTATACTTATGCTATTAATAATGACCAAAGGTGGGTCAGCCCTTAACTGCAGTTCCCAGAAATCTTTGAAGAAAATGTGATAAAACAATAAAAGAAATAGACAACTCTGCTTTCTTAAATATCAGCATGCTTGAGATTAATCTGTCAGTTTCATCTTTCAGGATAATCAATTGAATAGCTTCAGTCACACAATCTTAAATTGCTTGTTTGTGAGCTGTATAGCTCACTGAATAGCTTACTCTGGAAGCTTCCTACCACCTGTAAGAAGATGGTGACCACTTTATTCCCCCAGACTTGATTAACTAATACATTTCTATCGAGTACTTTGGGTAACAGTTATTAATGGGTTAATAGGACTCAGATCCACAGAAATTACTGTTTTGAAATCTCTCATAAAAAGGGAAGGGGATTAGAAACTCTTAAATCTCTACTTTTGAGGCTTCTTGTGGAATTGCACATCCAGATGTCAAAACAATGACAGAAGCAGTACTAAACGCAGCACAGTAGTTATTTATCATCTGTAAATGTTGGGGGGGAAAGACCATGGGAAGTGAATGAGTTATTAGAAAGTGTACTCTCCTCTCTCTCCTTTTCACTTCCTCGAAAGCAAAGTTTAAAACAATTTCCCCCAGAATAACACAGTCTGGAGTAAAACTTTACGTCATTTTGATGTTATGATCTGCAAGATCTGTTGGGTTATTAATATGGGCTGGTGAATCATCACTCCAGACCTAGATTTGCTATTTACGTAACTGATCACCAAGTGGAAAACTGCCAGTGCACTCTTTGGTAACATTGTCTGTCACTTCCCATTGTTCCTCTTCAAAGTACAGTTGCCACTTTATCTGGCAACAGCTCTCTTTAAGAGTGCTCTGCATAATAAACCATTTTTCATCAGAGTTTTCTAAGCAGAAGAGAATTTCTGCTCAGTGGGCAATTAATTTTGTAAACATGCATATTATAACCCAACAATAATGTGAAAGATGAAAGATTCCAGGACAGATAATGGATCCAAATAGCCTTCACCAAAGTCTCCCTATTTGTTCTGCCAACATCATTCAAAACAGATTATTTTTCTTTCATGAATTGTCCTTCTGAATGATTTATACCTGTTGTGTTATCTGAAGCCCTTTTGAGAACGTCTTTTAAATTCAGCCAGCTATTAGCTGAACAATTGTTAATTTTAATACCATAAAAATTTCTGATGCTAGACAGAACCAATGTTCAAGGGGAAAATTAATTGCAATGTATCTTATAATTACAGTGGTTTCCAGTTTCATATATTTATTTATTTTTTAAATAAAAATTATATATGGATTCTGAGGCAAAGACCTATACTTCCTATAAATGTGAGGGATGCGGTGACTCAGTGGCTAAGATGCTGAGCTTGTCGATCAGAAAGGTGGGCAGTTCAGTGGTTTGAATCCCTAGCACCGCGTAACGGAGTGAGTTCCCGTTACTTGTCCCAGCTTCTGCCAACCTAGCAGTTTGAAAACATGTAAAAATGCAAGTATAGAAAAATAGGGAGCACTTTGGTGGGAAGGTAACAGCGTTCTGTGCACCTTTGGCATTTAGTCATGCCGGCCACATGACCATAGAGATGTCTTCAGACAGTGCTGGCTCTTGGTTGTCCAACCACCGGTCGTGGACCCCGGTCCGTGGAACAAGTCCTACTGGTCGCTGGTTTGCCAACTTTTTTTGATGAAAAGGCTCGTGGGGGGGGGGGGGGGGGGGAGTATGAAAGATAGGGAGCACTTTGGGGGGAAGGCAATCAGCGTTCGTCACGGAGCTTGGCGTTTATGTGTAAATGCTCCGGAGGTCACAGACCTCATCAAAAAGATGGCGTCAGACAGTGCGGCGGGCCGCCTAAAAAGGTGGGGATCCGGCGCGGGGGGGTGGGGACTGTTGTAATGGAAATAAGCATCGCCCCCTAGAGCCGGAAACAACTAGCATATATGTGCGAGGGTAGCCCTTACTTTTATCTAACTTGAATGAGGCATTATAGGAGACAGTGTCTGTTTGTAGTTTTTAAAGGACATCTTCAGAAGGACATTTAACGTAATAATTTTACTTCTGTTATAGAGCAGTCCCAAGGTATGTCCTCTTAGAAATACGTTTCAATGAATTCAGTACATGAAACTTCTATGTTTTTCCAAATAATGTCATGAATCAAAAGCTTACCATAGTAAATCATATAATAGCATTGACAATGCTAGGAAAATTGAGTGCTCTCCATGATATTGTGAAATACGAAGAGAAGAATATTCAGATCTTGTTGGCTATGTGGAAATAATGGAGGAACATAATGTTGGCCAAAACATGGGAGACTTAAGTTCTAGTCCCTTCTCAGCCATGGAAGCTCATGTCGGCCAATCAATTTCTTCAAATCCAATCTACCTCAGAAGTTAGTTATTGCATGATCAAAAAGAAAAGAGATCCTTAAATAAACCACTTTGTGCTTTCATAGTAAAAAGTAATAGAAATCTACATGTAAACCATCCACATGTTCTAACTAAATTTTGGTGAAACCTTATTTTTTGCTGTCCCTTGCTCCCTCTCATCTTCTCAGGTCTTCCTCATTGGAAATCCAGAGGCGCCTATTAGAGCATTCAAGTTAGGGTTATCATAATCTGGGTTGCAAAAATATAGATGACTACTAGATAGGAACAAGGAAGTATAGACCAAGTTGTCATCATTCAATGGTCTTCTGGACTTTTGCAGCCCAGATATAATAATCTTAAATCAGATAGGTAGATATTGAAAGGACAGACCAAGTGACCTGATGTATAATGTAACTCAGATTTGAGTTCATTTCAAAGTCAGAGCAAATGAATGATGTAAGTTCTGACCATACCTCCCATCACCACTTTTGACCATGCTAGCTAGGGCATATGGGAAACATAGTTCAACAGTATCTAGAGAATCAGACATTGGGAATTCTTGGCCAAAAACAGCTCACGCATTCCAAGCTAATGAAAAACCCAGTCCAATTAAAGAACAGGGCCCCATTGTCTTAAAAGCTAAATGGAAGAGGTGAGCCTTGTAGGCAAGAGCAATATTGATGCGTTGTTCTAGTTAAAAGAAGTTAAGGTAAATAATGTGGAGATGGAGGAAAAGATGATGCTGGAAAAACCAGAGGCATAGAACAGTGTGGTATTCTACCAGTCCGGCCCAGTTTGGCTGAACCAGTAGCTCCGAGGATCATCTGTGAGCAAATTGGTTCGCTCCAACAATCAGCCGCGGGGCCCACCTGCCTGCCCTGGCTCTATTCTAACCTTTATTTCCTGGTTTTCAAGCTCAGCTGCGTCGTGTGGCATGGTGGATTGGTCAGCTGCTGAAGACACAGGGAGATTGCAGGATTGCAGGAGAAGGTCAGTAGCAAACCCTCCGCGCACACGCGCAAAGTGCGCAGGCACGTGCAATGTGCACATTCACCAAACCGATTGTTACACTGGTTGAATCACACCCCTGAGCCACGCCCACCAAGCCATGCCCACAGAACCGGTAGTAACGATTTTTGAATCCTACCACTGCTATAGAACAATAAAAGAATAAAGATAAAGCTTTATCTTGAAGCTGGCAAACTGATAGAAATAAAAACTAAAGAAAGGAGTGCAAGGGAAATCATATAACACTACCATAAGAGTGTATTGCTTCAATTCAGTTTAAAGCAGGGGTGTCAAAATGGCGGCTAGATGCCTCGCACGCAGGCCACACCCACCCAGGCCACACCCACCCCAACTCCACAAAGGCAAAAAAAATCACAATATGTCATGATACATCATCTGATGAGATCGGGTTTGACACCCATAGTTTAAAGAGAAAACTTCCTCAACCTCCTCTTCGTATACAAAAAGTAGAAGCCTTGATTATATTAACCAACGGCCCTTTACCTATCCAACAGACCTACAGTTAACATAGACATAGTGTGGGATTATCTGTTCAGTTTGTAATTTCCCCATCTAATCTACAGAAATTCAGGGGTAGCCTTCCATTCCAGTATTAATAAAGTCTGACCTCCTCAGCTTCTGTGCTAGACTAGTTCCACCAAAATGTCTTTCACGGTTATCCTATGGGTTAGATCACATACACTCTTTTATATGTGCATCTAAACTCGTAAATTCTGAATATAACAAAGACAATTTGTGACAGATTTTGGGTTTTCTTGGAATAACTGTGAAATAGCCATACAAAATACAGTCAAAGATGAATATAAGCATCTTCCAAACAATTCATAGTTCAGGTCCTGGACCATTCCCAACGTTTTCCTATTTCTTTTTTTTTTGAAAACAATTTTATTAGTTTTTAAAGACAAACAGAACAAACAAAACATAAAAACATCCAGCTTTCTTTCATAAATATACAAACAGTGTGTCGGTTGGTTTACCAGTTTTTGTGCATTCATTTCGTAGTCTCAATTACAGTTACATTACATAATAACTCATATTATCAATCAGAAATTATATACCCTAGTATCACTATTAAACAATCAACGTATTCCTATTTCTTGCTTTTGTTCTACATTAGATGGACCTACAGAAACTTTGCCACTTCAAATGCTGATGCTGAGCTTCCAAGCCATTCATACAGGAGTAGTTCATGATTGGATTGATTTTATTAAAATACATGTTCTTGTGCATTCAGGTCAATTGTGTCCCTAGTTTGTCCATGTGTAACAATGGCCACTATACATGCAAAGCTCTTTGCCATCTTATTGCTACTTTTTAGAATAGAAATCCCTTGAATCACATTTTGAGTCTCATAAATTTAAAAAATATCTATAAAAGACTTCTTTCAGTAGGTTTATGAAACAGGAAAAATAACTGACAATTTAAATTAGGGTAGTATTGGGTTTCTATTTAGATTGAGTTTGTTAAATTGACAGTGTCAGTTTAATTATGAACAAGTCCATAGCAAATAAAAAGGAGAATGCCACCACATTGTGTATATTTAACTGTTGTGCCTATTGCTCATGTTAATGTAAACTATTTAAATATTTAAAATTTTATCTGATAATTTTAGTCTGTGGTTAGCTGCAAAGAGAAAGCGGGTTTTGAAAGGCAGCAGACACATTTCATAAATTCAACAAAGGAAAATAAAAATCCTTATTTATTTCAGGTACAGATGTGTTTATTTTCCTTTTTAAATCTAGTGGAATGGTTAAATCTAATGTTAGTTAATATGTTTCATTTTCTTTGCTCTTGATTTTGTTTCTGAAGTTTGTTTTAGTGCTGCTCACGTTTTCTGTATTTTTTTTTAACCTGGTATGTCCAGCTTCTTTTTGCTTATTCTCTTAGACATTCTGCCAGGACATTGGGGAGAAGGGTATCAAAAACATCAAGATGGTTATTGTCCGGGGTGGGATTCAAATTTTTTAACAACCGGTTATGTGGGCATGGCCATGTGACTGGGTGGGCATGGCTTCTTCTTCTTTCTTTTTTGCAGCAACCCCCCCCCCCAACTTTTTGGGCCTTCTGGGCCTCAGGGAAGCCTCCTGGGTGGGTGTTTTTGCTCCCAGAAGGCTTCCCTGGGCCTGAGGAAGAAGAAAAAGGAGCAAACCCCTCCCCATGCTCCATTTTTTGCCTTTCAGGGCCTTAGGGAAATCTCCTGGGTGAAGCAGTAAGACAGTGAGGGGAATTCCGGCACAGTTGTTCATAGCAACAGCTGATCGTCGGGAGGCGGGGGAAAATAAATACCTTAAGGAGTGACTGGGCAGGGAAGAACTCAATCAGCAATGTCGGGCATAACTTAAGGACTGATTGGACGGGGACGGGAGGGGTGGGAGGAGAGGGGAGGGGCCAACCAGGGGCATGATTTGCCCATTCTCCGAACTGCACAGAATCATAACAGCCGGTTCTACAGAACCGGTCCAAACCAGTAGAATCCCACCGCTGGTTATTGTGAACATGCAGTTAAAAGGCTTAAAGGGTTGGGCTTCAATTGTGTGATTGTGACTCCCATTTTGACTTTTCCGTCCTCCCCTGCAGATGTCCTTGGAATTTCTGGAAAATATATGAATTGTAGGTATCAATTAATTGTATTAAAGACTAAATAGCATACAAACAAGACCATACAAACTGAACTTGGAGAAAGTGCTTCTACTAAGAAACATTGGAATATCATCCAGAGCTTTTCTGGATTGGTGAATTGGTGAATAATCTTTAAAACAACAAAAAATATACATTTTTTAAGCTTAAAGCAGTTCCCATTTTCTACCACCCATTTTCCCGAATTGTGTATGTGTGTGTTTTTAATAAACTGAATGTAAGCTAGGCGGAATGGTAGACAGAATTTCAAACGAGCGATTGAAAACCAGTGATTTTCTAAGTTGATGATAGTATGTTCTTAATTTTGCTTTCAAAACCATATTGTGGTGGGCATTTACCCTTCCTGCTCCCCCCCCCCCAACAGCAAATAAGATACGGTCCAATCAGCCTTAAAGACTGTGTGAAGAGTATGCATAATAGAACAACCAGATATATAAATAGAATAATACAAAGAAACGTAATCTGCTACCAAAGCTGTAATTCAATCCTTTTGCAACACAACTACAGACAAAACTGGGTTATGAATAAGCTTTACAATCCATAGACTGGACTCTACAACCGTGACTGGGTATAAAGCTTCAAATGATTGTTGTCAGCTAATAAGGCAGAAAAATAAAGAAACTTAATGACTGTGTCAGAAAGAGGAAATATTAGTAAATACTAATTTTGGATTAAGGGTACAGCAAAGAAGCCTGTTCCACACCTCCTTCCGTTGTCCTGCAAAGCTGATCATCTTTTCTTAGCCAGGCACAACCCATTCCCTTTATTCTCCTTTTCTCCTTTTAAAGGCAGGGCATACAAATGCAGGAGGAAGACATTTAATTGCAGGAATGTTTCCCTTTTATTATTTTGGCCACTTCTCTTCTTATCAAACCAAGAGGACAAACAGAAGCTAAGAGGGGTTTAACTTTAATGGAAGATATTGAAATATACTGGGGTGTAAGCTATAGACTTTGAGGGTCCTGTGAGGATCAGACCACCCCCTCAGAACTTCTTGGTCCTCCTTCTTGGTCATCTTCACTTCTGCTTCCGCTGCCCATTCTCACATATTATTGGTACAACCATATAGTAGGAGAAGCCAAGACAAACCAAGTCGCTGTTTTAGCTCCAAACTCTCATGGTCTCTTATAAAGCTCCCGGCTAAGAGGCAAAATAAGATGGCTTCCTATTTGCTTCCCTACTTGAATATTTCTTCTATCTTATTTTCTTGCTTCTTAATCTTGCATCAATTTATTGACAGGCCCATGGGAAAATCATTTCTATTGTGTTTGGTGTATGGCTGTGCAAGATCTGCTGTGTAATGCCAAGGTTTCCTCCCCTGAGAAAGAGGTTTCTGTTTTTCTATCTTGAGCATTTCTCAAGAATTTATTTCCCATGTTTCTTTTTGATTATTATTTATCTTAGTTTACTGCTGCAAGTCAATGGTGGGATTCAAAATTTTTTACTAACGGTTCTGTGGGCGTGGCTTGGTGGGTGTGATTAGGTGGGTGTGGCCATGTGACTGGGTGGGTGTGACTTTTTTGCAGCCACTCCCCCCACCCATTTTGGGGCCTTCTGGGCCTCAGAGAAGCCTTCTGGGGGGGGGAATTTTTGCTCCCAGAAGGCTCTTCTGCGGCTCAGGAAGAAAAAAAACGGAGCCTGGAGTGGGCGGATAGCACCGCCCCCCCCAGCTCTATTTTGGGACCTTCCTGGCCTCAGAGGAGCCTCTAGGGGGCGTTTTTGCTCCCAGAGGCTCCTCTGGGGCTCAGGAAGAAAAAAAGAGAATGGGAGGGGCATGCAGCACCCTTTTATGCTCCGTTTTGGGACCTTCCTGGCCTCAGAGGAGCCTCTAGGGTTTTTGCTCCCAGAAGGTTCCTCTGGGGCTCAGGAAGGCAAAAATGGAGGGGGGGTCTGAGCCCCTCCCTCCATTTTTTGCCTTCCTGGGCCTCAGCAAGGGGAATCCCAGCACAGCTGATCGTATGAACAGCTGATTGTCGGGAGGGGAAAAAAAACAAATACCTTAAGGGGCAAGTGCAGGCAGGCGAGGTGAGCGAGCATTGGGCAGGCGGAGCAAGCAGCGACCGGGAGACCAGGTTGGGGCGTGGCCAGACAGAACTTACAACTGGTTCGGTGACCTATGCCAAATCCTTGCTACCAGTTTGCCCAATCCAGTGAGAACCGGCTGAATACCACCACCACTGCTGCAAGTGATTAAAAAGTTACCACTGTTGAAGCTTCTGTTACATATTTTCTCTCTCTCTGAAGCCTCCCCAAACAATACTTTCTCAATCTTTCCTCAGAATTTAACAAAAAAAAAAAAACATGGAGGCCACACCGATGGAAAGTGGTTGTGTAGTGAAGTGCAAGCCATTCACACACAAACATCTTGGCTATCTTGCATGCACTTGACTAAGCATAAGTGCAAAAACATTGTATTCCATCCATGAAAAATATTAAATTGATAAAACTAATGTTGGACAACTTTTCCACACAGCACTAACTTAATATTTCAGTCCATTCATACAGTCTTCATTCTCAACTTGTCATTTGACGGTAGGCATTGAGCCATCATTAATCTCTCATTTCTGTTATATTCTCCACCGTTTGGGAAATGCTTAGGGAATATATGATAGAACTATAATAGTTGTATCATCACCTTACTAAATTTTCTTTTTCAATACAATAACTAAAAATGCCACGTAATGCACAAGGTTTTAGTTTACTTCTATTCGATGTCATCAACTTTTGGCCTTTTTCTGGAAAGAATGGATTTGATCTATAAGCTTCCATTTTTCTGGAAAAGCAGCCCAATCCAATTAAAAGAAATTGGAGATTCGGACTTGCAGTAGGCCTCCATGTCTTCTGGAAGTAATGACAATTCAGTGATAATATATCATACAAGTTGGCTCAGTGCTTTAACTTATTGTTCTAGGTATCTCTAGAGGTTAATTTTGGCTGAATTACCTGAAACCCAGTGAGACTCCTGAAATGCATGTAAGGGTTGGCCTTCAAGAAAATTAATATGTAGGTAGTTCTCCACTTATGAGCACAACGGAGCCCAGAATTTATGTTGCTATAAGCAAGACATTTGTTCAGTGAAGTTTGCCCCCATTTTACGAACTTCCTTGCCACAGTTGTTAAGTGAATCATGGCAGTTATTAAGTTAGTAACATGGCTAAGTGAATCCGGCTTTGCCATTGACTTTGCTCTGGTCAAAAAGTTGCAAAAGGGAATCATTTTACCCCGGGGACGCTGCAACTGTCATAAATATGAACCCATTGCCAAGCATCCGCCTTTTGATCATGTGACCAATGAGGATTCTGCAACAGTCATAAATGTGAAAAACGATCATAAGGCACTTTTTTCAGTGCTGCTGTAACTTTGAACAGTCACCAAATGAACCGTTGTAAGTCAAGGACTACCTGTATTTGGTAAGGGCAATTTGCTAGCCTCATCTATTCTTTTTTAGCAAGTTGCAAAAGCACTTTTTATGACTTCTAAGTACCTTCCCCAAGTTAGTTTTAAGAATATTGCTGGCTCCTTGGTTTGGAATATTACCAGGGGTGCGATTCAAATTTTTTTTACTACCAGTTCTGTGGCCATAGCTTGGTAGATGTGACATGGCTTGGTGGGCATGGCAAGGGAAGGATACCGTAAAATCTCCATTCTCACCGGACTCCAGGGGAAGGATACTGTAAGATCTCCATTCCCTTCTCACTCCAGGGGAAGGTTACTGCAAAATCCCATTCCCTTCCCACCCCACTAACCTGATTTCCAGCTCTGTTCTCCTGTGCAGGGCAACGAAAGAAGACCCAGCCAATCAGCTGGGACTCAGGAGGCAGAGAATAGATGGGGGTGGGGCTAGTCAGAGGTGGTATTTGCAAGAATTATTGCAAAAGGAAGAAGTGAATCTAGGATTACAAGTTTGGGTGCAACACATTGTTAACTAATTGTCTGGTGTTATTGTCAGATTGCTTAGGGAAGTATCAATCCCAGGTTTTTTCATTGTCATCCTGAGAACAAAGCCCCCACACACATAGCAAACATTACATTGTCTGAAAGAATGATGGAAGACAAGTATGAATAACTAAAGATGACAGAGGTCAGTGTTGTGAGATGATTTTTCTGCAATGGGTATACATGATTTAGAAGTCAGAAAAGTTTATCCAGTCCTATTTTTGCTTCCAGGTATTTTTAGTCCATAGTAGAATCTATATATTGCCCATTCTCCCAACTATTTTGAGCTCCTGCTCCCATTAGAGATAAATAAACATGCTTGAAGTTTATACTGATCTCTGAGCAGATTTATTAAACAGCATATCTGTGAGCACTTGGATAGACATCTATAATTAATAGGAGCCAGTCTGGATTTATTGCAAACAAATCATGCCAGAGTATCGTTATATCCTTCTTCAATAAAGTTATTAACTTAATTGATCAGGAAAATGCAGAACAGATTGTGTAACAAAACCTTACCAAACCCTTTGACAGAGCATATCAGGATGCCCTCCCTCATAAAATGGTGAAACATGGGCTTGACGTTGTTACTGTTACTGTGTTTCTCATAAAATAAGGCCGGGTCTTATATTTTTTTGAGCCCCGAAAAAACGGCTAGGCTGTCTTTTTTTGGGTGACTTAATTCCCTCCCTTGCATCCTCATCTAGAGCGCCCCGCAGGCAACCTTGCCACCAGCCGCTCCTAACAGGTGATCATGGCGAAGCGCAGAGAGCTCCCTACTCCCACCAAACACCTTTGCTGCAGACCCAAGACCTTTGGCACCCGCCGCTGTTGCTTTCCCTTCTGCCCATTCCGCCGCCACGTTTGGAGCTGCCGCTTCCATGTTTGGAGTGCCGCTGCCATTTGGAGTGCCACCGCCATTTGGAACACCGCCATCACGTTTGGAGCTGCCACTTCCGCATTTGGAGCTGCCGCTGTGTTTGGAGTGGCGGCGGTGCTCCAAATGGTGGCGGTGCTCCAAACAGCGGCAGTGCTCCAAACGCAGAAGCGGCAGCTCCAAATGCGGCGGCAGCTCCAAATGCGGACATGGCAACTCAAACAGCGGTGGTGTTCCAAACGCGGAAGCGACAGCTCCAAACGCGGCAGCAGCTCCAAATGCGGAAGCGGCAGCTCCAAACGGTGGCGGTGCTCCAAACAACAGCAGCGCTCCAAACATGGAAGCGGCAGCTCCAAATGCAGAAGCGGCAGCTCAAAACGGCGGTGGTGCTCCAAACAGCAGTGGTGCTCCAAACGTGGAAGTGGCAGCTCCAAATGCGGCGGCGGCATGGGCAGAAGGGAAATCAACAGCGACAGGCACTGAAGGTCTTGGGTCTGCAGCAAAGGTGCTTGGCAGGAGTAGGGAGTTCTCCGCGCTCTGCCATGATCGCCCATTAAGAGCAGCTGGTGACGAGGAATTGCTGCCCGCGGGGCGCTCCTAACGGCAAGTCCCCCCGCCCTTTCCCCCATTTTGCATGTTTTAAAATAGGCCTAAATTTGGGGGGAGGGGCTTAATTTCATTTTATGCCTAGAAAACATGCTGGGTCTTCCTATTGGGGGAGGCCGTATTGTTGAAGAAACACGGTAGATGAACCCGATGATGGCAAGGAATCTTGGATATAATGTGATGTTTGAACAATAGGAAAATATGTGGATGAAGGGTTTAAAATTTAAATTAAATTATAATCTAAAAGATAATTTCTATAAGATGATGTATCGTTGGTATTTAACAAGTAAGTTATCTAAGATATTTAAAGGTATATCAAATGAATGTTGGAAGTGTAAAAGTAAAGAAGGAATTTTTTATCATCTTTGGTGGACATGTGATAAAGCAAAAAAAAAAAAAAGTTTTGGAATATATTAAAATAATACAGAAAATTTTAAAAATGGAGATAAAAATGAAACCAGAACTTTTCCTTTTGGGCTTAATGGAAAAAGAACTGGAGAAAAAATTTGGAACTTTGTTGTTGTACATATTGACAGCAGCTAGAGTATTGTATGCACAAAAATGGAAGGACACTTTGATTCCTACCATGGAAGAATAGTTGCAGAAGTTGATGGAGTTGGCTGAAATGGGAAAACTGACCATAAGTAATTTAGTTTCCACATGGAAACCACTTCTGAACTTGGTGCTTGATTTGGAAAAGAATGAAACTCTGACTTTGGGTTTTACCGATTAAACTGATAGATCTTCATAGAAATGACTTGTTCATACTATTACGGAAAAGCAACAAGTTATGATTTAATGTTAAATGCCTTATTTTACTGTAACAGAGAGAGTTGGAAATCAATGCTTCTTTTTCTCCTCCCCCACACCTTTCCTTACCTCTCTACTCTCTTTCCCCCGCCTCTACTGCTTTTCTATTTACTTTGTATTTTGTATGTTACAATACTTAATAACTCAATTAAAATGTTAAACTTTAAAAAAAAAAAAAAAGATGAACTCGCTGATGGCTAAATATTTGCACCCAGAGTGTTCCTTGCTGGTTTCGCTTCAGCCTGGAGGGAAATACCGTCCCTCCCCAGAGCAGAGAAAGATAGAAACACACAGGACATGCCCTCCCATAAAGATGAGGTGAGGTCAGGTGAATAGAGGTTAGTTAGTTTAAAAGGTTCTGTTCTCCCCATCTGGCATCTTTGATTGCCAGTTATATTGCACTCTACCAAAATAATAGGATATTTTGCTTGATCTGGTAATGGCTAAGAATTGTGCGATGCAATTCCAGCACAGCTGAAGAGAAGGTTGGGGAAGGCTACGGTAGGAGATGGTCTTAGAAGGGAGGCAGAGGGAAAAGAAAATCTGAAACAATCCTTTGCTTTGCTTTGCCCCCCCCTGCTCCCCCCGAATCCTGTGTCATGTTCAGTCCTGTGTGCCATTACTCGGCTAGATCAAGCTCCATGACTTTTCAGAAGGACAGGTATAGATATTTCTAAAGACAAAGGGAATTGCCAATAAGCTGTTTGATCTGCTGGTGTTTCTCTTTTCCTTCTTTTTTTGTTTGTTTGCGTTGGAGCAATTTAATATTCCACAGATCTGAGAACTTTTCTTTCCCAATTAAAAAAAAAAAGAATCAACTGGAATGCCTAGAGGAAAACTGGCTGATTCAATTTATTGCTTTGCCATCATGCTCTCTGTGTTATAGGAGCCAAAGTAAACGATCTACCTCTATTCTTGGAATCCAGATATATCTGGGCTTTCTGAGTCTTTTCTTTTGGAAAAAGAAAAAGAAAAGAAAGCCTGAAGAATACTTGTTAATGTGACAAAAAATTGGGCTTAAATATACAGAAAATGAATACCAATTACTGCTCCAATGGGGCAAAACAGGCTTATGGGTGGTCTACAGAATCCTTTTTTTCCTGCTCCCAAAAATTTGGTGGCCTATTGATTGTTGACAATTAACAAAAAACTATGTGTGAGTCACAGGATTATGCCATTACACCTCTAAAAAATTTTTAAAAGCCCAAATCTCCCCCATATTAATACTCTTCTCTCTTGGAAATCAGTCTACTCAACTATATATTATTTGTCCCTGAAGCATCCAGAAATAGACCTAGTATGTCTCCTCAGCTTGGAATGTTTAGGTGGTCTTGCTGTAGGTTGTAGGAACATGGAATTCTTTGTAGCAGTTATGGGTATGTCCTATTTGTCTTATAGGTTATTTCATGGTGTATATTCTTGGGAAAACGGCTTCTACAACTTGCAGGGATGCCATATTTTCATTATGTGGTTATTTATGGCCTTCCTCCAATACAAGGAAATTTACGTTAATTTTATGGGTCATTTGTGCTCCAGCCAGATTCAGACTTGCTTGGATACAACAAGTATATTTTTTCAATTTTTCTTCAAAATAATCTTGGAATGTAGCTGGTAAAATCTTTTGAAATTTTTCTTATTAGAACTCCATCCAGAGTTGCATGAGTAGGCAACCTTCTCTGTGGGATTGGGAAAATATGAAGAACTTCTTGTTGAGGACTTCACGTTGAGGAAGCCTCTCAAAAAAAACATCTTACTTTCACTTGGGTTCCTTCTCTTGGGTCTTCAAGGTAATTCTGCAGAAAATGATCTGTTGGCCATCTTGATTGTCTATAAAACTGCTCTCTCTCTCTCTCATTTTTTCCCCTCCTTCATCCAAAATAGCAATGCCTATCCCCATAATACAGACACTGGGCTTTGTAGGTTGCTGTGACAACTAACATCACAATGGGTATATTCATACAACCTATTTAACGAGATGTGTAAACCACTGAAAGACTTAGCAGTCACATTTGCACAATATGCCTGACTACTATTCCATCAATCTTAGCTAGGGTGTGTGTGTGTGTGTGTGTGTGTGTGTGTGTGTGTCTGACAATGTTATATTGCCAATGTTATATTGCCAACCAACCAACTAGTGTGGTTATTTTACAGTTCAGTATATTATGCGTACCAGAGAATGAATTAATTCAGTACCCAGGTGAGGTTAAACATGCCTTGTGAATGCAGCCATCTTGTCAAAAGACTCCACCAAAAATTGCCCATGTCACTGTCGAATGCTGAAAATGCCCCATGGATTATCGGTGCTTATGTCTGTCTGAAAATTAGCACATGAATGATCTCCGCTGAAAATCACTGTGTGTGTGGTAGCTTTCGATCAGCACAACACCCACTTGTGTCCCTATCACTGGGAATGTCTGCAGCCCTCCCAGAGCAGTTTGAGCCCTGGTGAATGAATACCCTTCCAGTTCTGGGATTTCTCTAAATCAGGCCAAATGTGACGAAAGTCAACATGCAGCGCTCATAAATCTTGGGGATAAAGAGAGAAAACGATACAAATGAGGAATGCAGTCTTGCAAGTGTGTTTAAGGGCCTGGCAACTTTTGACAACTGAAAGCAATGTGGAATTGGTGGCGGAGACCTACACAAAGAAAAATGTCAACTTTGAAGGGAGGGTATGGAAAGGCTTTCGTGCACAAACAAAGCCGCAAAAACACAAAGTGCCTCTTGAAATAGCAGAGTGATAAGTCTATTGAGCGTGTGAGTCATCTTTTCAGTGGCTGAGAATGATTAGGTACAGATTGCCATCAGGAGAACGATAATTCTCTCCCCAGTTTCTCTCCCCTTTTTTAAATTTCTAGTGCTTGCCCAGTTATTACGACATTCAAATTGCCAACATCAAACTAGATTGTGGCCTTTTTTTTTTTTTGCTCGTTTGGGAGCATTGTTGGTCAGCACCAAAATAATAAAATCAGTTTCTTTGCAGGTCTAGCTCTGCAGCGAAAGGGTCAAAACTCCCAAAATGGCTACCTTTTGCAGCCGCCATCTTGACACTGCTTGGCTTTCTCCCTGTGGACATCCCTGCTTCTTTAATAAAGCCCAAGTGCCTCAGGAGGAGACAGTTATATACGCTTCTCTCAAAACTTAGAAGTAGGAGAACCACATAAAAATGTCTAAAGTCCTTAACCAGCTATAGATCCTTCCTCTTAAACTCCAAACTTTTTCTAAATCCCAGCTCTGTGCAATGACTTATTCAAATAAACTATTGCAATTTATACTCTCTTTGTCCCTCTCCCCCTTCTCTCTCTCTCTCTTCCCCTCCCTCCCTCTCTCTCTCTCACACACAGTTTATTAATGTTGTTTTCATCTTTGACATGGTAATGTATCTATTCAGGAGGTGCCTGACCAACAGAATAAAGGCCCTGGATTTGTGTTAAGTGCTTAAAATGCAAATCGGCTCCCTTGCACAAGATGACTTTCTCGTTATTCCTCCATAATTATATCGATACCATTGCATCATCCCAAGAATTAGAACATAATGAAGACAATGTTCACTTAGCTTCAAAGGAACTAGATTCATTTAAACCATCCACTCCTAATTAATAATTTTCAAGGGCCTAAAATAAGAACATGATGAATGACAACAGGAGCCAGCTTCTGCTGAAGTCAGTGGAAAATTTGCTAGAGACTAGCAGAGAGTAAGGTGAGAATGACTCTGGTGTTTGCATGATGGGAAGAATTCAAAGTAGCAGACACCTTGCAAACACCTGGAATTGCAGAGTGTAAAGCCCTTGATACTGGAGGGAGCTTTGGCATACTTTGAAGAAGGTTGACACATTAAAAATATTGTTTCCAACTACAAGAAGCAACCATTCCACATTCTTCTTCATTGCTCGGATCACGTGTCCAGCTGTAGACACTACATTTTAATAAGAATTTAGACAAACTTGAATAGGGCAAAGAATCTGGTAAAGGAATGGAAGCAAAGTCCTACAAGAAGATGATTATAGAGGAATAACCCTCTTCAATTTATGGAAGAGACTTTTCACAAAAGGTCAAGATTTACCCTCTATTATTCCAGCATGGAGGGCAAGGAATAATTTTCACAGGGTTGAACATTCTGGTTGAAAGTTAGGAAAAATTTAGAATAGTTTGCTGCTAAACCAGTTACCCTCCTCCCTTTTCTAGATATGTTCAGAGTGAAACTGTCCAGCCATCTACAAAAGTCACTTCATCTTCAATTCTTTGCTGACTGACACACACACACACACACACACACACACACACACAAACATCCCACAGGTTGAATTGGTATTCCCCAGCAATTCCCTGTGCCAGCACCAACTCAACCCCAATGAGGCTACTCAAATGAAGCCAACACTTAGTTCTCAATGCAAAGGTTAGTCCAGTCCACTAGGCCAAATCAAGTTCCAAGGCAAAGGCAACTCCACGGGCAAAGGCAAGGCAAGGCAAAGGAAACACCTGAAGAGACACAAATCAAAGTTAAAGTCAAGAACACACAGCAAGAAAACAAACAGTTTGTTTCCAGCACTGTCTTCATCTGTCTGCTGTGCTAAATAGCCAATTTCTGGTGCATCCCATCAAGAGCGGTGAGGCTGCCTCCTCGTGAGTAATCTGGCTGACCTTCTCTGCTTCTGCCTTTTCTCTGCCCTACGTATTCTTGAATCAGTTGCAGAAGGCAGTTCTTCTTCCTCATCACTGAGCAGCTGCAGCTGCCTGAGTTCTCCACCTGATACCTCAGGCCTGTCCTGCTGCAGCTGGGCTTCAGCCAAATCCAGTCTTAGACAACTGCTCGGACCAACTCCCCCCTGCAGATGTGCCTGGAACTGTTTCATCTTCCTCCAAGCTCACATCTGGAGAGGTCTCTGGGGAAGCCTCCGGGGGAGTCATCACAAATTTATTTATTTATTTATTTATTTGATTTGCCAATTGTTTACAAGATAATAAGTATAAGTGTATACATAGTTGGGAATACATGAAATGGGTACATATAAGAAAAATAAAAGAATAAGAGAAACAATAGGACAGGGACGGTAGGCACGTTGGTGCGCTTATGCACGCCCCCTACAGACCTCTTAGGAAAGGGGTGAGGTCAATAGTAGACAGTCTAAGGTTAAAGTTTTTGGGGTTTGGGGAAGAGACTACAGAGTCGGGTAGAGTATTCCAGACATTGACCACTCTATTGCTGAAGTTGTATTTCCTGCAATCAAGTTTGGTGCGGTTTACTTTGAGTTTGTATCTATTGTGTGCTCTTGTGTTGTTATGGTTGAAGCTGAAGTATTCACTGACAGGTAGGACATTGCAATGTATGATTTTATATACCATGCTTAAGTCAGACCGAAGACGGCGTAATTCAAGGTTTTCTAGTTCTAGAATTTCAAGTCTGGTGGCATAAGGTATTCTACAACGAGTAGAGGAGTGGAGAACTCTTCTTGTGAAATATTTCTGGACTTTCTCAATTGTGCTAATATCAGATACGTAATGTGGGTTCCAGACTGATGAACTGTATTCGAGTATTGGTCTAGCAAATGTTTTGTATGCTCTGGTTAGTAGTGTGATATTACCAGAGAAAAAGCTGCACCTAAATTCCTGCACCTAAACTGGAAAATTCCAATCTATGAATTGGAATATGTCAAATCAGTGAGGAAAAGCATCCCAATGTTTATCTCCCTTGATGGCAGAAGAGCAGGAAAGAAAAACGTTATTAGAAGACAAGAGCTTCACCAAGTTTGAAGTCTTTAAAAAACCCTAAAAACTTCCTGATGCCTATTAAAAGCTCGTGTGACATCAATAGTGCACAAACACTTGTTTTTAACCCATTTTTCAAAAACAAACCCCTTCTTTAAGAGCTGCTTCAGTCTTTTTTACCACTTATTTCTCTCAGGATAAAAGCAGCACATATCCTATGCCACAAGATGGTTTAACTGATTTTTGCTCAACGAGTAGTGTGGACCCAGTCAACAAACCATGGTTAAGTTTGGCTTGTCGAGCAGGATGTATCCACCGAGCCTGTTGTTGTGAAGGCGCATTTCATAGATTGACTGAACTGGGAATCCCCTCAAGGGGCTGAAAGAAGAATAGGATGCCTCTCACTCAGGTTCCCATGCTCGTTTTAGCACAACACACAATGCACTGAATTCAAGCTGTACTGGAAAGAACTCCAGACGATGCCAGACTTGGCTGCAGCCCTATGCTCATTGGTTTCAAAGAAGTCAAGGAGAGGTAGTCCTGTATTTGTCTGACCAAGATTTCCTGAGACCGTAATTAAGCACACACTTAGTCCAAACAACTCTTGTTTTATTTCAGTGCTGGGAATTATTTTCATTCCCAGCCCATAATGAGTCCCAAACAGTTCCTCAAGATAAGCACCCACCTTTATCTCCTTTGAATTGCTGCTAACAACTAAAGTGCCAAATTAACTGTAAAAAACCAACCGAAGTACAAAGTCCAAACAGAGCTTCAATGTTTAATCCAGAGCAAACGACTTTGCTTCCTGCAAAGGTTTCTCTACCTTTGCACTTCCTGTATACCTTAGGGGAGGGACAATCACCTCCAAGCTTTACTCCCAAGTTGCCCCTTTTGTCTCAGCTGCTCTTGCCTTCTGGCAGCTCTGTGCGCACTGGGATCAGGCTCCCCTTGTTCTTCTGCCTCACTGCTGCCAGACTCCGGAGGGCCTGGAGTCAGCACATAACTCCCAGATGGTCCTGGCCCCATCTCTGCATCGGACGCAGGACCTCGTCCAAGTCCTCTCCAGATTTCCAGACTGGTCCCCGTTCTTCCGCACTGTCCAATTCCCCTGCCATCTGCACAGGCTGCCGGCAAACCACAACAGTACTCAATTTTCTCCAAGAATGGGTCACATGGTGATCCTCTTACTCCTACAACCACAACTCTATGGGGTAAGTTGAGCTGAAACAGCAGAACTGGGTCCCAAGTCACTCGCTATATTTGAACCTTCGGTGAACAATGGTAAGTCCTACCCTATCAATAGACACCTCTCGTCCTTTACAGCAGTGGTCGCCAACCAGTGGGCCGGGGACTACTGGTGGTCCGCAATAAAATTTTGGTGGTCCGCAGAGAAATGTCACCCCCCAAATCACCCCCCCCCAAAGCAATTAATCCAGGCTGCACGGGAACACAAGGCTGCGCCACCCAAATGGCCTGTGGGAACACAAGGCTTGCATCGCTTGCATTGTGAACAACACAAGGTAGTGAGGGGAGGGGGGAAAGGGCAGTGGGGGACTCGCCCCACATGCCTGGCCTGGCCACTGGGCTGCTTCTTTCCAGTTCTTTCTTCTTCTGCTTTTGGCTGCATGCAAGGAAAACAGCAAAAGTATTTCTTTCTCTCCCCCAAACTCCGCCAGAAATGAATCTTTGGGACCCTGCAAGGTGTCCTGCTCCAAGAGGCTGCGTCAGCGCGACAAGTCTCACAAAGACTCATTTCTGGCAGAGTTTGGGGGAGAGAAAGACTTCTGCTGCTTCTGCTGCTTTTCTTGCATGAAGCCAAAAGTCAGTCAGTCTCTCTCTCTCTCTCTCTCTCTCTCCCTCTCTCCCTCTGAGAACAGATCTGGAAACAGGGTTTCTGGTCCACGGGATTTAAAATTGAGTTTGGTGGTCCCTGAGGTCCAAAAGGTTGGCGACCCCTGCTTTACAGCACAAGCCAAAAGGCTGGCTGTTTTAACTACCGCAGAGTGAGAGTGTGTGTGTGTGTGTGTGTGTGTGTGTGTGTGTGTGTGTGTGTGTTTGTGTGTGTGTGAAAGGAAATGCAAACTGGAATAGCATCGCAGTGAACACCACTCAGCTGTCGTGAAGGAGAAATGAGTTCCAAGTGCTTTTGTAATTTAGAACCACAAATATAATGAAGCTTGGAAAAGAGTACATGGAGAGAAACAGTGAGTGTTTAACTGGTAAGCTGCAGGCTAGATCAGATAGTGGTTAATAAGTAAGTCCGTTCCAATGGATGCATAAACAGTGTTCTCTCCCCCCTCTCTCTCCCTCTATCCCTCCCTCCATCCCTCCCTCCTCCCCCTCTCATCTCTCTCCCTTCCCTCCCCCCTCCCCACCCCCTCTAAAGTACTCGCCTAGAATTGCCAGTGAGAGAATAGGCGGCTATATAAATGTAAATAAATAAATAAATAAATAATAAAAATTAAATAAATAAATAATCTCGGAAGAAGGCTTCTCTCTCTCTCTCCCTCCCTCCCTCCCTCCTTCCCACCCCTCTCTTTCTGTATCTGTAATGCCTCTCAATTTAATTCCATGCCCTGATTGGAATAAAGATAAATCCCGTACAGATTGGGATTAAGATAAAGTTTTTCAACGTTATAGACATATTTCTCCTGTAAAGAGTTCACGGCATTGTAATTCATTACTTTATAAATCTAGAGCCAATAGTTTAGTGACCAAGAGAGGTTTTGTACACTGATGGCCCAACGGTACCATGAGATGGAGATGGAAAAATTATTGAGAGCTGCGGCAAAAGGACTTGCAGTTACTTGCATTCACCTAGTACCTCTTTTTCTCGGGCTCTCTTTTCAAACACAGTAAAATAATAGAATTAACGCTACTCACACCCCACTCTAATCCATTCCATTCCCTTTTATCTTATTGCACTCTTCATCTTCAAGGGAAAAATTGTATTACAGGTAGTCTTCAGCTTACAACAGTTTATTTAGTGACCATTCAAAGTTACAATGGCACTGGGGAAAAAGTGACGTATGACCATTTTTCACACTTATGACTTTTTTTTAAGCATTCCCAGGGTCACGTGATCAAAATTCAGACGCTTGGCAACTAGTTCTTATTTATGACCATTGTAGTGTCCCGAGGGTCATGTGATCCCTTTTTGTGACCTTCTGACAATCAAAGTGAATGGGTAAGCCAGATTCACTTAACAACCGTGTCGCTAACTTAACAAATGCAATGATTCACTTAACAACTGGGGCAAGAAAGGTTCTGAACTGCGGCAAAACTCACGTTAAAAAAAAATGTCTTACTTAGCAACACAAATTTTGGCCCCAGTTGTGGTCGTATGTCGAGGACAACCTGTCTTTCATAAATTGGGTGGCAGTTGTAAGGAGCATCTTTAATGCAATCTTTGCTTTGAAAGCAAGTTCTCCGGGACGGATTCTGAATAAATACATTCAAGAGCCCTGAAAGAAAACAAGACAAGAGCCAAATCTGAGAGTCCATCTGTATTTTAAATAAGAGAACTGCATTGACAACCAAAGAATGAAATTGGAACTGGCCCCTTCAGAGCACCGCTACTTACTCATCAGAAATCCCATTGCCTTCAATAGTCTTTAGAGCAGGTGGGTAGAGGATTGGGGATTTAATCCATGAGAGAGAGAGGGAGGGAGGGGGGGGGAGAGAGAGAAGCCTTATCCCAAGATTATTTATTTAATTAATTGTATTAATTATGATTCACTTATTTAAATTTATATAGCCACCGACTCACGCAGGGCAACTCTAGATGGGTCAAGTTCCACTGACTAGATGGAAAGAATTAACAGCCTAGATAATAGGCCAGTTGAAATATTCGTTTTTAAAATACGGGGAGTTTTTTTTTAAAAAAAACTTTTTAAAGGTTCATTTGAACTCAGGCCTCATTTTAAAAAAAAAGAAGAAGAAATCCAGAGAGACCGGGTTCAAAGTAGGGAGCACGCACATTGGGAAAGGATCCGCGTCTTCCCTCCTCCTCCCCGCCGACACTGAATTCTCCAAGACCAACCTGAAGCGGCGGCAGCGGCGGTGGCGGCATCGCCCCTTTGGGCTCCGCATTAATCACGCTGACACTTCCATTCATCCGGTAGCCCCGGGCGGGGGCGTTAATCGCGGGCCCTTTTTTGAGCTGTGAAGGGTGAAACGTTTTGCCATATGCTGAAGCTCCCTCTCTCGGAGCGAGGGAATTAGCCGACCCGTAGGTCCTGGGGATGGATAGCTCTTTCCACCCCGCTCAGCAAAGAGAGGCGGGAATCAGGCTCTCTGAGGCAGGCCAGAAGCCGGTGCTTGTCCCCACCCCAAATAACCCATCCTTGTAAAAATAGATAAAAGGGGAATATTATTCTGCCTCAGCCTTTGCCTGCCCCATATATATATATATATATATATATGTGTGTGTGTGTATATATACATACATACATACATACATACATACATACATACATACATACATACATACATACATACATACAATATATATATTCAAAGGCAATGCACTGGATCTCCGGTTTAAGTCACACCACGCAAGCACGGACCTAACACTTTGATGGATACCGAATAAAAGGCATATTTCCTGCGTCGGCTTAAAAAAGACCAAAACCCCCTCAAATTAAAAGCAGGAAGCAGCCGGTTAAGGCTCGTTCCCCGAGAAAAGGGCAGGGAAGGATCTGGTGCATCTTCTCAGCAGGGAATCCCCTGCGGAAAGCTTGGCCCGGGCACCAGGGGGGAAACCTAGAGATCTAAGCTCCGGGGCTGCCAGTCCCACCAGTTAATAAGACTATCTGACGATTCCGTAATCCGAGTCCAGCTTGGATCTCAGGGCCGCCTCTCGAGGTCCAGATCCGCGGGGTTCAAAGGAGCTGAAAGTCTCCGGGGAGAGTCCCGGAGCTTTCCTTGGAAAGCTACCATCGGGGTAACCTGGGGGTCTCAGAGGGGGAAAGAAGGGCAGCAGAGGCGAGCGATTTGGACTCCAATAGAATTGAGTCCCTCCAACCCTGGATCGTCCCGTGGTTTGTTCTACTACCCCTGAACATTTCCAGGGTTGTTTCTTCTTGCTGGGTCGAGGGGGGGGATTCTCTTAAAAGTCTCGGCGAATGGAGGGCCAAAGAACTGGACTGGGCGCGACGTCCCTGTGCGGAAAAAGTCCTAGAAAAGTGCGGGCTGCGGATTTCTCCGCCCGCCGTGGAGTGGAGTCGAGCTCCCACTTGGCGGAGGGGAACATGGTCGGCTGGACGAGTTGTGGGGGGGAAGAGGAGGCTTCTCTGGCGGATAAAAGGGGGCAGTTGAATTGATGCTCCAGTCCGAGCCTGGAGACTTTTCGCGCCGGCGATCCACAGTCTCGCCAAGACCCTCATTTCAGGCCCAGGCGTCACTGACTGTTGCTGCTCGGGGGTAGGCCAAAAAAGTCAAAATGGCGGTCACGACGTCGACGCTGTCTTGTACGTAAATACGAGTAGAGGATTCGGTCGCACCGCCGTGGCCGCCATCTTGACTTTTCTGACCATAGTTGGCCGACTCCACCTCACCCCTATTAAAAACCCTTCTTGACAAAATTAGTGCTAATTAATTTGGTTTCCAAAAGGCCGGAACCAACTTCAGGTCGGATGCTTTCCCTCTCCCTGTCTTCGGGACCCCGAGGACATGTTGTGGTAGCAACGGTCGACTCACAAAGGTCTCGGCCCTGTCGGACAAAGGATGCTTCTCACGGGATAGGCAAACTGATGAGGTAGAAACACCAGCTGACACTAAGATTTCATGGTCATCGGAAAGTGCCCAAGAATGTGGTTCCGGACACGTTTGTTATATATATATTTATATTAGCCTCACACTGACGTTGTATTGATCCTTGGGATGGCTTCTTAGTTTTTAACTCGGTTATGTCTATGGAGATTCTCAGTCATCTTGTCCCAAACCATGATCTGGAGACTGAGAATCTCCATAGACATTTGGGACTTAGCCTGTTATATGAACCCAGTCATTTATGGTTTTGTAACTGGAGGGCTGAACGCAGTGTGCGCACCAAGGTTAAACAAACTCCGGGCTAGTGTAAGGTGTAAATCCGTGCACGGAGCGCCTTTTGATAGTAGCCTGAATTATAAATAAAACAAATAACCGGTTTCTCTTATTTTAACAGGGACCGGACATCCAAGCGACTATATTTAAGGGACCCCGAGGTGCCGAGTTTGCGGAAACCCCTGGAAAGAAGCGGGGGGGGGACGCGCTTGGCTTTATTCCACGACTGAGTGTGTGGGATCTCTGAGCCTCTGAGCTTGCTCTCTCTTCCCGGGGAGCCTCCGAGGGCGGCTGGTGCGGATCTCCTCCCCATCACGA
Organism: Notechis scutatus; assembly: GCF_049901735.1. NCBI lineage: Eukaryota > Metazoa > Chordata > Lepidosauria > Squamata > Elapidae > Notechis > Notechis scutatus. The sequence goes on from NC_142013.1 coordinate 93,909,545, forward strand.
GGCCACCGCTTCATTTTATCCTAGTTGGTGGCATTGCGGGTCAAAAAAAAAGAGAGAGATGTCCCGCGTCTGGATCCCTCGAAATCTATCCCCTCCCTTCATCGATGCTTCTTCGCCTCGCCAGGGTAAGTTAAAGCCGGGCGCGGCGGGATGTCTGGCGGACGAGCAAGTAAGACCGACCCCAGTTAACGGGGCGAGGGAGATCGGCAGGACAGGCGACCCCGCAGTCGCTCTGCACTTGAGAAATATTTGGGAGTGGGAGGGACCTTCCTATTTGCTTAGTAAGCACTTCTTTCCCTGCCCAGCAAGGGGTGGGGATGGGGGGGGAGGTTAAGCTGCCTGGAGTCTCATCGCCAACAGACGGGACTCTGGGTGTTTCACCTCCGACTTTTCCCCAGACCAGCAGCCCCCAACCTTTCGGGTAGCAGGGACCATTTCCACGGAGAGAGTTTTTTTCCCCCGCGGAATGGAGGGGGCGTAGTTTCTTGTGCTGCCTGCATCCCACGGATAAGACTTCGCTTGTTTGCCTGGACCGGTTTCTGGCGTGCTGCGGGCCGGGGGGTGGGGGAAGGGTTGGGGGCCCCTGCCCGAAACGACTCTGGGTGACTTCTGCCTTTGAGTGCGAGCGCCAAAGGGAGGCAAATCGCCTCCTCCCGCCGCCTGATGAAGGCTGATCGCGGCCAAACCCATCAAGACTCCGCCAAACGGGACTTTTGACATAAGCGGTATCAACTTTTCGCCTTCTCCGGGAAGCGGGGATTCCGCGCCGCCTGCTTAAAAAAGGAGCTGCAATCTGGCCAGGGAAACAAAACGAAATGGAAAGTGAGAACCAAGGCAACCGTCGTCCGAAAGTCTCCACCCCCCTCCCCCTTCTGCAGTTTACTGTGCATGGACGGGACACACAGGAACTTTCAGTCTCGGCCACGAATCGAAACGCTGAAAACAAGGGAAACCTCGGAAGCCGAGCGCAAGGGCGAATGAGGCAAACCGCGCCTGCGCCCGGCTGTCCTGTCTGGGAGGCTGGGAAAGCGTCGCCTCAATCCCCGCCCTGCGCTTTACTGAATGGGAGGCGGAAATGCGCTCACTTTTCATCAATGGGAGCCAGGACCGGAGGGGAGGAGCCAAGGGTTCCGGCGGCACCGCCCCTTCACTAGGCTGTCACCCCGCCTCCTCCTCCTCCTCCTCCTCCCTCCTCCTCTGCCCTCAGATACACACACTGGCCATGCATCAAATAGGCAAGCTTAATGCCTTTGCAAACACAGAGCGCGCAGCGCCCGCTTCTCGGTGACAGCCGGTGGAGGTAGCTGGGGAACGAGCCGTCCAGATCGCACTAGAAATGTGTACCACCGCGGGCTTCCGCGCCTGCCCATTCCGAAGCGCTCGCTTCCTACGCCTTTAAAAGTTTACTTTCTCGACCTTCCGCCACCTTCGGCCCCAGCAGCCTCGCGATCGCAAGCGGGAGGCGGCGCAGTTGGAGGAAGGATCGGCGAGAGAAAGTTTGGGCAACTTTGTGGCAGAGGCTGAGACAGGACGGCGGAGAGAGGAGTTGCCGCCGCCGAATTCTGGCCCCGCGAAGCCGAGCGGTGATTCAATTCTTGGCGGCCGAGACGATCGCTTTCCCCGCTGGTAGCAAGAGGCCGGTGCGTGGGAGAATCACGCGGGGAGTCCGGAAGGAAAGTGGAGAGCAGGCGGAGGGGAGGAGCGCCCGGCTTCCTCGGCCGATTCCAGGGAAACTCGGCCATGGCAGGCGGGGAAGGGCGCCTCCTCGCCTTCTCCAAGTAGCTGGAAAATTTGCACGGAGCGAACCGGACAGGTGCCGGCCGGGAGGCCGGCCTGGCAGGAAAGAGGAGCTGCCCTGGGACGGGACAATTCCGTGTGGGCGTCCCTTGAAAAGCTGGATTGATTTGGCCGCGGATTGAACTGCATCTTCCCCGACGTTGCCCGGTCCCTTTGCCTGATCGAAGTCGACTTCCTCGCTTCTCGTCACCCGCGGAGGCGGCGACGGCACTCTCTTCTGGGCGGCTGTCAAACGCCCTTCTCCCGCCAGGAGCAAGGTAGAGGCCGGGCGGACTTGAGTTTTAAAGGGAACTTTCCACTGCCTTTCCCTGAACGACGCGGGGCGGAGAGCCTCGACGGCAGAAGAGCGGAGGACCAAGACGACGGTGCGAGGATCGCCCCCCCGCGAGGAGGAGGGTGGGGGAGGCAACCTCGGATCCTGCTCCGCAGCCACCATTGATTTCCTGCGGGTGGCTCGCAGCGACGGGCTGGGCGCTGCTGCCGCCGCCGCCGCCGCCGCGGGCATGGCCAAGCCGGCGGACCACGTGAAGCGGCCCATGAACGCTTTCATGGTGTGGTCGCGGGCGCAGCGGCGCAAGATGGCCCAGGAGAACCCCAAGATGCACAACGGAGATCTCCAAGCGGCTGGGCGCCGAGTGGAAGCTGCTGAGCGAGGCCGAGAAGCGCCCCTTCATCGACGAGGCCAAGCGCCTGCGGGCCATGCACATGAAGGAGCATCCGGACTACAAGTACCGGCCGCGGCGGAAGCCCAAGACGCTCCTCAAGAAGGACAAGTTCGCCTTCCCGGTGGTGTCCTACGGCTTGCCCGACGCCTCCGACCCCCACGTCCACCCCCTCGGACCGCATCACCCGGCGCTCAAAGCTGGCGCCCTCCACGGCCACGAAGCCCTGCTGGCCAACCCGGAGAAAGCTGCCGCCGCCGCCGCGGCAGCCGCCCGCGTCTTCTTCCCTCCCTCCGCCGCCGCCGCCGCAGCGGCCGCGGCAGCAGCGGCGGCGGGGGCAGCCCTTACTCGCTGCTCGACCTGGGCTCAAAAATGGCAGCGGAGATCTCCTCCTCGGCGGGATCCGGTGGCGGCTCGGCGGCCGGACTGCCCTACGCCGCCTCTTCGCTGGCTTACCCGACGGCTGGAGGCGCTTTCCACGCCGCCGCGGCTGCAGCTGCCGCCGCCGCGGCCAGTGGGGGCCACAGTCACTCGCACCCGTCCCCGGCAACCCCGGCTACATGATCCCTTGCAACTGCAGCGCCTGGCCCAGCCCGGGACTCCAGCCGCCCCTGGCCTACATCCTGCTGCCCGGCATGGGTAAACCTCAGCTGGACCCTTACCCGGCGGCGGCCTACGCCGCGGCCCTATGACAATCAGCGCCCTGAGGAGGAGCCCGGTGCCGAGAAGAGCCGGGCGGTCTCGCGGGGCCCGGACTGCAGCCCCAAGTAGAGCGCCGGCCGTCATCCCCGCTCCCGCTCCGCCTGGCTCCCCACGAGAAGCCCGCAGCCTGGCGCTTGGCTCGCCCTCTCTGCAGCTCCGGAGCCGAGAACCCAAGCCGGCAAACCGCCGGGGACCTCTCCCGGCTTGCTCCCCGGCATGGCTGGTGGGGTCGAGACGTCGCTGCTTCCTCGAAGTTTTCTTTCCCGGGAAGATCCCGCCTGCCACTGCAGGACCCGGTTCCGACGACCTTGGGAGTTGCTTTGCTTTCCGTTCCATTCCTCCCCCCGCCCGCTTTCCTTTCCTTCGCCCCCAAACCCACGTCCTATCCCGACCCGCAGTTCCGAGTATGTACTAGCCAAGTCCCCGCACCTCCGTCCCGACGTATTCGCGAGGTTTTCCTTTTAATCGGTGTTTGGATGCTACTGAGCAAAAAGAGAGTTTGCACCTCCCTCCGCCCCCGTACAAAGAAGCAGAGCCCTTATACAAGACAGTCGTAGTTAAGGAGGCGTTTAATCCTCCCCAGAAGAGAAGCCGGCTACTCGCTCTTCTTCCCGCCGTCCACATATCTCGCCTGAAGTTTGTAAAATGTATACCTGTCCGTGAGAACTTTAGGTCTAAGGCTATATTATTTGAAAACCGTGGGTTTGGGTTTTGGCTGTGATCCTACGCCCACGTTGGCTCGCTGCTAGGGCTGGCTGCCTTCAAAGGGACTTGCTTCCCAATCAGACGAACGAAGAGAGGGGGAAATAAAATCCGTTAAGGCTCACCCTCATGTCGCAAGTCAGATTCAGACGGCTGCGAGTCGGTCAAACTGCGAGTCACTTTTCCTGGTTGCCTTTTGAGTTTGCGGCTTTTTCTTTTTCTTTTTTAAACCGGACTTCCCATTTGAGGGAAATAATATATTTATTATGATGTCGATGTATCTCAGTCCTGTGTGTTCAAGAGAAGACACTTGCCCCTTTTTTTCTCCCTAACTCCATCCTAAAGAAAATCCTTGGGTGTTCTCATGTGATTGGCAGTCACTCCGCTTGGGTGGGTGGGAGAAATCTTTATTTTTTTAATAAAAGCATAAATATTCAGTTGCAAATAATGATTTTTGGAGGAGGAATCAAGCTCATTTTAAACAATTCCCCCCATCCCAACAATTTTCTTTTACTTTTGTAATGTGTATATTTGGATTAATGTTTGTGAATCAACTTGCTTAAAAACAGTACTTAGGGATTCTTTCTTTCATTCTTCTTTCTTTCTCCTTCTGTAATATAAAGTTTTTTTGGAAAAAAAAAGTTTTTTTAAGTATTGGTTTTAACATTTGACGTGTATAAATCAGTTTGCTGGTGTGCTCTAATTTAAAATTAGACGTCTAAGCTATATCTGTACAATTAGACTCCGACTTAACCACTCTGTTCATTTTGGAACAAAGAGTTTAAATAAAAGCCTGAAGCAGGGAAAAGAGAAAATCCTCTATTTCTTGTTGAGTTACTTACAAGATGCTAATCTCAATTGCCCTTACCTGCCTAGGCCAGGGGAAATGTAAGGTATACTCCAAAGGCAAGCTTTGTTTCACTTTTGAATGGATTGACTAGGAAATCTAAATAAGACCATTGTTGCCTGATTTATCCCATTTGAAATCGTGAATGGGAAAGACGATTTAAAAAAAAAAATCCAATCCGTCTGTTATCATTTGAAAAGGGAAAGGAGATTAAAAAGAATCAGCATTCATGGACTCACTTAGATACACAGCCAACTTGGAGCTGGTTTCCACAGAATCTCTTCAGAGCAAAATCTTGCTCTTTACCCCTCACTATCAAAAGAGCTTCACAAACCCCTCAGGATTGATTCAGGCGTCATTGGGTGGTTTCTTATTTTCACAAAGATTTAATTCCGCACCCTCCTCTCCAGATTCTTCAGGGTTAGGCCCTCAAAAGATTTAAAAACAGCAACAACAATCCTACCAGAACAGGAGTGACTGCGAGTGAAATATGCCTAGGATTCTGCCACTGGTTTTGTTTGCCAGGCTTACTGACCTCTCTCCCCCCCCCAAGAGCTGTGGCACTTCAGGCTGCAATCTTTTGCAGGGTTTCCCCCAGAGACAGTGGCCTACTTGGGGAAGGAGCTTCCTGAAGTGCCAAAGCCTTTTGTGGGGCCTAGCTTGTTCTTCATTCATGTGGGAAACAGTGCCAGGGCCCTGGATTCACGGGGGTTTGTTTGATTCAGGCAAATTGGGGGTCCACAGGTACCAAGTCCTCAAGGGCGAAGCCCACTGGGCAGACTCTGATTAGGACAGCTGTTCTGGTCTTCAAACTAGCGCCTGTTGGAAAGGATTTCTGCTTCCCTTCATCCTCTTCCTTGGGCGTGCAAAACACTTTCTCTCCCCAAGGTGCACTTTAACTGGTGTGGGGGGGGAGGGGGAGGCGGGAAAAATAGATTTGGAGGAATATTCTCATGCCCTAACTCAGCTCATTAAAATGATCCTGCTTCTGTTATCTCCCACATTTTTTTTTGCAGCTTCTAAGTGAATTTGTATGGTTTGGAGAGATTATGCAAAACTAATTCGGACAGTCCAGGGGTAATTAGCCCTGACACGGTTAATTAAACTCTATCAGGCTCTCCACCTCCACCCTCTCTCTTTGTGGCAGCCAGGGAACTTCCCGCTGATCTCTAGAAATCCCATTTTCACAGGCTTCTTGAGCTCGCCCTCCTCCACTGCACTAATGCAAGCCAACCTGTTGCTTTGGACACCGCTTCCCTCCCGCCCTGGCATTAACTCTCCCAGTGGCGAAACGCGCGCCTTTCCTGCCTGCCCCGCAAACGCCTCTTCAGCGCCTGCTAAAGTGGCGTTTCTAATCCCCCTTCGGGGCTGGAGAATCAAACCCAGGCAGAGAACAGAAACGGATTCAGATAATCAACTTGCCCTAGGAGAGTCTGCGCGGGTTAGAAAGTAAATCCACTGCAT